>NC_136068.1:602599602-603297415 GCF_964261635.1 Lissotriton helveticus
CATACCCCTACGCTAGCCTTGCATACGCCGAGACAGCCCACTACACTAAAGATTTGAGGGTGAGGGGGCACGTACGCGCTATGCTTTCGTAATCTTCCCTACTGACTGTACTATCATGGTTGCGTCCAATGTCTATTTCACTCAATAGACCATCAGTGTATGTTCACATGTACATGTCTGTGCTCTGCATACTCAAGTCTGTCCGGCACATCCCCTCAACAATTTGCATTGTATACTTTTATAATTGAGAATCACTTGCCACCTTTGCACATACTTTGCTCCCATCTCTTCCCGCATTCTACATTGTGTGGAAGAGGTGCCATGCCATGTTTGGTTTGTGTACATGGCTAGCCACGGTTCCCACAGTATGTAGTGTTGTTGTGTCTGCTAGATGTACATGTTGTTTGTCATGTTGTACACAAGGTAGCACGTTTATTCACGAGCAATGGTTTGTCCCATTTACATATTGCTGTCTTAAAGAGGATAAAGAACTTTTTCTCACAGGTGAAAAGTGAGACCACAATGGCAGTCATTCATTACTATCCAAGAATGTTCAACTGCATGACGCTTCTAAGCTTACAGCCACCAATCTTGTGTGCTTTCTTAAAAGCATGCCAACTCCCAAAATCAGACCAACATTCACACAGCTTTCTAAAGGCAGTTATCTGCTTCTCAATAACATGCACTCCTACAGAATGTGAGCTGACATACCGTATGTCCTTACTGTTTCAAATCGAGGAACTTTCTGTGTCAATGCCTATTCCCACCCACACAAAACAACTCCCAAACCTTCACTTGACCTTCAATACCTACTTTGAAAACAGATTTCATTACACTAACCAAACTGAAAGTGCTTTTGTTCAGAACAGAAGTGTCCCTCACTTCTGCAAAAGAAAGTTATTGATTTCAGATATCACAAACTTCAAGTAAAATACAGTCCCTTTTAAATACAAACCTCCCATTACATTTTGTGAATTGTTACACAATTTGCAACACATCTCACACTTAAGGTCTGGTACACTTTCTTAACACGGTCTCCTCCGGCCTTCTCACAGTCTTTCAAAGTGTTTTTGGTATAATACCAGACGTAATTTATGCGATGATCTACGAAATACCAGGAACAGTGCCCATAATCCTCGCTCTCTTTGCGGCCATCCTACTACTATTATTGCTTGTACAAAATGGCTGCGCTCCCTGTGGCAACAACCATGTCCGACAAAATACGCCTCTGCGCGAAGCTACATCAATACTGGCAAAAAATTTAACAACTTTTCGGCTGCCTACCTCTATTATCGGAGCCAGCTACAAAATGACATTTATTTACACATATGCAATCTGCGTGCAACCATCTTTTTATTGCAAAACTTGCCCATTCGACTGGCGAATGGATCTATGCCTTGCCAACATCCCAACAATCCCTCCTGATATCCAGCAGGTAATGGAGTATCTTGAAAACCATTAACTTGATTGTTCAGGCAGTGGAGATATGGCGGATGCAACGCAAAAAGGTATTGTGGAGGAATGGGATTTCGGCGCAGCCGCGAAAGATCTCCTGCAACATGCGACCTTTGACAACATCGCAGATTGCCTGCCAATTCAAATTGCCGCTCCAACATTACTGTCCCTTTGAGGAGATGAATTGGATCGCTTCGCTTTTCTCATACGATGGCAACAATGACCTCTTGGAACATTACGCATCTCAAGCCGCTGAAGAACTTCCGGACTGCAATCTCCAAGACTTGTAAGAAATTCACGTTATTCTTGGATTGATTTTTTCCATTTTTTTTTACTTTTTCCTTTAAATTTCTTAATACACTTCAATTGAACTATTTTCATATAATAACTTTCTAAGTATGCTCAGGCATTTGAACTCTGTTTTCATTATTGCCCCTTACGTCTCCAGTCTAACCAGGGATGGGTGATGTATGGCCTATGCAAATACGCTATTTACTTGCTAAATTAGCCTAAACCCGACATCCATTTTGAAACCATGTCTATTCTTTGTGCACACGTCTTTCTGCCTGCCTGTTATCCACAAAGCCCTTTCGCACAAATTTACTAATCCTCAGCCTCTGCTCAAGAGCTGGCGATCAAGATAAAAAAACACAACATTGTCTAGGAACTGGTTGGCACAGCGTGGTAATCGTATCCTACCTTTATTTTCATTATAGAATTTAGTCATGCATGTCTAATAGCTACTGTTTATGTCACATGGAACTGTAACATGTAATGTGGAATTCACTGATGCAGGAGCTTCAGTTTGAATACAATAGAAGAGGTTGGAGTTCGGTGCCTTAGCTCTCTGCACACAAAGTTTTTTTTTAAAGAGCTGAAGACAATAATGTATGGTTTGACGAGAAGGCTACGAAATGTACTTCTCAGAGGCGCAATTTTGTGTTCTTCCTCAAATTTCCGATGTGGGTAGAACTATTACCAATTCTGACACGCACCAGATTGAATCTACTGTACAAGAGTTTGCTGACTGTTCTACTGTTAATAATTTTGTGTTACAAAAAAGGAGTACCAGGGTACCTAAGACGTTTGATGAGTACATTTTGCACATTTTTCTGTTTGTTTTCCTAAAGGATAAATGTGGTAATCGTATCCTACCTTTAGTTTCATGATAGAATTTTGAGTCATTCAAGTCTAATAGGTATTGTTTATGTCACATGTTTATGTCACATGGAACTGTAACATGTAATGTTGAATTCACTGATGCAGGAGCATACATTTGAATACAGCAGAAGCTGTTGGAGTTTGCCTCAGTTGAATGCCTTAGTTCTTGCACCAGGGGATCCATTTATGGCTCTTAAATAAAGACACTTTTTATTTAACCTGCAGACTCCATTGCTTTATTACACACAGCCACTTTCTTAGACACACCTGATGTCACCATTTCTCTTCTGTGGCATTGCAACATTCTGCATTATATTCTTCACGATTATTTCTTTATTCCTGCTTGCTAAAACACTGCATTTGAATCTTCAGAAAGTAGAGGTGAGTAGTTCGCTTCCCACTCCCTGTATAGTATAAACGCATACTAACACTACTTACACAGGTATGCTACAGTGGCCAGTATCTTACAGCGCCCACAGCACATCACTTTACAGCAATCATCTCACGGCTTAGGCTGATGGTTTTATCCCGAGTCTTCAGACCGGTACCAGTGAGTAGTTTGCTTCCCACTCCCACTATAGTCTAAACGCATACTAACACCTCCTGCACAGCTATCTTACAGCGGCCAGTATGCTACAGCGCCCAGAGCACATCAGTTTACTGCACTCAGTTCACGGTTTAGGCGCACCCTTTCATCCCTAAGTGTACCGGCACCTCACCTCAGCACCATCTCACTCTGGGCAAAACAGCACTTTTACACCACTAGGGGTAAATACTTCAGCACATCAGTATACAGCACTCAGCTCACAGTTTAGGTGCACGCTTTCATCCCTAAGTGTACCGGCACCTCACCTCAGCACCATCTCACTCTGGGCAAAACAGTTCTTTCACACTTGTAGGGGTAAATACTTTACTTCACACTCCCTGTATAGCACACCCTAAACACCCCACAGACATTACAGTGTTCCTACCCTCTTCTTTCCTACTTTTTCACCCTTTTTCCCCCTTACTCGCTTCAACGGAATCACAAACTGGCTGCCAACACTTCCTAGTTGCAACCGCTCGCAAAGCTCACAGCCAATAAGCAGCAAGCTTGTGCTCGTAACGCCTCAGCCAATCAGATGGCAGAATTTTGAGAATATCGATATCTGTAAATTTCGATATTTCTCCAAAACTACTGAACGGATTTTCACCAAATAAACAAAAGCGTGCTTTCTATACCAAGACCCTTCTCCCTGCCAAAATGGGGTAATTCCGTTCACCCGTTCGACCTCTAGCCTTGTCTAAAGTTTCCTATGGAAATTAACATGGAGAAAACACGTTTTGGGACCCCCCTTTTTTCTCAGCCCCCCCCTTGACGAATCACCCCCAAACTTTCAACATAGGAGCTGATATGAACAAAGAATTTGTTTGTAAAATTTCATGAAGATTCATCAAACAACGCCAAAGTTATGAGCAAAAAAAAAAATGTTCTTCCTATGGAAACTTGGTCCTACCTATAACTATCTACTGGCACCACCAGTAGGTAATATCCTTCCATCAATGGCGAATTCAGGCGTGCATCCAGAGCATCAGGGGTGCCGTCACACCAGCCTGTTCAACTCCTTCACGCAAATTATCACACATGTCCCCTGTATACCAGCAGCGTTAGTAATTCTAAATTATTTCAGCGTGCAAGGAAACAATCAACGTGCTTCGGTTTCACAGCAACCTTGTTCACAATCTAATGCCATATTGTATTTCTATGTTTTTATACCTTTGAACTCAGTGCTCAGTGTAAACAGAAATCAACAATGGAGACAATACTACTTTTGTCTTTACACAAGGCATTGAAAACGGTGGCCATATTTGAATAGGCAAATCTACTAAATCAGTTGTGTTACAACATTCTCACTTTTGATTTTATTTACAAATAATTTTCATCATAATTTTAACATTTAACAGTTCATAGCACATGTGATATAATATGGAACCACTTTATCCTTGTAATCCAAATTTGCATGGTAGATAAGTCTACCCCATATCTTTTTGTCATATGGCACTCAATCCTTACTTTATTTTACACAAATTGGCAATTAGTGTCATTTAAGTCTGCAACACATAGTCCTATTCATCCATATGATATTGCAAAATATTTACAGGAGATTTGATGAAGAGATGATTCCTAGAAATGTAGAGGGAAAATAGGTGAAGAGGTACAAGGAAGGTGTAGACATGCACCTAATTATAAATAAATGGGAGTGTAGTAGTATTTGTATTATTTGCCAGGAATAAATCTATACAGTAGGACCCCACCATGTACTTGCAGTGCTGCTGCCTATTTACTTTACCTCTGCAAATATTGGGACGAATGAGTACTGGTATCGTAGTCATGTTGAGCTTAAGTACATATTGTGAACTTTAGGAACACTAGCTTGGTTTTCTAAGCCTGAGCTGTGCAGAATATCCATGGAATTACTTACTTTACTTTCTGAGAGAAGCACACTCTAACATTTAAAAAATAAATACTTCTTATTTATCCCAGATAAAACAGTGGTTTACAGTACATCTCAGTAAGCACAGTGTAACTAAAATCGTAAAAAGTTGAAAAAGAAAAAAAAAAGAAAAGGTATAAATAGTAATGTACAAAGTGAAATATATATAACATGGTATTTCTAACAGACCTAACAGATAGAGCCATAACATATACTTTAAAAGGGAAAAAAGAGCATTGATCTGTAAATGACATTATATAGTGTGCCGGGTCCGTCTAAAGAGGAAACAATCACATCACCTAAAGTTATTTCAGATATATACATATCTCATACTAAATAGAGTCAGCAAATGTACAGGTTATTACAAGATGTGCAGATTTCCTGCCATATTATAGACATTGACTACTTTTATGCTGCTAGCTACACCAAAGAGCAGTGAAAAACAACATGGTGGGCCTAGCTTCTTGTTAGAGGGGCTAGTTAAGCATAGCGGCCCAGATCTTTCTGCCTCATTTCTTAGATCTCCGCCCCTTACAGTTGTATAGTACCATCTCCAGATTGCAAATATGATGCATACGGGCAAACCAGGCACAATATAAAAGAGGGTCTGAGTCCTTCCACTTTGTAGCAATCAAAAATCGGGCTACTGCCACCGAGATGAAACTAAAATATACATGTGCCTGTTCTAGATGAGCTTTCTCATCATAACCTATTATCATCATAGTTGGCGCAATCATCACTCCTTGTCCTAGTACTTTTTTCAGAAATTTTTCGATCCCCTTCTTTAAGGGATCTAGTTTACCACAATCATAGAACATATGGTCAAATCTGCTGGGCCTTTCCCACATCTCGGACAATGGTAATTTTCTCTTTTCCCCCAACCGAATAACTTAGCCGGCGAGAAATACAGATTGGAAACCATTTTATAGTGTTGAGCCTTCAAATTGGCCAATAGAAGTATCTTTTTGGATAGAGCAATTTACATACATAAATCTGCGTCATTATCGCCTAACTTACTAGCCCAGTTAGATTGTGTCTTTGCTAAGTCGTCAGGAGCAGCTTTTATGAATATATTATATATATACTTTATCCGGGAGTGTTCATAAAGGATGGCTTCTAGCAGAGGAATCTTATCTATAGATATTATTTCTGGTATGACCTGTCTGATGGTTTCTTTAATTTGGACATACTTAAAATGGGACCGAGCATCAATATCATAACGCTCTTGTACCTCAGCAAAAGAGATCATACCCTCTGTACAGCCAAAATCCCCTTTTTTATTTATACCAGATTTCTCCCAATGTTTCCCTATCCCATCATAAAGAGGTGCCGAAAAGATTGGTGAGCACCTAAGGGGTATGTATTTGTGAAGCCTAGGTATCTTCAACAGCCTACCAGTTTTATGCCATACATTCCATGCTGCTCTGAGGGGCTTAAATTGTGTCTTCTTGTAGTAGCTGGCCTCCAACTGCCATAACAATATGCCAGTGCTGTTCTTGTAATAATTAGTTCATATGTAGTAGGTGGGGCTTCTGGTTCTTGTATTCCTATGTGTCTCTCATCCCCCTTGTCTGGCATAAACAAGATGGCCATCTGCTGTAACATTGTAACCCAATAGTCATAGAGCAGATTTGGAACCGCGCAATCCCCTCGCTCCTGGGGGAGGGTTAGGAATTTGAGTGACCGTCTAATTTTCTGGAACTGCCATATAACATTTTAAAATAGTCCATCAAGTTTTTAAAAAAAGACAGGTTGTAGCTCAAATGGGATACAACGGAATAAATAGAGTACTTTTGGGAACATTGTCATTTTGAGTGCATTACACCTGCCAATTATTGAAAGGTTCAGCTTATCAACTCTTTTTAAATCTGTATTGATTTTATCTATCAGAAGAACGATGTTCATTACGCAAATAGTGCCCACATTATCAGTTATATCAATCCCAAGATATGTGGCCACTTTGGTTCTGAGAGGATCCTAAGGCATAATATTCTTAGTGCAGACAATCTTGGTTTTTATCAGTATTTAGGAGGTATCCTGACTGTCTGTCGAATTCCTTAGCCAGTACTTCTACCTGTGTAATTGCCCCCTGTGGGTCAGGAGTTACAAATGCTATGTCATTGGCATATGCTAATACTTTAGTATTATATCCCCTGACCAATACTGGCTGGCCAGTATCAGTCAAGCCAGCACACTCTAACATTTAAAGGCATCATCCACTGGGATTCTGAAAGGACTTAAAGGTACAGTTGTGTATTTTCCTTTAGATGTGAAACACTATATTGAAACTGTGGGTGTAGAGACAGATTTGGAAGAACCACATTTTATTCTAGTGAATGGTGTACCCACAAAAAAACAACAAAATCTGGCAAGCACTAGTGGATGTAAATAAGGTGAAGAAAGCTACATTATATCATAAACACAATAATGTGTACTATAATGATGTAGATGTTCTTTCACATGGAAGTTGCATGATGGAAGAAAAGTTGCCTACAAGTGGACAGTTTGCAAAAGTGGTTAGAAGTAGATCTGAAGAAATATATGAGCGTTTCAGTATCCGTCTGCTACAATCAAAAGAGATTATGGGGAGGCCCTTGATCTGTATCAGATAAAACAAAATAAAATAGCTCTAATAAGTGTCAGGAGAAAAGGTTCGTCAAGTTGTTTCTTCTCAGTCCTGTTTGAAAAAAACCAGAAAAGGTATAAAACCGTTAGAACCTTCTTCCTACAAAACAACAACAGTACTTTTAACAAACATTTCAAAACTACCGTACAAAATCCTCCCAGTAGTAGTCACAAAGTTTCTGGCTAACACTGAATTTGAGCCTGCACTCCTCTGGTGTTAATTCATACTTACTGACAAGGACCTCCTATATAGTAGGATACCTCAACCTCTTCCCCTTCTATAAATCCAGTATGTTGTCTATTCCATCACCACAAATATGACTTCAAAGGCAGCTTTACAATCCTCCTAAGAGATCTGCTGTACTACTACAGTACTTCTTATGCCAGATATAACCTGTTTATATCAAATTCCTCCTTAAGGTGAGACACCAAGTCTTTGAATCTATGAACCTTTCTGCACTGGACACAGTAGTGGTGCTCACACCTTTTTTGCTAGACTCTAACAGCTATTTGGCCTTCAAGTGCGCCTCCTTAAAACACCAGCTAGCAAGACCTTTTTCTCCTCCAAGGCACTCTTAACATCACCTTTTCTCTCATCTGCACCCATGTTACCCAGCAGTGGCCTCAGGTCCCACCCAGCCTGTCTGTCCTTGAGGTCCTCAGGGGGCTGGGTTTGAGAGGAGACAATACTTTATGTAGCATATCCAATAGAGAGGTCTGTCTATGGGTGACCCCTCTCTCCTCTGGAGACTTTACCCACTAATTTCTCCACCCCTCTCCCTCCTTCTGAAACCCACTATCCTTTGAGGCCTTTTTTCTGAGGTGAACTACAATCAGAGTTCTCCCTATTCAAGAGTGCTGAAGTAGTCCTTATCAAAATCTTCTTGTGGTGCAGATTGCATTCTGCGCATGTCTTACCAGGCTGTAATGGCAAACTAGTATTCACACTTGGGCACATAGGTGAGTAATTGGGTGTCTGAATGGATTTATGCTTGTGGGACTGGGTGTTGCAGTCACTGTCTGGCAATATGATTGGTGGGTTCATAAGTGCTTTTGTGGAAGTGTAACTGGATATGTAAGTGCCTGCCTCACTGTGTGAGCATGTACAAATTACATGCTATTAAATGACATGTTGTAAGCAAACACAAAAAACTATTTCAAACACATTCATTCATACTGGCTTATTAAATTACTATATTTTTAGTATACCAATTTCTCTTTCTCCTTTCCTGCTCACTGTATTTTAGTTAATGTTCTCATCTAAGCTCCCTTATATGGCCCCTTCTAGTATATTCTCTATAAGGTACACACTTTCTTTCAGCTTACATACAATCACAATGTTTTATCTAAATATACTACAACCTATTTAATATAGCTGTAAAAGCTCTTTGCTGTTCTTCCAGTTATATTTTGATCTCTGGCAACATCTGTTTTCATTCCAAATCTCCAGTCACAACTCCTGCAAACCCCTCCTCCCTCAGTGGACAAGTGAACAAGCAGGTAAAACAGCTACCCCTCACCATGTGCTGTTACTTATGCTGCTTTATCAAAGGATTCCTTTCATCTTTCTTTTTTGTTATACTACTTCTAAATGGTCAATATTTCTTTAACTCTGTTCATGCTTCCTTCAAAGAAGCCTAATGTGGTTGGGTTTTTCTGGGATGCTGCGAATCCTCTACGACACCCAATGCGGCGACCCCATGTAATTTCACAGTAAGCTTCGCAGATTTACACAGGGAGGCCGCACGGAACATTGTGATGGGTTCGCAGATCTCGCAAGTGGCAAAAAAAGTTGTTTTCATATTTACAACCCAGCACACATGCTTGCCCCTCATTTTTAACCTATACAGGATGTCAGGAAAGCGTTCACCTGACCACTTCACTTAATATTCAACCATCTTTCCAGCCCCCAAGAGCATTGGCAGACATATAAATGGTTGTCACAACTTTTCTGTGATGGTGCGGCCACCCAATCAGAACCCTGCTTTGGCGCGTGGACCCGCTGACCCACAGCAGATGGATCCGCGTAAAGTCCGTGTCCCTAAATAAACATTTTTTTTTCTTTTAATGTCTCAAAAACTACTGAACAGATTTACACCAAATCACAAAAAGCACGCATTCTGGACCAAGAGCTAGCTTTCTGCCAAATTAGGTGTAATTCCGTTCAACATTCGAAATGCAGTTGTGTTCAAAATCTCTATGGGAATTATTATGGGGTAAAATGCGTTTTAGGACCCACCCTTTTTCTCGGCCCCCGCTTGATGGATCACCCCGAGACTTTCCAGACAGCAGCTGATATAAGCGTCACATTTTTTATATGGGATAGGAGCGTAGGAACACTGTTATGTCTGTGGGGTGTTTAGGGTGTGCTATATATATATATATATATATATATATATCTATATACACTATAACTACCCACTGACAGCCGCAAGTAGGATATATACATATATATATATATATATATATATATGAAGGTGCGAGAAGTACAGAGCCTAACAATGAAAGGGATGCAAAAACGTATTAAAAAGATTAGAGAAATGCATGAAATCGGAAACCACAAAGTGGTGGGAGCACAAATCGCTGTTAAAATATATGGAGGTTGGCCGCATTCCAAGGGGCTTAAGAATTCTATTAGCCCCAAGTTTTGAGAGGCCTAATCCTAGTATGTTACGATAATGGGGTGAAAGCAATTTGGCTGCGTCGATGAATCTAGTGCATATTCTGGTGAAATATGCAGAGATAGACCGGCAAGCCCTGCTTGAAGAGATTGCGCATATTAATGAATCCTTAAGTAAACTAGAACCAAGTGATTTCATCACCAAAACCAAACAAGACATCGAGGACAGACTGGCGAAACAGGAACAAAAAATTAAGCTTCGCAAGGCGCAGAAATTCGTAAGGGATAAGTGCGACTACGAAGAAGGTTGCATCTTTACTATTGCCCGCAAATACGAAACTGCGAAAAAAGCCAGACTGGAAAGGAGCACTCATGGCGCCAATGGCGCAAATCTGCCACAACCATCAAGAGAAGTGATGGCAGGAAACCTGGAAGTGGACAGTGACTCTGTAACAAGTGGGATGTCATCGGAGAGCGACAGCATAGCCAGTATTGAAATTACCGGGCAGAAAAAGAAAGCCTTAAGTTTGGGAGAGGAGGTGGATTTTTTAGCATTCGACCGACGACAAACCTTGAGGCCTCGGAATCAGCAAAACAGAGCAGAGCAAGGAAAAACATCAGGAGAAGGGAACGGCGCAAAAAAAGAAAGAGGACCAGTGAAAAAACCATATTGGCGGAAAAAATAAAGAACATGGATAACACCATCATTAACCTCTCCAACTTTACATTGTCGCAGGCGGAGGAGCAATTACTCAGCTTGGGACTTTCTTTTTGCCCGGTAATCGATTTTAACTACTCCCAAACCAGAGTGAATGTTTTTTATTTTATCAGAAAACTTAAGTTAAAAAAGTTTTTTGCTATCAAAGAGGGGCTGAAAGAGATGGGAAATACTAATGAGGAAAGTGTAACGAGGGGAAGTGGGACAACTAAAAGATTGGACGCCTCAGATGCAATACTGTTGCGTGACATCCAACACATGAATAAGGAAAGTGACATGAATACTAATGAGGCAATAGAGCTATGTTCTACACAGGAAGGACTTCGGGCTTAAAATATCACGCAGCTGGGAGCGGGTATCAGTCCTTTTAAATCTAAGTCCAAATTTATACCCATCATGCCAAAGGACGCACTAGACATTTACCATGAGGTTGTTACTGAGGATATTAATAAATTGTACCATCGTACTAAACATAAAAAGCAGTATAAAAGCAAGAAAGAGATTGAATATCCCAAGTTGATTAAAAAATTGAGCACCAAATATGAAATTATTGTAACAAAATTAGACAAAGGAGGAAATATGGCTATCTGGCCCCAAAAGGATTATATTGTGGAAGCTAACAGACATTTACAAGATGTGGAATGCTATGAAAAAACAACACACACTAGATATGATATGGCCAGACAAAATCTAAAAAAGGAGTTGATGGCTTGGAAGAGAAAAGGGTGATTTCAATGGAAGAATTCAAATGTATGAATATAGAACATCCAGATATTGCAAAATGATATTTCATCCCTAAAATACATAAAAAGACCACACCCGTCCCTGGCAGGCCCATTAGATCGGCCATTAACAGGGTAGGGGAAACCATCACACAATATGTGGACTTCTTTCTTCAAGATTTTGTTAAGGAGTTGCCTAGTTATGTGAAGGATACAGGTGACTTTTTAAAGAAAGTCGAAGGGATTAACTGGTCAGATGATCTATTGTTTATTTCTCTCGACATCGAATCCCTTTACACTAGCATTGAGTATTCCATGGGTCTGAAGGCCATACAGTACTTCTTGGTTTTTTATACCTATTGAATTTTACCAGCATAATAAGATGCTTTTAGGTCTGATTTCATGGTGCTTGCACAATAATTATTTTTTATTTGGCAATGATATTTATTTGCAAAAACGTGGTGTTGCTATGGGGGCTTGCTTCTCCCCCAGCTAAGCATGCTTGCATGTTGGCTGGTGGGAGGAGCGGGTCCTCAAGGTGACACATGCTACCGCTTTTAATGAACATGTTTTACATTGGCTCAGATATATTGATGATGTTTTTATTGTATGGCATGGCAATCTATCCAGTGCAACTGATTTTATCAAACAGATCAACACAAATACTGCCAATCTTAAATTCACCTCCAACATTAGCGATAGCAGTATTGACTTTTTGGATGTTAGGGTGTACAGAAAGGAAGACAAATTATGTACTACCCTATGCAGAAAGGACACTGCTGGCAATCTAACTTTGCACGCTAGCGGTGCCCATCCTAAACATATGATTGACAACATTCCATATGGGGAATTTTTATGTCTAAAAAGGATATGTAACACTAATGAAGATCTGAACAAATACACGAAGGAGGCATATCATAGATTCAGACTAAGGGGGTACATTGAAAAGATGCTTAAGGCTGCTTTAAGAAAAACCAATGAAAGAAGTAGGGAATCACTACTTTGTAACAACTCAGAAAAGATTAGTAGTGATGAGTCTGCCCCGAGATTGATCACTGCCTTCAGCAAACAAGAGAGAAAAGTGCGAGCTATCATAAAGCGTCAGTGGCCAATTATTTTAACCGATGGTGTTTTATCCACAAGATTACCACCCCAGCCCACGGTCACCTACAGAAAGGGAATTTCCATGCGCACTCAGATAGGGAAAACTTGTCCTGAATTAGCAGCAGCCAGAACGTGGTTGCAACCTAAGAATGGCTTTACAAAATGCAACAGCTGCAGGTCCTGTAAGTTTGGTAAAAATACCACACATTATATTTCACTATTGTGCCCTGAAGAAATAGACATTAAAGGACATTTCTCATGTAGAACAGAATATGCTGTCTACATCCTGACGTGCACCTGTGGACTCCAATATGTGGGCAGCACTAAGTTGCAGGTGCACATCAGGATATTGCAGCATTTACGTGCCATTGTAAACAGTGACCCCTCATATCCGGGAGCTCGCCACTTTAAACATACGCACAATAATGACTTTAATTGTTTAAGTTATTTTGTAGCAGATGCCGTACCGAAACTTAGACGTGGAGGTGACAGTGAGAAAACCCTCAGGCAATTGGAATCAAAAATGAATTTGGAACTTGATACCAAGTACCCTCATGGCTTAAATAATACTGAGAATCTATATAACTTCCTGTAGTTGATCCATCTCTTCTGTGTTCTTTATGAGATAACGATGATGAATCTTTAATTTAATCAATTTACGCACCTGGGTATATAAGAATTATGAAACTTTTGTGAACCAGTCGTCTCTCAGTAAGAGGGTACAGACAGGTGTGGATTTGATTCGCAACCGGGTGTGCTTTATTACTTATGACCTGTATAATGTAAACATCTTTTTTTAAACTAGATAATAAGTTTTTAATTAAGGTAAAAATATAACACATTTGCACTAGCACTTTAATAATTATCGCACTTTAATAGACACTGAGGTGTGATCATGTAAATAAGTGGAATTTACTAAGCAGGATGTTGCGGGGCCATTACATAACAAATTGAATGAAACGGTGGAGTAGAGATTTATGGACAGAATAGTGAATATCATGCATTTAAGCAGGTAGTAAAAATTACAAGGGAGCTCTGAATCAATGGGGCAAAAGCATTATTTTGCACAGTTTGAAATTACTTGAATACATAATTTAAATATATTTATATGTTTTTACTGACATATTTGTATTATATTTAGATCTCCAGATATCTTGTAAGAATAAATGAATTTTCACCCAATGTATTTATACGGGAAGACTGCAATATATTATGGATCTATCACCGTTCAACTAATCTAGAAACAACTATGGACCACAACATGCATCCACATTTGGTCATGGCAATAAATGAAAAGTAAAAAGGACCAGGATGGGAAAAGAGAGAGAATTAAAGAAAAAAACAAAATCATCAGCTGATAAAAATTAACTTTTTGCTGTTGTGTATATATATATTAAAAAGAAAGAAAGACTCTTTTTCCACAGTGGATACACAATTGCAATAGTATATGTATTCTTTGGTATTTTTTCCATGTCTATGTATGGTGACCAATCACGTGGTGTTTGTATTTCACATAAAAAAAATTGCGTTTTAGCTTTCTGTTTGTGTGACCAAGGGCAAGTGGTGCCCCAAACGCGTAACTAGGAAACAAGAATGAAGAATTGAATTTGCCTGCATTTCCAGTGGTTTGTGGTTCATTTCGTCGCTGAAGCAGTGGAAAACAAGTGCTGTGAGCGGACGAGGGATCTTGTGAATGTTATATATATATATATATACGTATGTATATCCTACTGGCGACCCCCCTTCCTAAAAAAGAATAATTTTAAAAAGCTGGTAACTCTTTGGAGGCCCTGCCCCTTTTCTTTACTACTCTGCAAATGTGCCTCCTGGCACGCTCATGTTTGGGGGATGAAGTCCCCTTGTCTGCTAAGGGTTCCTAGGGGCCAACAAGACCTCCTGTTACCTCCAGTAAGCCCCACACTGTGAGATTGCTGAGAGGTGGTCCAAGGCCATTCCCCCTTTCTCCACCACTCTGCAAAGGGTCTTTTCAGTGCACTGCTAGTGGGGGGATGACGCCCCCTTAACTCCTGAGGGCCTCCAGACTAAATTGGACTTCTTCCCCCAACGAGCAGAGTGGTGAAGAAAGGTGGCGGGCCTTTGATGACCTCTCAGCAGTCTATCTGGATGGGTTCTTACTAGAGTTAAGAAGAGGGATAGTTGGCCCCAAAGAACCCTCAATAGCCAAGTGGACTCCTTCTCCCTACTAGTAGTGCACCAGGAGGCGCGCTTGCAGAGTGTTGGAGAAAAGAGGCATCACCTCCTACCAGTTCCCAGCAATCCCACTGTGTGGGACTTACTGGAGCTAATAGGAGGGGTAGGTGGCCCCCAAGGGCTTCTTTGGAGACCAACTACCGCCCCTGTTAATTCCAGTAAGTTCCACACAGTGGGATTGCCAGGGGGTCGTTTGAGACCACGCCCCCTTCCCCACCCGTCTGCAAACGCAGCTCGTGGTGCACTACTGGTTGGGGCATGAAGTCCACTTTACTCCTGATGGACTTTGGATGCCAAGAAGCCCTTCTGGTACCACCTGTAAGTCCTACACAGCATGATTCCTGCGAGCTGAGCCCAGCCCCCTTTGTCCACCACTCCACAAGCACGATTACTATTTAGGACAACACAGAAATTCACTGAACAAGACAAAGGTTACAAGGACATTATAGTTAGGAATTAGCATTTAAAAGACCTTAGAAATTCACTGAAAGAACCAAAGGTTACAGGGACGTTATCATTAGCAAATAGGTTAAAGGGATGTTATAGTTAGGGGTACAAAACCAGAAGAATTCAGCTGTTACAGTTAGCTGAGTTAAATATAACTTGCGCCCTTGCAATGCACTGCTTATGACCTCACATATTACATCACTCATGAGGTGTGCTAAGAATCATGAACAACGTGATCGACGAGTAATGAATACATTTTCAGATATGCACAGAAATATGTCAATAATATTAATACAAATGTATTGGAAATGTAATTTCAAGTTTGTTTCTTAGTATTGAAAACTTCTGGAAACAAATTTGTTGTGATATATCTACATGTCCCTCAACTAATTGACTAGATCTAACCTTAAGTCACTCTAGATACAAATTAACATGATGGGAACGGGTGCACCGTTGCTCAAGGTACTACGAAGAGCGCATACAAATACTTGAGTTAGTATCTGCAAGAGACAAGATGGTCAGCACAGTTAGATAATTAGTGCTGACAGCAGTAGTTCGTGCTCCTAATTAATTGTAATTATCTTTTGCAGACCTACCTCACATTTGAGCAAAGTAAACTCTTTTCTGACTAAATTAGGTGATTTTAATTTGACAAATTTAATGTTTGCTGATGATTTGGCAAATTTGGATGGGTTTGACTTCATTTGGCTTGCAAGGTCAGCTGAATAGTTTGTCATCCTATAGCAAGGAAAACTACTTAACTGGCAGTTTGAACAAAAGAACAAGTATTTCATTTGTTAACAAAATGTATAAGTGTTTAGATTTACTGGTTTATGAGGAGCAGGAAACTACAAGTTTAAAACAATTTCTTCTACCTAGGAGTTATGCTTAATTCTAACTTTACTTAGCCGTCTGACATCCACACATACCGTTTATAATTAACAAAACCTTTGCAAATGGCAACGGTTTGTAAATCTTCAGTAAATGGCATTGTGGTCTTATAGCTAAACCTTTGATCGATGTGTTATTTTCAAAGGTTTATTTGGTTTTACTTTATACAGATCTTGTGTTTGCTAAGAGTCTCTCTTGAAGCTTCAGTTCAATCAAAGGAAGAAAAATGTGCATTTTTCTTCCAAGACAGTCGACTCCTCAGAATTTAACAGTTGCTAGTTGGTTGCTATTTAGGTGTGTAGCAAATTGGTCCGCCCATTTACTTCCCCTTAACATTTCTCAAATGTAACCATTTTTATGACATCTACTGTGAGCGAGTCTCACTTCCTGAAGCTCACTCACAGTAAGGTCGCAGTAATCGAATGCGCATGTTAATCGCCAATGTCTGCCTTTCAAGATAAAGGGCTAGATGTAGGTAAATCTTTTTTACAGATTCTAAAATACCGAATTTTACCGATTCTGCATTTTAGAATCGGTAAATCTGATGTAGGTAATAATTCGGTATTTTTCACCGAATCGGTAATTACCAATTTGGTAAATACCGAACAATTCAAGGGTGTCAGGGTGTCACTTTGACACCCTGTTGCACCCCTGATTAGTGCTTGTGTGCCATGTGGCACACATAAATGCCCTAAGGGCATGTATGTGTGCCACATGGCACAGGTGTACATGCACAGATTTGCATAAACACAGGTATTCGTTATTTACCACCAACTAATAGTTGGTGGTAAATAACAACTCCTTAAAGCCCTGTGGCACTGTTTACAGTGCCACCTACATCTCAAAATACAGATTCGGTAATTATACCGATTCGGTAAAATTACCGAATCTGTATTTTGAGATGCCCTAAATCTCAGTATCCAAATACCGGTTGTTAACGGCCGAAAATCTGTATTTTCGGCCGTTACTGACCGGTATTTGGATACCTACATCTGGCCCGAAGACATTACTGTGCAGCTAGGGTAATAGGCACTGGGCTGGCTACACGTGACCAGGTATGCACACACATGAGTGCACTTGTGCGGGCTCTGCATTTGAAAACTCTGTAAGGATTGTTGATGACCTGGGGTAGGCCTTATAATGGGAGTGGCCGTTCATAGTGTAGGCCTGTAGTGCTTACAGGAAAATCAGTGGTGCTTTCAATGTATTATACCTATAAGTGAAATCTGCTGTAAAGTAAAGTTTTGCTCTACTTTGCCCTAAAGGGTCTAACAAGGTATCAAACTGGGGAAAAACATGCACGCAAATTTGAATTTGCAGTTCTAAATACCATAGATTCATATCTTATGGGACTTCAGAATTTATAACATTATACAGATTCAGCTCATAAACAGATTCCAGGCCTTTGACCCTATCCCAGTACTAGGCCAGCTTAAATACTCTTCTCCCCAGCAGAGGACACAAAGCCATTCATACACAAAATGAGAAAAGATTAGTGATTGACTCTTCTTGGGAGAGGACGGAGTAGAGGGGGTGGGGGGATTCTGAATCTGATAACAAGCTTTTCAAACTACACATGGGCTGGGGCAGCCCAGGTCCACTATTATAAAGGAGGAGGGCCAGACCTCTGTAGCCAACACAGGAGGTGCTCGACTTTGAAATTTTGGTTCAAAGGGATCAGGCAATGATGCCAGCTAGAGGACGAGCTGAGGCCTTCCTAGTAGCCCTTGGTGGCTCGTCCTATGGCCGTATATTGTGGCCTGCTGACGGTAAAGAAAGATTCTTACACAGCTGCGGCCCGTGCAGGTAAGAGCATTGGGGCAGAGGGTCCGGGTTGTGGGGTGAGTCGACGAGTGAAAGGTAAATAAATACATATTTTTCCCTCGTCGTAGTCTGTTAAAATACCCCTTCCCCTGGCTCCACCGCTCTTACCTGTACGGGCCGCAGCTGATCTTACACACACGGTGATGGTTGTTTTACATGAACATGCTTCATTTACAGTTTTAATTATGAGCACTGCAAAACCTATGATTGCTTTTGAATATGATTATTGTCCCTATTGATTTTAATTGTGTTATGATGGTGAAATATAACATATGGGCCCAGATGTAGGTAAACCGATTTTACCGATTCGGTAAATACAGAATCGGAAAGCAAACAAAAGTGAAACTTAGGCAGGCAGCCAATCAGGTGCTACCACCCTCCCCCTCCCTCCCAGGAAGTGGCTACACAGGCAGCTGCAACTAATTAGAAGCTCCTGGAAAGGCAGTTGGAGCAGAGCCGAGTCACTGAGCAGCAGAAAGGGTTTGGTGCACTTTTAAAAGTGTAAAATGGCAAGCAGCAAGGAAAAAGAGCAGCCTGAGAGGAAGAGGAAACTCAAATTCAGCAGCATGGAGTTGCAGGTCCTTGTGGAGGAGGTGGTGAAGGTGCACCACAAACTGTTTGGCAGGCAGTCCCTCACTGTGGCAGAATCTGCCAAAAGAAAAATCTGGCTGGACATTTTGGACAAAGTAAATGCAGTTGGGGTAACCACCAGAGACACAGAGGACCTGAAAAAAAGATTTTATGACCTCAGGAGCCAAACCAACAAGAAAATGGCTGAACATCACAAGCAGGCATCCAAAACTGGTGGAGGCAAGAACCCAGCACCCCCCCTTACTGACCTGGAGGAGATGGTGGCCTCAACCATCGAACCGGACAGCATCTGCGGACTGGGAGAAGTAGATAGCTCAGCCAGAGCTGCAACAAAAAAAGGTAAGAGACATGCACAGCATACCCCCCCATACCATCATCCTTTCCTGTACCCCCTGTGGCCCAGTGAACCCCAGTCCAGTACTGCTAGCACTATTCAGGGCCAATTCATGATGCGATATGTAGTCAAGAGATGTAATAACATGTCATACAGCACAACAACCAACTAGTTAAGTAAATGACTGCATTGAGAATATAGCCAATGTGATACACATTTAATTGTAGTGACTGTGAGATAGTAGCGCTTAGCTAATGTATGCTCATATGTCCACAGGTGAAACGTCTCGCAGGCACTCGCAGGAGACTGAAGACACACCACCTGAAAGGGAGGACAGTCAGGAAGCAGGTCCAACTACCCACACCGTACCACAGGACACAGGTGCATCAAGTAGCCATCCTCCTGCACAAGACACAGAGATGCCTCAAGACTTCCTGGCGTCCCCTGTCAGATCACAATCCCCTCTGTTGCTGTCATCCCCAGAAATGCCAGCATCACAGCATGAGTCCACACCTGCATCACAACCCAGCAGGAGGCATGTAGTGGCCCCACTCATAGGAATGGAGTCTGCAGCAGCTGACAGTGAGGGCGACGACACACACAACTTGCCTGCAGATGTCAGCACTGGTACAAGGCACTCCAGTGCAGGGGTGGTCCATAGTGGTGCAAGACGCCGCAGAGTCCAAGAGAGGCCAGCAGATGCACCAGTTGAGGGTCCAAGTGTGTTCCGTGGTCTTGAGGGGAGCATGGTGAGGATACAGAGAATGCAGCGAAGAGCCATCCAGGCATGCCAACGGCAAATGAGGTCCCTGAACAGCAACATTGGGGAAATAGGAAAGGGCATCAGTGAGCTGGTACAAGTCAACAAAGAGATGGCAGCAGGGATGCGCGTTATTGGCAACTCGGTGCAGCTGCTATGCACCAAACTAGACACTGATTTCGAGGCACGCGCAGAGAAAGGCAACGTGGTCATGGACTAACTAAAGCCAACAACCGGCTAGCCACTGCCACATCACTGTCATGCAGGAGAAGCAGTAACCTGCAGGAGGCCATGACCCAAAACACCAATGAGGTCACTAGGGGCATGGGCAGGATGACCAGTGCTCTTGAGGCGCTGTTAAATGCCCAAACTGCACATACAGCTGCTCTGGATGTGCCTGTCAGTGAGGAGAGCACCAGCAGGAGCAGCATAGGAAGCACCCTTGGCCCTGAAACAAGAAGGAGCAGGTGCCACGCTGAGGCCACAGGCCAGCAAGACCGTGAGCAGGGTGAGCAACCTACAGGTGTTACAGGGAAGCGAGGAAGGAAATTACTTTTTAAAGTTCATGGTGACGTGAACCAGGACTTACATCATTGCTGTTAAATACTTTTTGTTGCACAGTTGTGCTTTGAAAATCTACCTCTTTACCAAATTAAACTACATTTGGTGCATACTCCACCTGTCTGTGTATCTTAACTCACTTAAAAGTAGTTGCGTGTGATCTCATCCCGCCTGTGTCTGCCATCAGTAGGTGTTGCAACTCCAGATGCGTGTTGTTCAGGCACTGCTTCCTCATCATCATGGTCCTCGTAATCTGAGAGTTCCACTGCTGTGCCCTTCTTGACCGCAAGGTTGTGCAGCATAGCACAGGCTGCAATCATCTTGCAGCAGATGATTGGTGTGTACTGGCGGGCACCTCCACTCTTGCGGAGGCAGCGAAACCTGCTCTTCCACATGCCAAAGGTGCGCTCCACAATGTTACGGGTTGTCTTGTGTGCCCTGTTATAGCTCCTCTGACTTGGTGTTGTAGGGTTGAGGTAGGGAGTGAGGATGAAGGACCGGAGGGCATATGCACTGTCCCCTAATGGCAAGAGAAAAAAACATTACTCACATGCACACACACACATCCACCTGTAATACGTTTCAAGGGAGTTTCAATTCAATTCAATTCAATTCAAAAGTGCTTTATTTCGAGTATTACTCATAAAAGCAGACAAACATACATATATTAAAAAACAATTAAATTTACAACGTCATATTAGACTTAAGCACACAGATTAGTATTTAAAAACGCAGTACATGATAAAAAAAAAATGTCACAAGCAGGTTTGATATAAAAAAGTGCCAGAATAGTAATCACAAATAACAATTTGTAAAAATATATCATAGAGTTTCAGACCGATGATGCGTTAAAATTAAATATATTACAATGGAATAAAAAATAGATACAAGTCTAGCAGTCACTGACCAAATAATCAATTTTTTCAGAGAATAGACTATAGCCTAGCAGTCTCTGAATTTATCATGAATTATTACAGAGAATAGACATGTATCTAACAGTTCCTATGAACGACACAATATGTTATTATCCTCTAATCGTTCTCTGTCTTATAATCCAAGCCCACCCCAGGTACTTTGCAGTAGCAATTATAATCCAGTTAGCAGATGTAGTTCTTAAAATCCGCAATGCTACCATGCTATTTTTTGTACCTAGGTTCCTGCACATTGGAGCCAACCAAACTCGCCTAGGAGTGGAGTACCTTGAGCAGGAGAACAGAAAATGACCAAGAGTCTCATTACCTACCCCACAAACAGGGCAAATTGACACACCTCCTGCTTTCCATTTAGATGTTAGGTTAGATAGAGGAAGAGAGCCTACCCTTAGTTGGAAAAGCAGTTTCCTGTCCATGGGCTTTAATATGTAATCCCAATACATTTCATAAATTGGGTATAACTTGGTCTCTAAGTAGCTAGTGGTCATAGACCCACTATTTAAACTAAGCATACTCTTATTAACAACATGTTCCCAGTAAATGCTTTTTATGGTGGACTTGGAAGGGAATGAGGCCCCAGCTGGGTCAGCCCATAGAGCATTAAGTCCTATGTCAAACAAGGCAATCTTCAATGATTTAAACCATTTAATTTTGTTGTAGCAGTCACTTGTGACAACATCTTTAAACCCATTCGCATAGTGGGAGAGCTCTGGCGTGGTCCAAAGCCTACGCCAGTATAAAATCGGGCGTAGTTTGGCCTTATCAGAAATTGCTCTCCTACCTAATTCATTTCGTAGAGGCAATTGTGGACTGCTCTGAGGGACGCCTATCAAATTCCTATAGAATTTGTTTTCAGAGGTTTGGAGCTCCTGAAGGTTTTCGTACCCCCATAATTCCGCACCATACAAGGCAGACCCTATTGCTTTTGCCTCATAGATTATCAGAGGTGGTTTGATGGGCTTAGTGAGCGATTTCCTTTGCTCTTTGATGATTGTGCCAGCTAATTGCTTGTGCCTTAGTGTAGCAATGTTAAGGTGTGACCGCCACCTATTATCGTTGGAAATGTGGATCCCTAGATAGGTAAAGGATTTTACAACCTCCAGGGTGCGACCACTCAACGAGATATTAGGCTTAAAATTTCTGTGAGGATTGAAGGCCATGAGTTTTGTCTTGGACCCGTTTACCTCCAATCCATGGGCTACACAGAAATCATCAAATATTGCCAATGCTTTTTGCAACCCATCTGGTGTTTTTGATAAAATTAAGGTATCATCGGCGAACATTAAAATTGGAACTTTTTCACCTGCAAGGAAGGGAGCATCCACTGCCTGAGACTGCATAGAAGAAACCACACCATTAATAAAAAGGGTGAACAAAGTGGGCGCCATTGAACAACCCTGTCTAACCCCACGCTCAACTGGGAATTCAGCGGTGTCATTACCATACCCGCCCCAGCGAATTTTGGCATAATTGCCCTCATGCAACCGCATGATTAAGGACAACAATTCCCCGGGGACCCCAAGTGTCACAAGAACTTCCCACAGTTTTGACCTCGGTACCAGGTCGAAGGCAGCCCGCAAGTCAACAAATGCTGCATACAGGCTGCCTCCACCTAGCACCACGGTCCTCCACTGAATCAGCTGAAGATGGAAGACTTGGTCCACAGTGCTGGTTGCCCTGCGAAAGCCAGCCTGAAAGGGGGATAGGATGTTATTATCCTCAACCCAATCAAGCAGCCTATTAACAATTACTCGCCCCACTATTTTTTGAACAGTGTCGATCAAACTAATTGGGCGGTAATTACTAGGCAGAGCACGATCACCTTTCTTGTATATCGGGATGATAACAGCACCCCTCCATGTTACAGGAATATCTGCACCTCTGGCAATGTGATTGATTAACAGATGAATATATTTAGACCACCTTGCAGTATCGTTTAAAAAAACGTCTGCGGGTACACCGTCAATGCCAGGGGCACGACCATGATGGACAGTTTTAAGTGCCATCAATATTTCGTGCTGAGTAAAGGTGTCAGCTTCTGTCATGGAAAAGGGTTGACATACGCTATCCGTAGACAGGTCACTCGAAGCATATTGTTCGCTAAAAAATTTAACCCAGGCGTCCTGGGGGACATTATTTGTGGTGGCGTCTTCAATCCTGTCATGACCCCATTTGACTATGTGCCAAAATAACCTGGAATGGTTTTGATCACTGGCACTCTGTAACAGATTCCAGTGGGCTTCGTCCCAATCTTTTTTTGCCTTAGCTATGGAAGATTTATATTGTATCCTAGCTGTCCTGATGGCCTCCTTATTTTTATTCTTAATCGCGGCCCATAAGCGGGCCCTGGCCCCCTTGCAATCTTGGTTATACCATTTGGCTGGCCTATGGTTCCCAGGCTTTTTATTATTAGTCGGTTTTAAAAAATGGCATTTTATTTCTTTGAAAAGGTCATTGTGGACCTGAGTAATCATATTTTGGGTAGCGGGTAACCCAACCACACCCTCATGGGCCACTGTGGCCTTATCAGTTGCCATATTTATTTTTTCCAAAGCCAGCGGGTCAGTTTTAACACTGGTCCACCTCAGCCTGCGCATATCATTTGTGGGTATAGTCAATGGCGGAAGGGGTTCAGCACAGGTACTTAAAATGGCATCAGACATCCACCAATTATGAAGGACACATAAGGGGTTATGATCGCTCTCTAACCTTTCCAACACAACCATATCAATGACCTTTGGCCATAAGGACATACTACATATAACGTAGTCAATACGGCTCTTATTTCTTCCATTGTTAAAAGTCATAGCTGGTACTCTGTCAGACTTTGTCCGACCGTTCAAGGCCCTTAACCCATGTTCAAGACACATAGCGTTAAGGCCAAGAATATCCTCAGTCCAGCGTGTTATTGGAACTGTACTGAGAGCGGGAATATCCCATAGCGTGTCTTCTTCCATGCCCAGTTGTACATCACCAATATCTAGAGGTTCAAAAGTGCGATTTAGGTCGCCAGCTATTAATATATTATTCCCTGATGAGTGAGTTTCTAATAAATTGTACAAAGACAAAAGGACCTCAGATTTTCTTACATTTCCCCCTCTGGCATATATATTATAGATGTCCATGGAGGTAGATGAGTTACCCTTTAATCGAATGAGCTGAATATCTTTTTGGTAAAGCTCAATGTTTCTCACATCAACCATGAGAGCCTGGCGCACCCATATAGTGAGTCCCCCCATCGGTCGCCCTTTTGGACCCTTGGTGGCCGGAAGGTAAAAATTCAAGTAACCAAGCGCGAATACAGGGTCTACAGCCCAAGTTTCTTGGAAAATGCAGACATCGTATTGGCTGACAAAACCAGACCATACACTGCAATCCATTTTGGAACAAAGCCCCGCAATGTTCCAAGACAATAAATTCCCAGTGGCGTTTGATATTGTAGAACAAGTGCAATGAGCCGACCCTGTTAACAGTAGATCAACATTACCAGTTCCATTAGTATTTACAATAGCTACACCAGCTCTAGGTACAATAGTATCTGTCACATCTTGTAAAAGTATAGGACAACTCGAAACCACTGTAAGGCTTGCAGCCGTGGGAACTTGCAACAAGGTGGTAGAAGTGGATGGTAGTCAATCACAAGCGTCTAGGTTGGAAAGTGCAGCAAATCTATTTTCCACTCCTAGACCCCACTCAGCAAGATCAGAGTTCTTGCTGCCCCTCTTGGTTACAACGTTCCATTTTGTTCTAAGAGTGCTGCAATTAGGACCTCTACCTTTCCTGGGATAAAAGAAATCTAAAGTCAAAGGGACAATAGGGGTAAATCTTTTCTGAGGCGGGTGGAGATTGGGCAAAATACTTGGCAGGACCTCGGGGTCAGAGAAGTTAAGTACAACACAATCCCCCTTGAATTTTTTTGCCCTGTTCCCAATCCACTCGACCCTTCTTGCATTCACCAGTTCTTCCGCTAGTTGCTCCTTGCCCCAGGGTGTTATGGCCATGTTATTGGTTAGCCATGATAACGATTTATTTAATAATGACGCAGTTGACTCAGCATCACCGGGGGCTAATTTAGGTACATTAGCAAGAACAAGAACTAATGGTGAGGCTTCAACGACGAGCTCTGATGATCCTTTCATGGTATTTGGTTCCCCATGAGGTAAGGCAGATGATACATCTCCGGGGGGCCTATCAGATAGATTTGCCATTAAAGGCAACGGGGATTTGGTGCAACAACAGGAGTCGGTCCATTGGAGTGGTTAGATTGAATTTCACTCATCAAAGGCTGGACACATGTTGTAATGACTTCTGGTAGTTTTCTCACCTCCCCCAGAGTTTTTCCCAATAGACCTTCCAGTTTGCTTACCTCAGCAGTTAGTTTATCGATTTTACTAATCAGGGGTTTTACCATCCCTTTGATTTTTGTATCCATCAGACAGCAAAGTTTTTGTAATAAATCGTCGGAAAGAGTCACGTAAGTTTCCCCAGTCAAGTCCTCCTCCTCATCATCGGTAGATTTCCTTGGTGGCGACGCAGCTTTGTTTTTAGATGACCTTAGGCCTCCTCTCTTTTGAATGGCTTTCCTTTTGCCCCCAGAAACCCTAGGTGCGGGGATGGGGGGAGCGGTAGAAATGGTAGACTCGCTGTTTACGGAAAGCACAGTCGGTGCGTCAGTGTCACTATTTTCTTCAATATTAGCTACCATGCCACTAGGCTGAATGCAATTTGAATCCTGGAGAGAGGCATGTGCCCCACCCAGGAGGCTATTATTTAGCAAGGCGAATGAGTCCTCATTCTCAATATCTACCAATGGTGATTGTAAAGGTGATTCTAATCCCAGTGAGGTCCTTCTGTCGGTATTAATTTTTGTCACAACTTGTACAAGATAGTTCTCCATTGTATTAGGGACTGTGGGTTGCTTTTTTGCAGGCATTTGGCAGCAGAAATGCACTTGAGACAAAAATATGTAGACACAAGTAATGGGGTTAATGATTACCTGATGCTTGGTAAGCCTAGTCTGCCTTATGCAATGAAGACGAGTAGAAGCTAGAGGCAAAGTCCCTGGCCCAACCCAACCGTGGCCAACCTCGGACGGCCTCAGACGGCCCGCCCTTTGTCCGGGCTTCGTCCGGGCGTCCCGCTCGCGTCCCGCGAAGCGGGTGTCTCCGGCGCTTTTGTGCGCCTCCTGGCGCCCTCGCGTCGGTGGAAAGCGCGCCGCCGCGTAGGCTGCCGGGAATTGAAGTCCCGGAGCGGCGGCGCGTGTGGATTGTATGCAGATGACTCTCGGCGGTGGCGGCTTCTCACCAGGTGTCCCCGCGACCCCAAGGAAATGCTCCTCGCTATGGCAGCGTTGCGGCGTCAGCAGGTAGGTTGTCAGAGTGTTGCAGGGTTTCTGTACTCACACAGAACTGTGCACAGAGGAGTGGAACCTCGGCAAATTAGGGTGTCCCAAAACTTACCTTAGCAACCAACTCACCCCTTACCGAGCTAGCTACAGTGTCTCATTGGACATATCAAACTCCCAATGTTTAGACAAACCAGAACATGAACTTACAGTACCTCAGGGTACGTGGGACTCATGAACACTCTTTCGTTATATTATCATTACAAACCAGAACATGGAGTAAAGAAGACACATGTGCATTTGAAATATTTATTTACTAATGCCGTCTTCTCAGGCGCAGTATCTTAGATAATACAAGTATACTTATTATCAGTATCAAAATTATCAGCATAGTTACTAAGACATAAAAAGTGAATGGTGACAGCATGTTAACATGCTGTAATGAATAAGAGTTAACAACACTTATATCTCACCCTCCCTAACACATATATTATATTATTAGCTAAGAAGGTCTCTTTGGGTTGTTTTAGGGCGGGCCCATACCTTAGTGTCCTAGCATGAAGGAATCACATCAGCATACACCAGCTCTCTCTGCATGTGCACCGCATCAAGTGTGTTAACAATTCTCGTGCAAAGCAATATCAATCCCGCCTCAAGCCCAAGTTGGCAAAGGCTGCACTTGTGTTATGACTATGAAGGCGTGGAGATCAGACCTCATAACAATTCCATATCGTGTTGCTCCTGAAACTTCAGCACTCTCCGTGCAGACATGGTTTAACAAACAAAACTGATATCAGAGCAATAACATATTATTCTCACATACACCACGGCAAACCACTAGGTTGAAAGCTAAGTCAACAATTAAGGGTCGTGTGCAGAAGTTGCAAGAAAGGAAAAATGGCGTTTAAATCTCAAATGTACCTATGCTAACTTAACACGATATAATGATATATAGGAGCTATACAACACCCCCCCATGATCCGAGAACGGACTAAATAAGATAACAGAAGTGCCATCACATGAGAGCAGAATCCAATTATAAACGAGCATGAATAAAAATTCAATTATAAAAACTAATGCTAAAAAATAGCCCACAAGTATAATGTGGCTCAAGCCAATAGGCAAGAGAAAAAAAAAAAAATGTCTTGACTAAAAGTCAATAAAATCAAGGAAATGCTATCAATCAGCATGTCAAATTGAGGCAGTGTCTATGATAAGACTGTATATGAAAAGTAAGCTGCAACAGCCTCCAGGAGGAAGTCACTGTCCTCATCCGAAAACAGTTCAGCCATCCAATTTAAAAGATGAAAGGAACATACGTGATCTTCCAGCACCGGATCCTCTATAACCATCAGAGGACAACTCGGTGGGTTTTCAAGAAAACTTTGTTCCAAGAAATTTTGCGCTGCCGACAACACATCCCAGGGACCCAATAGTCCATGTGCCACCGCCAAGGCCATAATCCTTTCGTCAGAACAAACCAACTCGTGAGCAATGATAGGACTCATCAGTTGATCAAAATCGACGTCAGAAGATATTGGTCCGCAGAGACACAAATCAATGGCCCAAAGGAAATCACAGGTCAGGCAGCGAAATACAGGCTGGACACAGGTGAAATAGGAGAACCGAAAAGATAATCCAAACGCCGTGCTTAGAGTCGCCAACGGCAGTGTGCCATAATAATCAAGCATGCGGTTGCGAAACCGCGTCAGTAGCAGCTGTGCGTGGTCTTGCACAGGAAGGGCATCCATATTTAAAAAGGCAGAAAACCACCAATGCGCCAGCCGCTAATGCAAGTAAAAACGGGAACCCTCCAAATAAGGACGAAAAAATAGAATGGAAGAAGGCAGGGATGACTCCAAAAATCTTCTCAAAGGAAGTCACGAGACCACCGCTAACAACTTTAAAAAAATGCGCTAGGCCCGTTGTGGAGGATGCGTTAAAGATAGAACGGACCATGGCTCCGAAATGCAAAGGCAAATCAGTGTTTAAAAGAGCCTGAACCTCCGTACGGGTGTTAGCAATGTGAAGCACGAAAGTTTCACGGGCCGAGCTCAAGGCCACCTCTTTCTGGGACAATAGAGCTCTTATTCTAGCCATGCCGCTGAATTCTGCTCCCAAGGTCGGTATCTGTGGCCAAATGGAAGACTCCCTATGTTCACGTGTGGGAGGATAAAGAACATTTCTGCAGCAAATAACTCGCTCACTAACCGTCACTATGAAAGCTATACCTTTAATTAAACCACAACAGTTTTCATTATTGAGCATTAAATAACTACCATTTTCTAACAATTTAAACGTGGGGATGATAGCAGGAACTGGCGTGCCCTGTAAAACGCAAGCCATATTCGGACGGTCCTTGTTACATGAACCGTGTAACTGTATGTGTCTGCACATTAAAGAATGATCTGGCGTCTCAGTACACTCATCCCCTGTTAGATAAACTTCTTGTTCATCCTTGAAACATCTGTATGTGTATGGGAGTGACCAGACCTCATGAAGAAAACCGCTACCTAATGGTTCAAAACGACCTATTGGCACATATTTCATACAATTTGAAAACTTATATAAAGCAAAAGGCAGTGTTATTAAACCGTGGATAAGCCACGTAGCAGTAGTGGCTTCTGCCACAGAAAAAGGTAAAGACTCCAATCTTTCAATATGGAGCATAGAAAAGGAAGCATCACGCATTGAAAGCAAGCGTTGTTTGTCTGTCAAATTAAACGGTGAAAATAAAGAGGAAACGTTCATGTATCCCCAGGGAACTTTACCCATTTTCAGAGTCTGAAGTGTCCATGCAAACTGCATGATTGACCGTAATTGATTTTGACCATGGTATAATACTGACACTTCATCATGCACAATATCAACAATAGACGACACAATATTATCTAATGTGTAAATTCTAGAGGAAAGCACGTTAATGCTATTGTCAACAACTGCAAGCACTTTCTCAAGATTCGCCTGATCAATAGCCCTAAGGCGTGAAGCAGCCTCAATCTGTGAGAGTTTCCATATTTCATTGTAAACCCCATATAACCACCGTTTCGACCTGCCACTAGCTGGGCCCTTAATGAAATCATTCAAATCCACTTCTGCATTCAGTTTGGAAAGGTGATACTTAACCGCAGGTAAAGTTGAATGTTTCAGCCAAGCTTGACACAACTTGCCCACAGAGTAAGAGGTGACAGTATGACTCAAATCAAACCGGGGATCAGATCTAACAGTCTTAAAACCGTCAGTTATATTTAAAAATCTTTTTTGGCAAGAATCAGCACTACGGTGCCAAAGCAGCCAACCTTTGGGATTCATACTGGAAATGTTAAAGGAGGAATTAAGAAGCAGAGCCTGTATATCTTTAATGGACAATCGAGTAAAATTACTCCAATCCTCATATTCCTCCAACTCCGGGAAAGACGGGGTGTTTAACCTTTTAGATGTAGCCAATCCAAAGCATGTGGTCTGGGAAATGGTTTCATTTAAAAACAACATATGATTCGGGATGAGACATGCACGGTGCAAAGCCTCAGTGCCTCGTACCTGCCAGGCCCTTGAACCCCAAACCGATTTAAGGTCTATTGTTTCCTTCCATAACTCATAGCCCCCAGTAACTAATTGATCTAGGAAGGCCTTCGAGTACAACAATTTTGTATCGGTAAGTCTAACCTTGGACAGTGGCTGTTTGTGAAATTTAAAATAAAAGGACTCGGGATTGGACTGGTTAAAGTCAGTGAAATAAGTATACTTTTTAAGAAACGTTTCTGAACTCCCTTGTGTAGGAGCTGGGCAATGTTCCCACTGAGTAAAATTAACAGCATCCCTTCGGGAAGATGTTTTGTGTAAGAAGTGATTGCCATAATGTTGGTAACAGAACAATTCACCATAATTAGCAGATTCTAAATATAAATCCTCAGCATCAAAAGCAGCATAGTACTTCAAATCAGAAAACAAACTTTCCACAGCATTAACATCCCAATCATCAGAACGAATGTTTTGTTTCACCACATCCCCCATATTAACTCTTAGTACATTAGGAACATTAACGACTTCCGTTGGGCCATGAATCTGAAAACGAACTGCATCCCACGCGATTCCATCCAGAACAGGCCATGCTGTGATGTTAACCAAAGTCAAGTCTCTTTTTAATCTGTGTGTAGAATGTGAAGAGGAAAGTGGGGCCAATGTTCCATTTAAATGAGTAATGCAAGTTCTCTCCTCGACATAGTGACCATTCATAATCCGAAAAAAATAAAACACAAAACCAATTGACATAAAAAGGTAAACCGAAAAAAGGACCAGCCAAATGTATATCCAAGGAGGAATCAAAAAAATTTTTTTAAACAGGCTAGCATATACCGCAATTTGAGAGGGTTTTTTCGAGGCAAGGGAAGCAGAGTCAAATGAAAATCTGGATTCCGTGGCTAAACGAGCTTGCAGGTCAGGCATGGACAAATCAGTGGGGTATGTATAGTCTGTCTCATCAATGTTAGTTCCGGGTAGATTATTTAATAATGGACTGGAAACAGCAGGTAATTCGATGGCCACCTCAGGTTCATTATTAGAAGCAGTGGGCATAATTGAATTTCTCACAATGGAAGGACAGGAAACAGCTGGTGTCATGCTAAGAAGAATCGGCCACTCTGTGTATCTTGAAATTGTCAATAGAAATAAACCTGTTTTCCTTACGACCTGGAAGTGGTGGTAAAATGACTGTTCTTGTGCCCTTCACTCCAAGCACTGGGACTGGAGCTCGATAGGAGGGACCAAACTCTTTCTTGTTGTCGATCTTCTCTCGAACCAGTTCTCCAACTTGGGGTAGCCAGCCAACTACCGGGATCTGCAACGCATCATCCGATGTGGAGGGCAAATGTTCCTTTGCAAGACTGTCTCTGGTCTTTTGTAGATTCTGTAAAACATTGCAATGTTCATCTGCGTCAAAGGAAGTGGCGCGAACCACAGAGTCTAGACCGTCAAGGTCAGGGACGTACATCTTGATGCCAAAGAGCATTTCGTATGGGGTCCGCCCACCCAGAGACCTTCTAGGGAGATTATTAAGAGCACGCTGCACGCCATAGAGGTGAGCCAGCCAGTTTCTGCCAGTGCCTATAACTCGGGCTGTCAAAGATTGCTTTAAATCACGGTTCATTCGTTCAACTACACTATTACCCTCAGGTCTGTAGGGTGACGAAAACTTGACTTGGACCCCCATCGAAGTCATGGCATCCTTATACGCCTTAGAGGCGAAAGCCGGACCCTGATCCGAATGGAAGGTACCACAGGCAAAAATCCCTATAAAGATACGCAAATCTCTAATGACAGTCCGTGAATCAGCGCTGCGATGTGGCCATACCCACACAAAGCGTGTGCATGAGTCAACTGCTACTAAGATGTACTTATACGCAGTATCAGATGAAAAAGGACCGCAGTGATCTAAATAAACACAGCCTAGTGGTTTATTAGAAATGTACAACTGAGTCTGTGGCGGACGCGTAGCAGTTGAAGGTTTAATCTGCTGGCATATGTCACAAAGAAGGACATAATCACGCGTCTGTTTGTACAGTCCCCGCCACCAGAAACGTTGTTGTAGTTGCGTTACAGTGGCTGAGACGCCCGCATGCGCAGACGCCACACCTTCATGAGCCGCTGTAATCAAGTCTGTTCTGCGATCCGAGTTGGGAATCAGCCGTTCCCCAACATCAGGAATTGTCACAAAAGGAACCTTTTCGGGACTTAAGTGGTATTTATACTTCGAAGGGAATCCCGCAGGATGTTTACTTCCCTTCTCAGAGGCAGCAATCGCTGCCAAGATGTCGCTATCAATCTTGGTTTTAGACCTAGTAACTGCTGCAACTAAGTATGTAGATACTGCCGATTTCGCTGCTTCATCAGCAAGCGAGTTGCCAACAGCGTGAACTCCTACGCGCTGATGACCGAGAGTATGAATCACATAAAGGAGTGGCAACATAGCCTTAAGCTCTGCCACTCGAACCCAGATCATTTTATGTTTTATTGTGCTACCCTTGGAATCATGAAAATCATTTTGAATCCAAAAGAACAAGTTTTCATTGTAAGACTGGACACAGTAGTAAGAATCACTTACAATTAGAGTAGTAACACTTGGATCTGCGTACTCCAAAGCTAGTAAGAGAGCACGAAGCTCTGCCAATTGTGCGGTGCAATCGCCCAGGGGCAACGTGTGCACTTCCCTGGAAACGAACTCATCATTCAACATAGCACCGACCACAATGGCGCATGCGGAAACGTAGGCATGTTTAGAGCCATGCGCAACCTGCGCCGACCCATCAGTGTAAATGATGCAATGGAAGTCCTCCAAAGGTCGCATAGCCAGAGGAGCGGGATGAACAAATTCATACTGCAAGTACTCCTGCGACCGTAAGGAAGCGTCAAAAATAAACATGACATCCGTGGATGACAATGACGCAGCCCACTGAATCCACCGAGGGTGCAAAGCTTTCGAATTCGGTACACTGGCTTTCGTGACTGCCTCCAAGTGAGGACAGGGTGTTACCACCAGCATGCGTTTCCCCTGAGACAGTGCTCGTTCCTTTAGAATAGCCATCTGTACAGCAGTTAAAACCTTTTCTACTGTGGGAAACCGCATCTCAGCCGAAGTGTACAAGTGTGACTTGTAAGCAATAGGTACTGTGTCACCTTCATTAAAAGTGAGGTATGTGAAACCCACCGTCCCAGGAATTATTCTTATTACCAGGTTGGTGTGGTTATCACGAGTCAGTAAATATTTAGAAGCGAGCAGATCAGCCTGCAAGGATTGCAAAATGGCTGAATGCTCAGGCAGCCAGCATGATTTTGAGAAAGTTGGTTGTATCAAAGCATACAGAGGCTTGATACGCTGGGCATAATCCGGAATGTAAGTTCTGCCGAAATTCAAAAAGCCCAGTAAAGACTGTAATTTTTTCAGAGTTGTTGGAGCGCGTAATTGTGCGCACTTCTCCAAGAAGTGAGGAGCCAAACCTCTACCTTCATTGTTGAGCTCATAGCCCAAAAACAACACTGTGTGTTCTGCAATGTGCGATTTTGCAAAATTAAATTTGTATCCCATGTCTGCAAAGGTACAAATTATGGAATTCACTCGACACAGATGCATCCAAATTTCGTCGTCTGTGAGATAAATATCATCCACATAAGAACATGCATCCGGATCGATTCCCTCCAATAGTTTGACTATTCTGGAGGTGAAGACCCCAGGACTATTTTTGTAGCCCATTGGGAGTCGCCTGAAGCATTTTTGCACCCCAGCGGACGTAAAACTTGTCCATTGGGAGCTAAAGCCATCCAGTCTGTGGGCATAAAAACCATTGGAAATGTCAAGCGTTGTCTTGAAACGCTTACGCACTAGACTATCCACTAGGGCAGAGCCGTGAGTATTCTGTACTGCACAGTTACGGCAATGCGAGTTCAAATGCCGGTAATCCAATACCAAACGATATGATCCGTCAGGTTTGGTCACAGTAAAAAGGGGATTATTCATTGGTGACACACACGTTTCAATAACTCCTTGATATTCCAATTGTTCAAGGATTTCTGCGACGGCCGCTTTAGCTTCACGCCGTATGGGATATTGAGGCTGAGGCTGCGGCTCAGACCGCAAAGGAATTTCGTGGCATGGGGACAATTTGTCCCAACCACATTGGTTACGGTACAGAGCCGGCGCGAGAGCCCGAGCCCACTCTTCTGCAAAATGCTGCGCATGCTCAGTTGAGACAGTGTGCGCGAAACTGGGAAGGATTACCTCCTCCCCTCGCGGCGCTGCGAGCACAAAAGGTGGGGGCCAGTCAGCCTCGGAAAGCAAAATGTCGTACGTAGACGAAAGGTTCTCCCAAAATACCCCTCTGACAGTACGCTGTATGTCACCTTCAATTAACAGGACAATTTCAAAAAGTCTTTCAGGGGGAGCCAATCTCGTATCGGCTGTTTCTATAACAACAAAAACTTCAGTCGCTGTCACCCTCAGTAGTGGACGGAGCGCCTCTCTGACTATGGTAATCTCCGCCGCGCTGTCCAGCAAGGTCAGAGCCCACGTCAGATTCCGAAGCCGCGTTCTCACTATCTGTGGCATATCTATGCGCTGTTAAGGCCGCGACTTTCTTCTTCGCAAACTGCGGACGCTTAGGCGTAGAATCCTCCTGCTTCACTGCGCCGTCTGTCTGGCGGGACTGACCACGTCCTTGCTGGCCACTACGTCCACGTCCACCCCCTCCTCCACCACCGGTCTTCTGGGCCGATGTTTCCTGAAAGGAACGAGGAGAGCGTTGATCAGAACCCTGAAAACGATCAGGTGATTTAATCATCGCGCGATCGCGCAAATCATAAACTCTTTCTGCCGGCGCAGGAGCTTGTATTGCAGGAACAGAATCCTGAGTTTGCCTAGTCTGCTTCCCCTGTGTCTGTTTCTTAGGCCAATTCTGTTTTTTGGACTTGGGCTGGACATCTGTCACTGCAGATTGTCCCTGAGGTTGTTTTTTATCCTTTACTGGAAAATATTTCAGACCTCTACTTGTGCGGCCAATTGTCTTATAAGCGGCCACCACAATCTTTGCTAACTGGCGGGGTTTGTCGGCATCGGGCAGAGCAGCCAAAGCATTCGACACCTGAAAGTTAACTGCATCTCCTTTAACATTGGAGAGAATGAGATCACTTACAATCTCAAATGAACCACACAGGCGCATACCCAATTCAACCGCTGCCTCTGGACCGTGATCATTCTGAACACGTCTAATGATTTCAGGCAGGGCATTCATAGACGGGGTGCCGAAGCACCTCGTATAAACTGCCGCAAACGTTTTTCCCCAGCTTTCACAGTCAGCAAGTTCAGGAGTTATATCCTTCGGTAGAGTAATCGTTAACATTCTATGTTTATCAGCAGGAGTAGAATTCGGAAAAACCGCCTCCAGTTGATCAAACTTCTCTGCTAGCCAGAATGGGAAGTCATCGTTGTCAACTGGACGCGCACCAAAAACCGAATTAACCATCACTGGATTGAGACGCATTCCGCCTCGTTCCATGGGAGCGGCCGCACCCCCCTGGGGACCACCAGGAAGATGTCGACCGATGTATTGCACTAAGGCACGAATCACGGAAATGGAAACAACATGTAGCCTGCGTATTTCTGCTAGGGTACAAGCCCCGTGATTCGGGTGCGGGGTAAAGCCACCCAACGCAGGCCAATTTGTACCTGGAATTGAGAGTGGACCTAACCTCGCAGCGGACAAAGAGTGGGGGAGGGCGCCATCAAACCAAACACGATGCTGCCAATGATCAATAGGTATTTCCAATGCCCTGTACGGCGTATATTCAGCCGGGACATCCGAGGCGGTGTAGGAGTGGAACAAACCAGAATTAGCGTCCACAGCCGGAAACGTAACCCAAGAGTAAAACAACTCGTAAGGAAACGCCGGATCTGCACATACCACGAAAATGACAGCCATCCCATCTACTGGGACTTGGTACGTCTGAAGATGATTGCGTACCGCTACGCGACTATGCTGCGCAATAGCCACCGCCGCCATGACAACACTGGAAACAAGAAAACACAAAGAATACTTTGTAGCACAACTGGGTAGTAATTCAAAGAAACCGTTTAAGAAAGAATCAAGCTTGAATAAAGACCTATTTCAAAAAATAGGTAGGTTTCACCGACACCCCGTTTTCCGGAAACGGATGTGAAGGGGTTAAGGCATGAACGATAAACTACTCGAGTGTCATGATATAAGACCACCGAAACCGTTGGGCGCCATGTTGCAGGGTTTCTGTACTCACACAGAACTGTGCACAGAGGAGTGGAACCTCGGCAAATTAGGGTGTCCCAAAACTTACCTTAGCAACCAACTCACCCCTTACCGAGCTAGCTACAGTGTCTCATTGGACATATCAAACTCCCAATGTTTAGACAAACCAGAACATGAACTTACAGTACCTCAGGGTACGTGGGACTCATGAACACTCTTTCGTTATATTATCATTACAAACCAGAACATGGAGTAAAGAAGACACATGTGCATTTGAAATATTTATTTACTAATGCCGTCTTCTCAGGCGCAGTATCTTAGATAATACAAGTATACTTATTATCAGTATCAAAATTATCAGCATAGTTACTAAGACATAAAAAGCGAATGGTGACAGCATGTTAACATGCTGTAATGAATAAGAGTTAACAACACTTATATCTCACCCTCCCTAACACATATATTATATTATTAGCTAAGAAGGTCTCTTTGGGTTGTTTTAGGGCGGGCCCATACCTTAGTGTCCTAGCATGAAGGAATCACATCAGCATACACCAGCTCTCTCTGCATGTGCACCGCATCAAGTGTGTTAACAATTCTCGTGCAAAGCAATATCAATCCCGCCTCAAGCCCAAGTTGGCAAAGGCTGCACTTGTGTTATGACTATGAAGGCGTGGAGATCAGACCTCATAACAATTCCATATCGTGTTGCTCCTGAAACTTCAGCACTCTCCGTGCAGACATGGTTTAACAAACAAAACTGATATCAGAGCAATAACATATTATTCTCACATACACCACGGCAAACCACTAGGTTGAAAGCTAAGTCAACAATTAAGGGTCGTGTGCAGAAGTTGCAAGAAAGGAAAAATGGCGTTTAAATCTCAAATGTACCTATGCTAACTTAACACGATATAATGATATATAGGAGCTATACAACAAGAGTCTCCCCCGCTCCGCCGGTGTCTCCGGCGCTTTTGTGCGCCTCCTGGCGCCCTCGCGTCGGTGGAAAGCGCGCCGCCGCGTAGGCTGCCGGGAATTGAAGTCCAGGAGCGGCGGCGCGTGTGGATTGTATGCAGATGACTCTCGGCGGTGGCGGCTTCTCACCAGGTGTCCCCGCGACCCCAAGGAAATGCTCCTCGCTATGGCAGCGTTGCGGCGTCAGCAGGTAGGTTGTCAGAGTCTCCCCCGCTCCGCCGGTGTCTCCGGCGCTTTTGTGCGCCTCCTGGCGCCCTCGCGTCGGTGGAAAGCGCGCCGCCGCGTAGGCTGCCAGGAATTGAAGTCCCGGAGCGGCGGCGCGTGTGGATTGTATGCAGATGACTCTCGGCGGTGGCGGCTTCTCACCAGGTGTCCCCGCGACCCCAAGGAAATGCTCCTCGCTATGGCAGCGTTGCGGCATCAGCAGGTAGGTTGTCAGAGTCTCCCCAAGGGAGTTTCACACAGTGTGTTACCTAGCAAGTATCCTTCTCCAAATTCCCCCGCTGTCAGGCGTGTGTAGATCCCACTGTTTTGGAAGATGTAGGAGTCGTGGGTACTCCCGGGGAATTTGGCTACTTGGTCAGTGATCATGTACTTGGAATCACCGATCACCTGTACATTTATGGTGTGGGTGGACTTCCGGTTCCGATAAATGTACTCTGTGGCAGCAGGTGGGCATATTGGTATGTGGGTACCATCAATACATCCAATTATGTTTGGGAAATGCGCCATCTGATAAAAGTCTGTCTTTGTCCTTAGCAGTTCTGCATGCGTTGCAGGGAAGCTGATGTACGAATGCATTCTCTGCAACATGGCATCAAGGAATTTTTTAAAGAAACGTGACAGGCAGCTCTGGGACACCCCACCGCCCACAGCAACCACACTCTGGTAACTCCCAGAAGCAAGCAGGTGTAGGCTGCACAGCACCTGCACATGGGGTGGGATGGCATGTGCCCTTGTGGTTGGATGTTCCAATAGTGGGTGAAGGTCCCTGATTAGGTCCAGGATAGTTTGGGGAGCCAGCCTGCACCTTTGGAGGATCTCAGGCTCAGTAAGCTGGAATAGAGTGATCCTCTGCCTGTACACCTGCTCCTCCCTCCTCCAGACCCTCTCTCCTTCTGCCTGTAGCCGTATCCGCCTCGCAATGACATAGAATGCCGCCATTCTGGTGAAAATGTTGCATTTTGGGGCCTTTTTTATACCATGCACCTGTTTACCACCTGATTTGAATCCATGGTAAATACTGACTCTTAAATACCGAATTTCATGCAAAATCGGTATTTAAGAGGTTTCCTACATCTCATAAACTCATTTTACCATTTCTTATTTTCCGATTCAGTAAATTTACCGATTCGGTAATGTGTCCGAATTGGTATATTTTCCGATTCGGTATTTTTTCCGAATCGGTAAATTTACCGATTCGGAAACTTTACAGAATCGGTATTTTTTCCGATTCCGTATTTTTCTGATTCGGTAAGGTTTCCGATTCGGTATCTTTACCGATTCAGTAAATTTACCGATTCGGATGTTTTCGGGTCCCCTACATCCTGAATGCCCAATAGCGGTCGGTAACGGCTGAAAATCGGTAAATTCGGCCGTTACCGACCGGTATTGGCCTACCTACTTCTGGCCCATGGTCATTTATTACTGTGGCAAGACACCGAGAAAGTCAGTAGGGTTGATATATATATATATATATATATATATATATATATATATATATATATATATATATATAAGGGCACCTCTTATAAGTTGATGTTGCATCTGGTGTATGTCGGAAGGGAGTGTTGTGATTATGGGGTTCGGGAAACACTAAGGGTGAAATGTGATATTAGATGTACATATTTGTAATTTAATGTATAGTACTTAGCAGTATGTGTGTGTTATAAAAGTACCTTTCCTTTTTTAAGAAAAGGCACTGAATTAACAATTTATTGAGTGCCTTTGTTGTATGCCTTCGAATTGGGATTTCTAGCGCACACCACCTCCCCTGAGTAGGCCTTGAGCTGTTCTGCTTTGCTACTCTGAGAGGGTCAAGTTGTACAAAGGGGAACTTGGTCCCCCGTAATGAGACAATTGTGGACCTAATACTTGTGAAGTACTCACATCCTTCACAACTTAAAGCCCAATTTCCTGCCAGATGCTATTGTTAACCTTACAAATGAGCTTAACTTGTGGACTGATCATTGCATTATTACATTCATCATTTCTATGAAAGAAGTTAATAACAGTACAGCAGAGGAACAACTGATGCACTATTGGAAAATCTTAGATAGTCAGTGGAGGCTGGTAAGCTACAGGGTGGGGGAACAGGGGAACGGTGGTTTGAATGAAAAACAAAAAATCCCTTACCTGATCTCGCCGTGTCTCTCCATCGCTGCGTCTCTCCCACGTTGAGTAAGTCTCTTACGGGTACCGGGAAGGACCCAGGCTCCCACAGTCAATCACAGCTCTGACACAGGGCGTTCAGAATCCGTGGAGCTCACACTTCTGGCCAGCTAAGTTGGGCTCTGCCCCCAACCCCATCCCCCTCAGCTAAGAGTCTCGGGGTCACAATCCATTGTGACCTTGCTATGAAATCCCAGATTGGATCGGTAGTCTCTACCTGTTTCTTTCAGTTGTGGAAGATAAGGAAAATCAGCAGACTTCTCACTAGGGAAGAGCTATTGCAGGCTGTTCTAGCCATGGTCATGTCCCACATAGACTATGCCACCTCCTTGAACTTTGGCCTACCGTCATATCTAATTAAAAGACTGCAACTTGTGCAGAACCAGGCTGCCAGACTGATCTTCCATCAGTCCAGATAGCAACATGTCTCCCCTCTTATGAGGAAGCTACACTGGTTACCAATACTATAACGCTGTGCCTTCAAATTCGGTTGCCTCCTTTTTAGGTTTTGCCTGGCGAAAGCTGCGCTCTGCGCAGCTTTTTCGCGCAGGCGAAAACCTGATGAGAACTGTAGTGGGGTTTGGGTCGGCCCTCGTCATTTATTGGCTGGCTCCATAAATGGAGCCTAGCCATTGGACGAGGGGCCTGTCCGTCAATGCCGGACCAGATTCGGGGGCGTTCCCGAGATTCTTTGGCTTTTGCCGACGTCACGCGACGTCAGCCGAAAGCCGGGAACTCCCCCGAATCTGGTCCGGCCGGGCCGTGCTTGCTGCTGTCCTGCCTTACTCTGTGTCCCTCCTCCCGCTGTCCCCCTCCCGCTCTCCGTGAGCCTGTCTTTCTCTGTCTGTAAAGTGTATATTGACAAACGAAATCGGACCCGGAAAGACGCTCCTCTGAATACCGCCGCAATCACGCCTCTTCTCGAGGAGATTCAAAAACGGCAGCGCATCTCAATGCCCATAGGCGGTCCCGGGATAAGAGAGCGGCCCCCCCAGCACTGCTTGTGCCGCACTCCGGTAAGCGCCGCTCAGCCCTGCAGCGCATCTCAATGCCCATAGGCGGTCCCGGGATAAGAGAGCGGCCCCCCCAGCACTGCTTGTGCCGCACTCCGGTAAGCGCCGCTCAGCCCTGCTGTTCACTGGTGTACGCGCCAGAAGTCTCCTCACCCCTGCCGCTCCCGACACCCTGACCGCTCTCACTCCTGCCGCGTCCGATGCCCCACGCAACCGGCAGTTCAAAAACTTGATGGGGGGCCTACGGACTCCTTGTTGCACACACGACCTTACCGCTTACTGTGTAGTCGCGCTCAGGGTTCCCACCGGCTCCATGCGAGTCTCTCTGCGCCCACACACCGAGCCGCAGCCTCCTCAGCCGGGACCAGCATCTGCCCTGAATTGCATGCGTTTCTTCGGCACCATAGGGGGAGCCCACCGGCCCGAACCGCTACTTTCCTCCACCTTGCGTGACTTGCGTCACGGCAGCAGCGCTCACCACCGCCCGCGGCTACAGTTTCGGTTTCGCCAGCCAGGGCCCCCGGACGCCTGTGTTCTCCGAGCGGCCGCAGACGGTGTCCAGAGCAGAACTCCTCACAAGTTGGACTCCCTATGCCAGCTCGAGTCGTCTCACCACATTTCTTGACGGTCAGCACCAGTTACTTGTAGGATTATGTATAATTGTGGGCACTGAGGTTGTGATGTTTTCTGTGCTGTCTCCCACAATTCTGCCCATCACTGTTGCAAAGTGATTTAAACTTGCTAAAAGGGCTGCTAGCCTCCTTAAATATGTGTTTTAGGCACAGGAAGGTGTGAGCGTGTCCGCTTTGTAACCAGTTTAGAAAATAATCGTTTCTTTCGTCACCAAAGCCGGGTCAAATGTTCCTGTGACGTGGTTTGTGCTTCCCTTGTCATGGGTTTTTTGTGTGTTGCTTTACATCCTCCCCTGGCCAGGTTGTTATTGATGTACTGCCGGAAAACATCTGGAGAGGACCGGGTTCCTTTCATACCTCATTAAACGGAAATGGACTCTGAGACCGGACTGGTTTTCAACATATGGTTTTACTAGGGTGTGTTTTTCTGGTTGTGAACGTTGGCCTTCAGCACGGTTGACGTGGCCCCCCCCCCCCCCCTCGCTGTCCTGTGCCCCGTTCCCGCCCTCCCCCCCCTCGCTGTCCTGTGCCCCGTTCCCGCCCCCTCCCGCTGTCCGTTCCGCCCCCCCTCCCCTTTCACTCTCCGTTGCTTGTTTGTTTTTGGTGCCCAGGGGGTTGCATTCAGACTTGTATCGCCCAAGCACGTGGTTGCCATACTATTTAGAGCAAGTTTAGGCTTACTATTTGACTGCAGTTAACAAGAAATCATCTGGAATGCACTCGGTTTACATTGCCACTGAAAACGCAAAGGTTTAAATGGTTTCTTCTGTATGGCTTTTATCTAATTGGGAGCAGGGCATGGTGCTATTAGGAGGATTAGCAAACTTTTGATTAAATGCACTATGCCTTGAATTTCTTATGTTGAAGTGGACTCTTTTGGCAGTAATCACATTGCCAGGAGAATAATTGAACACCGTGTGCTGTTCCCGCCCCCCCCCCTCGCTGTCCTGTGCCCCGTTCCCGCCCTCCCCCCCTCGCTGTCCTGTGCCCCGTTCCCGCCCTCCCCCCTCGCTGTCCTGTGCCCCGTTCCCGCCCTCCCCCCCCCTCGCTGTCCTGTACCAGGAGGTGAGTGACCAATACTCCTCTGACTGGATCCAAAGCCCACTGTGTACATCATTTTATTTTTATTATGTCTCACCTCTGTCTGTTGCCAGACGTTTTGGTACTTTACAGTGGACTTAGCGCCCGCCCATTTCTACTTCGGTTCATTGTCACTCTCCTTTGCTTGCTTGGAATTCTTAGCTTCGGTAGGTTTTCCTCCCTCTACTTTATTTCTTTTTTTTTTTTCTTCTTTAGCGTTATGGACGCACTGCTGTCCATCCACGGCTCACTATTTCAGGTGGTACTTTTTTCTTTTAATTTAAGCACCACTTTATGCGAGTGCGTGTTTCCTCCAGCTGGCTCCCTTGTGTACTTCTCCCCCTCTGTGTTTCTCACTCATTCTGTTCCTGCCTTTCATCCTTTGTCATTTTGCTTGACCCAGCATCTCCTACCCATCCTTCGTTGTCAGTGTGCTCTCCCTACCCTCTCCTGCCCACCCTCCATTGTCCATGTGCTCTCCATACCCTCTCCTGCCTACCCTTTGTTGACGTGTGCTCTGCCCACCCTCTATTGCCCGTGTGCTTTCTTTACCCTCTCCTGCCCACCCTCCGATGTCCGTGTGCTCTCCCCACCCTCTCCTGCCCACCCTCTATTGCCCGTGTGCTTTCTTTACCCTCTCCTGCCCACCCTCCGATGTCCGTGTGCTCTCCCCACCCTCTCCTGCCCACCCTCTGTTGACGTGTGCTTTTTTTACCCTCTCCTGCCCACCCTCCGATGTCCGTGTGCTCTCCCCACTCTCTCCTGACCACCCTCTATTGCCCGTGTGCTTTCTTTACCCTCTCCTGCCCACCCTCCATTGTCCATGTGCTCTCCATACCCTCTCCTGCCCACCCTCTGTTGACCTGTGCTCTCCCTACCCTCTCCTGCCCACCCTCCATTTTCCGTGTGCTCTCCCCGCCCTCTCATGCCAACCCTCTGTTGCCTGTGTGCTTTCTTTACCCTCTCCTGCCCACCCTCCGTTGTCCATGTGCTCTCCCTACCCTCTCATGCCAACCCTCTGTTGCCAGTGTGCTTTCTTTACCCTCTCCTGCCCACCCTTCGTTGTCCATGTGCTCTCCTTACCCTCTCCTGCCCACCCTCTGTTGCCAGTGTGCTTTCTTTACCCTCCCCTGCCCACCCCCCGTTGTCCTTGTGCTCTCCCTGCCCTCTTCTGCCCACCCTGTTGCCAGTGTGCTTTCTTTACCCTCTCCTGCCCACTCTTCATTTTCCATGTGCTCTCCTCACCCTCTCCTGCCCACCCTTCGTTGTCGATGTGCTCTCCTTACCCTCTCCTGCCCACCCTCTGTTGCCAGTGTGCTTTCTTTACCCTCCCCTGCCCACCCTCCGTTGTCCTTGTGCTCTCCCTGCCCTCTTCTGCCCACCCTGTTGCCAGTGTGCTTTCTTTACCCTCTCCTGCCCACCCTTCGTTGCCCATGTGCTCTCCCCTCCATCTCCTGCCCACCCTCCGTTGTCCATGTGCTCTCCTTACCCTCTGTTGCCAGTGTGCTTTCTTTACCCTCCCCTGCCCACCCTCCGTTGTCCTTGTGCTCTCCCTGCCCTCTTCTGCCCACCCTGTTGCCAGTGTGCTTTCTTTACCCTCTCCTGCCCACCCTTCGTTGTCCATGTGCTCTCCCCTCCATCTCCTGCCCACCCTCCGTTGTCCACGTGCTCTCCCTACCCTCTTCTGCCCACCCTCTGTTGCCCGTGTGCTTTCTTTACCCTCTCCTGCCCACTCTCCCTCTCTCTCCTCCTCTAGCCCTCCTTCTCCTTTCCGCCCTCCCTCTCTTACCTGCCGCCCTCTCCTTTCTGCCTTTCTCACACTTTCCTACCTTCCCTCATGCCCTCACACTCCTTTATGCCCTCCCTCTCTCCTGCGTCTATTCCTTCCCTCCTGCCCTCCCTCTCTATCCTGCACTCGCTTCCTTTTGAGCTTTCTTACTCCTGGCCTCTTTCATCCCTTCCCTCTCTCTGCAAATAATTGCATTATAAATGCACTCCAGATTTCTGTGTAAAGTAAAACACATCAACGTTTTACACATAATTCAATGAAGATACAAAACACCATTTATCAAAAGCTCAAACTTTAACAAAGGGAGTGCAGAGTAGGGAGTGCATAGAGCAGGGGGAGTGCAGAGTGCATAGAGTGCAGAGTGCGTGCAGAGTGCGTGCAGAGTGCATAGAGGGTGCAAAGTGCATAGGCAGTGCAGAGTACATAGGGAATGCAGAGTCCAGAGAGAGTGCATAAAGAGTGCATACAAAGTGCATAGGGAATGTATACAAAGTGCAGAGTGCATAGGGAATGCAGAGTGCATAGGGAGTGCATACACAGTGCAGAGTGCATAAGGAGTGCAGAGTGCATAGAGAGTGCAGAGAGAGTGCATAAAAAGTGCAGAATGTATAAAGAGTGCAGAGAGAGTGCAGAGTGCATAAGGAGTGCAAAGTGCATAGAGAGTGCATAGACAGTGCAAAGTGCAGAGAGAGTACATAGGGAGTGCAGAGTGTATAGAGAGTGCAGAGTGCATAGGAAGTGCAGAGTGCATAAGGAATGCAGAGAGTGCATAGGGAGTGCAGAGTGCATAAGAAGTGCAGAGTGCATAAGAAGTGCAGAGTGCACAGTGCATAGACAGTGCACAGTGCATAGGTAATGCAGAATGCATACAGAGTGCATAGGGAGTGCAGAGTGCATAGGGAGTGCTGAGTGCATAGGGAGTGCATAGGGAGTGCAGAGTGCATAGACAGTGCAGAGTGCATAGGGAGTGCACTCTGCACTCTTTAGGCACTCTGCACTCTCTATGCAAAGTGCTGCATAGGGAGTGCAGAGTGCATAGGGAGTGCATAGGGAGTGCATGATAAGTGCAGAGTGCATAGGGAGTGCAGAGTGCATAGGAAGTGTGGAGTGCATAAAAAGTGCACAGTGCATACAGAGTGCTGCATAAAAAGTGCAGAGTGCATAGGGAGTGCATAGGAAGTGGAGCGTGCAGGGTGCATATAGAGTACAGAGTGCATACAGAGTGCTGCATAGGGAGTGCAGAGTGCACAGGGAGTGCATATGAAATGCAGAGTGCATAAAGAGTACTAGGGAGTGCTAGAGAGTGCCAAGTGACTGCAAAAAAAGGTAATGGCAATGTAAATGACAATGCCATTTACTTATCTGTTTTCGAAACAAAAACATAAATACAAATTTTGGCATATACAATGCCAATAACTCTAACTTTTCCAAAGGCGAAACCATTGCATTGTAAATGCTTGTTAAATCCTTGCATGGCACCAGCCCAACATTTGTCTCCAGTCTCATTCCGAGACATATACAAACCCATAACCAGTGCTCAGCCCACATGAACCTTTGGTCACACCATCCTACAAACTGAAGCGACTAGGAGGCTGCAGATTAGCGGTGCTGGCTGCTCGACTCTAAAACACCCTTCCCCTTGAAATTAGATCCTGTACCATCCTCCCGAAATTCAGGAGACTCCTTAAGATATAGCTGTTCACTCAGGCTTACGAATAACTTAGAAGGACTCTGACCCGTCCTAGACACAACGTGAAGAAACCAATTGGTGTATGTGCACTCTATAAATTATTTTAAAACAACATAACACTGCAATGCAGTGTTGTGATTTAGAAGCACTCAGTCCCCCTGAGCCAATCACAATGCTGCAATGCAGCATTGTGATTGGTCTGAGCGCTGTGGTGCGGCACACTGCCAGGGAATGGGAGCTCCCACAGCGCTCAGACCAATCACAATGCTGCATTGCAGCATTGTGATTGGCTCAGGGGGACTGAGTGCTTCTAAAGCCTGACCATATGAAGAAAAAAATGATAATAACTTTAGTATTATCATTTTATTTTTTTGTTTACACTGCTCCGTGAGCAGTGGGGCGACGCTCCTTCACCTTGGCAGGGGAGAAGACACTGTAGATAGTACTCGACTTCCAAGAGTGCAGAAACTAAATATACCTCTCTTTAATTTAATAAAGCACTGCTCTTCTTATAATGTATGAATCTCTCAAAGTATAGACAAGAGAGCTCCTATGTAGGCACAAAGTAATGAATACACACAGTCTCATGGATCAAAAATGAGCTCAAACTTGCCAAATCAAAATTAAGAGACGTTGAACACAAATGGAGATGTAAATATGAGAAAAAGAAAAAACCCTATTTAAAAAAACATTTGATAGAATATTCATTTAAAATAGCCAAGCTGATATATTACCAATATCAATAACCCCCAGAAACAATTTTCAAGATAATAAGGGAGCTCACTAATGACACTTGAACAGCTGGGGTTGTAAGGGGAAGCCTCATGGGGCGGCTCCTTCGCTACGGCGGAGTAGCGTCACCACTTTGAGCAGGTCAAAAAGTAAAATGATAATAACTAATTGTCATTATCATTGTATTTTTCAGTCCTTGTTCAGCTGGGTAGGGGCGGGGCTGCTCTGCTCACAGAGCAGGGCAGGGGAGGAATAGTTTGCCCACTCCAAGTGATCATGCCCTCTTGGGCCTGCCAAACCGTTATGCGTACTTTGCATGTTCTCCACCCAGGCTGCATTACAGCCTGAATGGAGAACATGCCCATGCTGCCATTCCCTGGCTGAGCGCCGATCCACAGCGCTCAGACCAATCACTATGCTGCATTGCATCGTTGTGATTGGGTATGGGGGTCCTGGGAGCCGGGTGCTTCCTGCATCCTGCGCCGGAGTCCCAGAAGCAGGCGAAGAGGACCGAGAGGCAGAGGCGGCACACAGGTAAGTGTTTCTTTTTTTTCAATCCCTCCAACTCCCCCCTCACTACCCGCCCGCCCTGTTACATACGGATGTATGACGTTACAACGCATACTTTTACTCCGCATACCATTACAACGCGGTATTTACAACGAATACCGTTACAACGCATAGCGCTTAGAGGTGCTGGATAGTGGTAAGTATAATTTTCTATTCCAACTCCAGTCCCCGTGGACACTAGGGAAGGTGTTGGATAGAAAATTAAACTTATTCCCTATCCTAGAGCGCCCCCCAGCGCAATGCGTTGTAATAGTATGCGGAGTAATGGTCGCGTTGTAGTGGTAGTGCGGAGTAAAAAATGCGTTGTAACAGGTGTATACCGTTACATACCAGCCGCCACTGGAAACCTCCGGAACCGGGGCTCAGATGCATATGTTTTATATAGAAAGTTGCCTAAGAGATCAATTATGACATACAGCACTTGTGCTTCACAAAAACGATTGCGTCATTATTGGTCAATGCACGATAATCTTTGGATAATCCCCTATTCAGTGTTTGGTAAATAGCACCAATAGGTTATGAGTGTAGGAACTCATTTTGCAATCAGTATATACCTCAATATGCAGTAAGATTTTCATGAATCACAAGGGATTATTCTAAAGTGCATTCTAACACATTCATTTTAGCAATATATACAAAGACACAAATAATTTTAAAGCGCATAATGTGATACACAGCCAATATAAACATTAATTGGAGAGTAAGCACATATTTGAAGTGTCATTATTAGACCTTGAGGCCTTTCATGAAAAAAGCAAGGTATTTAGGCCAATTGTGTTTTTTAATGGTCATTTTCTATCATAGTGAGTAATCAATCAGGGATTTTGGCATCATTTTTAAAGCGACCTGCTCTTACTTTGAACTAAATAACACCACTGGTTTCGGACTCTCAGCAGCAAGGCCAAGCCTCTCTTAAGCAACAAAACTAAACAACTGCCAATACTTCTAACCCACTTGTATTCTCATTGGATGTATGATAGTACAACGCGATCATTTTGATTGCGGTACTTTACATCGCGGATTTTACAACGCAAGTTGTTACAACGACTTGCGTTGGAGGGCGCGGATTGAGGATTATTATAATTTTCTATTCCAACACCAGCCCACGTAACAGTAGGGAAGGTGTTGGAATATAAAATTACAATATTCCTTAACCAACAGCGCCATCCAGCGCAAGTCGTAGTAACGACTTGCGTTGTAATGGCAGCGTGGTAATGGTTGTGCGGTGTAAACACCGCGTTGTAAACGACGTTCCCCATTCTCATTAGTAGGTGAACATATTGAGAATACAACTACATGTACCTTAGACTTCTTATTCTGTCTAGAATTAATCTTTTTCTTTTATTTTTGAGTGTGGAATGAAAGAAAATGAAAGTATGAAGTGATGATGGTTATGAAGAATGTTATAATTTTGAAAAATGAAGATTTTGTAAAAAATAAGATGATGTTTTGAAGTATAATGTATATTTAAATGCAATGTGTGGTATATTGTTTAATTTTTGGTATGTAAAAAATAAAAGAAAAAGAAGAAGATTCATTCTAGACAGAATAGGAAGTCTAAGGCACATGTTGTTGGACTCTCAATATGTTCACCTACTAATGAGAATACAAGTGGTTTAGCAGTATTGGCAGTTGTTTAGTTGTGTTGCTTACTTTGAACTAGCCACATCTCTGACGTGTTGAGCGCAAAGTAAGTGCTTTTATTTATTTATTTAATATTAACTATCCAGTCGTCTGTCAACTTCCAAACCCCCCAACACGCTCACCAATCGTACTTGTGCAAGCCGCTACTGGTATATGTGTCTGTAATCCTGGGAGCAGAGCACTACTACACTCTAAACAACAAATTGCTTCTATTTCGATGAGTTCAATTAGCCCATGGTGTGTCTATGAAATATTTCTTTCATATGAGAGTTACTGTGAGGTTGCCCCAGGGTGAAGTGAAAGCTTTGTGCAGGGCCAGATTTTGGGTAGTGCAATCAAAGCAGCCGCATCCAGCACTAACCTCAGGTGGGCGCTGTGTTTAAAAATAACTTCTGGGTTAAAAAGCACTTGCTGCAGAGTTCCTTGAGTATCCAGCACTTTTCAGGCAATAATAAAAATGTCAAGATAACTCTGGTGATAATATTCCTGCAGAAGAGGTATCCAGTTTTGTCTAGTGGCAGTTTTTACTCATCATAAAGTAGTGCAGAGTGTTAATGTTTCTGCTGCATAGAAAGTATACCATGTAGATCACAGAACTGAGGGTGAGTGAACTATGAGTAGCGCTATAAAAAATAGAATTTATGTCACAGAGGGGTTATGAAGAGTTGAGGAGTACTGTTGGAGAGAGGTAGTGAGGAAATTTGTGGAGAAGGAGGTCATGGTGGGGTGGGGGGGGGCATCAAAAAAGTTTGTTGCACTGGGTGCCTCCAGCGCTAAAGCCGATCCCTGGCTGTGTGTCATTGTGGTCTTAGTTGAGGGGGCATACATAAAAGGCTGCCCGGAGCATTCTGTTGATTTGCTGAGCAATGCGATCCACTAGCCTTTTCCGGACGAAAGTTTGAATCCTCATACAGCAGGGTTGTATGACCAGATTTAGGGCATCATTTTAAGTATGCCACCACTTCAATCTATAATCATATAATCATGTATGGCCTCCGTAAATTTTTAAATAAAATTAAATCTGGCTCCTATTCTGACCCGTGTCCAATTGCCATTCTAAACTTATTTAAGAATGATACCCTTCTCTCTCTACAAGCTCAAGGCATTGTACCTTCTTAGTTCAAAATGTATATGTTCAACCCATTTTTAAAAATCTGACCTGGATTGTACAGAGGTGAAAAATGTTTTACTCATATCTTTACTGACAGCTGCTCAGAAAGTTTTGGAAAATCATGTAAGGAGTCAGCTAAGTAATCACGTTTCCCAACAAATTTGTTAGGGCACATCCAAACTGGCTTCATTCAACCATGCCCACAGCGTGGAATTGGTACTTGTAGCCACAGTTGACGACTTAGGAATGGAGACTGATGAAGGCAGCATAAATGCTCTAATCTTCCTGGACCTGTCTGCAGCTTTTGACACGGTTGACCACTCTATATGTCACGGCCAATTAAGGGCTGTGGGAATTTCTGGTACTGCATTGACTTGGTTTAGTTACTTTCAACATGTCAGCCTGACTTCTTTTAGCACCACAGAAGTCCGTCTTAAATTTGGGATTCCGTAAGTTTCAACTTTACGACATCACCTATTTAACATCTACATGTGCCTTTACCTACACTCCTCCAAAATTAAGGAATAAACTTATACATGTATGCAGATGACACAAATATATTGATCCACCTAAATGTTGTGGGACACAGGGGAGGCTCCTCCGCCAAGGGGGAGGAGCATCGCCCCACAGGAAAAATAAAATGATAATAACAATGTTATTATCCTTTTATTTTTCACTATTGCCAATGTAAAGGTGCGAGCGGGGCGGGACTGCGCTTTCCGCAGAGCAGGGGGAGGAGTGGTGGCACTCTCCTAAAGGCAAGTGACGGTTTGGCCGGCCAAACCATAAATAAAAAAAATAAAAAATATATCCATCATGTGCACTTGCTCTATTCTGCACCAGGCTGTGTTGTGCAGCCTGGTGGAGAACTTATCCAGCCTCTCAGACCATCTCTGAGTGTCAAACCACGGCGCTCATACCAATCACAATGCTGGTGTAGGATCGCATTGCGATTGGTCAGGGTAGTCAGGAGCCTGGGTGCTTCCTGTTTTGTCAACTGAAGAGGACTAGTATGGAGGAAAATCAGTCACCGGAAAGGTAAGTGATTTTTTTTCCCTTTTATTCTTTTTAAATCCCCCCTCACCCCTGCCCCCCCCCCACCCACTCCTTCAACCCGCCTCACCACTTCTGCCCGGTAGCAGCCGTTACTTGTGGAACATCTTGCCAAAATTTCAGCAATAGACAAAATTCATATGGGAATGTATGGACATTAAGTATCCATTCTTAAATTTTAATTTAGAAAACAATGAAATTATTGTCCTAAACGGTTGTTTTTTCCCTTTTATTTTTTTTTAATCCCCCACTCCCTCAACCCGCCTCACCACTTCTCCCCTTCAGCAGCCGTTACTTGTGGAACATCTTGCCAACATTTCAGCAATAGACAAAATTCATATGGGAATGTATGGACATTAAGTACCCATTCTTAAATTTGAATTTAGAAAACAATGAAATTATTGTCCTAAACGGATGTTTTTTCCCTTTTATTTTTTTTAATCCCCCCTCCCCCCACTCCCTCAACCCGCCTCACCACTTCTCCCCTTTAGCAGCTGTTACTTGTGGAACATCTTGCCAACATTTCAGCAATAGACAAAATTCATATGGGAATGTATGGACATTAAGTATCCATTCTTAAATTTAAATGTAGAAAACAATTAAATTAATGTCATAAACGGCTGTTCTGACTTGACTCCTATTGGCTCTCAGACATGAATGCAATCCCATTCCCCGTCAAAACAGTGAAAAGTCTAGGAGTCGAGATCAACAATGATCTGCCACTCTCCACTCAAATTTCCTAGGTGATTTCTTCATTCACTTAACATTGAAAGTGATTTGCAAAGTGGTGCTATTGCTGAACGAGAATCCAGGAAAGATTGCGGCTGCCGCCATGTTTGGATCCCGACTACCTTTTGACAAATAACATAACGTAAAGTAACGCAACGTAATGTAACATAACTTTTGTTGCACCTGGTAAATTCTGAACCCCAGGCTCAGGGCAGGCGCTAGACATGGGCAGAGTGAACATCTGCCCAGGGCCTTGCACTCAGCCCACCAGCATGGGGCCTTGCACCAGTGCAACACACCACAGATCCTCTTGTGCCCCTGCCGATCCAATTGAAAGAAAGGCGTCTCTTTGAAATTGAGCTTACAGCAGGGCCCCCCTCCCTTGGACTCTCATGGATGGTAGGGGGAGGAATAGGGGAGGGAGGCACTTCCTCTTGTACCAGTTGCAAGGAGACGCTTATTGCAGGTTTGTCCTGCAATTAGGCCTCCTGCACGCTGCCCATTCAAAGACACTGCTGGAGGCCCATTGTCAGCACTTTAGCATCCCCACAGTTTTAACTCTCAGCCCCCAAGCAATTTTTTTTTATTTTGTAGATTTATATGTCGCAAACTCGAAATGAAGGTATTACATGAGCACCAGTTACGTTACACGTGGACACACAGGGGCATATTACCAACAAATAGCGATATTTATCGCTAAGTAGGGTTAGCGGCAATATTTTTATCGCCGCGCATCACCCGTTTTTATCGCTGAGATAACTTGCTATTAGCAAGGTTTATCTCAAAAGCGATAAAAATCAGGCGAAATGCGTGAATATCGCTGAGAATACAGCGATATTCACACATTAGCGACAACATGCTCTTAGCCATGTTATCCACCTCCCATTGGATAACATGGCTAAAAACTGGTCTGAGCAGGCGTTGGATTTTAGCGATAGCGGGAATATTTCCATCGCTACGCCTTTCTTGCTAATAGGCGATAGCGACGTTAGCGACTGCTTTCAGTCGCTAACAGGTTGGGTATGCCCACTTTGCATGTCATTAGCGATAAATATCGCTGACATGCAAAGCGGGCCCCAAACCGCTCGCTATCGCCTAAAAGCTGTCGCTAACATCAGTTAGCAACAGCTTGCTAATATAGCGATAGAATTATCGCCGCTTAGCGGCCGAAAACAGCCGCCAAACCGGCGATAATTGCCTATCGCCACCCTTGGTAATATGCCCCACAATTCTCACACCTTCAGCTCAAAGTTAGCTCTAAAAGAGGTGCTTGTAGGTGGCTGAGAGGAGGAGCTGCGGCCCAGGAGGGGTCTGCACAATGCAGCTTCTGGAGCCCTGAATGTATCACTTTCCAAATTAGAGGGGCCTCCCACATTCCCTCTCGGCCTGGGGCCCAAAAATCCTAGAAACGGCCCTGCCCAGGCTATTTATAGGGTGAGATAAATAGTATTTGTTCACTGAGGCACTGAGACCCACATGTTCACCTAGGCTTTATGAAATTCAGACTTCAGCTTATTGGAATGATTGAATTTACTAAATCGTTCCGATCATAAAGTGATGATTAAACCATATGTAGAGTGTGTAGCCTGAGTAGCGAGTATATTTGCCTGCAAATATTACATCTAAGACATTGGCACTTCAAAACTATGATTCTGACTCAAAATATTAGAAAAACCGAAGCAACAATCACGTTTAAATTTGGGCATACCGAGCAGAGTATGTTATTAATTGTGCGTTGTCTTAAACCAGTGCTTAAAGGAATCAAGCAAGACTGCATTCAATTTAGAGCAGAATATTTGCAAGTTTAATATTGTTCGGCAGGATGTGTATATTGGGTGGTAAAATTAATTTATGCTATTCACAGAGGATTACTAGTGGTAACTAATAAACATTTAGTTTCTGTTTTTAGGACCCATTAATATGATTAGATGAGACTCTTTTACTATTTTTATTTTATATTTCTTTTCCATTTCGTTTTCCTTTACTGTTTGTAATTTCGCAATCCTCATTTTTTTTATCATAAGCAGTTGCGGCCCAGGCGAGTAAGAGCGGTGGGGCCGGTTTGGGAATGGGGGTAGAATTTTGACAGGTGACGATGAGGGAAAATTAATTATTTATTTAATTTTCCCTAGTGGTCGCCTGTCGTATGCCCCACCCAACCCGGCACCATTGCCCCAGCGCTCTTACCTGCACAGTTAGATGCAGTCCAGGAGGAAATAAAGAGGCAGATTTACAAGCCCCATGCGTCACTTGAGCGCCACCCTTGTGTCACTTTTGTAATGCAGCCGCCAGGTAAAAAATGCAGCCAATTTACAGCGTGACGCATCTAGGGAGTTGTAAAGCCCTGCGTCACATTATACCTGTGTCAGGTATAATGTATGCAAGGTGAGCGTTCCCTTGCAAGAAAGCCTCATAAAAGTGACGCAGTGAAATCAACAAGATTTCACTACGCCAATTCTAGGGTGCCACTGCGTCAAACCCTTACGCCTGCTTGAATCAGGCGTAAAGAGTGACGCAGTACAATAAGTATAGGCCTCAACATGGATTGCTAGACTTGCGTCATGCTTGCGACACGACTCCAGCAATGTGTGACTTCTGGGCCAACGGATGCATACGTTTTTCTGAAACATCTGTCAATCCTTGCGCCGTAGTGCGCTGCATTGTTAATGTGGTCCATTCATGGTGACGCAAGGGTATCGCAGACTGGCGGAGGGATAATGACGCATCTCTACAGATGCATCAGTTTCTTGTAAATCTGCCCCAAGGTATTTCACTGGCTGACTTCTATAGGCCTGCATCATTCCCCATCCTTTTGCACAAAACTGTGCCGTGGGTACAGACTTTACGGATATCTGGCACAAACGAAAGGAGCACAGTGAACTTTTTGGGAGATGTGTGCTAAGATATTTTGCAACTTCAGAAAGGTTCATGGAAAATGCTAACTTTGCAAAATCTGTGAAGTTTTTCCCTATGGCTCATTCGCACTTTAGCTGCATTTATGGTCATTGAATTTTTTGTTTAATATGTAGTGCCATCCAACCATTTTGGTGGTATCGCAGTGCATTGGGTAGTCCACAGATGGCTTTCCATGTGCTTCAGAAGGTGTCCACAGTCTGTTTGAATTAGAAAATACATTAGTCAGGTTTCAGTTGGCTCTTGACTCCTCTGGACCTTGGTGCCACTGCACCTGCTGCACCAATGAAGGCTACTCCCCTGGCCTCAAGGCGCTTGCTTGTGTGTTTTCTCAAATAGTGCGCATGCCCAGAGGATATATGTGTGTGTTAGGCAGTTCAGCCGGTGCTGAATGTGGTCTATTGATTATTATCTTGCTACACATAGGGTCTCTAAAGGAGCATTTTATCCTACCAAAAACGTACTGCACCCAAAAGGACAGTCTTACACACTATTTGTACGTTTGGTAGCATGTAAAAAGAGCAGTTAGCTGTTAGGACGAGAACCCTCACTCACCCGAAGGTGCGGTGCTCCATCCTAGGGCACCCTCCTCACACAAGGACCACAAGGTACCTTGTGTGGGCTACGACTCCCGAATACGCCTCTCGCCAACACATCTCTGGAGATGGTTTTCAGAACATATCAGCTCTGTAAACAATGATTGGGACTGATGCTTTGAGAATGGAATATGCCTATATACATCGGTGCCATAGGGAAAAACTGAGGACAAGAATAATTTACCCCGTAAATCATTGAGTTGATTGTATGGCTAGTATCTGATTTTGTTATGAAAGCAGAGTGACAGTTTATCTCAAGTCCTGATGAAGGCACATGAACTTTAGATAGTCGTTAAGGGGCTGTAACACGTCACCTCCAGTTGAGTGAGAGTTCTCATCCTAACAGCTAAATGCTCTTTTTACATACTACCAAACATACAAATAGTGTTTAAAGCTGTTTATTGATTATTCCCAACAAAAATGGTTCTGCATAAGATATGCTTCACAGAAAACAGGTAATAACTTTTCTTCTGTAAAAGCCAGTGACCATGAAAAAGCTCTTCAAAAGGTAAACTTGCACAGAGAAACCTTTCATGAAGTTGTCATTGGGGGGTTTGGTGGGGTGGGTGTTAGCCTGCTTCCCTGGGTTTTTTGAGTGGGTGGTGTGACTTTTTTGGGTGTCGAGTTGGATTCCTTGAGAATGGAAGTGAGATTGCCTGAGGGCAAAAAGGAGACATTGTTGGGCTTGTTGATTGGGATGCCAACCTAGGCCAAGGCAAAGGTAAGAGATATTCAGGTGTTGTTAGGTCACCATAGTTTTGCTTGTACCGTGGTCAAAGCAGGGCGGACTTTCCGTTGCAGATTGGGTTTGGCATTGTCAGGGACTTCGCTCCCCCATCATAGAATCCAGATGAGGGCAGGAGTGAAGAACAATTTGAGGGTATGGCAAACCTTTTTGATGGAAATCAATGGTGTCTCAATGGAGGGGATGGGAGAGGAAGCAGAGTGATCATTGAAGATGTTTTCTGATGCCACAGGCATCTCTGGTTTGGGTGTGTTCGGGCAAGGGCACTGGTGCACAGAGGCATGGCCGGAGCATTGGAAGAATGGGGGCCTCTCTAGAATGCTTTCCTTTGGTGGTCACTGTTTATGTATGGGGTCACACGTTTTTCAACAAAAAAGTTATTTTCCGTGGATAATTTTCTGGTGGTGCAGAATGTTAACAGGCAGTTGGCAAGAGATTTGCAAGTTCTCAAGAGTTTTTGTCTTGGAATGTCTGTGCCTGAATATTGTTTTGAGGACATGCCACATAGGAGGGCCTGACAACAGCATTGTCGATGCTCTCCCTCATTCTAAGTGGCAGAGATTCCATGGGATTCCACTTGGTACCGATGTGGAGAAGACATAGATGCCAGGGCACCTGTGGACGGATGTATGACGTTTAAACGCATGCTTTTAGAACGCAAGGCCATTACGACGCAGGTCGACGCAGGTTTTACAACGCAAGTCGTTACAACGACTTGCGTGGGGGGGCGCTGGATAGTGAATAGTTTAATTTACTATTCCAACTCCAGTCCCCGTGGATAGTAGGGAAGGTGTTGGATAGTAATTAAACTATTCCCTATCCTAGAGCGCCCCCAGCGCAATGCGTTGTAATAACTTGCGTTGTAAAAGTTGCGTCGTAATGGTAGTGCGTTGTAAAAGTTGCGTTGTAAAGGATGTTCCCCCCTGTGGACCGTTGGAGAGAGAGGGTGATGGATTTGGTTAAGGCTCAATCAATCAATCAATCAATCAGTGATTTATAGAGCGCGCTACTCACCCGTGAGGGTCTCAAGGCACTGGGGTGGGGGGGTGGGGAGAGCAGATCCGGGTCAGTCGAAAAGCCAGGTATTGAGGTCCTTCCTGAACGTGTGAAGGGTTGTGGAGCATTTGATGTTGACCGGGAGCTTGCCCAGGTCCTGGCTGCGATGTAGGAGATAGCTCCCCCACCGGTTCCGTTTCTGCGGATGCGGAGGACCTCTGCCAGGGTGATGTCGGCGAAGCGGAGGTTCCTCTTGGGTATGTGGCAACATACTCTGTTGTTGAGGTATTTGGGTCCGATGTTGTTGAGGGATTTGTAGATGTGGGTAAGGAGTTTGAAGGTGACCCTCTTCTCGACGGGGAGCCAGTAGAGGCTTCGTAGCTGTTGGGTCATATGTTTGTGATGCTGTGTCCCTAGGACGAGCCTGGCTGTGGCATTCTGGATGGTTTGGAGTTTGTGTAGAAGAGTTTTGTTGATTCCGGCGTAGAGGGCATTGCCGTAGTCTAGTCTGCTGGTTATTAGTGCGTGGATGACGGTCTTTCTGCAGTGGGGGGGATCCATTCGAAGGTCCTACAGAGGATGCGGAGGCAGTTGAAACTAGTGGATGCGACGGGTGTTGATCTGGCGGTTCAAGGAGAGGGAGGAGTCGAGGATTATGCCGAGGTTCTGAGCGTGGTCTGTCAGGGTGGGTGGGCTCCCAAGGGCTGAGGGCCACTAGGTGCTGTCCCTGGCGGAGTAGCAGGCTCTGAGGATGAGGACTTCGGTCTTCTCAGAGTTGAGTTTTAGGTAGCTGTCCTTCCTCCAGGCTGCTACATTTCTCATTCCTTCCTGGAAGCAGAGCCTGGTGTCTTCTGGGTTCTTGGTGAGGGAGAGGATGAGCTAGGTGTAGTCGGCATAGGATACAATGTTAAGCCTGTGCTGTCAGACGATGGCGGTGATGGGGGCCATATACATGTTGAAGAGCGTCGGGCTTAGTGAAGATCCTTTGGGTACTCCGAAGATGATGTCAGTGGGATCAAAGAGGACGGGGGGAGTCTGATTCTTTGGGTTCTGCCGGAGAGGAAGGATTGGATCCAGTTGAGGGTGGATCCCTGAGCTGAGGAGTCTGGCGGCTAGCGTGCGATGTGAGACCGTGTTGAATGCTGCAAAGATGTCTAGGAGGATGAGGGATGCGATGTGTCTCTGGTCTAGCAGCATGCGGATATCATCAGTGGCGGCAAGGAGGGCGGTCTCGGTGCTGTGGTTACTCTAGAAGCCAGACTGGGATGCGCCTAGGATGGAGTTTTCTTCAATGAAGGTGGTCAGCTGGGCGTTCACGAGTCTGTTGGTGACTTTGGCTGTGAAGGGGAGGAGGGAGATGGGCCGGTAGTTCTTCAGGTCAGTTGGGTCGGCCGTTGGTTTCTTGAGGAGGGGTTTCACCTCCGCACACTTCCAGTCGTTTGGGCAGATGCCGAATATGAGGGAGGAGTTGATAGTCCGTCCTAGTTCTGGTGCAAAGACAGCGGCGGCCCTGTGGAGGATGTGGGGGGGTCTGTGGGAACTCCTGAGTGGTTTATCTTCATAGTTGAGGAGATGAGCTTGACGGATGCGGGGGCCCAGGAGGTTATGGTCGGCTTCTCGGCGGTGGTGGGAGGTGTGGTGCTGTCTTCTGCTGGCTCGCTGAAGTTGTCGTAGAGGGCCTTAATCTTCAGGTGGAAGTCGGAACTGAGTTTGTCGCAGAGTTCCTGGGAGGGTGTGATGTCCGTGGCTTCGCAGGTGGGTTTTCCGAACTGCTGAATGACATTGAACAGTTCCTTGATGTTGGATGCGTTGGTCTTGACTTTGTATTTGATGAAGGTTTTTTCGGTGTCCCTTATACACTGGTGGTAGTCCTTCAGGGTGCTTTTGTGGTTTTTCCATGCTCCTGTGGTCTTCTGCTCCTGCCAGGTTTTCTCCAAACGTCTGCAGGTGCGTCTGGCTTCTTGGAGTTCAGTGGTGAACCAGGTGGCCTTAAGCGGGCGTTCTTTGGCAGTGCGGCAGAGAGGTGCCAGCTTGACGGCGCAGCGGGAAACCCAGCGGTGGAATTCCCTGGCTGCGGAGTCGGTCATGGCATTGGGGGGGTCTTGGAGGAGGGTGGAGTTCAAGTGTTCCTCGGTTTCCTTGTCAGAATCAACATGGCACACGTACAGTCAGGCCTGGAGAGAATTCAGAGAGGCGGGTGCTCATAGTGGAAGAGGTGTGGCGCCGCGGCCAGGGCGACTGACGCTGGAATCTGGGGACCACGGTTCGATCCCCGGCTCCGGCGGCAGGTCAGCCCAGCACCATGTGACTCTGGGCAATAGCTCGCTTAATCTTCCCGACGGCTCCCCAGCGCCTAGAGACCCTTACGGGTGATTGTGCGCTTTACAAATGTGGACTTTTATAGGAGGAGACGGGATGATGGAGATAAGTTGCACAGAGCAGATGGGATGAAGTTCATTATGATTCTCATGAAGAAAGGTTTGTTGTCAGTGTAAATTGCGTGTAAGCTGGCAGGATTGGCTTTTTTTAGGCAACCTGTACTGGTGGTATGAGCCCCCGGAGGGAGAGATTGGGAAAGAGATTATTTAAAGGCTGGTCTAGGGAACGGGGTCTGTGAGAAAAGGTGTGAAGGCCAGTGGCATTGCGGTTACTCAAGCAGTTGTTGGGGGTGTTTCCACAGGTTTGTCATGGGGAAAGGGAGAGCAGGTTGTTTTCTGTGGCAATGGTTTGGCTGTTTTTAGGTCCTTTCGAGAAGAAGTGATCAGGACAAAGAAGAATGAGGGTGTACAAGGGGAGCGTTTATGTGTGCTGCAGGATGAAATAGGGTGTGGATGCCTCAGTCAAACACAGATCAAAAAAGGTAGAGGGAAATGGGTGAGTCTTAAGCACTACCCGGACCAATTTGTTTGCCCTTTGCAGTGGTGGCAAACATACACAGGAAGGGGTTCACCGGTGGGTGCAGTTTTCCAGCATAATCAGGGGATAGAGCGCTGCTGTCACAGGTTTTGGGAGTGTTGAGGAAGGTACTACCTAACATGGGGCTACCAGAAGGAGACTTTGGCACTCAATCCTTTAAATTTTGAATGGCACTCAAGGCTAAGACGCGAGGATGGTAGGGACATGAGATTCAAAGTGCGGGGAGGTGAAAATCAGAATTTTACAAACATTATATGAAATGGGGTCTTGCATTGTAGGGATTCTACATAATGTGTATTCTCTGTTTCTAATAGGTTGCATTGCTAGGCCATACCGGGAACATATTGAGGCTTGGATTTGTGGGCATTCCTTTGTGAAGTGGGCAGAACATCACGCTGATTCTTTGTGGCAAAAAATTGGGTTTCAATGATGTGAAGGAAGATCTTTCATTGCCCGGATGTAGTAGTCTTGCCCATGGGCGAAAATGATTTGGTGTAGACGAAGGTCTTAGCCCTTACTCAATGTGTTATGGAGGACCTGCGTGAGATTAAGAGGATGTGGGAAGGGATGACATTGCTGTGGACGGCTTTCATGCCGAGAAGTTGGAGGGGCACTAGGAAGCCTGAGGAAATTGACAGGGCCAGAAAAAAATGAAACTGAGACTTAAAGAGATTCTGCAGAGGGGAAGGGGTGTATGTAGTCGAGCATGATGGTATCAGGTTTGAGGAAGTGCAATTTTTCAGATATGATGGGGTACATTTGTCAGCTTTTGGCATGGATTTGTATTTACTTCAGTTGAGGATGGTTTTGTCTAATTTGCTGAAGGACCCAGACTAAGTTGCTAAGGGGGCGGGGAGGCAGAAAAACACTCAAGAGGTTTTTCTGATGGTGGGTTAATTCAATAGCTTGTAAGTTATTTCACGGGAGATTGGTCAGGTTAACACACCGTTGGAGAGATGCCGTGGAGGGGCAAGCTGAAAGACCACAGGAAGAGAAGTGTTTGAATGTTTGGTTGACACTGAACATTTTGGACCTGTGAAGTTTAGAGTGAGCAGAGATTGGAGAGGTATTAGTGGCATGGGCATTTAAAGGTTTATTTAGGGATTAGGGCAGCTGGATGGATAGTTGTTACAACATATAGTGAGGCCGATTTTGTATAGTGTGTATGGCTAGATGCCAGGGTTTGTACAAATTAACAAATTAAAGTTGCACCTGTCTCATTAAAGCAGCCTTTTCCACACGTATATCTGTTTTTTGGGATTTTATTGAGTACCGTCCTGCCCGATAGGGCCTTGGGAGGCGGGGGTGGGGGAGTAGCTTGCTCCCGTGGGATTTTCGGGTCGGTGGTGTGGCCCAGCAGCCAGGGAGACAAGTATTGGTTGAGATAGCAGGGGGTGGGGCCTATTAGATTAGTGTAGAAGTCTAAGGACTGTTAGTGTAGACGGAGGAAAGATACCACGTTGGTCAGTGGCTAGGGAGATTTTCCCGCCCGCCCTCCCTGGGCTCAAGGGGCTATATGGCCCCTTTTTGAGATTGGCATCTGGGGGTCCTCTTTGTTTCCTTTCCCCGTCTTTCATGAGGCAGGTTGTTCTGTAAGGTGGGTTTGGTCGTGTGGTAATGGTGGATACGATTTTTGTAGCTGATGAGCAGGTCAAAATGGAGTTAGGCTGGTAGTTTCAACCGTATGTAAATGATTTCACACAAGAGTGGTCTGGTCAAGGCAGGGGTGGAGAGATGCAGAGAAGGAGGAGGGGGGCAAGCAGAAAGTTTGCAAGAAGACAAGTGTTTGGGTGACACAACATTTTGGAAGGGTGAAGTTTTGAGTGAGCAGAGATTGGAGTGGTATGAGTGGTATGGTCATTTTAAGGTTTATTTAGAGGAGGGGCAGGTGAACAGATAGTTGTTACAATGTATACTGAGGCCCATTTTGTACAGTCTGTAGGGCTATAGGCCAGGGTTTGTACAAGTTAAAGTTGCACCTGCCTCATTAAAGCTGCCTTTTCCACACTTACATGTGTCTCTCAGGATTTCGTGAGCGTTGTCCTGCCCAATGGGCCCTTGGGGGTGGGCGTTAGCTTGCTCTCATGGGTTTTTCGGGTGGGTGGAGCGGCCTGGCAGCCGGGGAGACAAGGATTGTTTGAGGTAGCAGGGGGTGGGGCCTATTAGATTAGTGTAGAAGTTTAAGGACTTTTAGCGTAGTTGGAGAAAGGATAGCACTTTGGTCAGGGGTTAGGGATATTTTCCCTTCCGCCCGCCCTGGGCTCAAGGGGCTATATGGCCCCTTTTTGAGACTGGTATTTGGGGGTCCCCTTTGTTTCCTTTCCCCGTCTTTCATGAGGCAGGTAAGGTGAGTTTGGTCGTGTGGTAATGGTGGATACGATTTTTGTAGCTGATGAGCAGGTCAAAATGGAGTGAGGCGGGTAGTTTCAACAGTATGTAAATTATATCACAGAAGAGTGGTCTGGTCTGGTCAAGACAGGGTTGGAGAGATGCAGAGGAGAAGGGGAGGGGGCAAGCAGAAAGTTTGCAGGAAGACAAGTGTTTGGGTGACACTGAACATTTTGGACGGATGAAGTTTTGAGTGAGCACAGATTGGAGAGGTATGAGAGGCATGGGCATTTAAGGGTTTATTTACAGGAGGTGGGCAGATCATTTTCACAATGTATAGTGAGGCCGATTTTGTATACTGTGTACGGCTAAACACCAGGGTTTGTACAGGTTAAAGTTGCACCTGTCTCATTAAAGCCACCTTTTCCACAATATCTGTCTCTCCGGATTTCATGGAGCGACATCCTGCCCGATGTGCACTGAAAAGCTCCGGAGACGGTAAACTTGCAGAGAAAAAAAATGACATGGATTTTGCAGCTTGGCTGAGTTTAATTAGAGCGAACACGAACTCTTAATGTTTTGAAAATTATCTCACCAGGTGGAGAAAAGCTTCACATGCGCGAAGGGGGAAGGAAACTGAGAAACTGCAAACTTCTAGAAGAGGAAAATTGGGAACTTATCTAAAGTTTGGCAATTAATAGAATATCTTGTCCCTCCCCATTTTTTGAGCCTTTTCTGCCTATTCCAAAGCCAGCAGACCTGTGGATGACCAGTCTTGAGAGATGACTTGTTTTAACGATATTTGGTTTGGATGCTCTGTTTATTTAATGTACACCGCCCTCCTTTCTCCGCATGATTTCAGCTTTTTTCTGTTTCCCTCTTTACATTATGGGCACTCTGAGGGGGGTGGTCGGTAGTCTCTCAAATCACTACTTTATAATTGGATTAATATACTCCCAGCCATATAATGATCTCCCTGTCTGCATGCCTACATGTCTTTCCATCAATCACAATGTCAAATAAACTGTAGCGTGATCTGTCACTCATACGTTCTGCCACCCCATCCATCATGTTAGCAAACACACCACAACACACTATTATTTCTGTGCCACCGTTGATGGCTGCCACTCTCTACATGTCATTCACCTGCTCTCTCCATTTGGAAGTCTGTCCTTCCAGCTGCCTCTACTACTTGTATCATTTCATAGGCCTCACAGTTTCTTGCACTGACCCCAGAGGGTCAGATCCCCCTGAGGGCCTGGGAGCCAGTAGTCTCTGCAGAACACACTGGGATTAACTCTGCAGGATGCTCTAACCGACATTGGAAACAATGTTGTCAAGGTTTTGACTGCCAAAATGGGCTTCTTGGAAGCAACATTTGATAGGGCGCACACCTCAAAATGAATTGTCCCATAGTCCTTAAAAAATAGGGTTTTTTTTTTCTAAGCAAATGCAACAGTTCTGATTTAATAGGCCTTGGGAAGATGAAAGGCAGAATCATCCCTGCAGGGGTTAATTGAAAAAGAATATGACTTTGGCGAAAAGGCTAACAGTGCAAGGTGAATCATAGCAACACATTCTTCTGCAATGAAGATAAGTGGTGTGGTCGACTGCGCAGACGCAGCGGTGGCTGACGCAGACCTGCCTAAGGTTGAGGAGGCTTCAGCTTTGTATGGCTCCTCCTAGGGCGATTCATCTGCTGGTGGTGATGCGCGTCTGTATTGTAGATATGCCAACATTTCATTATTGTACATTCAAATTCACATCCTACTCTGATCACACCCATGGGATACGCTTTCTTGAACAGGGCATGACAATTTGTAAGAAGCATGTGGGCTGAAAGCACTTGATGACATGTCATTGTGGGATATTGTGTCCATGTCAATGTGAAATGACACTGCTGTTCCCTATACACTGTTATTATTCATATATCAGCACTACCTTGCGACACTTTGTTCTGCAGCTCCCAGCTCATGCTCACGTGTCTGTTGCAGTTGCGCATTGCAAAATCTGCGTAATAAAGTGCATGCATGTTGTTTTTAATTATTCCCAGTCACATGGATGCTTGGATGCCAGTGGACTGACATAACCCCTCAATCCAACAATGTACTTCCTGTGTATCCTTCAACCCTGTCCTTCCAGAAGTGTCATCAACCAAGGTGGGTTGCTGTTGGTCTACATGCATTGGCCATTAAACTCATGACAAATGCCCATGGGTCTAAAATGAAAACACTTTGTGCTTTAGTATGACATGTGCCTACAAGATAAACCTAGCGTGAAAATCTATAAAGTGTGAATGCTACAGCAAGATACCCCTTGGTACTAAAGGATACCCATCAGTAGATGTCCGGTACCGCCCTATTCATCATTTGGGCTTCCTCATACCATGTGACTTGTAAGTTCACCTATAAGGACTAGATGTATATGTCCCATATCTTAGCGTGAACAAGATTGGATGAGAACCGGGTATGAATTAATTTGTAGCTACTGATTTGCAGTGCAAGAAAAAATAAGAAAAATGTGTGTGGTTAAAATTGGAGAAAATGAGAGGAATTGACAAGTTTAATGATGTCCCTCATTTGTCCAAAATTTAAAAACAGTGCAACAAATAGCAGTTTAAACAAATATCTGCTACTAGAAGTTATGTGGTCAACATGTTTCAGCAAACTAGTGGACACTAGTGTCCTCTGCCTTCGTGAGGACCATGAGAAATATTTCTGCTACTGCAAAAGGTGAACAAATATTAAAGACAATGGATGTACGTTGTTACAACGCATGCTTTTACCACGCATGCTGTTACAACGCAAGTTTTACAACGCAAGCCATTACAACGCATTGCTTTGGGGGGGTGCTAGATAGTGAATAGTTTAATTTACTATTCCAACTCCAGTCCCCGTGGATAGTAGGGAAGGTGTTGGATAGTAAATTAAAACTATTCCCTATCCTAGAGCACCCCCCAGTGCAATGCGTTGTAATGGTTTTCATTGTAAAACCTGTGTTGTAAAGGCACTGCGTGGTAAAAGTTGCGTGGTAAAGGATGTTTCCCAAGACAATTGATCAAGAACCATATCACCTGGACTCCTAGGTGTTGCTGGTTTCACCTCCTGTCAGTGAATCACTTGTAGGAGATGATGTGGATTACATGTCATGAAAAAAAACAAAAAGACAAAAATACTGTCGGTATCATTGTAAAGTAACATATGGACATAGCTTAAATGTTACCAAATCAGTGTCATTCACACAACAGTGGACGTCCCCATGTACTCACAACAGGGTACATCGTCCTGCTTACCTATTGAGCAGGAAAGTTTAGCCTCACCTCACCTGGCTGCGGCTCAGATTCAACCATGTCTGATTTCCACCATAAAGTATCCCAACTAACTAGTAATCTTTGACTAATTTACTGCACAGGTGGAGAAGCGTGGCTCAGTGGTTAGAGGCGGCAGACCCGGAAGCTGAGATCGGCCGTGGACCAGGGTTCGATTCCCCGCCTCGGTGGGTCTCGGGCTCAAAAATTCCACAGACTCGACAATTCTCGCTCTGGTGCCTACTCAACTCACGGGGTCACACTCTGCGACTCTGGGCAATAGCTTGCTTAATCTCCACTACGGCCCCTCGTGGCGGGATGCCTGGCTTTCACCTTGTGGATACCCTGCCGGGATATCTCACAGGGGAATACCAGGACGGGTTCCCTAAGCAAGCGCCTTGATACCTTCGGGTGATACGTGCGCTATATAAGTCGCAATACATTTACATTTACACAGGTAGTTGACTAGTGGACTTTCCATGTTGCACTATAATGGCGGCATATAGTATTGAATCATACAAATTCTATATTCCGCGTGATCTGAATACCGTCATTTCATAAAGGAGGCTACACTAATACTTTCCGTCAAAATAAGATTGGGGGTTACTCTGTAGATAGTAACAGTGGTCTGATACAGCTGGCTAGAGAGTGCAGCAACACTGACTAAAAGAGTTGAGCTATAGCCTTTAATATCACTTTCTTACAGCCAATTTTTACTAACAAGGATTTTATATAGGAGCGTCAACCAACCAGTGGTCTAGATTACTAGTTGGTTGGGATACTATATGGTGGAAATCGGACATGGTTGAATCTGTTGATATGCACATACTAGGCACAGGAAGCAGGTGTATAGATATTTGTGAAGTCCATGCATCCTTTCTGTTTTCTAGAGCGGTGCTCCATTTGCCTGAGCCACAGCCAGGTGAGGTGAGGCTAAACCTTCCTGCTCAATAGGTAAGCAAGACGATGTACCCTGTTGTGAGTACATGGGGTTGTCCACTGTTGTGTGAATGACACTGACTTGGTAACATTTAAGCTATGTCCATATGTTACTTTACAATGATACCAACAGTATTTTTGTCTTTTTTTCTTTTTCATGACATGTAATCTACATCATCTCCTACAAGTGATTCACTGACAGGAGGTGAAACCAGCAACACCTAGGAGTCCAGGTGATATGGTTCTTGATTAATTGTCTTTATTATTTGTTCACCTTTTGCAGTAGCAGAAATATTTCTCAAGGTCCTGACGAAGGCAGAGGACATTAGTGTCCACTAGTTTGCTAAAACATGTTGACCACATAACTTCTAGTAGCAGATATTTGTTAAAACTGCTATTTCTTGCACTGTTTTTACATTTTGGACAAATGAGGGACATCATTAAACTTGTCAATTCCTCTCATTTTCTCCAATTTTAACCACACTCATTTTTCTGGCACTGCAAATCAGTAGCTACAAATTAATTCATACCTGGTTCTCATCCAATCTTGTTCACACTAAGATATGGGACAAATACATCTAGTCCTTATAGGTGAACTTACAAGTCACATGGTATGAGGAAGCCCAAATGATGAATAGGGCGGTACCTGACAGCTACTAATGGGTATCCTTTAGTACCAAGGGATATCTTGCTGTAGTATTCACACTTTATAGATTTTCACGCTAGGTTTATCTTGTAGGCTCATGTCATACTAAAGCACAAAGTTTTTTTCATTTTAGACCCATGGGCATTTGTTGCTTGCTAAGTATTCTGTTGGGGGCTGTGTCCATGTGGTCGTAAAAGATGCCCTAGGACCCTCTATTAGTGGTTTGTGTTTACATTAAACTCATGCCCAATGATATCTCATGGCACCTTTTACAGTGTGTATCTGTGCCAACCGGTGACGTATATGCCTAATGTATTTCCCTTTACAGCCCACAAAATGACCGTCACTTCAGAGCATCACATCATGCACATCACCTCCTCCACATTCACTACTCTAGTCTTCAAACTTTGCATTTTGCTATTCCCAGTCCACAAGAAATCTGAGGTGGTGAGCACCTTCTCCTTCTTTGGCTTGAGGAAGTGTTGGACCTTTCCCAGTTGTCCTGGTTTCTCCTTGATGATGTGCAACAATGACAATCACCTTCCACTTGAGCTGGTCGAAACTCTTTTATGTCATACACCTATGTAGTCACTCCATTGTTTTTATGGGTGCTTTCTTGCCACCGGTGACTGTTTGCTGTTGGCTTCATCATTTGATGATGCAACAGCTGTTTAATAGTGAGTCACCACCTGCTGTGGTAACCAGTGTAATTCATGGAGCACAGGTGGTATGGGTTCCCCTGAATAGATGTTTGGTAGCAATCTTGCTACAATTTAGGACCATTGTAGTGTTTGTAGTAAGAAAATGGGGGTTCTGGTTACGGGCCAATTTCCCCAATTTACTGAGACATCTCAAGTGGTAGAATGCCCTGTGGTTTCTAAAAGTACTGTAATGATTACACGATATAGTGATATTAATAATTGTTGAATTACCAGTAAAAACAAGTCCATATTGTGTTTTTGAAATGCTTACCACAATTGGAGAGCTAGAGATAAGAATATTAAGGTCTGGATGAAAGTTGGTGTGCGCAGCAGTGAACGCTGTTAGCAAAGCCATACCAACTTGAATCTTGCGGGAGGTGGGATTTCTGATAGGGCGGTCAGCTTGAATTAAGGAGAGTGAAGTCAGAGTCTCAGCGCTGTCCAAAGCAGTCCGTGTTTGACGGTTCGGAGATCATTGTGGAGCCAGAGTCTTGCTGCGGGAGTGTCCATTGGAACTTTTGATTTCCTTTTTTTTGTTGCACAATCTTGGTACCCAGATCATTTTCACGATTATTAGCATTTTCAAGGCCTTGTATATTAGAACCTATTTTGTGTGCACTCTATTTTCTATCATGTTTATTGTTTTTTCCCCAAAATCTGACTTTGGATTTTGTGTCTCTCCTGTTTGGTCGTTGACATTGTACATACCATCATTTTTTTTCTGGACTGGAACTCATGATGAACTTATGTGCATTGAACTTTGTAGTATGTTCATAACAATCATATGCAAATACAACAACGCAGGGATTTGCAAGAGAACAAATAATAACCATTGTTTTCTTATATTTCCAGTGAGAACATTTCACTTAGTTTCAGAGGAGAATGGGCTACGTTAGGTTGCTACTTGCTACTTGAGGTTTTTTGATCAAAGGATTGCTTATGAGTTGAATGTTACAAGGTTCGTTGTTGCGGTAGGCAATACATTCCGTTCTGCTGGTGGATTTGGCAGATTTTTGGCCACTCCTTGTTCCCGCCTCGTTACGCATGTAACGTTGAGTTCCAGCCAAATTCTGCCAATTGCCTTGTGACAGGGTTTTTTCTTGGTCACGGCTCGCCAATCGTAAATTGGACAGTGCGAGATTTGGTGTCCCCTAGCACGATTTTCAGTTACTAGGAGGGTACCCAGTGAGATTTTTCCAAAGCAGCCAGTCACAGGCAGTCACGGTTTGTGGTCAGAAAGCTGCAGTTCGAGTAGAAAATCTGGCACTGTGTGGGGTGTCATTGCTGTTGATATTTCAGCATGGAATGAGCTCCAGGTGCTAAAAATCAGTGTAAGCAGCGCTGCAAGCCTAATTCAGCCCATTCGAGGAACTCCACGGAATCTCACAGAGTTTTCATATAACTCCACGGAATTCCCCAGAATGAAACTCCGCGAGTTCTGCCCACTCCTACTTTGTCTGATCTGGTATGGTTTAATTGCATATTATCATGAGCACATTCCAAAGGAAATGCGACAAGGGTTGCATCAGTATTTTTTCACTCTTCCTATTTCCCTTTCCCCCTTTGTATGGACTTTTTAAATTTTTGTTAGAAATCAATGTCTTTCTCTGGCGATGAATAGGATTAGCTTCATGGCACACCTGCAGACCAATAACGAAAATCTGTGAAGTATGACAAGTACTCTGGGGAAGATGCGTTGCAGTTTTTGCATAATTTAGAATGCTACTCTTATGACTTAATTAACATGTAGGATCTGTGATAGATCAACAGCCATGGTCCCTCTCAGGATTTTTTTTACCTTTCTTGAAGTCACTGGAACAGCTGTAGATTCGTAGTGAGTATATTTTTCAAAATTCATGATCTCAGTTTTGGCACAGATGAGTTAAAAATGATTGGTCATCATTCTTATATCTAGTGCACATAGAGGTAGTCTAGGTGTGTCTAAATCATGCGAATTTCACTTTTTTAAAGATAATCTGTGTACCATGTGCATTATTTTAGCATGTGAAGTTGAGTAAGCAGCTCAGATCTGGTAAAGGTTTAAATGGAGAGGAGTGATGATTTACCTTTGTGGGATGACACAATGCAGGGTAGAAGGAGCTGACCTAAATTGTGGTATTCATACCAGGCTTTGTATTTGTGGTAGTAGGGAATGCAATTTATGAGGTTTTCCCATATGCCACGGTTTTCTAGTCTTAATAAAAGTGTATGATGGTCAACGGTGTGAAAGACTCCAGTGGTAGAGATGCCCGCCATCATTTTCCACTATTATTTTCAGGTCTTCCCACCTAGATATCAGTTCTGATTGTGTGCCGCTTCCTGGGATGTATCCAGATTGTTGGTCTAAGAGTAAATTGTTTTACTCAACAAAGTTGGTGATACATTTTCCTAAGAAGGGACCATTTGAGATTGGTAGCAATTGTCAGGATTAGATGGATCTAGGTTTTTCATGGCTGGTAAAATGTAGGAGATCTTGTAATGAGGGAAAGGGTCCTGTCCAGTATGTTCCTTCGTATTTGTCCAGCACATGAGGTTAGGAGGAATCGTGAACATTTTTTGCCAGTGCAGGTTTTATTGGAGATCTAGATGGGTTGCTTGCTTAACCAGTTCACTGAAATCAGTTACAGATAGCTGTTAAAGGAGATTAGTGACTGCTAGCTGCTATTACCGGTCTTTGTAGGCTGAACGTTTGTTGTTTTATTCCAAAGATAGGCTTCTTTATTTTTTGTGATGAATTCATCTGTGATTACATCACAGAAAACTTGTGATTTTGACACCTTCATGGTGGTGCATTCTGACTGGCGAACTACAAGATAAGCCGATGTAGGTCATTGAAATGACATTCTGCGTGGATGATGTGTGTAGTGCTGTGGGAGCTTTACCAAGAGTACCGGGATAGACAGAGGTCACAGGGCTCATATTTTGCCAATCGTACACTATCACTCCTGGTGACCCGGAGCTTAATCATCATATTAGGACAAAAACAGAGCACCAAGTACACCCTTTAGCATTTGACCTTCAGAGCTGTGAAGTCAAGTAGTCTATGGTTACTCAGGAAGGTGGTGTGGTTTTGGGTAATAAAAACTCAGCAAAGGCAAACCAATACAAGATCAACAACTCATTGTTCAGTCAATGCTAACCTTTTGGAAATGTACTTCACACAAAACATAATACTGCATTTAATGGTTTCAGAAGCAATAATTGAAAGGGATTTACTAACATCCTTTGACGATAATATGGGTCATTGCCGAGGTCACTGTCATGGAATAACCTTGTATGACACTCCTTGTGACGAAAACTCCCAATTACTTTCTGGGGTTCTCATCAAGTGGAATGTGACAATTTGGGAAGATCTTTAATGGTAGCTGGTTAGTTCATAGATCAGTCATGGCCATCTTTCCTTGCCTGTATATATCAGTTTGATTGTAGTTGCTCCCACTTTGTTTTGGCACAGGAAGCAGGGACCTCACCACAGAGATTGGCATCTACAGCTCTTGCACAGTGCACCACTCGAGGAGCCTGCAGAGTAGTCTCAGTGCTCATACTTTATTGGATCTTGTAACTTGGGGATTGTCCTCTGGCCCATAAACAAAGCTTACTATCAAAACAGGCTAGGTGTCCAAGCCTTGCGAGTAGTGAGATCCTGATGCAGGCCTCTATGTCAATGAGGTTCTTCTCTGGCACTCAGATGTATATTTTGTAGGCTGGGTTGAGATTGACCTTAGTGCCTTGTTACTTCGTGATGCTCAGGTGCTGTTGTAAAGCTTATATGGACCTGAGTTCCTCAGTAGTATTTCTCCATTGGAGTACAGAGTCTGCAGAGTAACTTTGGGGACTCTTAGTACTCACAATTACAGGGTGGTGCAGGTCCTACCCAGTGTACAAAAGGTTTCTTTGGCTCCTTCCATGTTATATCCATTCACTGCCCTTCTTATTCGGAGCAGCATCCTCCTTTTGCAAAGTTACATTCAATAGCTTTCCTGAGCAGTTGGTCAACTCTCTCCCTTGAGGGTGGGTCAAGTAGTTTTGCTCATAGGTCACAAGTTCCCAGTTCTGAACTTTGCTAAGTGATTTGCTGGGGAATACGCCAACCCTAGAACACAGAATGTTTCTTGTTGCCATTGATGTGGAGACTAGGGGTTAAAGGTAAACTATGCTCTGCTGGAGGAGTTTGCAGAGTTTTACCACACTGGACTCTACTTAGAATCTGGAGTTCGGCCAAACTACTCCCAACCACCAGGAGAGCAGACTTTATGGCACATTTACCCCTAGACTTCATCCCACAACCAGTAGTGTGCCAGGAGGTGTGTTTGCAGAGTGATGGAGTAAGGAGGTGGTCCTATAGGGGGTTCTTGGCCCCAAACAACCCTCAGCAACCAGGGGGACATTATACCCCAAACAATAGTGCCTCAGGAGGGGCGTTTTCAGAGTGGTTGAGAAAGGGGTGGGGCCTCCGATGAGATCTCAGCATTTCTGCTGTGGGGGACTTACTAGTGGCAACAAAATGTGTTCTCGGCCCCAACGACCTTCAGCATCCAAGGGGATCCCGTTAGGGGTAGCCAAGCAAAACACTGCCCGCTCACGGAACTCCACGGAATTTGGTCGGGTTTTTCAGTAACCCCAGAGATCTCCGTGGAGTTAAACTCCGTGAGCTCCGCCCAGGCCTAGTGGAGACTCTAGATTCTGCTAAACAAATCTTCACATACTGGTTGGAAGTTTCTTTCTCATCTTTATTCTAAAGTTGCAAACAGTAGTTTTGTTTTCCAACAGTAAGCTCTGAAAATGGTTCTGGGCAGTTCTGGACCTTTTGCTTATTCCATTGTGGTGGGTCCAATCAAGGCCTTTGTCACAAGGTGTTAGGAAATATGTGGGGTGGAGCTGGGAATCTTCAAGAATGGAAACCCCCCAAAAATGATACCAAAAGAAGGGATATTATCCCAGTTAACTGCCTGTGAACCTGGTATGGGTAGCCATTCTCATAAATAACAGGGCAGGTGAGGGCTGGGGTTAACAACCAGTCTTCGAAGGACCCTCCTACCTCCTCTCTTCCATACCCAAAAGTCTGATCCACAACAAAGTATTCCTAGAATGTCCCAGAAGAGCACTCTGCAATTGACATATAATGCCTGGGCTCTCTTCAACCGCCAGTCCTTGCTACCACGTAGATGTAGCCAATATAAAATGACTTCAGTGTGACTATGGCCACATGCATTACATTTGCTCCATACCCACATCCTTTACATGTGCAAAAAGGTGCACATCTACAATATCTATGTCTCACATCGATGGATAAAGGTCCCATTTGCTTGAAAATAGCAAACCTGTTTAGGGGCAAGTAGGTGAGTCTCTCTGGCACAGTAAGGTATAACTGTCTGCTTAGCAACTATAACTTGTATCTACCACTTTCAGCATACTACAGCTCAGTGAGCTGATTATAATCACACTCGGTAAGGAGGGTGCACAAGGTGTGCCCCTACAGAGGAAATGTTTGCACCTGACATAGTGAATCTGTTTGTTGCTTCTATTGAAGAGAAAGTGATTTACAACAATAATCCCTTTCATTCCCATATAAAGAAATATCTGAGATACATCAACGATGTATGTTTAATATGGGAAGGCACTCTAACTAAACTACATGAGTTTCACTCTTAGATAAATGAGCAGGATACACATCTGCAATTTACGATTGAATGCAATAAACAGTCAATCAGTTTCCTTGATTTAACAATTTGGAATGATGATGGTCAATTATCTGTGAGCCTTTACACAAAACCTACAGCGAGGAATACGATGTTGAAATACACAAGCCACCATCCAACTGCACAAGAAAAGAGAATTATTTCAAAGAGGCTAAAGTTTTACAATCTAAGTTGGTGATGAAAAACTACCCTTATAGATTGGTGAAACGCTCGATGAAATGGGCCTGGTATTATGATCGCCAGGCTTTATTACAAGTGAAAAATCAGCAGGAAAAGTAATGTAATTTGATCACCTGTAATGAAACATTTGGAACTGAGTCCAATACTATCAAAAAGATTGTGTTAAAAAATTGGCACCTTATACAAAAATGGAACCACAATTAAAGCAACCTCGGTTTGCTTTTAAAAGGGTCTGAAATGTGAGAGATCATTTGGTAAGAGCCTACAATGAACCTGCTCCGGTTACTTTACAAAATATGTGGGGCTTAATACCTGTAGTGGGGCATTATCCATTGTTTTAACAGGGTTGTGCGCTTTGATATACCTTAGACGTTGTTTTAACAGGGTTGTGTGCTTTGATATACCTTAGACGTTGTTTTAACAGGGTTGTGCGCTTTGATATACCTTAGAATCGTTTCATTGCTCTGAACGTTGTTTTAACAGGGTTGTGCGCTTTGATATACCTTAGCATTATCCATGTGGACATTGTGCAGCTTGTGCAACCACAACAGTGGTAAAATCATGTACTCTAAATGAAAAAGAATGGATTCTGCGACATCATTCTAATTGTTTGTCCAAAAATGTCATTTATTGTATACAATGCCTGTGTTCCTTATTTTACATTGGGAAAACCAAACAAGAGGTGAAGAAACGAATTATGCAGCATCAATCACGTATTTGCTGTAAACTTTCAACTGTACCACTGGTTGAGCATTATTTAAAGAACTCACATACTCCCTCAGATATGAAATGGTTTGTCCTTGGAATCAAGAGTTCAAAGAGACAGCAGAATGTCGATCGTCTGCTCACACTCAAGAAGAACAGATGGATTTAGTCAGCTAAAACTATGGAAAATGGATTACATGTGTTTGTTGAATTGCACACGTTGGCAACTTTGTAGAATTGAATTTGAGGATCTGCATCTAGTAATATAACCCTCATATACCATCTTCAGTTTCATATATAGGATGCTATATGTATACACATGCCGTGGTTTGTTCCACTGAACTTATACACCGGTTTTATGACTACGATTTGTATCGCATTCATAATGCATAACATAGTTATTGACATCTGCTAGGAATATATATTTAATATATATCCTATTTGTTCCCTTGTTTAACAACTTCTGGGTTTGATGAATGGGCATTGCTCCTGCGTTAAGTGTGTATCATTGGATACGCAGGGTCCTTTGATTCATTTGCGTTTCGTGTTTACCTGATGGAGAGGTTAATTGAGATCAATACACCGAAGATGGCCGACACGTTTTTAACGTAATACGTAGCTTTTCACCTGATGAAGAGGTTGAATGAGAACAGTATACCCAAGATGGCCGACACGGTTCTTGACGTAATACGTAGCGGAAGTTATAGGTCAACATGTATGTAGCGCCCGCACTCGTTCTGTTAGTCGAGTGGAGAACGGATTGATTCCAGTTCTTTTGCAAGAGAGTCGGCGCTTGAGAAAGTCTATTTTGAGTCTATTCCTAAATTTGTTGTAGTAGTGTGTAAACGGTATTTTTGGTATTTCGTTTTTAGGCCAAAACTTTTGAATAACCCATTCGGCTTAACAGTAAGTACCATGTCATCAAAGACGAAGTGATATTGAAGCATGTGTGACTCAATAAGTGTGTCATAGTGTATAATTACATGTTTTTGGTTTCTAGATTTGGAAGAAATTTATGTAAAAGGTAAAAGAAGGTCCCCATTTGTGCTAGAGCATTTGCATGTATTCTGATTATTAGTCTGGTAGTCTTACAGGCTTGTTGTCGATTATAGATTTTTGGAAAAAGGTTCCAGACTATCAAGATATATCTTAGTGATTTTCCATCAAGTAAGATCCACTGCTATATGGTGGTATGGTTTTGGTCACTATTCGTTACTGGCGGATTTGTTATGATTAGTGGCATGGTTGTGTATGTCCACGCACATTAATATTTGCAGTTTGGTGTGGTTTTGAGTTAGGCACATTTGTTGCATGTGTTGTGCACATAGGGTGAATTTAACTCAATTATCAAATTGAGTTATGAGCAGATGATACTGTTGAACTCAGGGATTTTCTAAATGTTTATTATGATTGTTTTTATTGCATTAGATTCATGGTGCAACGTTACCATCCTGAAGATGGTCTCGTGGATCTTGTAGGCTGTTAAAGAGACCGAAACGTCGACGCAATTACACCTTTTTGTTTTCATTTATGTCTGTTGATACACAATGAAATTATTGTTAATAACTAATTAAATTCAATGCATGGTTGATTTTATGCACTGCCCATACTCTAGTTTCCAAACAAAAGGTGTTTGCTACTACTGTGTATTACATATACTGAGTTAGTAGTAAAATTGTTGCCGTACATGATATAATGAATGTGTTTATTTCACTGTGTTTTCATAAAACTGATTGAATCAAACATATATAAAAAAATATAAATTCCTGAGAAATTCACTGATTGATGAATATTTTGTTCACACATGTGATAGTACGAAAAATCAAGTTATAGATGAATGATTCGTCAAGGCACACTTGTCTTATTTCATTGATTATACCCAGTTCCTTGGGGACTATTGGTTTACTCTATTTGTGTATTAGACTACAGACCACACAGCCTTGCTCTGACTTCTCATGCCACTCCAAAGCACACAGGTCTGCTTGGGGTCTCAATCCATATTACAATGGCCTCTAGCACACATTCTTGACTGTCATGTGTTCCGAGGTGTGATTCAAACATCTACATTTTGCTATGGTGAACTCAAGGCAGGGGTGTACGCTATTCCTTGCCTTATGGAGGGTCTTTTTTCCATCCCAATAGCTGGCCCAGACAGATTCAAATGTCTTGAGACTTACCCCACTATTGAGAAAACTGCTGGGAAAACCTATCTACATTGCTGTGTTTACACTGCCTTGTGCTTCATAGTGAAGTCAAATACAGCTAGAAATTGATGACAGGAGCAACTCCGGGTCTTACCCTTGATAGCTATCAATCAATTGAGCAGTTTTTGATCCATCTGAACCAAGAATCTTGCTACCAAACAAGTAAGTCCTGAAACTATGGCAGTCCGCCCACTCTATGGCAAGGCACTCTTTTCCAGTGGTAGCACAGTTCAGTTGCTAGGCATCAACCAGCAGCTGATTAAGGCATCCACAGTTCCCCTGCAATTCTCATTGAGCTGGGTATGACTGTCCCAACTCCCTTTTCAGAAATAACAGTCTGAAAAATTAAAGGTTTATTCTAGTCAGGTTCTTCAAAATTGGTGCATTTCATAACTGTGTCTTCAGGTTATCGAAGCTCTTCTGACTCTCCTCAGTCCAGGTCATCTTCCTGGGTTTCATCTTGAATGCTAGTGCTGCTAGAGGAGCAACTGCAGTTCCACTGTGGCCCACAAAGTTACTGTGATAGCCAATGAGGTGTTGAAAAGCTCTCACCTGAGTTTGAGCAGTTGGAACCTCCAAGTACGACTTGTACTTTTGCTTCCAAAGGGTGAAATGTCCCATTGTCTACCTGATGTCCGAGACAGACCACTGAGGACTAACCTACCTTGCAATATGTAGCTTTAATGGCCATTGTGGATACATGCCTCGTCATCACCAAGATCCACTTCAAAAGGTCTTCATATGACCTGCTGAAGTTAGTCGATTTCATCCGAATATTTCACGCATAGCTTGTCCAGGCATGATAGAACACAGCTGACGTGGTGCTGAAAAGTCGGAGTATTATTCTTCAACCCAAAGGGCATAAACCTGAACGGACAGTGCCACTAGGTTAGAAAATGCAGTCTACTCCTTTACACCAAGTGGCAGCAAGAGCTCTCAGTAGCCACTAGTCAGTTCAAACGTACGGAGGTGCTTGAATGCTCTCAATTGATACACCGGCTTGAGAGTGCATGGATTGGATGGGCAGCCATCTTCATGATCTTGTGGAATGCCCAGCACTCCACACAAAAGCACAGGTTCCATTGACCAATGTTTCTGAATTAGTTCTGCTGGACCAGACCATGCACAAGGGTAGCACTCAATCTCTACCAGGACCAGTATCTTAGCCACCTCTGCCTTGATGCACCCTTGAGCCTGCTCTGACATTCTGTATAATTTGTTTTCCATGAGCAAACTATCCGAAGTGTAAATGTCAGGAACACTTACTGGAGTCAACTTAGTATGAGTGACAAGAGGTGGGCAAACCATCCCAACACCTCTCTGAACACCATCTGTTGTCCAGGAGCCAGGTCAGGAGCAAACTTAATACCAACTACTAAGCAAGCCATCTTTTCCATCACTGTGCGACAGATCAGAGAGGTGACTCACACTCCTCGGCCTCTTCTAGCAGCCAGTCCATATGCAACACCCTTGTGGGTTTTCAATTGGCACCGATATTATCTAGGTAGGTGAAATCAGAAATCTTTTCCATCACTACAACCCTATTTGTTTTCCAAATCTTGAGGGCAAATTGGCTTGAGCACCAAAACCTCCAGACTCTTTTGGTACCAAGACAGAGTTACTTTCAAGTAATATCACCCATTCAGCAGCTCTTATCTATCCTGATGTGTCTTTTTTTTTAGCTTTTTCTTGAGTTTAGCCATCAGCTTCCAGAGGCATAAAATGTGGTCTGCCAACTCCTGGGAGTACTCCCACTGACTGGCCCTCTCTGCCCAAAGTTGACTCTGCACAGGAGCTCAAAGAGGTTACCCCCTTTTGCTTGATTTGTCTTGAGAGAGCAGAGGACATAGCAGGAGGTTCTGTGTCAGAGTTCCTATCATGCTTTTAAAGTCTTGATTACCCTTTCCACCAACCCATGGTTTGCAGGTGGTATGTGGTGGAGAAGTGGTAGGGTACACCAACTTGCTCCCACCTCATCCTTACATAGGAGAATACAGTTGTTCCTGTGTCAGATACTACTTTCTTAGGAAATCTCACCTCGGGGGAGACTGCGGGGAGGGTCCACCTTTTAGAAGCACCAACTCTGCAAATGTAATCACCAGAGATGTTGAGTGGCCAAAAGTGGGGAAGGGTTGTGACTGTGAGGTGGGTACGGAAATCTGAAATGAATAGTTGGAATAACCTGGGAGTCCAATGGCATAACGAAACTTGGGGGGAACCCTCTGCAAAGTACATAGAGGGGCACCCCTCCAAACTTAATCAGGAGCATTCAGGCTAGGGTTTTTGCTGAGGGCCCCCCCTGGAGTTCCAGATAGCTATAGAATGCCAATTCAAAACAGTAGCATTCAGATTTTACAGATGATTATTATGACCTATATTAGTACAACGTGTTCTCTTGTAGCTCCTAAAATTTACATTCTACTGGAAATAAAACACATCAGCAATTAGCATTCAATTGGTATTTACAAACATGTTCTTAGTTTTATTGTCAGAAATCACATTTTTACCTGCTTAGTTAAGTTGCTACCAACAACGGGAAGGATCTTCCTCTAAGATGTCTTTTAATTAGTCTATTATCTTTAAACGGATCTTTATATTACATTTCCCTAGAGATAAGAATTTTTCTCTTCAAATAAAGGAATGTCTATTTCTTTCATCAGGAAATTGAATCCGTCTATTCGTGAGTTCAATGAAACCCTTATGAAATCTTTTGCATTATTAGATCTGTATCAAAAGGTTCCAAAAGAAATGCATTTGTAAATCAAAATTTAAAATTCAATCCGAAATTGTAAAAACATTTGCCAAATACTGCTAGTTTTGTGAATATATCAAATACTAGCTAGTAGGTGCAAAATATCCAAATCAAAGTTCCCAAACTCAACTCCTCAAGTCTCATACAGGAATTTGAAAAAGTCTTACCGGCTAGGCTCAGGAATCTTTCACCTGCTTTGCGTTTCTACTGCAAGCAGGATCCTGCAAGGTTCAGATAACTGCTGCCCAACTGCTTATTAAAACACTCTAAAATACACTGCAAAGGCAGTTTGAGTGCTGTTAATATTTACACTAAATTGACCCAAGATGGCAGCTGAATGTTCAACTTCTCATGAGTTTTCATCTTCTCGTGAGATTTCAAGCTTTATTCAAAATGGCCGCCACACCGTGTATTTGTGTGGTGTTCTTGTACTGTTATGCTTTTCAAAATCTTGGTGAATATGCTACACCATACGCTTTCTTGAAAATAAGTAACTTTTCAAATGATTGCGCTTCTGCCTGCTGAGTTTGCTGAAAAAGGGAGAGGGGGACACAAATATTTGCCAGTGACTGGGAGGCTTCCTGACAAGAAGACCGATTAAAAACAAATAGGTCGAAATGCGCCAACATTTAAACATGAGATTGCATGACTGTGCACACAATGAACTGATATTACCTTGTAGAACACTGAAAGGCAAAGAAAGTCCTGAGTCTCCCTCTTCATACATAGCTCCTCCACAATTTTCCATTCGGAGTGTAAAACCATCTCCAATAGAGCTATCACTTGCCCTCCTTTTAATTTTAGTGGATTGACACTACATTGTCAGATGTGTCTTTATCAAAATAATTAATGTTCAGGCTGAGAGACAACTTTGATTTCATTTTCATGCATAAGCAGATTTTCTTTGCCCAAAGTGTCTGAGATTTGTCTCTAATCGCAAGAATGTTTCATTGATTTCCATTTTAAGTTTCAATATCCGTCATAGTCCAAATGATGCCTAACAGAATGATCGTATCTGTCGTTATCTGAGTTTAACTTTCTGATGAATTAAAAAAATATGTGATTTCAAAGTCAATTAATTTGTCTTAGTTCATTGAAGTTCTTTTGTCTATTCTACAATTTTTTGACACCAAGAAGGGAAGAGGGGCCTTTCTCTATATTATTAAGATCTTGCGTCAATCCCTTTCAGGCCTAACAAAAAGCCAACCCTATTGTTTGTATGCATTAGGATAGGATAGGATAGGATACACATTTATAAAGTGCACAAATGCAACTGCGTCTTGGCGTTAAGGAAAACAAGCATTGGAAAAGCCAATATGTCCCACCTATGCATAATCTATTGGCTTTTCCAATGTTTTTTTTTTTTTTTTACATATTGCACAGCAGCGCGAGCCGCTGTGCAATATGGCTTAAAGTAATTTTTTTTAAAAGGTCAATGAAGCAACCAGCATTGACCGCGTCATAGCAATTTTTTTTATCATACTTAAAGCATATTGCGCTGCAGCCTCCACTGCTGGTCGACATATAAAAAATGGTGTGGGGCGGTTGGGAAGGGATTGAAGCAACACGAGGGAGGAGAGTGGGTAAGTCATCATAGGGTGAGGGGATTGGGTGAAACCATGGGGAGCGGGTGGAAGGCGTGGTTAAATCACTGACAAGGTGATAAACATTTTTTAAAAACAGCGTGGGGGATTGAGGGGGAGGAAGCAACATGAGGGAGAAGCGGGTGGGGAAGACATTGGAAGGTGGGAGGGGGTGTTGGTGACACCACGGGGAGCTGGGGAGTAGGACAGGGGTAAAGGAGAGGGACAAGAAAACAAGATATTATAGAGGAAAGACGGAGGGACAAGAAGTATTCCACTCCTAAGCCCTATACAACTGCCCTTCTCTTGTTGGAACCCCCTCTCTTGCAACCTAGTGCCTTGTCTGTACAGCATTGTGCACGTGATCTTTAAAAGTGGAGCACAGAAGAACCGGAGAAACAGATTGAAAAAACACAGGCAGTGATAATGGAATGACAGATTAGGGGGGTGAGGAAGGGCGATGAGAGTGGAGAAGATAGAGAAAATGGAGAAACAGAAGGGCTGAAGATAGAGCATCACTTTATTTTTACGTGCCTTAATAAGAGAGAAAATAGAGTGGTCAGGGAAATAGAAATAACAGTGAAGGAAAGAAGGAGGGAATAAGAAATGGGGTAGATTTGACAGAGGCGGAGACAAGCAACACAAGTGAGAGAGAACTCTCAGACAGAATAGTGAAGCACCAAGGGAGAGAAAGAAATGGATGAAACGCTACGGGCAGAGTGGGGGAAGTGTAGGAATCGTTTTGGGAGGGAATGCGATGCTGAGGGTAGCAACAAGCACATAGCAGGCAAAGGAATGCCTCGAAAGAGCACACTGCAAACGTAGATGTTGCACACAGCAGTCCAGGGGGAAGGTGCACTCCTGGATGGGTAGGACATGCATGTCTACCAGATGGCCCTGGACAGAAAGGCTGCTTTACTGGAATTATGGGGTGCACCCTGAGGACTCTTCACACAAAGAGGGAGGGCTACAAATACTCAGCGAACAATTGAACTCCCTATGTGTTCGCAATAAGACGAGAGTACCTGCAGGAGCTTGTGTCCAGTGGAAGGACATTGGCCACAGGAAGCTTCGTTTCTGCTCCACGGCACCGGCAAAGCAAGGAGGAAGCCGGAGGGGAGGAGGAGTGGCCAGCCAATGGTGAGTAAAGAAACAAGAGTGATGTGGGACTCAACCAATGGTAAGTAATGGGAGGGCTTTAAGCCTCTCTCAAGATTATTTTTTTCAGAACAATACCTCTTGTTGACAGCGCATGTGTGCTGTAGGTGACACCTAAAAAAAAGCCTTGTAAAAGGGTGGAGTCAATGAGGCATTAGACATTGCAATCCAACCAGGAATCCACAACTTCTCCTCGATGACCGGGTCGGTTCTAGTAACCAATTACATTAATTGGAGGAGGAGGCTCAATGATTGCCAGATCCTGGGCGTTCGTGACTACAATAAACAAAAAAGAAACTTTCCAAAGCACTGTTTATTAGGAGGTGTAGGGTTTTAGGTCGGGGGTTGGCAGGGTAAGGGGTTATTAAAAAAAAGAAAAAAACATACCTTACTGCCGTGTCTCTCCGTCTTCTCTCCTCACGCTGAGAATTGAACAAGAAGCAGGCAGCCAGGCTCCCCTGACCAATCACAATGCTGCAATGCAGCCTTGTGATTGGTAAGCACCCAGGCTCCCAATACCAATCCCACTGCTGCAAATCAGCGTTGTGATTGGTCTGAGCGCCGTGGTTCGGCCATCAGCAAGGAACTTGAGGCCTGGGCATGTTCTCCACGCAAGCTGTAATGCGAACTGCCCATGACTGTTTGACCGGCCCGACAGTCATTGCTCACTTAGGAGGGTGCTCCCACGTCACGCAAAGCTGCTGCAGCAGGACAAAATAAAATGATAATAAATTTACGTTATTATCATTTTATTTTTCCTTTCTTTCACTGCTTCAAAGCAGTGGGGCGACGCTCCTCCGCCTTAGCAGAGGAGCCTCCACTAGTTTCCACTCACAGTGGATTGGAATTTTGTAAAATAAATGAGGAAAAAGACTAAACTCTATTTTCTTATTTATATTGTATTGTATTGTATTGTAATTGCATTTATATATGGTGCAGAATATTACCCAGAGGTATGGGGACATACAACAGACAAAGAAGTAGGACTACAATTTTGTTGGAAAAGTGGTTCACAGAATGACTTTATTGACAGCACTCATCAACATAGACGATTGATGACAATGTGGCACTTGGGTACCAAGATTGCTATTTGAGCGGGAAATTGTAAATGCAACTTTGAGACAGGACATCCATGTTACTTAAATTGCTTTCTGTGAATGCTACTAACTAATCCTGTCCAGTATGCATGAAGACCCATCTCCGGATGTGCTTGGTCGACTGGATGTAAAAACCAGGACGTGCAATACATTTACTGGAATTTGCTGAGTCAAATGTTGAAAAAAATGGACTTCTGGCTATACATTTGTATAACATAAAGAAGTTACAATGGAAGGATTAAAGCCAGAAGGGAGTCCGAAGAAGAAATCGCAAAATGTCTTCAATATTTTTCCAAAAGATAGTTGGATGTGGAAAGGCTTTTTCTTTTTTTCTAGAAGTTCTGTGACTCAGCTAGAAGCCAAAGATGAAACTGCATATAATTGCTTCTGACTTGGATACTGGGCATCAATTGGTCACCTCCTCACAAGCTGGATTGGATGGGAAACCCCACTATATAGATGGCTTAAAAAAGCTGATATTGTGGTATGCCTAGCTCTTTTATTTACACTGTCAGTGGGTGGACTCCACTTTAAATCTGAATTGGCTTTTACAGTAACAGGGATTAACTGAGGATACATCCCAGACATAAAACGTGAACATCATTTTTGCAGCTGGAAACTTTCAAGGTGACTTTTTTTCACCACTTTCCTATCAATGAAGAATACCTCTCTCACTGATGTTTAGTGTTATTTATTTATTGTTGCAGCTTTCTACAGCACGAACATAGCCCAAGGGCGTCAGAGAGCTGTACAGATAAAAAAAAACTATGTTGCAAGTGAAAAGTAAAAAAAAAAAAAAAAATAGAAGTACACAGGGGAACATGCAGACAAAAATATAGCTTTTACAAAAACACAATAAAAAACAGCAAGAACGCTAATAAAAAGGGATAGTATATACGTGAGTGGGGGTGATGTAAAAGCAGATAACTGTGGAGGTCGATCCTGCTAAAGAAGAGCTATATTCAGATAAGGTGATAAATGAAGAGATATATAGTGGAAGATAGAGGCAGGAGGGGGAAAGGAGGTGGATAGAAAAGGGGAAAGGAGTACTGTAAGAGAGGCAAGTAGCACTGAGAGGAGGAATCAGGTAGTAGATGAGTAAAATATGAAGTAAAAGCAGGCCACAAAACATACAACAAAGGTAGAAAAAAGAAGGCTGTGCTCAAGGGGCAATTAGCTAGACCCAAATTACGAAAGAAGAAGTTTACCATTTTTCTTGCATGGAAAATGAGATATAGGGCCTGATTACGAGTTTGTCGTAATATTGCAAAAAACTTCTGTTTTCGCATGGGTCTGAATTACGAGTTGAGGGTATTTAACGCATCTGATCATTATTGGATACGTTAAAAAACTAAACCTTTGTTACATTTTGGCATGTCAAACCTGCTGATATAAAATAGGGGAAAACATACGGTATTTACTGTATCATATGGATTTTATTGCATTAAACACTAAAATCCGAATTATATTGCCCATAGACATGCAATAGGTGTTATTTACAACACACGATAAATAATGTATCCCGTAATCAGGCTTATAGTGATGTAAAGAGCAGGATGGAGTAGATTCCAAACTTTGTAAAAACTGTAAATACACTGGGAATGAGAGCCCTGTTTTCATATTGCCGGAGTTCCAGGAGGAGTGATTATACATTCCGCATAGACCGTTGGCCTCCAGAAATGTTCAACTTTGTGGTCTTTTTGGACTTATAAATCACAGGGTCTAAGGTATGTTATTTTTAAAGCACACAGTTAGCTTCTTGGCACTAAGGTAACATCAATATGTTGGGCCACAACTGAACTGTCACTGATAACACAGATATAGGCCGTCTCTTGGGATGACATTAGAATATTGTGGATTGACATAAACATTGTGCTGTAACATAATTTCCGAAAATATTGACCCATTGTAGTTAGTAATAGAAAATCTCCAATCAGATGAAGTTTTTGAAGCTAAGTTTGAGGCATGATATTCATGTCAGACATTATCTGTGTCAACCATTGTCTGACAAACAGCAGAGTCTTGCAGATTGCAGCGCCCCTCTTGGCTGGAGAGGGGCGCTGGGGTCAAATCATTTGCTACTGGTCAGATAGCAAGTAATAACGTCCAGAACCGTGTATGGTGGAGCTTGGTGCACCTTTGGTAGGCTAGTTCAGTGGGTGTGTTTTATATATGTTATAATATAATAATAATAATAATAATAATAATCCGCATTTGTAAAGCGCACAATCACCCGTTAGGGTCTCTAGGCGCTGGGGGCCGTCGGGAAGATTAAGCAAGCTATTGCCCAGAGTCACATGGTGCTGGGCTAACCTGCCGCCGGAGCCGGGGATCGAACCGTGATCCCCAGATTCCGGAGTCAGTCGCCCTGGCCGCGGCGCCACACCTCTCCCTCTTATACATCTCACGGGCCTTTGAAGTGGTCCATGCTCCAGTGAAAGGAAAGAGACAGGCGCAGCTGCGGCCTCTGCAGGTAGGGGAGGTGGGGCCGTCTGGGGGGGTTTCCACAGGGAAAATTAAATAAATAATTAATTTTCCCTCGTGGTCGTCACCTCAAAATCCCCCCACCAACTACCCCCACCACCCCACCGCTCTTACCTGCAGCAGTCACAGCTGGACAGGCGCCCCCTTGTGTTGTAAGGACATTCCCTGCCCTCTTTCTGTTTCATTCTTTCCCAGAGGTGTTACTCAAGTCAGCTTCATGTGTTAGATGAATGGGAAGGCCCCTCCTTCTTCCGTGCCTCTTCACCCCTTCTTGCTACAGGACTCTGAGTGACAAAACTTTTAGCCTGGCCAATGTGGGGCTAATAGACACACCAGGAACTGCTGAAACCAGTTCTAAAGCTGGTTCTCTGGAACTGATAGGAAGCCAGGTTGATGAGCCAGTATTGTCGCTGCGAGCACCTGCATTGCAATGAGGGCGGGAATTACCTGAAATCCAGAGCTAGCATCTTCAATGGCTGACGTCCTTCTCAGAAGATACAACCATGTCAAGACCCCGGCTAGGAGTACTGTAGATCGCCTGGAGAGAGGAGGAACTTCTTGCTGGAGGGAGGGGCTGCTGGATTGCATCCCCAGAAGACACCCTGACTTATGGTCATCAGCCCAGATGACTGGCAATGAAGCAGCTGTGCAACAGACTTGGGGCCATATTATCAAGAACAGCGATAACATTATCGCTGCTTGCCGCTAAAGCGGCGATAAGGGGCTTGATAACATGCCCTTATAAATTCCCATAGAAGCCCAGGAACCTGGGCTTCTATGGGAATTCACAAGGCCATATTATCAAGCCCCTTATAGCCGCTTTAGCGGCAGTTTCCTGCCGCCAAAGTGGCGATAATGTTATCGCCGTCCTTGATGACATGGCCCTCGGATCTTAACCATTCCTAGAGAAGGTGCATCTCTTCCTCTCCTTGGAGCATAGTCATTTCTCTATCTGGAAGGGGATTTAGGAGCTTTGTTTGCCTTTGCTGCGGCAGCGCAAAGATATCCAGCTTGGGTGAATGTTTTGCGTTTTATTAAACCCTTAACTTTGCCTAACCCAGCCCCACCCAACCTCAGTGCTTACTTTAAGCCAGTGGTTTCCGTTGATGAGCACTGGCACTTAATCATCAACACCAGCACTTTTCATGAGCACCAGTTAAGGACACATTATTTTATGGAAGACACGGAAAGATTAAGTGATTTGCCCAGAATCACAGCATGTTGAGCCAACGCTGAGACTAGAACCTGATTCCCCAGCTCCGAAGTCGTCAGCTCTGCCCCTTACACCACATCCTCTTCCCACTTTAATGGTTAGTAGTTGGTTTTGTTTTAGATGTCGCTAACAGGAGAAATGGGCTGGCGCAAGCTGCCTCCTGAGTAGGGACCTGGCACTTTTATATTTTTACAAATTAACCCCTGCCTAGCCTAACTTAACATTTCTGTCTTTTATTTATTTTTATTTTTTTGGTAATCCTCATATACCATTATTGGAAGTCTTGATGGGAGACTGGAAACCTCAACGCAAATAGGTCGTCCTGATCCGGCCCTTGTTATAATCAGCCAATAGCGAGGTGGTAAGCCTGATCCCTCAAGTAGCCACTGCTTTCCCATCAATACTCCATTTCACAGTCTTTTAAGCGCCCCGTGCTACTTTGGAGTCAAGGGAACCAGCAAGGCCCCAGATAAATCATTGGAAAACCAATCATCCGAGTTGCCATGCCTCTAGGGCCGCCCAAACTTTAACCAAACTTGTAGAATCACATGCCATGTCAGATTTACTGGTAAAAATAATCTGCCGTAAACAGTTCGGGAAAGTGGGGGGTTGAGTCCTTCCAAGCTGTACAGATTTCGCGCCTTGCAAGGAGGATAACATAAAAGACAAATTCTGTAGGGGGATCATGTACATTGTAACCCACACATAGCCCCGACATTATAGTAGTTGTGGTTATCGCCAAGGGCACTGAAAGGACCTCTTCCAGAAAATCGCTAATCTTTCTCCAATAGTCTTTTAGTTCAGGACAATCAGCGAACTTGTGGACATCATCCGCTTCGGGGTAACTACATCTCGGGCACTAGTACTCTAGGTTGGTGAATTTCGCCAGTTTCTTTGGAGTTATATAAACCCTGTACATGGTATACAAGTGATTTCTTTTTAGCGTCGCAGGTTTGACTACTGATTGTAGGATGGTAAAGGAGTCAAACCACAAGTCTCTAAAATTTCCACTGGCCATAATTAAGACATTATTCCAAAGTTTTCGTAGCTCAGGTTCCGTCACATCCTCACCTTCGAGCATAGCTGAATACCATATGCAACTTGACTCTTCCGCCTTCCACTTCTTATCACTGCGTCAAATTTGGGGTTTGGAATTTTATTGCCCACAGTTCTAGTTGACCACCATCCAGATAACTGGTAGTATTTAAACCTGGTGAGTGTCCCCCTCAGTCAAGTTAGAGAGCACATCCCAGCTTAAGAGCTGTGCACCTTCCTGTAGGTCCCCCCAACATTCCAAACCTGCTAACTTTAATGGTCGGGACAGTTGGTCATCAAGACAAGCTGGTATCCCTGGAGAGTCCCATATCGGGCCTGTGCTGCGTAGTAAGGGATATTAAGCTTTTTCCTAACAAATGCCCAGTTTCTTAGAGCTGTCCCCACAATCTTGAGCCTAACTTTTTTTTTTTTTTTTTGGGTCTCCAAACTTGAAGAGAAAAGAGTCTTGTCCCTGTGGTATGTCCTGCAATAGCGTTAAAAATAATACCCCCAAAGATGATTGGTCAGTTTTACCAGCCATTAATCTAAAGTGTTTAAAATGGAACGCATGGCAATATACAGATAAGTCAGGGAGAGCCAGCCCTCCTGTTTTTAGGCTTCTTTTGAGCTTTTTCCAGGTAATCCGTGAAGCTCTTGAGTTCCAGATGAAGGATCCCAGTTTCCCTTGTAACTTTCTAATTATTGGTAAGGGAAAGGATAAGGGTATAGAATTAAATAAAAATGTGATCTTTGGAAGGATGATCATCTTAAGTAAGTTTACCCTCCCGGAAATATTTAGAGGAAGAGATGACCATCGGTGGAGTAGGGCACTGATATCTTTAGTAACTCTGTCCAGATTGATTTTTGGAATATCCACGATCTTTTTGACTAAATGAGATCCCAGATACCTCATTCTTGTCTTACATCCCGCCGTCCCTGCCTCCTGGTTCCATTCCATAATCTCTGTTTTGTCCTTGTTGATTGTATACCCAGAAATCTCTCCAAAGCTTTCTGCTGAGTGTATTAGCTTAGGCAGAGCTTCTTCGGGATTCGAGGTATACATCAACAAGTCATCCGCATATAGCGCAAATTTTAATTCTAAATCGGCAATCTTGAATGGTTTAATTAGAGAGTCCGACCCGAGCAAGCACACAAAAGGTTCGATATATAAATTAAACAGAAGGGGCGATAGGGGGCAGCCCTGCCGCGTTCCACGGGCAATAGATATCTGATCTGTAAGGGATCCATTTACTAAGATTTTAACTAACGGTGCACAATATAGGGATTTAATAGCTGTTATAAAATTGTTTGGGAGGCCAAAGTTAGCCAAGGCCGTCCATAGATATTCCCATTCTACCTGGTCGAATGCCTTGGCGGCATCGACTGCTACAATAGTCAGGGGCAGCTTTTTCTCTATAGCAACGTCTATTGCAGCAATAACTTGAAAAGTTAGTTTGTTAAGTTGCCTATCCGGGATAAAGCCCCTCTGATCGCAATGAACGATAGATTTGACTACCTTAGCTAATCTCATCGCTAGTACCCCCGCAAAGATCTTGTAGTCCACATTTCATAAGGAAATCGGTCTGTAGCACTGTATCTTAACTGGATCTTTATTTTGCTTCAATATTAAGGTGACTGTGGCCTCTGCCCATGACTTTGGAGCCTGCTCCACCCGTATTAAGATTCCATTAAATAGTAACGTTAAATCTGAAGCTATTTGGTCTATAACTATCCTATATAGCTCCACAGGAACCCCATCGGGGCCTGCCGCTTTACCTTTGACCATCTTCGAGATTTGAGCCCTCACCTCTCCTTCCCTAATCTCAGAGCTGAGGGATGATCTATCTGCCTCTGACAGTTCAGGAAGCTGTACCTTACCTAACCAGTTTTCCGCCTGCTGTCTACTCTGGGATGAATTAGTTCTATATAGGGATTGCATGGTAGGTTTTGGCTTCTTCTCTAATGAGATCATCATCATATGTGATTTCCCCTGTGCTAGCCCGGGATAGGCTGTCGATCTGGTTCCTGGATTTATCTGTTCGAGCTTTCCACGCCAAAAGACGACCACATTTCTCCCCATACGAAAAATTCTGGAGCTTGCTAGCGTCCCATCTGTCTTTTAAAACTTTATCGAGCGCTGCTTGATACTCTGCCCGTAGGGTGTCTAATTCTTTTTGTAGAATGAGTCTAGTCTCTGACTGATCTATTGACGCTCTCTGAAGCTCCTGTTCCTTTAATTTAAGTTTCAGGAGGCGTTCTTCCCTCTTCTCCTTCATCAGTTTATTCCTCCTTATCAGCAGGGCACTCAACAGGCCTCTAGTGGAGGCCTTAAATGTTTCCCATACTGTCTGTTTACAGACAGTATGGGAAACAACATTTCTGTCTTGAGGGAAAAGTCTAACCTTGTTGTGGAAAAATATGCTGGAAGAATCTGTCTATAAAATGAAAGCCTAGTTGTGCAGAAAGGGCAAAGAATAAAGATCAACTAAGTGTGGGGGTCAGAAAGCCCCTGGAAGTTAGTGTTGATGCCTGAAGTCCACCAACAGTAACATTATGCTGAACTCTCAGTACAAAAGTAGTCCCTTGGAACGGAGATATCATGTTTTCATTAAGCTTTGGATATGTGGCATTTACATCTTCATGGCAGAGCACAGGAGCTGTACCAGCCCAGTACCTGCCCGGCACTGTCATAAAATCCTATAATTGACAGCATTTTTTAAAATTGTAGCGGTCTGAAGTGGACAGCCTTACAAAATCTCTAGCACAGTATGCACTACCAAGTAAGGCCCTCTGAAGTGTTAGTGGCCTTCACGCGCCCCTTTGGGCCGTATCCTGCACTCACTAAGACACCCCAGAGGTCCCCAAGGCATCAGGTACACCCGCAAGGTACCAGGGCAAACACAGAAAGAACTATAGCATCTTACACAAGTCTCCGTCATAGACTGAAATATTTTCTAAACCCTAAATCTCTCCACAAAGACAATACAGGTGCCCGAAGAGTTTGATGACAGCTTGATAAAGTTGCCTGGGCGGCCTAAGATGCTGGAGGCTCCTCCAGCGTGGCAGATCGCATGTTGCTAGGCAATCCATTTTAAGCAGGACTGTAGGAAGCTTGCTCTCTATATAGTGTACTAAAATGAAGTATACTGTGCAGAGAATCCAGTGGATCCCGAATAGGTGTGCGGAGGTAAAAGCCGACACTTCTAATGCTCTTTTTGTGGCAGTGTGGGCGAGCAGTTAGGCTTATCAAAACATATGGATTCTATCAATGTGTGGAGGTGCAATATATTTATAAGGATTTTTACGGAAATTTTTAATTAAAGTGAAGTGATAGGCTCTCTCTTAAAGATGAAAAGATGAGAGCACATGTGCTTGTTTAAAATACCCCTCACACACTAAAAAAATCCGTTAGTGTCATGCTTCATCATAGGGGTCTTCCCGTCCCTATAACGGGGCGGGGCGTGCTACGACCAGACGGACTACGCGGGAGCACTATAAATGTGACAGAGCTATGTGTAGGTGTAGTGATGAAAAGTGGAGTGTAGGGATCTAACTAGTGAGTGCAAAAAATACAAAAATTAAAAATTCCCTGGCTAGTAGAACAAATACACTTTATTGGAGTCTCTGGCTGGGAATGTTAAAACAGGGGATGTAGGTAGAGCAACTACTGACTACCAAGTCGACATGTTTCATAGGCAGTCCCCTACTGCCTACTCATCAGGACCAAATCGTGATCCCTACTGTAAATAGCTCAGTTCTAAAATAATAGGCCTACTGTCCTACAAATATACCGGCAAAAATAAGCTGGATATTTGTGCCTCAGGGCATGAGCTGGCCCAGGTGAGGCAAGGCATCAAAAAATAAATGCCAAAAAACGATGACCATTGGTCTTTTTCGGTAGTTTTCTCAGTGCCCCATGAGCTGGTAGGAGGAGGGTGGTTAGCGCGGTCTAGTTACCGGCTTGAGCGAATAGCCTGTCATTCCTCCCGTCCGTACACCTACACATAGCTCTGTCACATTTATAGTGCTCCCGCGTAGTCCGTCTGGTCGTAGCACGCCCCGCCCCGTTATAGGGACGGGAAGACCCCTATGATGAAGCATGACACTAACGGATTTTTTTAGTGTGTGAGGGGTATTTTAAACAAGCACATGTGCTCTCATCTTTTCATCTTTAAGAGAGAGCCTATCACTTCACTTTAATTAAAAATTTCCGTAAAAATCCTTATAAATATATTGCACCTCCACACATTGATAGAATCCATATGTTTTGATGAACTGTCCAGGAGGGTGATTCTATCTCAACCTCTACGCTTCCCTCTTTTGATTTTTTGTGAGCAGTTAGGCTTGTCAGAGGGTTGTGCTAAGCATTTGTTGTCACACACAAAGGCAACAAATGAGACACACACTTAAGAATAAATCTGAGACTAATTTGCAAAAAATAAAGTTGTATCCATATATCTACTTCATTCAACTGTTAATAACTGCTTTTATATGTGGATTTTTAACCAAATGCAGTTCCAGACACAAATGCTTATGGGTTTTAAGCAACAGCAGTTGCTACCGTCAGGCAGCGACCATCGTGGTCAAGGGGTAGAAAAACATAGGGTTAGATACTGGAGTACTGCCAACATAGTTACCGTCACGGTCGATGGAAGCAACACTCCGCCACAGAGTTTTTGGGGACAACGGTCACCCATAGTTCATGGCAAGGTCTACTCCACGGGAGTCAGAGTTTTGGAAGCTCCAGGGCTCGGGCACAGCAGGCAGTTCTGCGTTACCTGGATAAGAGGTGTCGGAGGTCAGTGGATGCAGAATTTGTTCTTCACCAGCGGCGTTCAGCTACAGGTGCAGTGAGGGCAGTCCATTGTGGTCGGGCGGTCGAGCCCAAGTTCCTGCTTTCACGCAGTTGACTCCCAAGTAAGCCGGTACAAGCTCACAGGAGCGGGGCTGTTTCCAGCATCGGTTGCAGGAACTTAGGATCCCTCTGGATGGTGGATGTGTGGAAAGGGTTGGTTACCGGACTAGTGACCAACAAGCCTTGACAGCTGCAACATTTGGTTGACAAGTTGAATTGCGTCAACGCAGTCCGTGCCGGTCTTCACCTCTTGGCGTTTTTTTACCTGTGACGTGCCAGGGACTGGTGCCACTATTCAAAGGAAGAATTTTAAACAACAAGGGACCCCAATCAAGTCAAACAGGGACCTCGGGGAACAGTTTTATGGAAACAACAGTGGTCCCATGCTTATGTAATACAACACACCAAATAAATATAGACGAAATCGCTTCTATATTTTCAGAAGGACATGTCCAGCCGGACAGAGGTCTTCCAGGTTTACTTAATAAACACAATTCTTCAAAGAATAAAATGTCAGGAATACCTTCCACAATGCCCCTGTGTGGTGCACAAGCCTGTGCCCGACACTAACGGGGTGAACACAGGTGAAGATAATAGGAAAGGTTCAAGGCAAAACAAACGTTTTTCTGTTTTCATATAAATTTGTACAGAAAATATCAAGCTGCACCATTACATAAAATCAAACAATCAGATTTGTATCGGGTGCATGAGCAAGTCGACGGCGTTTCGGTTTCATCAAGAAATCATAGAAACCATCATCAGGACAATTAAATACTTTGCCTTTACATTAAACCTCAATTTTGCCTACGAGAAGAAGATAAAAATACTTTAGAAACAGAATACACACAAGAATAAGTGAAGTGACTCTTTGTGCGCAGTGCACATGCTGATTCGTCAGGGAGTGATATTATTCGTAACCTGGTTGTTGAAGCAGTGACATAAATCAAAAGTTCATGGCATGCGTCCTAGGTTGCTATAATGTGCCTATGGGCCATCAGTGATTGAAAAGGAAAATTGATCGTAGTGCCAGTGGACTAAAATCGTGGTAAAATTGTGTAACTAGCACTTGCCGACAAGTGGGGCTATCTCAGAATGATGGGCGCCTCGCACTCCTTACCGAGGCAGAGCGCGTGTGGGCTCAGAAACTAATTAATGTCAAGATGCCCGGACCAGTCACCCTGCAAAACGAAAGACGTATATTAAAGCAGGCCAGTGGTTTGGGACTGCCCGGCGGGCGGAAAAAGAAAAATAACAGCAATCTTACCAAAATGGAGCGTCTGGTAATGCCGGTTTACACGATCGTAAACGGGCGACGCCAGGACAAGCCTGAGAGAAAATAAGGTCTATTACAACCGGAACAAAGGACTATAGCCAGAATAACATCCAGGTCGCGGAGTTACACTTACCGATAGCTTCGGTCAAGAATTGTATCCCTGGCGTGCTCGTGCCTTGAGAACCAGGAAGTAAAGAAGGGGGTAGGAAGCGCTGTGATTGGAGCAGTGCGTCGGAGTGGAGGACATAAAAATAAAAGAAGGACTAAGTTCCAGGCGCCATATTGAAGTGAAACCTTATGTGAATACCATGCAGAGTGACATTGAAGTGTCGAGTCATTTCAGGAGTTATGGATTCATTACAGGAGAAAATTGTAATTAAACATCCATTTCTGAATAACATGAAAAGGGAAACATATCAAGAAATTACGGATTTCATGAAACAATAATAATTGAACACTCGTTTTTGAGCAGCATGAAGAGGGGATAGAGTCAGTTCAGATTAGTGACGTCCAGTCCTCTTGCAGGTTTAGCCCGGAATTCAGGCTATCGGTCTTCAGTATCCACTTTAATTCCTCCTTGTTGAGCAACCGGCTCAGGTCGCCACCTCTGGGTGGAACAATAATCTGTGCGATGACAGTCCAGCGGATATCATTCTCAGTGTGTCCCTTGTCCACAAAGTGTTCAACCAAGGGAGCGTTAGGGGTTCTGCACCGAATGCGGCTGCGGTGCTGGGAAATCCGTAGTTTGATCTTTTGTTTAGTCTGACCAACATAGATACAATCACAAGGGCATAAAATCGCATATACAAGATTACAGCTGTTACAATTAGTAAAAGTGCATAAATCATTTTTTACATCCCTATACAAAAACTCTTTTCCTTCTATTGTATATTCACAGACTACGCAAGAGCCACATTTAAAGTGACCCCTTACGGGTGGTAATGACCAATGGTCATGCAGTGTGACATTCTTCACAGGTGTAGCAGGTAACGCTGCCCTCACTAACTGGTCCTTCAAGCTTTTATTCTTCTTGAAGGCAAAGAGAGGGATTTCCCAGTCAAGGGGGCCCGAATTCAAAATGTGCCAGTTTTTCCTGATGCACTGCGTTACCCGATGAGAAATGGTAGAGAAAGTGGTTACACAAACTGTTTTCACATCAGTAGTTCTCTGTTTAGGTTCTAAAAGGGTGTCTCGAGGACAATACCAGGCCCTTTTCATAGAGTTTTTAACCAGGCGTTTAGGATACCCTCTAAACCTGAGTTTCTCCGATAAAGTGTTTGCCTCTAGAAAATAGTCCTCTTTCTTGTAACAGTTCCTTCTGAGCCTTAGGAACTGTGAGTAGGGAAGGCTGTCCCTAAGAGCTCTAGGATGACAGCTCCTGTAGCTGAGCAGAGTATTCCTCTCTGTGGGTTTACGAAATAGGGATGTGTATAAAGCCCCTTCCTGATGTTGGATGTTCAAATCCAGGAAAGGGATACAGTTTTTATCAGAGGTTAAGGTAAATGTGAGCCCATTGCAATTATTGTTGAGCCAGTGCTTTAGTCCTGAAAGATCTTCAACGGACCCACCCCAGATTAACAAAATGTCATCTATATAACGTTTCCAGAGTAGTAACCCCTGATGGAATGGGTTACTACTCGGGAGGATAATGTGAGTTTCCAACCAATCCATATATAGAATTGCCAGAGTCGGTGCAAAGATGGCTCCCATGGAGCAGCCCCGTACCTGCTGGTAATAATCTGAGTCATAGAGAAAAAAGTTCTGAGTCAAACAAATTTCAAGAAGCTGGATAATGAATAAGGTGGGGACCCTATGAGGACGTGCCCTGTTATCCAGAATACTTTTCATTACAAATAATGAGTCTTTTTGGGGGATATTTGTATACAGAGACTCTACGTCCAATGTACATAGAGTCTCGTGTATAGGATCAAAGGGGTAGTTCTCAATCAAGCTGATTACATGCATACTATCCCTAACATAGCAAACAGTAGTCGGCACAAAATCCTTCAAAAAATAGTTCACATAATGGCCCAGTGGTTCCAGGACCGACCCGCATCCAGAGAGAATTGGCCTCCCTGGAGGGTTGTCAACCCTTTTGTGGATCTTGGGTAGTGTGTACAGGACAGGGGTTCTGGGATTAGAGATGTTGAGGAAATCGTACTCATGCTTACTTATAATACCATTCTCCAGTCCCTCCATGGTGATGGTTTTAATAAGCTTTTGAATATCCTTAGTGGGGTTACAGGGCAGTCTAGCATAATGATCAGTGTTGGAAATCTGCCTGTGAAGCTCATTCCTGTAGTTACCAATATCTTGGAGGACTATTCCACCCCCTTTGTCCGCAGATTTAATAATCAGGTTTTCATTATTCTTGAGAGAATTGATCGCTCCTCTCTCTTCAAGGGAAATATTGTATGGAATGAAGATATGGGATTTTTCTATCTTGCATATTTCCTTCAGAATAACCTTTTCAAAAGTTACAATCTCTTTCGGGATCATGTTTGCAGTAGGAGAGAATGTAGAGGGGGGTCGGAATGGTGTAGTAACACTCTTAGTTTCAGACGGGTTAAGCTCAAAATATGAGCGTAGTCTTAACTTTCTGAAAAAACCAAATAATTCAGACTGAAGGTTCAAGAAATTAGGATAGATAGTGGGAACGAAAGACAGCCCCTTACTAAGAATGGATAGTTCAGGTGGGGTAAGAGTATGATTGGAAATGTTTCAAATGGGTACAGTATCTAAATTCGTATTATTTATTACCACTGGTAAAATTTCTGTCTGGTCTGGCGTTCTCCTGGTGGATTCTGCCATTGTTTCTGCTGCTTGACTCTCCCTCTCTTCTGGGGTTCTGGATTGCCCCGGGATAAAAAAGGAATTTGATGGCGTGTTGGTCCGCTGCCCCCCTCACCCGGATCCGAACTGTCGGATGAGTCAGCTGAGGAGTCAGTGAAACCAACTACAGTGTTTCTGTTATTGAAACGTCCCCAGGGTCTGGGTGTTGGTTGATTATGTTGAAAATTACGGTTTGTATAAAAATCTTTGTTCAGATAAGGGTATGCTCGTTCAGGGGTGAAGAATTTGATGTCTTTTTTTACTTTATTAGTTTTTTTATTTTGCTCTATACGATGGAATTCAGAGACCGTCTTATCAATTTTCTCTAGCAAGGCCTTAGTGTCTTTGATTTCTTTATCATCAACTATTTGTTTCTCCAAATCCTTGATGATAATCTCGAGCTTCTTGAGCTCCTCGCCTGCAATTTCTATGCCCAAGACCAACCAGTGCTTAGAGCAGGTGGTACCTATACTGCTAAAGCCTGTTATATATTTAGGGTTGTCAGTAAAAACTCCCGGGATATTTCTGACTTGAAGGCCAAGCGGTATAGTATTAGATTTGAGATATTGAGTTAGCATCAAAGTCATCAACTCCAACCTGACATGTTTCTTTCTTTCCAGAACCCCAGAAGTTAAGACTACGCTCATATTTTGAGCTTAACCCGTCTGAAACTAAGAGTGTTACTACACCATTCCGACCCCCCTCTACATTCTCTCCTACTGCAAACATGATCCCGAAAGAGATTGTAACTTTTGAAAAGGTTATTCTGAAGGAAATATGCAAGATAGAAAAATCCCATATCTTCATTCCATACAATATTTCCCTTGAAGAGAGAGGAGCGATAAATTCTCTCAAGAATAATGAAAACCTGATTATTAAATCTGCGGACAAAGGGGGTGGAATAGTCCTCCAAGATATTGGTAACTACAGGAATGAGCTTCACAGGCAGATTTCCAACACTGATCATTATGCTAGACTGCCCTGTAACCCCACTAAGGATATTCAAAAGCTTATTAAAACCATCACCATGGAGGGACTGGAGAATGGTATTATAAGTAAGCATGAGTACGATTTCCTCAACATCTCTAATCCCAGAACCCCTGTCCTGTACACACTACCCAAGATCCACAAAAGGGTTGACAACCCTCCAGGGAGGCCAATTCTCTCTGGATGCGGGTCGGTCCTGGAACCACTGGGCCATTATGTGAACTATTTTTTGAAGGATTTTGTGCCCACTACTGTTTGCTATGTTAGGGATAGTATGCATGTAATCAGCTTGATTGAGAACTACCCCTTTGATCCTATACACGAGACTCTATGTACATTGGACGTAGAGTCTCTGTATACAAATATCCCCCAAAAAGACTCATTATTTGTAATGAAAAGTATTCTGGATAACAGGGCACGTCCTCATAGGGTCCCCACCTTATTCATTATCCAGCTTCTTGAAATTTGTTTGACTCAGAACTTTTTTCTCTATGACTCAGATTATTACCAGCAGGTACGGGGCTGCTCCATGGGAGCCATCTTTGCACCGACTCTGGCAATTCTATATATGGATTGGTTGGAAACTCACATTATCCTCCCGAGTAGTAACCCATTCCATCAGGGGTTACTACTCTGGAAACGTTATATAGATGACATTTTGTTAATCTGGGGTGGGTCCGTTGAAGATCTTTCAGGACTAACGCACTGGCTCAACAATAATTGCAATGGGCTCACATTTACCTTAACCTCTGATAAAAACTGTATCCCTTTCCTGGATTTGAACATCCAACATCAGGAAGGGGCTTTATACACATCCCTATTTCGTAAACCCACAGAGAGGAATACTCTGCTCAGCTACAGGAGCTGTCATCCTAGAGCTCTTAGGGACAGCCTTCCCTACTCACAGTTCCTAAGGCTCAGAAGGAACTGTTACAAGAAAGAGGACTATTTTCTAGAGGCAAACACTTTATCGGAGAAACTCAGGTTTAGAGGGTATCCTAAACGCCTGGTTAAAAACTCTATGAAAAGGGCCTGGTATTGTCCTCGAGACACCCTTTTAGAACCTAAACAGAGAACTACTGATGTGAAAACAGTTTGTGTAACCACTTTCTCTACCATTTCTCATCGGGTAACGCAGTGCATCAGGAAAAACTGGCACATTTTGAATTCGGGCCCCCTTGACTGGGAAATCCCTCTCTTTGCCTTCAAGAAGAATAAAAGCTTGAAGGACCAGTTAGTGAGGGCAGCGTTACCTGCTACACCTGTGAAGAATGTCACACTGCATGACCATTGGTCATTACCACCCGTAAGGGGTCACTTTAAATGTGGCTCTTGCGTAGTCTGTGAATATACAATAGAAGGAAAAGAGTTTTTGTATAGGGATGTAAAAAATGATTTATGCACTTTTACTAATTGTAACAGCTGTAATCTTGTATATGCGATTTTATGCCCTTGTGATTGTATCTATGTTGGTCAGACTAAACAAAAGATCAAACTACGGATTTCCCAGCACCGCAGCCGCATTCGGTGCAGAACCCCTAACGCTCCCTTGGTTGAACACTTTGTGGACAAGGGACACACTGAGAATGATATCCGCTGGACTGTCATCGCACAGATTATTGTTCCACCCAGAGGTGGCGACCTGAGCCGGTTGCTCAACAAGGAGGAATTAAAGTGGATACTGAAGACCGATAGCCTGAATTCCGGGCTAAACCTGCAAGAGGACTGGACGTCACTAATCTGAACTGACTCTATCCCCTCTTCATGCTGCTCAAAAACGAGTGTTCAATTATTATTGTTTCATGAAATCCGTAATTTCTTGATATGTTTCCCTTTTCATGTTATTCAGAAATGGATGTTTAATTACAATTTTCTCCTGTAATGAATCCATAACTCCTGAAATGACTCGACACTTCAATGTCACTCTGCATGGTATTCACATAAGGTTTCACTTCAATATGGCGCCTGGAACTTAGTCCTTCTTTTATTTTTATGTCCTCCACTCCGACGCACTGCTCCAATCACAGCGCTTCCTACCCCCTTCTTTACTTCCTGGTTCTCAAGGCACGAGCACGCCAGGGATACAATTCTTGACCGAAGCTATCGGTAAGTGTAACTCCGCGACCTGGATGTTATTCTGGCTATAGTCCTTTGTTCCGGTTGTAATAGACCTTATTTTCTCTCAGGCTTGTCCTGGCGTCGCCCGTTTACGATCGTGTAAACCGGCATTACCAGACGCTCCATTTTGGTAAGATTGCTGTTATTTTTCTTTTTCCGCCCGCCGGGCAGTCCCAAACCACTGGCCTGCTTTAATATACGTCTTTCGTTTTGCAGGGTGACTGGTCCGGGCATCTTGACATTAATTAGTTTCTGAGCCCACACGCGCTCTGCCTCGGTAAGGAGTGCGAGGCGCCCATCATTCTGAGATAGCCCCACTTGTCGGCAAGTGCTAGTTACACAATTTTACCACGATTTTAGTCCACTGGCACTACGATCAATTTTCCTTTTCAATCACTGATGGCCCATAGGCACATTATAGCAACCTAGGACGCATGCCATGAACTTTTGATTTATGTCACTGCTTCAACAACCAGGTTACGAATAATATCACTCCCTGACGAATCAGCATGTGCACTGCGCACAAAGAGTCACTTCACTTATTCTTGTGTGTATTCTGTTTCTAAAGTATTTTTATCTTCTTCTCGTAGGCAAAATTGAGGTTTAATGTAAAGGCAAAGTATTTAATTGTCCTGATGATGGTTTCTATGATTTCTTGATGAAACCGAAACGCCGTCGACTTGCTCATGCACCCGATACAAATCTGATTGTTTGATTTTATGTAATGGTGCAGCTTGATATTTTCTGTACAAATTTATATGAAAACAGAAAAACGTTTGTTTTGCCTTGAACCTTTCCTATTATCTTCACCTGTGTTCACCCCGTTAGTGTCGGGCACAGGCTTGTGCACCACACAGGGGCATTGTGGAAGGTATTCCTGACATTTTATTCTTTGAAGAATTGTGTTTATTAAGTAAACCTGGAAGACCTCTGTCCGGCTGGACATGTCCTTCTGAAAATATAGAAGCGATTTCGTCTATATTTATTTGGTGTGTTGTATTACATAAGCATGGGACCACTGTTGTTTCCATAAAACTGTTCCCCGAGGTCCCTGTTTGACTTGATTGGGGTCCCTTGTTGTTTAAAATTGTATTGTGCGCAATCGATTGATTGCAAGGGCTTTTTCCCTTCCTCCCACTTCTCCTAAGTGGTCATTAGCTTTCTTACCTGTACACAAACGGATTAGACTGTTTTTCACTTCTCCTTTCTAAATTTCCTTGTGATGTCTGACACAGCCCCTCTATATTCATTGGAATATATTAACAAAATCTGTGCAGGTCCCTCCTTGTTTTCCGATCAGGAAGAAAACACCACTACAAATAGTACTAATGTCTCTGCTGAGCTAGAGAAGCAAAGAAAGAAACATGTCAGGTTGGAGTTGATGACTTTGATGCTAACTCAATATCTCAAATCTAATACTATACCGCTTGGCCTTCAAGTCAGAAATATCCCGGGAGTTTTTACTGACAACCCTAAATATATAACAGGCTTTAGCAGTATAGGTACCACCTGCTCTAAGCACTGGTTGGTCTTGGGCATAGAAATTGCAGGCGAGGAGCTCAAGAAGCTCGAGATTATCATCAAGGATTTGGAGAAACAAATAGTTGATGATAAAGAAATCAAAGACACTAAGGCCTTGCTAGAGAAAATTGATAAGACGGTCTCTGAATTCCATCGTATAGAGCAAAATAAAAAAACTAATAAAGTAAAAAAAGACATCAAATTCTTCACCCCTGAACGAGCATACCCTTATCTGAACAAAGATTTTTATACAAACCGTAATTTTCAACATAATCAACCAACACCCAGACCCTGGGGACGTTTCAATAACAGAAACACTGTAGTTGGTTTCACTGACTCCTCAGCTGACTCATCCGACAGTTCGGATCCGGGTGAGGGGGGCAGCGGACCAACACGCCATCAAATTCCTTTTTTATCCCGGGGCAATCCAGAACCCCAGAAGAGAGGGAGAGTCAAGCAGCAGAAACGATGGCAGAATCCACCAGGAGAACGCCAGACCAGACAGAAATTTTACCAGTGGTAATAAATAATACGAATTTAGATACTGTACCCATTTTTAACATTTCCAATCATACTCTTACCCCACCTGAACTATCCATTCTTAGTAAGGGGCTGTCTTTCGTTCCCACTATCTATCCTAATTTCTTGAACCTCCAGTCTGAATTATTTGGTTTTTTCAGAAAGTTAAGACTACGCTCATATTTTGAGCTTAACCCGTCTGAAACTAAGAGTGTTACTACACCATTCCGACCCCCCTCTACATTCTCTCCTACTGCAAACATGATCCCGAAAGAGATTGTAACTTTTGAAAAGGTTATTCTGAAGGAAATATGCAAGATAGAAAAATCCCATATCTTCATTCCATACAATATTTCCCTTGAAGAGAGAGGAGCGATCAATTCTCTCAAGAATAATGAAAACCTGATTATTAAATCTGCGGACAAAGGGGGTGGAATAGTCCTCCAAGATATTGGTAACTACAGGAATGAGCTTCACAGGCAGATTTCCAACACTGATCATTATGCTAGACTGCCCTGTAACCCCACTAAGGATATTCAAAAGCTTATTAAAACCATCACCATGGAGGGACTGGAGAATGGTATTATAAGTAAGCATGAGTACGATTTCCTCAACATCTCTAATCCCAGAACCCCTGTCCTGTACACACTACCCAAGATCCACAAAAGGGTTGACAACCCTCCAGGGAGGCCAATTCTCTCTGGATGCGGGTCGGTCCTGGAACCACTGGGCCATTATGTGAACTATTTTTTGAAGGATTTTGTGCCCACTACTGTTTGCTATGTTAGGGATAGTATGCATGTAATCAGCTTGATTGAGAACTACCCCTTTGATCCTATACACGAGACTCTATGTACATTGGACGTAGAGTCTCTGTATACAAATATCCCCCAAAAAGACTCATTATTTGTAATGAAAAGTATTCTGGATAACAGGGCACGTCCTCATAGGGTCCCCACCTTATTCATTATCCAGCTTCTTGAAATTTGTTTGACTCAGAACTTTTTTCTCTATGACTCAGATTATTACCAGCAGGTACGGGGCTGCTCCATGGGAGCCATCTTTGCACCGACTCTGGCAATTCTATATATGGATTGGTTGGAAACTCACATTATCCTCCCGAGTAGTAACCCATTCCATCAGGGGTTACTACTCTGGAAACGTTATATAGATGACATTTTGTTAATCTGGGGTGGGTCCGTTGAAGATCTTTCAGGACTAACGCACTGGCTCAACAATAATTGCAATGGGCTCACATTTAACTTAACCTCTGATAAAAACTGTATCCCTTTCCTGGATTTGAACATCCAACATCAGGAAGGGGCTTTATACACATCCCTATTTCGTAAACCCACAGAGAGGAATACTCTGCTCAGCTACAGGAGCTGTCATCCTAGAGCTCTTAGGGACAGCCTTCCCTACTCACAGTTCCTAAGGCTCAGAAGGAACTGTTACAAGAAAGAGGACCATTTTCTAGAGGCAAACACTTTATCGGAGAAACTCAGGTTTAGAGGGTATCCTAAACGCCTGGTTAAAAACTCTATGAAAAGGGCCTGGTATTGTCCTCGAGACACCCTTTTAGAACCTAAACAGAGAACTACTGATGTGAAAACAGTTTGTGTAACCACTTTCTCTACCATTTCTCATCGGGTAACGCAGTGCATCAGGAAAAACTGGCACATTTTGAATTCGGGCCCCCTTGACTGGGAAATCCCTCTCTTTGCCTTCAAGAAGAATAAAAGCTTGAAGGACCAGTTAGTGAGGGCAGCGTTACCTGCTACACCTGTGAAGAATGTCACACTGCATGACCATTGGTCATTACCACCCGTAAGGGGTCACTTTAAATGTGGCTCTTGCGTAGTCTGTGAATATACAATAGAAGGAAAAGAGTTTTTGTATAGGGATGTAAAAAATGATTTATGCACTTTTACTAATTGTAACAGCTGTAATCTTGTATATGCGATTTTATGCCCTTGTGATTGTATCTATGTTGGTCAGACTAAACAAAAGATCAAACTACGGATTTCCCAGCACCGCAGCCGCATTCGGTGCAGAACCCCTAACGCTCCCTTGGTTGAACACTTTGTGGACAAGGGACACACTGAGAATGATATCCGCTGGACTGTCATCGCACAGATTATTGTTCCACCCAGAGGTGGCGACCTGAGCCGGTTGCTCAACAAGGAGGAATTAAAGTGGATACTGAAGACCGATAGCCTGAATTCCGGGCTAAACCTGCAAGAGGACTGGACGTCACTAATCTGAACTGACTCTATCCCCTCTTCATGCTGCTCAAAAACGAGTGTTCAATTATTATTGTTTCATGAAATCCGTAATTTCTTGATATGTTTCCCTTTTCATGTTATTCAGAAATGGATGTTTAATTACAATTTTCTCCTGTAATGAATCCATAACTCCTGAAATGACTCGACACTTCAATGTCACTCTGCATGGTATTCACATAAGGTTTCACTTCAATATGGCGCCTGGAACTTAGTCCTTCTTTTATTTTTATGTCCTCCACTCCGACGCACTGCTCCAATCACAGCGCTTCCTACCCCCTTCTTTACTTCCTGGTTCTCAAGGCACGAGCACGCCAGGGATACAATTCTTGACCGAAGCTATCGGTAAGTGTAACTCCGCGACCTGGATGTTATTCTGGCTATAGTCCTTTGTTCCGGTTGTAATAGACCTTATTTTCTCTCAGGCTTGTCCTGGCGTCGCCCGTTTACGATCGTGTAAACCGGCATTACCAGACGCTCCATTTTGGTAAGATTGCTGTTATTTTTCTTTTTCCGCCCGCCGGGCAGTCCCAAACCACTGGCCTGCTTTAATATACGTCTTTCGTTTTGCAGGGTGACTGGTCCGGGCATCTTGACATTAATTAGTTTCTGAGCCCACACGCGCTCTGCCTCGGTAAGGAGTGCGAAGCGCCCATCATTCTGAGATAGCCCCACTTGTCGGCAAGTGCTAGTTACACAATTTTACCACGATTTTAGTCCACTGGCACTACGATCAATTTTCCTTTTCAATCACTGATGGCCCATAGGCACATTATAGCAACCTAGGACGCATGCCATGAACTTTTGATTTATGTCACTGCTTCAACAACCAGGTTACGAATAATATCACTCCCTGACGAATCAGCATGTGCACTGCGCACAAAGAGTCACTTCACTTATTCTTGTGTGTATTCTGTTTCTAAAGTATTTTTATCTTCTTCTCGTAGGCAAAATTGAGGTTTAATGTAAAGGCAAAGTATTTAATTGTCCTGATGATGGTTTCTATGATTTCTTGATGAAACCGAAACGCCGTCGACTTGCTCATGCACCCGATACAAATCTGATTGTTTGATTTTATGTAATGGTGCAGCTTGATATTTTCTGTACAAATTTATATGAAAACAGAAAAACGTTTGTTTTGCCTTGAACCTTTCCTATTATCTTCACCTGTGTTCACCCCGTTAGTGTCGGGCACAGGCTTGTGCACCACACAGGGGCATTGTGGAAGGTATTCCTGACATTTTATTCTTTGAAGAATTGTGTTTATTAAGTAAACCTGGAAGACCTCTGTCCGGCTGGACATGTCCTTCTGAAAATATAGAAGCGATTTCGTCTATATTTATTTGGTGTGTTGTATTACATAAGCATGGGACCACTGTTGTTTCCATAAAACTATTCAAAGGAAGGTCCTAGGCAATTGACAAAGGCTGGCAGGGCTCAGGGGTTTTTTGGAGGCTGCACAGGTTTCAGGTAGGAACCACAGCTGTCGAGCCCTTTCCCTGTTGGCAGGGTTTGGTGTGGTTTCTTCTGCAACAGGGCTCAGTTCCTGGTTGAGCAGCATATCTTCTTCCTTTGTCTTCTTTTGGTCAATGGAATCTGAAGTCAAGGGGGCACTGGGTTGGCACACTCAGTGCTGCAGCCCCTGAGAACCCTCCTGAGTACACGTGTCCTAGGTACCAGGGGTACTATTTACTAAGGACTTACAGGGTAACTGAAGTTGTGCCAATCGTGGTATAGTTTTGGGGAAATAGATCTGGCACTGGGAACCTGGTTAGCAGAGACCCAGTGCACTTACAGTTCGAAATCCCATTAGGCTTCAGGCAAAAAGTGGGGGCTAACCACTCAAAAAGAGGCACTTTCCTACTAGGACCAAATTGTGTCTGGCTAGAAGCTTTGTTCTTGGGAGAGAGTGATATTGCTGATGCACACAAGTATTTTTAAATTTGATTAATTAATTGTCTCTGAGCTGAGAAATGTTCTGTTAATGACTCTACAATTTGCAGAAAGTCATTGACTAAGCCTGTAGACTTGGGATATTCCTTGTGAGTGCTATAAAGTAAATGTTCCTTTTTTAACCCCTTCGATGCTCATGACGGAACGGTTCCGTCATGAGCGTCGGTTGAGCTGTGCTCATGACGGAACCGTTCCGTCATGAGCCCGTTGGCTCATTAGAATCTTCAGCACAGCGCGAAAATTCGCGCCGCGCTGAAGGTGTTAAAGTAAAAGAACTGACTGGACAACGATCTATTAAATGTTATTATGTGTGTTACTGAGTTTTGAGTTTCCAGCCTACTTTACCTCCCAGAAGGAGCCTTGGGCTGCACTGCCATTGCTACCTTGAAACTCAAGTGCTGAAGGGGTGACTTTGGTTTTCAATTTAGGGCAACAATAGTACCCGGACGCCAGGACGACAGTGGTAAACATCTTCAATCGACATGATTGAGCAGTGGCGGCTCCTCTGTTTGACCGGATGACCGTCACCCCACATGGAAAAGCCCCAGGCACAGCTGAAAAATAAAATGGTAATAAAGCTTATTTCTTACCATTTTATTTTACAGCAACTGACCTGTCCTAACTTGACAGGACGGGGCGGGCCAGTGCCGCCGAGTGGCAGCAGGGAGCTGCGCGCTTTAAAATGTGCATGTATCTTTGGCTTGACATCTTGCGACGGCCAGCCAGACATGTGCACTTAAAACTTCTCTAACTGGGTTAGAGAAAGCGCAGGCCTCCAGTGTTCTTGAAAGCGCCGAGTAAGGTGGCTCCAACCAATCCTAGTGCTGCTCTCATGCTGGTGAGAGCAACGTCAGGATTCGTTAGGGGAGTTGGCTGGGTCCCGCGGAAGAGAGACGACTGATGGAGGAGGACGTTGTGTCGCGTCTCAAGGTACGTGTGTTTTATTTAATTTTTTTGCGTCCTGCCCGCCAACACCCCCCCCACCCAACCACTCTTGGTACATTCCAGCTTCCAGTTGGATTGAGTCCCAGTAACTAATGGATACCCCTGACCCCGCCCCCAGACCAGTCCTCACAGATGTGTTTGTATTGTTTCTCACGACTGATTCCACTCATATGACGGAGACAGCTCTCTGAATCTCAGTTCTATTTCTCTACCCCTACCTTCCCTCCCTCTGGCCTGGATGCGTCTCTGCCTTCTAGAAGAGGGGTGTCTCGAGAAGAGTACCCTTACTTTCTCAGGGACAAGTTGTTTCTGGTATTTTTCTCCAGTGCTCCTCCTGTGGACTCATCCTACTCCTGGCTAAGCTGCCTCGGTCTCTTTGGCAGATGACGTCATGCTGCCCTCTTGACGCACCTCGTTAGAATCTCCACTATGGTTCCTTGCTCTGACCTGCACTCTCTGCGGCCGGAATGTCTCAGCTTCACGTCTATCAAAGGAAATGTCTCCCAAGTCGGGTCTCATTAATAAATCGGAGACAGGCAGTGCCCCCCCCGCCCTGCTGTTTGTGGAAGCGGCTTGTATGTGGGTGGGGGGAACATCGCCTTCCCGCTGACTCTAATTAATCAGGAGCATGAAATGACTAATGAAGACTTTCGCGTGAGTGACAGGGAGATTTGAGCTCTGAGCAAACAGAGGCGCAAAGACGGATTAACAGAAGAGGAGAGTGCAGAGAAGAAAGGGGAGAGGAGAGGGCGAGTGACTGAGAGAGACAGAAGAAACAGAAAAGATGGGGGAGCAGAGTTGGACGGAGAGAGAGGATGAAAAGAGGGAGAGAGGAGAGAGCGAGTGACTGAGAGAGACAGAAGAAACAGAAAAGATGGGGGAGCAGAGCTGGACGGAGAGAGAGGATGAATAGAGGGAGAGGGGAGAGAGGTTGCCGAAGGACAGAGGGGGAAGTGGGGGTGAGAAAAGAAAGCAGGGATAAAAAGAGAAACAAGCACTGGCAAAGCCCATAGATCAGGCTTTAATTTTCCCAGCAAACGTAAACACAGAGAGTCACAAATGGATGCATTATATGAACAAATGTTGTTTATCACATCAAAGGCTGCCCTACTTGCTATGCCAGTGATGGGGGGAAAGTAGCTGTAAATACTGACTTCTGTGTAGAACAAATGCATAATAACCGAATGTGACAAACGGCTTAGTTAAATGTATTTTTCCGTTTTTGGCCGTTATGTGGACTCACTTCCTGGAAGGCGCATTGATACATCGCCAGCTGATAGCATGAGGTCGGAGGGTAATACTCCCCTGGGTGGAGCCAAGCCAAAACCCATTTAATGCAGTTTTAAAAAAAAATTAGATAAATGTCATCCAGACAGCTGTGCTGTCAAACCAGACCTAATAAGCGACATTTAACTTGCACAGATAGGCCATTATTACAAAATATTTATCCTAGACCTGCACTGATATCTGTTGTATTTTATCATTTGTGGACGCACTTCTTTGGAATCATTTACAGTATATGGGAAGCTGTAAAAAAAAAATCGGCGAATTGTGTGCAAGGTGGTTTTTAGAGCATTTAATGCTATTTTTGGATTTGGAAAAAGGTACTGAATTCTGTGCTTGGTGGCACCAGAGCGCCTGCAAAATGCTAACTGCTAATTGTACACCAATAGTTGTGAAAAAACAGTAGCAATTTTTACACATTCATCACTACATTTGAGGCAATAACATGATTCATAATTGGTTGTGAGAAGGCTCTTACCGAGTCATGGTATAACAGCAAAAAATCTGACATTCTGTAAATGACTTAGCGGGCGGTGCTCATTTCGCCTAAAAGGCAATGCCGCAGTGCTCCGCTGTACATAAACAGCAGAACTATTCCATCAGAGTCCAGAAAGTGCTTCCACTAATGCCCTAAAAGTGTTACTCTAATTGTTTAAAAAGCTATGGGGGATATTTTCAATTTTCAAGCAGGGCGTTAAAATTATCGCCGTTTTAGAAGCAGAAAACTGCCGCTAAAGTGGCGATAATGGGCTTGATAATATGCCCTGGAGAATTCCAATAGAAACCCATGTTGACACCAGAACATGGACTTCTATTGGGATTCTCAAGGGCATATTATCAAGCCCATTATCGCCGATTTAGCTGCAGTTTTCTGCCGCTAAACCAGCGATAATTTTAACTCCGTTTCTTGATAATATGCCCCTAAATTTGGTATGATGTTTAACGCAACCAATGACCTTATAACAATGGCCCTGATATCACCTAGTAACTCCTCCTCAGATTTACCGATACTAAAGGCACTGAAGACAACTACGGGGAGGGTAGGGGTAAGAGAAATAACTGGGATTCCAAGGGGGACCCTGAGGATCCCCTTAAAAATTAGGAGTGTTAAGGGGTAGTATGGAGGTTGCAGGGTTCAGGGAAGGGTAACATTAAGGGATAGTAAGGGACTTTTAATAGGGGTGTGCAAAATTTGATAATTTGCTTTTGCATAATCACTTAAAATGTTGTCAAAATTACAAGAAATTACTTAGAATTGCTTGAAATGCAAATCTGTCATTTAGCGATATCTTTTAGGGAGAAATGTGTCTTTGAGCACATTTTTGACACTAGAACACATTTTGCACTAAAAACAGGGTAAAAGAAAGCACTGCAAACAAAAGCTATGCATGTTCTGTTCCTTGCATTCACAGTAAATGTTTACCATGAACGGACATGTCATTATGTGAAATGTTGTAATGTAGTAATTTTGAGAACTTTGCACAGCTGTGCGTAATGCGAAATTCCTAAAATTACACAAATTACACCAACATAATACAAATTTCTACCAGGCCTAGTTTTTAGGGGTCAGGGAGGGGTAGTAATGGTATTTTAAGGTTCAAGAAAGGGTAGCATATGTGGTATTAAGAGATTTTAGGTTCAAGGAAAGATAGGGTAAAGAGTAGTATGGGTTTTTAAGATTCAGGGAAGAGTTGCATTAAGTGGTAGTAAGGGTTCTTTTAGGGTTCAGGGAGGGATAGCATTATGGGGTAGTGGTTTTAAGGTTTAGAGAAGGGTAGTGTTTAGGGACTGTAAAGGGTGTTTATGCTTCATAGAAGGGTAACGTTAAAGGGTAGTAAGGCATTTCTAGAGTCCAAGGATGTGTAATATTACGGGGCACTAAAGGAGTTTTACGGTGCACAGATGGGTAGCTGTCAAGGGTAGTAAGAGTTTTTAGGGTTCAGGAATAGGTAGCATTAAAAGGTAGTAAAGGGTTTTAAGCATCATGTAAGGGTAGCATTAAAGGGTAGTAAGGCATTTTTAGGGTTCGGTGATGTGTAATGCTAAAGAGTATTAAGGGATTTTTAGGATTCAAGAAAGGTTAGTTATGAAGGGTAATAAGGGGTTTTAGGGTTCTGGGATGTATGGCATTAAGGGGTACTGAGTAGTTTTTAGGGATCATTGAAGAATAGCTCTAAGGGGTATCATATGTAGAAGCGTGTTTATTAATGTGTTTTAGTTAATCCACATTTCCGGGTAAAACACCAGTTTAGACAAGATGGATGTCAACTCTGTCACTCACTCTGTTCCCTCCCCCCACTTGCATCTTTTCCCCACAAGCTCTGCAGCACAAAGTCAAACTGAAGTCATAATAGTTTATTTCTTATTGTGGTATTGTTTTGGTCACAATTAACTTTCAACGGTGCGGATGTAGGATTGTACCAAGTATCTATATTATTTGTTTGTTCACTAGATCTATTCACTAAGAGAAGGTCTTATTGTTAAATGTTTCATATTTCTATGAACATCTCTGGATGACATTATAATAGAGGGTATTGAATATTTTTTTTAAAGAATTGGGATACTGCTTATGTGGTAAGGTAATGACGTCTATTATTCTTGTGTACTGATTTGTCATATAAATTATATTTCTGTTCACACCATAATGAATTTGCAGTATTACTAATTTCCTATGCAAGAACTGTGTATAAGAACCCCTTGGTTCTGGGAGTGAGCCAGAGATTTTAAAAGTCTTTTCTAGTCTACTAAGGATACTGTCTGATTTCCTTCTGATTTTGCTGCTCATTTGGGACTGGGAATAATTTCAGATTTTACATACTCTGTATACCTTTGCACCTGAGAGCCTTCATGGCATTGACTCTATACCACTTATTTTTTAATTGTTGTAATAAAACCCTTTAACTTTCCATTGAATAGGATTTCAATATTCAATGGACCCATTCCCTAGTGGGTTATTTTACTCTGCTAATTTAATGTTCTGGAAGGTGCATTAACGTGGGGACATATTGCCACTTTAAATTGAGGTTTAGCACCATCTCTGATCCAGTAAACTGTGGAAGAACCAACTACGGTCCACAATTTGGGGTATGTTTTGCTCCCACAGAGGAAAGGGGCTTTTCCTGTTCAGGAAAGGCTTGGATTAAAGGGTAGTAACAGTTTTTAGTGCTCAGGGAGGGTTGTGTTAAGTGGTAGTAACGGATGCAAGTGGGGGAGGAAGCAGGAGTGAGTGACAGAGTAGACATCCATCTTGTTCAAACTGGTGTTTTACACAGATTTGTGGGATAACTAAAATACATTAATAAACACACTTCTACATATCGCAGAAAATCTGTTTAAATTGTGACTGTAAGACATAGTAGGGGATGTTAGAGTTCAGGGATGGGTAGCATCAAGTGTAGCAAAGGTTATTATGGTAAATGGAAGGCTATCTTTTAGGGGCAGTTAGTTATTTATGCTTCAAGGATGAATAGCATTGAGGGATAGTAAGGGATTTTAACAGTTTAAGGAGTAGTAAGGAATTTTAAGGGTTCCGTGACAGGTAGCTTTAAGGGGTAGTAAGGGCTTTTAGGGCTCTGGGAAGTGTAGCATCAAGTGGCAGTAAGGGCTTTTTAGGATTCAAGGAAAAGTAGCATTAATAGTTAGTAAGGGGCTTTTATGGTTCATGGAAGGGTAGTCTTATGGAATAGTAATAGGCTTTTAGGGACCATGGAGGGGTAGGTAGTGTTAATGTTTAGGAAGGAGTTTTGAGAGTCCAGGAAAGGGTAATTTGATATGGCAACATGAGGTTTATAGTGCTGAGGGATGGGTGGAGTTAATAGGTAGTAAGGTTTATAGATTCAGGGAAGAGTAAGATTAAGGGGTAATAAGGAGTTCTTAGGGTTGAGGGAAGCATAGAGTTTTTTTGTTGTTTTTGATTTTCAAAAAAACTTTTATTATCCATCGTGCTCACATACACAGCAGTGTGCCTACAACCATATCAGGCCGGCAGCGATACACATTCATCAATAAAGTAGTAGCATTGTCTATAGATAACACAGTCTAACAGCAGGGTTGCATACAATACCACAACAATATATATATGATCCATTCGTAACAGGGCGCATATCAGGCCGACTCATCAGTACTTGGTCGCTTTGGGAACAGAAGTCATTGACTAGTAGAATCATAGGCAAAGCCGGTTCTGCAGTCAAGGGGAGGATCAAGGGGGCTTTCTAGTACAGAGCGCTTCCGCGCCCCCTCACACCTGTGGCAACATTTAGCATCATACGTAGCTGTCAGTTAAATATCAGATCAGGGCATTACTTCATCTTATTATACCAGTGCAGCATAGCCCTAAAGTGCAGCCATGTCCACATAGGCCCAGAGTACTGCCAACCACGAGCCCGAAAACAGTCTTCACATCCAGCAGCCCTATGCCACAAGGGCCAACCAGAATCCCATCCTCTCCACCCTGTCCTGAAGCATAGCACAAGTGCCTAATTCGAGCCTGCTACGGGGGGCACTTCCTCAACCTCGTCAATCCTAGTATTGTCTGTCCCCTGTGTTGCAGTTTGTATAAGGTATGCCTGCAGTGGGCCCCAGATATCAGCCGGTCTAGAAGCCAGAGGCAGCAGTTCTGAGAATATCCCATATTGCTCCTGACAGTGCAACATATCTTGTAGCCAGTCTTTGAATTTGGGGGCCCGGCCCCTCCCCCACCTACAGGCCAGTCGTCTCTTCGCCAACAATAGCGCCACGTTAGTATATTTCCGAACAGATCTCGCTATCTGTGCAGTATAACACAGCAAGAATAACAGCGGATCCAGGGCTAATGGAGTCCCTATCATGAGGGAGACGGCCTCGCAGACCAGCGTCCAATATTCCGTCACTTGTGGGCATTCCCATGCCAAGTGGAGGAAATCCGCCCCTCCCTGACCACAGCGCTCGCACCTATCCGAATCAGCTAATTTGAACCTAGCCTTTCTGACTGGTGTGTAATACAGCCTATGGAGGAACTTGTAATGTATGATTTTAAAGCGACAGCTAGATAGCACTGTGCCCGAGAGGTCACAACAATACTCCCATTGTTCCTCCGAGATCTCCTCACCAAGATCCTGTGACCAGTGTGCTTTAGCTGTACTTTCCACAATTGGCAGCTCTCTCCGGAGGCACTTATATATGTTAGAGACTAGGTGTGCACCATCCACGCTGCTCATCACAACTGTTAGCGGGGCAATACTGGGGGGTTCCCGAGGGTAGTCAGGCAGCAAGGCCTTTAAGCCTTCCCGCAGCCGTAGAAAGTAGAACACTTCCAAGGGAGTAGGTGCATGTTCCCCAAAGAACTCTTCTCGAGAACGAAAAACACCATCATGGAATAGATCGCCCCACGTCTGAATATGTAACCGGCGACACATGGTACGGAAGCCCGATTCTTGGAAGAGCGCCATCTGCGGATGGTATGACAGTGGCATCCGGGCCGTGTACAAAAGTGAGGCTTGCAATCGTCTCCCTATTCTTTGCCATGCATCCATGGTACATGTCACCGTGTTAGCCTGCATTTCCAGCGCCGATATAGGGGCATGAACCACACCATTCAACGGTAGTGGGTGAGCAATCCAGTCTACCGCCGCAACTTGCGGCATGAAAGCGGAGGGTTTCATCCAATGATACAGGTAGTGCGCCTGTGCGCTCAAATAATAAACTTCAAAATCTGGGATGTCAAATACCCCTACATTGTAAGGTTGTGTCATAACCGCCCATCTAAGGCGCGCCTGCCTGCCCCCCCATACCAGTCGTATAAGTTCAGACCACAGGGTCTTGAAGAAAAAGGCACCCGGGTAATAGGGCACGTTGAGAAACAGATACAAGAAACGGGGCAAGACCACCATTTTGATGAGGGAAACTCGAGCCGCCATGGACAGGGGTAATTTAATCCATCGGGTCACCGAGTCCACCAGTTTGGTTATGGCCGTGCCATAATTCATGCGTAGTGTATCCCCCTTGTCTCTCGAGATTTGTATCCCCAGGTAGCGCAAGTCCGAAGAACACCACTCCAAGGGATAGTCGAGCGGGAACTCTGAGACGGCAGGTGTGAGTGGAAACAGCTGAGATTTACCCCAGTTAATCGAGACTCCAGACAGGCCACCAAAGGAGACAAACTACCGCAGTAACCCATTCAGATTAGTCCGGGGCTCTTTGACATAAAGCGTGACATCGTCCGCATATAACGATATAGAGAGTTGTCGCTGAAAGCAGTTAAAGGCGCTATCCTTGTGTAGCTGTCGGATGCGGCAGGCTAGCGGTTCTATCGCTATAGCGAAAAGCAAGGGGGAGAGAGGGCACCCCTGGCGAGTACCCCTTGTTATCTCAAAGGCATCTGACAAGCGCCCATTCGCAAGCACTCTTGCTTTTGGGTCTGTGTACCGTAAGCGTATCCAGTCCATAAAGATTGGAGGGAAACCCATTTTCCGCAATACCGTAAACAGATATCCTCACTCCACAGAGTCGAAAGCCTTCGACGCATCCAGGAATACGGCTGCTATCGGTATCGTGGGGCTCACAGTTTGGATCAGGAAGAAGACAGTACGGAGGTTGTGTGATGTAGATCTTGTGTGGACAAATCCTGATTGATCAGACAATATAAGCTGGGTCATGAGTAATGAGAGTCTATTGGCTAGGATCTTGGCAAGAATCTTGGCGTCACAATTCAATAGCGATAAGGGACGATATGAGTCACACTGCATGGCATCCTTACCCGGCTTAAGTAGAGATGTAATTACAACCTCTCTCATGGACCTCGGCAGGACACCCACCTCCAAGGCATCCTCAAACACCTCTCGTAGTACCAGTGCCATGATGTCCACATAGCATTTATAAAATTCTGCGGGAAGCCCATCAAGACCAGGGGCCTTCCTGTTACTCAAGGACATTATGGCATCTCGTACCTCATCCAATTCAAGTCGCGCCCCCAAAAACTGTTTATGGGCGTCACTTATCCAGCACAGCGCAAGATCCCCCAGAAAGCCCTCCAGGTCAAAGCTTCCAGTTGCCTGCGACGTATAGAGTAGTCCGTAATGTGCCTGGAGGGTGGCCAGTATGCTATCTGAATCCTTGCATACCGTGCCATCAGCTGCAGTTAATTCTAATATAGTGTTAGCGCCACGCGCCATCCGAACCGCCATTGACAATGCCCTGCTCGGTCTGCCACCCTCATTGTACGCTCGAGCTTCCAATATTTACCTCTGAAATGTACCTCTCTTTGCGCTTCAGCCTCGTATTCCGACAATTTAGCCCTGAACTCCCGCTGTATATGCCCTGCGTCTCCCTGCACCATGCCTCTTTCCAATACCCGTAAGTCCTCTTCCAACTTGCTGAGAGTGCGCTGTATGTCCCTCAAAACCCCTGAGCTCTTAGCAATGCACCACCCCCTTACTGTAACCTTAAAGGCTTCCCACACTGTTTCCACATTATCCACAGTGTCTTTGTTACGGGGAAAAAAGTCAGCGATATCCTCCCTGAGTTCCTCTCGGAAGACTGCATCCACTAGAATGGTAGGTTGCAGCCGCCAGGGCGGTCGTGGTTTATTATACCCAGGCAGATCTATAGTCAGCAAGACCGGGCAGTGATCGGAATGTGTTCTGGGCAGGTGTTGCGCAGCAAGGATATGCGGTGCTAGATTCCGTGACACAAAGATATAATCGATTCTAGCCCATGTGCCTGTGTATGAGGTGTAGTGTGTTCCATCCAGTAAGTCCGGATGAATATGTCTCCAGCCATCGACTAACCCACCCTCATCCACCATTCCCCTGAGGACATCCCGCGCTCTGGGATGATATGTCGTGCAAGCATCCGCTCTATCCATCCCCGGGACTAAGGCAACATTGAAGTCTCCACCCCAGACGAGATGAGTCGATCCAACATCTATCACAATTCCCCAGAGCACAGCAAAAAAATCAGGGTCATCAATATTAGGTGCATAACAGTTGGCAATGGTGATCGTTTCCCCACCCAACCTCCCCCACAACACCACGTATCTTCCCTCCTTATCTACACGCTGGCCTTGCAGTGTAAAAGGGAGGGCACGATGTAGAAGGATAGCCGTACCCCTGGCATATGAGGAATAGTTCGAAAAAACCCGCACCCCTGCCCATCTGCTACCGAAAGCGGATGTGGTGTGCGGGGGGATATGAGTTTCCTGCAGCATAACCACATGTACCTGGTGTCTATCCCAATATGCCAGCAGCTGCCTGCATTTACGTGCATCTTTAAGTCCCCGCACATTCCACAACAGAAAAGTACATTTGTTAACTTCCCCTGCGCCCATCGACATTATCAGTGACTAGCCTGGAAATCAGTCTATTCATCAGCAATTGCAGCATCACGTCCCAGTCCCACAAACATTGTCCGACAATCTTGTGTATCGCTTAACCCGCACGCAGGTCTCTCTGAACATGACACCACACAGAAGGGTATAGTCCAGTGTCATCTCAGGTAGGTCAGTAGAATTCACTGCTTGCTCGTGTACATCGCACTCAACCAACTCATTCAACTCCCGGTCACATTCCCATTCCCTCCCATCCTCCCACTGAAGCATCCCCAACTTGCCAGTTTTGCCATCCACCCCATCCCACCCCAACGCCCTCAAAAAACTAGGGTGAAAACATACCCTACCCCAATAGGAACTGTGTGGGTAATACCCGTCAGGTAGCATTCCAGGTGGTGACACAATCACCCCTTCACTCCACCAGCTCCATACGATGGAACCCACCCAGCCAGTAGGAGAGAAGGGGGTACCCAGCGAACCGGATCTATATCAGCCTCCCCAGGGCCAGAACATCCCATCCCATCTTAACTGAAAGAGGAAGGGGGGTTGAACATTTATAATTACATTTGCATTATTGTTCATAGAGCAGTACTCACAAATAGGACTCATCTCGGCAAGAGAGTCTCAGTGTCCGTGGTATCAATGTTCATCATCTTCCATACCCTCCCGTCGTTGGCCAGGATCGTTGTCTTCATCCCCCCGTGGTTGTGCTGTACGTTTATAATGTTTGATGAATTCTTCCACCTGTTGTGGTTTCGTGAAGAACCTCTGTCGCCCTTGACATGTGACCCGCAGGCGAGCCAGGTAGAGCAATGCGTAATCCACTTGAAGATTGCGAAGTTTGGCCTTTACATCCAGAAATTTGCGACGTTCCTCCTGCACCATAGGCGTGAAATCAGGATAGATGGTGAAGTTGTTTCCGTCAAAGGAAAGTGTTTTGGTGTTCCGGGCCGCACGCAAGGCAGTATCCCGATCCCGATAGTTCAGCAAGCGGGCAATGATAGGTCTTGGAGGCGTGCCCGGCTTAGGAACCGGTCCCAATGCTCTATGCGCTCTCTGCACTATAAACTGGGGCGAAAAAGCTTCCGGGCCGACAGCTGCCAGCAGGAGTTTCTCCACGTATTCCTCCATCTTCCCCACATTTGTGGACTCCGGAACACCCACTATGCGTATGTTATTACGCCTACTTCTCGCCTCCAAATCCTCATTCTTGGCCGCTATAGTGCGTAGCAGATTATCCAATACACTAATGAGAAAACGGTAAGGGTACACAGATGGGCACAGACAAAAACCAAATTCATACAATTAGTGCTCGTCAATATATTTTCCAGATGATGTCAGCTCAATACCTCAAATGGATCCACCGAAATGATCCAGTAAAGTCCAAACTTGAATTCAAAAGAAATTGAGGGAGCGACTACGTTCAAGTGAAATTACAAGGTTCACGAATGTGAATTCCCAAAATTTTTCTTTATTCAGTCTTGTTCAACAGAGATGATAGTGATCAATTATTGACACATCTTCACTCAATCGCGAGTCAATATACAATCTGTACAGCCGACGCGTTTCGTCCAAAGATGGACATCATCAGGGCTGTAATTATCAAAAAAGTAACATGAAAAAGAATTAATAACTGATACATAGATGAAAATTACTACAAATATTACATCAACATCAAAGTTATCCTCATTATTACATGTTTAGGACACCTGCCTATTTAACAATCTACACAGAATCAAAGAATATAAATATTTCAAACATTTATATTATATTAACATCACATTGTATACACGCTCCCATCAACTCAACTACTAATGGAATTTAATAATGAGAAAGTGAAAGGCCTACCTCCTATGAAAATGTACAAAAGGTCTTGATTCTGAATTCAAAAATTATGTTTCCAACTGTAGTTAATCCTAATGACAAAATAAATGGGATTTTAAAACAGTTCTTTCATTAAGATTGATACACAAATACAAGAATTCACACAAGTTCCGAATACAGGGGTCCCTATTTTAACACCATTAGGAAGTAAAGTACACGCCTACAATCATAAAATAATTCATATATGAATATTTCCTAAGCAAAAAGACTGCATATATTCCCAATAAAATATTTCCTAATTGATCTTCAAAAATACAAAGGAAACATATAACCCCATAGACAAGATTACAGAGAGACCTTATGGCTGGAATATGAATTATTCGAAAATGAACTTCTTACCTTATGAAAATTAATTACTAACCAACTCTTAGCCTGAACTTCCCCTTTCTTCTTTCCAAAATAATAATGCTTTGTCTTTAAAGTCACTGTAAAATTAAGAGGATGCATTTTAAAAAGGGCGGTTCAGTTAGTTGGAGGAAGCCTAACACTAAAGTTGTGATAACTGTGAGTTACTCTATTGGAGAATCAGATTATGGGTTTTTAGCAGAGAAGACAAAGCAGTTATCAAAGATAATATAAACAAGACATATATTGGTTATTGAAAATGCAAGCTAAATTAGTCCTCCATGTACAAATTAATACTGCACCTCACCTTATATCAAAGTCTTCCACAAGTACCGTCCCTAAACAAAGATAAAAATATACAAATAATAGTATTAGAAAGCCATATCTTAGCTAAAGACTCTTCAGAAGTCAATTTTTTAAACCAACCATCTAGTTCCACAAAGAGACCCTCGCCTCCACACACTCAATTTTACCTTGCAACAATATCAGTAGTTCCGTATCATGGGGAGTCTCGGCAGGCGACGTCTGGCGTCTTCCATCGACAGCGTGCAAAGGCTCCATTACACCCGTCACAATTTAAAACAAATGTTAACCAATCAAAGCAGCCCTCTTGTCTTTTCCTGAACAAAGTTCCCGCCCACCTGAGTCTCCTGCCCGGTCCGCCCTGCATACTATGTTCCAAGAACTCTTGTTATAGTTCTCACTGGCGTCCGTCATCTACTAATAACTAGAGACATTAAACACGCCGCCTAACATGCATATCCGGTTACGGGGATCTCAACTATTTATTTCCGTTTCCGGAATAATCCTATCCAATCAAAATAAGTCTAAATATCCTTTCCGGTTTAGAGGGTCATCCAATATCAACACTAGAAACTGTCATTGCCCAAAGTGTGTTTACTTCGTGAAAAATAATCATTTAATACCTCTGCTTAATACACCCTAGAAAGAGTCCAAGTTACTCTCTATTATAAATCGCTAAGGATCGCGTAATAGCGAAGTTGATGCCGATAAGTCATATTGACCAATGTAATTCTATCCACCGTAAATGCATATCCGGTTACGTGGATCTTGACTATTTATTTCCGTTTCCGCAATGATGTCAACCAATCAAATGCGTCAAATTCTCCTAATTGATTTCCGTGTTTATCCGATATCTACGCCAAAAACTATACGAAATACAACAGTGAAATAATAATCTGACCCGTGCTCTGTGCAATAAAACCTCCGGTTAAAAAAGAATCTCACGTATGATATCCTGTACTATATACCTATTTAACAAAAAAGGCTATTACTGATAAAATAGCCCCACTCCTTGTAACGAGCCTGTTACCATACCTGATTCTCCATAACACTTCACTAAATGTCCATACTTACTAAAAGGTAGCTCCACTCCTAATAACTATCATTATTACAATATGTCTCTCTCCACAACACTATAATGAATAATCATACTTGAATCCAACTACATCTCCAAGAATGACTCGAATATAATAACATTCCGGACAATCATAAAACTGAAATTGCTACAGAAAAAGGTGTTGCGTCACTACGAACACTTATACCGGATATTTCGCTCAACAAAGTCATCTAACCAGTACGTGACAAAATCAATCGACCCGTAGACAGAGGGTAAACCACATGATTATAAAAAATAATGAAATTCATTTTCCGTATTTAGACCCCGTCTAACCAATCTACAATTGGCGGATGTTACCAAGATCCCCGAGGGTTGTTCACCCGTGAGGTGCCTTCCGTTCCACCACACATTTTTCTTTAGGTTATGTGCACATGCGGTTGAGTGTGGGTGTTTCTACTGCCAGAGAAGAAGGCAGGCATCTTTGGACATTGTTGAGTTGAGCACTTACGTGCCTTTTTTTAGATCGGAACAGTATATTACAGGGGACAATAAGACATTAGAGAACTCACACCCCACTGCGAAATAGGGTAGGGGGTTTACTCTGGTATTTTTGAAAAAATACAACCAGATGTATGTGTACTCATGTCAGTTGAATATACTAACTGTCCCAGGTATAGGGATCTTGTTGTTAATTGATTGATTAGAGTGGAGGGCGATCCCTGAGATACCTTTCCATTCCCTCTTGGCTCCTTTTTGTTTTTGCATGCTCCCTCTCAAACCAACCCATGAATAGGTTGGCGTAAGAGGGAGCAAACCTGGAACCCATAGCTGTCCCTGTCGTCTGATGATACCAGATGTCCTCGAACATAAAGTAATTGTTCTCCAAAATCAATTTGGCCATTTCCAACACCATGTCTGAATGTTCCCTTAAGCTAACATTTCTGCTTCCCAAAAAGTGTTTCAATGCCACTAATCCCACATCAGTTTGAATACAGGTATATAACCCTACCACATCCATAGTGACTAGGATGTACCCGTCTTCCCAAATTACGTCCTCCAATTTATTGAGAACGTCCATGGTATCTCTGATATAAGCGGGCAGGTTCAATACCAGTGGCTTCAAAAACATGTCTACAAACTCTGACATGTGTTCAGTCATACTGCCCATGCCAGCTACTATTGGTCTACCAGGCGGATTTATTTTGGACTTGTGCAATTTGGGTAAAATATAAATGTAAGGGAAAGTTGGTTTAGTGACGTATAAATATTTAAATTCAGCTTCGTCCAACATCCCAACCTCTTTCCAGTTATAAAGTCTATCATTATTGCATGCGGATGCCTGAGGGATAGGATTAAAAGTGAGTTTCTGATAACAAGAGAGGTCTTGCAGTTGGCGTTTAATTTCATTACTATAATCAGATCTATTCATAATTACTACATTGCCTCCCTTGTCAGAAGATTGTATAACGATCTTTTTATCACTCCTCAAACTCCTTAGAGCAGCTCTCTCACCTGATGACAAATTGCCCTGAATTTTGCCTTTTTTCCTACACTCACGATCCTGAATATTATATAGTTCCTCTAAAGTTTTATTGATATACATATCAATAGCAAAAATTGTCCACCATGCGGAGCAAATTTAGATTTACTTTTTAAACCAGTAGAACAACTATAATCTGTAGTAATATTTAAAGATTCTGCTACATCCTCTTCCCTCAAATCATCCCCTTCAGTAATGGACAATAGTAAACAAGTACTACGTAGATCATTGATAGACATGGCACACTCTTTATTTAATAGAGGATTCACAATCATAGGTCTCTCTTGTTCCGCAAAATAAGTTTTCAATTTTAGTTTTCTGGAAAAATGAAATAAATCTATTTCCACATCAGTATAATTACACTTATACATAGGGCAAAAAGAAAGACCTTTTTTCAGTACAGATAGCTCATCAGTGTTAAGATTCCTCTCAGACAAATTGATAACTTGAAGTTCCCCTGTTTCAAAAACTGTTGTTTGCTCCACTATTTCCTTAGCACATCCTGACTTCTTGTCCCCATCCTTGTACCTCCTGTGTTTCCTGTTGCCACTAGGTCCTTTCTTTTGCCTTTCTTTATACGGGTAATCTCGTCCAAAAAAGACGAGTTGGTTGTGGGGTTAGCAGTAGCTCCTCCCCCTCCTGCTAGATCTTCTACAGATGATACACTAGAGCTGCTGTAGTTAACAGAGCTCAAATCACTCTGAACAGTAACTTTGGCTGAACCCTTTGATCTCACTATTTCATCATATCCTCTAGAGAAGGTAAAGATCCTGCCCTGAGCATAGTCTCTTTCATCTCTTCTGATTTTGTTCATTTTCTTATATTTAATCTGTAGTTGAAATTTGTTAATTACATCCTTTAAAATGGCATCATTTTTATCTGTGAGTTCTGGGAGATTCATAGCTTTAATTTCTGATTCTAACTCCAGAATTTCCTGTTTTAATTTATCCACTTTTCTATTGGCATTCTTAATCAAAATATTAATCATAGTAAAAGATGAGTTGTAAAGGTTTTCTTCCCAATCCTTTAGCAGATCAGTATCCAAGTCATCGAATGTCGGAAAAATTAATATTCGAAGACCTCTAGGAATTCTTCTTAAATCCAAATAATTCTGCAAAGTCACCCCGTCCCACCATTTCGAAAGTTCCGCTTTCTTAAGCCTTTCTTATTTCAAAAATTTGTCCCTTAAGCTATTGACAGGTGTCTTAGTCTTAGAAATTGGGGTGATACCCTTACTCATTTGAAACATCTCTGCTGCCATTTTTTCCCTGTCATCTTCCATAATTAAGCAGTAACAATAAATAATATTCAATCAAAATTCACCAATGTTAATGTCGTGCGTAGCAGATTATCCATCCTGGTTAGTTGCGTCGCGTGTTGGGTCGAAGTATCCTCCACATCCGAGACCCGCTGCTCCGCCTCCTTCAGCCTCCCCTCGTGGACATCTAATTTGTGGACAACGGCATCCATCCGAGATGACATCCTATCTACTTTGTCCGTGATGGTCGCAAACCCTTGGCGCATTTCTCGGAGGATTTCCTGGAGATCCGGGGAAGTGGACGCCGAACCATCCGTGGAGCCGCTAGCACCCGATTGTTGTTGTTGCTCCAGGCTTGTTCGAGTTGTTCTTTTGGTGGCATCAAATGTGAGTTTCGGCTGTCTCGCGTCCGGCCTTCCCATCTTCGCCACAGGTCAGGGCAACGTATCACGTTCTGAGGTATCTCAGGTGTCAGCGTATCCCCCGCAATCCCGGTCATACAGGTTAGACAGGTCGCAATGTCCCCACTGTCAAGCAGCAAGACCCAGAGCCCAAAATCAGCGCAGGTCACGTGTGGGTATCTATGGCAATCCTCAGTATCAGTTCCTGGCTGTAGAGAGCTCCTCGACCAGATGCCTGACTGTATACCAGGTCGCCACGTACCAGGAGCTCCCGGTTTCAACTGTGCACTCAATGAAAGTACCAATGGGGGACTACAGAGCTCCGCCTCCTGCGCACGCTAGTCTGCAGCTCCAGTATCGTGTGAAATGCAGCTAATCTAAACAGGTCATACACGGGCAGCTGTATATATTCAAATACAGTGGGTAATGTCAGCAAGCAGCAGTCCCCACCACCATGCAATAATAACTCAAGCCTGCACGTACTCCAGACCAGTGCAGTGAAGGATATCCGTGGGCAGAGCTGCCCGATGTTATCCTGGCACTCAATCACGTGGTCCAGGCCACAGCGCTGCCTGCTTCGTTTAGTCTAACCAATGCACCGCTCAGCCCCCCTCGAATGTTATGTGGCCGTAAAAGACGTGCAATCAATGGGGTATCAAGAGTCCAGTTCAGCGTCCCAGCAAGGTGCTCAATATGGGTCACTATTAGGTGGCTCCTGCATCCAACAGACGCTGCGCACGAATTCCGCCTAGGGAGCCCTCTAGCCAGCCACACAGCACACCGCAATGCCCGCCGCTGTACAGGACAGCGCGATGTAGAGCGCGCCCAGCCTCGCTCCTCCACTCGCCTCAATCCAGTCGTGTAGTTGGCGCCCAGATCTCACCGCATGTGGCAGCAGTCCCGCTCCGGTGGCAGCCTCGGCAGGCAGCAAGTACCCCCCAATGCACCGTCAGCGCTCAGTGCGTTCACCAACAGCAATCCGGTACCTCTGGTGAATAGAGCACAAAGGAGTCAGATCTCGTAGGGGGTAGTCCTACAGCAGTCAGCGTGGCGTGTATCACTTATATGCCTGGTGTTCAGAGGCCGTGCCCACCATTCGTCTTCACTCGGCCGGCAACCACTTTTCGCGCCACTTGAGGCCCTGTCGCGAACGCCGACTCCTCGGTCTCGCGTCGTCCACCAGGCCGTCCAGCCACGCCGCCTCTTCCGACAGTAGTCACCGCTGGGGACAGAAGAGTTCCTCACGACCGGTGGCTAGCAGCAATAGCCTCCAAACTCAAACCGGAGCCGTCGGGGGATCTCCCGAGCTGATGGGAGCAGTTTCAGCCCACTCGGTAGCCGATTAGAGGATAAATGCAGGATTTATAACGCTAGGTCGTGGGAGCCTCACATGTAGGCGTCCATTCACCAGTGCACCACCTAGCGCCCCCGAGGGAAGCATAGAGTTAAATTGTCATGAGGAGTTTTAGGATGCAGGTAAAGGTAATGATAAAGGGCAATGTGGGGTTTTTAGTGTTCAGGGATGAGAAGTGCTAAGTGTTATCAAGGGTTTTTTACAGGTATGGAAAGGCTAGTGTAAAAGGGTAGTAAGAGATTTTATGGATCAGAGAGAAGTAATTTAACCTAACAGTATATGAAATAAGAGAATTAATGTAATACATATTAAACAAAATTGAGGTAAATTAAATATTATAGTAATGCTATTCTTATACACGAAATGCTGAAATAAAATTAATTATTGCAAGATATTGCATTATTAGTGAAAGAATCCAAGGAACAAACTAGCTGACAACAGCCAGGGACACTCATGCCCCTTACAAGAAATAAAAAAATCCCTGGGCCATGAAGCATCAAAATGGTTTTCAGAGACTTTAAACCTTGCTAAATTGGCTCTTTGGTAAGCTGAACAGAAATGGAGAAACTCTTACTTCAGTTGAGAGAAGCTTTTGTTCAGCATTTCAGAAGTTACACAAAAATTATATTACAGGCAAAGACAACTTTTTCTCTAACAAAATTGTGAACTAATAAAATGAAACTAAGGTTATATTTGAGATAGTCAAGGAACTACAAAATCCAAACCTAGTAACCACACCTGTGGTCCCCTTCAAAGAGCTTCGAAATGCCTTGAACACCTTCTGTAGGCATAAAATAAAGATAATAAAAGATAGTATCTATCCCAACCCTTTAAATATGGCAACTCCACCTGAAGATAGTAACCCATGGGTTCTCTCCCCCTTCCCAGACATCAGCAGAGATCACTTTCATGAACTGTTGGCTAAAGTCAACTTTGGCTCTCCCAATGACATCTGTGCCCCAAGATTCAAAAAACTATTTTCCCCACTTTACGGATATAGCCATCTTCTTCCTCAATCAATCTCTTAGGCAGGGGAAGGTCCCCTTTTCCTTCAAGGAAGCTGTAGTACTCCCACTCCAAAAAAGCATGGGAGGATCCTACCAACCTGAAAATCTATAGGCCCATCGCTTTACTTCATTTTTTGGCAAAAATACTTGAGGCACCTGTTGCCCATCACCATAGTACTTTCCTGGAGGAATCCACTTCTCATGACCCCCCACGCAGGCTTCCATCCTGATCATTCAATCGAGGCAGTAATTTTGGCAGCCTTTGACGACTTAAGGGATTGAAGGATGTTAGACCTGTCAGACCTAGGGTTGTCTTTCCCTATTTTTTTCGCCCTTGCCTTGTTTTTTCCACCACCTAGGTCTCCGGGAGCCTTACCACTGCTAATCAGTGCTAAGGTGCAGGTGCTCTCTTCTACCAACATGGCTGCCAAAGACCCCTGCTACTGCGGAGTTGTCTTTTTAGTAGCACCCTAGTAGCCAGGAACTGGCTGGGACCCTAAGATACTGTTGCAACACCAGCCCGCCTTTTCTGCCCATAGCTAGACTGGGGAAGCTCCTGGAACCTTCTGGAATAGGGGAGGGGTCTTCTTTTGCCACCTTAGAGAGTGGTCACCTGACCTAGGAATACTTAAGGAAACAAGGGAAATCTTTTAGTCAGTTGGGGCATCACTGACCTTGGGGAACCTACGCAGGAGTCTTAGGCGGTAGGGCCTAGGGGAGGAACCTATACCACTAAGAGTGACTGGGCCTAGGCACTGCCTTCCAAGTTGAGTAAGGGACTCTGACCAAACCCACTGATCTGGCCCGGCATGGGGAGAACCAAGGGACCCACCTGCAGTGAGCTACAGGAACCAGCCTGTCCTCCAGCCATCAACTTAACCCCCCCCTTTACCTAGCCCTCCAAGAAACTCCCTAAAAAGGGCGCAGGAGCCATCAAGCGCCAAGAAGAACACCTATCAGCAAGAAGGACTACTGGGGATCAACCAGGTACCAGCGCTCTACCAATCACACGCTCCCCTGCTCAGCCTGTGCCCCCTGTGTGGTCCTAAACTACCTGAACTGGACTTCCTGCTAAGCGCTCTCACTTCTTAGCGCTAGCACCCTGAACTGCTGTCTGCCCTTAAGCGCTATCACCCGCAAGCGCTGTCCTGACAGGTGCCCCTGGGCCCAGCCTCCTGAGCGCTGCACCGGTAAGGACTTGCCTGCAATCACCACCGCAGCCCCGGTCAACTGTGTGGCCCTGAAGTGCTTCACCCCTGAGAGCGCTGCCGATCTCACTGCCACGGCCCGGGGATTGCTGGCGCTGCCTTGCACCGCCCGGAAGCCTCTTGTCCCCCGCCTTCACCGCCGCAGCCCGGCGCTTGCTTGGGGGAGGCCCCTGCTGTGTGCATCGCTGCGGCGGCCCCCGGTACCAAGAGAGTGCCGCCGGAGTCAGAGTGGGCCCTGCCAGGCCCGGAAGCCTCTACCCGCCTCACATGACGGGGGCGTCGACTCGGACTCCGCCCGCCGCACTCTCATTGGGCCCGACCGCCGTGCCCCCGCAGGACGCACTGCTATTGGCGGCTGCGGGAGCGCCTTCGTTGGGGGCCTCTCCTCATTGGTCCCCGGGCTCTGCAAGGCCGAGAGAGGCCCGGGACCTGGCCTGCTGCCGGCGAAGGGGGCTCGGAAGAGAGCGTTAGCCCCCTATCAGCCCCAAGCCCTGGGGCCTACCGTCACTGCCGCAAGGGCCCGGGGGAGGGCGAAGGACTTGAGTAGGAGCGGGGCCTTCCGGGAGCGAGAAGGAGGCCCCGAAACCCCCCCACTCCCCCTCCCCCCCCCCCGGGAGACTGTTGTTAGGCCCCGTTTATCCCCGCATTGGTCCTGGAGGCCCAGAATAAGAGAGAGGCCTTCTGAACTGGGCACTAGACTCCCAGTACATGCTAGTATACTGTGCCCGAGTTAACCCCTGACTAGGGGAGTGTTCTTTACCGCATGCCCTTGAGCAGGGAACCCTGTTGAAGTGACTGATATGCCATTGATGCAGATGTTACCTATTCTAGCGATCCACTTTCCCAAGAAACGGTTTCAATTGGAACTGGTCCTCTGAAATGTTGGTTACACCACACTTGCATATGAGGAATGAGTTATCTGAAAGTGTCCTATGAACTGGTTACCCTGCATCTCTACTGGATTGTTGCTTGTTTCTCTACAAGAGTGGTTTTGCTTCTGCCTAATGAAATGTTGCCTGAATTCTAAAAGAATAGGACTGCATATGGTTATCTGATGAAATGTTTACTTTGCTTCGCTAAGGAAATGTCGCCTGTGTTCTAAAGGGATGAGATTACTAATGCTTTTACAATGAAATGTTGCTTGAGCCTTTATGGAGTGGGTTTACATCTGCCTACAATGAAATGTTGCTAATGAATTAATTGCAATGGATGATTTGCCAGCCCTGCATTTGATTTAGATAAAAGTACATTGATGTTCAAAGACAAGCTGGTGTGGTGTCATTTATTGTGTGCGTTCCCTGTCTCAGAGTGAGTGTGTGCTGCACGGCCACTTTACACCTAATCTTTCGGGTGCATACCTGCGCGCGCCAAGCTAACCCCTGTGGAATTGGTGACCCCAGTTCTCACAAAGGAATAAAGAAGTTACACATGTATAAGTCCGTTTAGATCTCTCCGCTGCCTTTGACACAGTCGACCATTGTATTTTGATTGACCATGTCAACATTGCTGGCTTGCAGGGCACCACCCATGACTGGATGAATGCTTTTCTAGAAAACCAAACTCAAGCGGTCCCTCTCTTCCCTATCTGCTTGCTGAAAGTTCAACGTGGTTGTGAAGTGCCCCAGGTGCCCTCCTTATCTCCTCACCTGTTCATTATCTATACCCGCCCTTATTTACTCTCTCCAGCAGCAAAAGGTAAACATATTTAACTATGCTGATACATTGTAGGTGATCCTCGCAATCAACAACACACTGGCATCCGCAACCTTCTTTCGAAACACCATGCTCTACATCTGGGATTGGATGGATAACCATTAGTTGAAATTGAACTCTGACAAAATTGACACTGTGGTGACAAAGAACAGACTCCACCTATGAAACCCCTCTTTTTGGCCTTCGGAGAAGGGCGCTCCTCCCCCTCGCAAAAAAGTGGGCCCGACCGCCGTGCCCCCGCAGGACGCACTGCTATTGGCGGCTGCGGGAGCGCCTTCGTTGGGGGCCTCTCCTCATTGGTCCCCAGGCTCTGCAAGGCCGAGAGAGGCCCGGGACCTGGCCTGCTGCCGGCGAAGGGGGCTCGGAAGAGAGCGTTAGCCCCCTATCAGCCCCAAGCCCTGGGGCCTACCGTCACTGCCGCAAGGGCCCGGGGGAGGGCGAAGGACTTGAGTAGGAGCGGGGCCTTCCGGGAGCGAGAAGGAGGCCCCGAAACCCCCCCCACCCCCCTCCCCCCCCGGGAGACTGTTGTTAGGCCCCGTTTATCCCCGCATTGGCCCTGGAGGCCCAGAATAAGAGAGAGGCCTTCTGAACTGGGCACTAGACTCCCAGTACATGCTAGTATACTGTGCCCGAGTTAACCCCTGACTAGGGGAGTGTTCTTTACCGCATGCCCTTGAGCAGGGAACCCTGTTGAAGTGACTGATATGCCATTGATGCAGATGTTACCTATTCTAGCGATCCACTTTCCCAAGAAACGGTTTCAATTGGAACTGGTCCTCTGAAATGTTGGTTACACCACACTTGCATATGAGAAATGAGTTATCTGAAAGTGTCCTATGAACTGGTTACCCTGCATCTCTACTGGATTGTTGCTTGTTTCTCTACAAGAGTGGTTTTGCTTCTGCCTAATGAAATGTTGCCTGAATTCTAAAAGAATAGGACTGCATATGGTTATCTGATGAAATGTTTACTTTGCTTCGCTAAGGAAATGTCGCCTGTGTTCTAAAGGGATGAGATTACTAATGCTTTTACAATGAAATGTTGCTTGAGCCTTTATGGAGTGGGTTTACATCTGCCTACAATGAAATGTTGCTAATGAATTAATTGCAATGGATGATTTGCCAGCCCTGCATTTGATTTAGATAAAAGTACATTGATTTTCAAAGACAAGCTGGTGTGGTGTCATTTATTGTGTGCGTTCCCTGTCTCAGAGTGAGTGTGTGCTGCACGGCCACTTTACACCTAATCTTTCGGGTGCATACCTGCGCGCGCCAAGCTAACCCCTGTGGAATTGGTGACCCCAGTTCTCACAAAGGAATAAAGAAGTTACACATGTATAAGTCCGTTTAGATCTCTCCGCTGCCTTTGACACAGTCGACCATTGTATTTTGATTGACCATGTCAACATTGCTGGCTTGCAGGGCACCACCCATGACTGGATGAATGCTTTTCTAGAAAACCAAACTCAAGCGGTCCCTCTCTTCCCTATCTGCTTGCTGAAAGTTCAACGTGGTTGTGAAGTGCCCCAGGTGCCCTCCTTATCTCCTCACCTGTTCATTATCTATACCCGCCCTTATTTACTCTCTCCAGCAGCAAAAGGTAAACATATTTAACTATGCTGATACATTGTAGGTGATCCTCGCAATCAACAACACACTGGCATCCGCAACCTTCTTTCGAAACACCATGCTCTACATCTGGGATTGGATGGATAACCATTAGTTGAAATTGAACTCTGACAAAATTGACACTGTGGTGACAAAGAACAGACTCCACCTATGAAACCCCTCTTTTTGGCCTTCGGAGAAGGGCGCTCCTCCCCCTCGCAAAAAAGTGGGCCCGACCGCCGTGCCCCCGCAGGACGCACTGCTATTGGCGGCTGCGGGAGCGCCTTCGTTGGGGGCCTCTCCTCATTGGTCCCCGGGCTCTGCAAGGCCGAGAGAGGCCCGGGACCTGGCCTGCTGCCGGCGAAGGGGGCTCGGAAGAGAGCGTTAGCCCCCTATCAGCCCCAAGCCCTGGGGCCTACCGTCACTGCCGCAAGGGCCCGGGGGAGGGCGAAGGACTTGAGTAGGAGCGGGGCCTTCCGGGAGCGAGAAGGAGGCCCCGAAACCCCCCCCCCACTCCCCCTCCCCCTCCCCCCCCGGGAGACTGTTGTTAGGCCCCGTTTATCCCCGCATTGGCCCTGGAGGCCCAGAATAAGAGAGAGGCCTTCTGAACTGGGCACTAGACTCCCAGTACATGCTAGTATACTGTGCCCGAGTTAACCCCTGACTAGGGGAGTGTTCTTTACCGCATGCCCTTGAGCAGGGAACCCTGTTGAAGTGACTGATATGCCATTGATGCAGATGTTACCTATTCTAGCGATCCACTTTCCCAAGAAACGGTTTCAATTGGAACTGGTCCTCTGAAATGTTGGTTACACCACACTTGCATATGAGAAATGAGTTATCTGAAAGTGTCCTATGAACTGGTTACCCTGCATCTCTACTGGATTGTTGCTTGTTTCTCTACAAGAGTGGTTTTGCTTCTGCCTAATGAAATGTTGCCTGAATTCTAAAAGAATAGGACTGCATATGGTTATCTGATGAAATGTTTACTTTGCTTCGCTAAGGAAATGTCGCCTGTGTTCTAAAGGGATGAGATTACTAATGCTTTTACAATGAAATGTTGCTTGAGCCTTTATGGAGTGGGTTTACATCTGCCTACAATGAAATGTTGCTAATGAATTAATTGCAATGGATGATTTGCCAGCCCTGCATTTGATTTAGATAAAAGTACATTGATTTTCAAAGACAAGCTGGTGTGGTGTCATTTATTGTGTGCGTTCCCTGTCTCAGAGTGAGTGTGTGCTGCACGGCCACTTTACACCTAATCTTTCGGGTGCATACCTGCGCGCGCCAAGCTAACCCCTGTGGAATTGGTGACCCCAGTTCTCACAAAGGAATAAAGAAGTTACACATGTATAAGTCCGTTTAGATCTCTCCGCTGCCTTTGACACAGTCGACCATTGTATTTTGATTGACCATGTCAACATTGCTGGCTTGCAGGGCACCACCCATGACTGGATGAATGCTTTTCTAGAAAACCAAACTCAAGCGGTCCCTCTCTTCCCTATCTGCTTGCTGAAAGTTCAACGTGGTTGTGAAGTGCCCCAGGTGCCCTCCTTATCTCCTCACCTGTTCATTATCTATACCCGCCCTTATTTACTCTCTCCAGCAGCAAAAGGTAAACATATTTAACTATGCTGATACATTGTAGGTGATCCTCGCAATCAACAACACACTGGCATCCGCAACCTTCTTTCGAAACACCATGCTCTACATCTGGGATTGGATGGATAACCATTAGTTGAAATTGAACTCTGACAAAATTGACACTGTGGTGACAAAGAACAGACTCCACCTATGAAACCCCTCTTTTTGGCCTTCGGAGAAGGGCGCTCCTCCCCCTCGCAAAAAAGTGGGCCCGACCGCCGTGCCCCCGCAGGACGCACTGCTATTGGCGGCTGCGGGAGCGCCTTCGTTGGGGGCCTCTCCTCATTGGTCCCCGGGCTCTGCAAGGCCGAGAGAGGCCCGGGACCTGGCCTGCTGCCGGCGAAGGGGGCTCGGAAGAGAGCGTTAGCCCCCTATCAGCCCCAAGCCCTGGGGCCTACCGTCACTGCCGCAAGGGCCCGGGGGAGGGCGAAGGACTTGAGTAGGAGCGGGGCCTTCCGGGAGCGAGAAGGAGGCCCCGAAACCCCCCCCCCACTCCCCCTCCCCCTCCCCCCCCGGGAGACTGTTGTTAGGCCCCGTTTATCCCCGCATTGGCCCTGGAGGCCCAGAATAAGAGAGAGGCCTTCTGAACTGGGCACTAGACTCCCAGTACATGCTAGTATACTGTGCCCGAGTTAACCCCTGACTAGGGGAGTGTTCTTTACCGCATGCCCTTGAGCAGGGAACCCTGTTGAAGTGACTGATATGCCATTGATGCAGATGTTACCTATTCTAGCGATCCACTTTCCCAAGAAACGGTTTCAATTGGAACTGGTCCTCTGAAATGTTGGTTACACCACACTTGCATATGAGAAATGAGTTATCTGAAAGTGTCCTATGAACTGGTTACCCTGCATCTCTACTGGATTGTTGCTTGTTTCTCTACAAGAGTGGTTTTGCTTCTGCCTAATGAAATGTTGCCTGAATTCTAAAAGAATAGGACTGCATATGGTTATCTGATGAAATGTTTACTTTGCTTCGCTAAGGAAATGTCGCCTGTGTTCTAAAGGGATGAGATTACTAATGCTTTTACAATGAAATGTTGCTTGAGCCTTTATGGAGTGGGTTTACATCTGCCTACAATGAAATGTTGCTAATGAATTAATTGCAATGGATGATTTGCCAGCCCTGCATTTGATTTAGATAAAAGTACATTGATTTTCAAAGACAAGCTGGTGTGGTGTCATTTATTGTGTGCGTTCCCTGTCTCAGAGTGAGTGTGTGCTGCACGGCCACTTTACACCTAATCTTTCGGGTGCATACCTGCGCGCGCCAAGCTAACCCCTGTGGAATTGGTGACCCCAGTTCTCACAAAGGAATAAAGAAGTTACACATGTATAAGTCCGTTTAGATCTCTCCGCTGCCTTTGACACAGTCGACCATTGTATTTTGATTGACCATGTCAACATTGCTGGCTTGCAGGGCACCACCCATGACTGGATGAATGCTTTTCTAGAAAACCAAACTCAAGCGGTCCCTCTCTTCCCTATCTGCTTGCTGAAAGTTCAACGTGGTTGTGAAGTGCCCCAGGTGCCCTCCTTATCTCCTCACCTGTTCATTATCTATACCCGCCCTTATTTACTCTCTCCAGCAGCAAAAGGTAAACATATTTAACTATGCTGATACATTGTAGGTGATCCTCGCAATCAACAACACACTGGCATCCGCAACCTTCTTTCGAAACACCATGCTCTACATCTGGGATTGGATGGATAACCATTAGTTGAAATTGAACTCTGACAAAATTGAGACTGTGGTGACAAAGAACAGACTCCACCTATGAAACCCCTCTTTTTGGCCTTCGGAGAAGGGCGCTCCTCCCCCTCGCAAAAAAGTGGTGAAAAGTCTTGGTATTCTCATAGATGAAGATTTATCAATGAAGCATCAGATAAGTGCAGTGGCCTCATCCTGTTTCCAGCAACTATGTAAAATAAGAAGGTACTTCAAGTTCAAAGCGATTATTCAAATTATAATCGCTTTAGTAACATCCAGAATCAACTATGCCAGTGCTCTTTATATAGGACTTTCTTCTGGCCTTTCTGACAGATTGAGGATAATACAAAATCAGGCAGCCAGGCTGGCCTGTTGGCAGCTTAGATATTGCCATATCAAATAACCCTGGGTGAAGGACTTCGCTACGCCCACGAAGTGGGCGAAGTGTTGCCTACTTCGCCCTTTGCAAAGTAGGCGAAGCAGGCAACACTACGCCCACTCCTTGTGCGTAGCGAAGTTGCCCGCCACCCGCCTCCCTCCCGCCCTCCCGAACATACCTACTTTTAGCAAAGGGGCACTTAAAAATAAATAAAAGGCACTTACCTTGTCCGCGGAGTCCCGGGGCTCCCTCTGCTCGTTCACGCCGCCGTCTTGATAACCGATGCGCATGCGCGGCCGCCCGCGCATTCGCATTGGTTATCAAGACGGCGGCATGAACGGGCAGAGGGAGCCCCGGAACGCCCTGGACAAGGTAAGTGCCTTTTATTTATTTTTAAGTGCCCCTTTGCTAAAATTAGGTATGTAGGGGAGGGGGCATGCAGCGCGTAGTGGGGCTACGCGAAGTGCGCAGGTGGGCGTAGTTTCTCACCCACTTTGCGTAGCTTCGCGTAGCCCCACTACGCACACTACGCCCAGGGTTAATATCAAACCCTTGAGGAAAAAACTGTACTGGCTACCGGTAGCTGAGAGGTCTATTTTCAAAACAAGTTGCCTGCTCTTTAAATCTCTCCATGGCAAAAGCCCTGCTTTCCTATCTTCTAAAATTCAGCGCTATATCCCTAACCGCCTGCTCAGATCATGACTTTTAAATCTACTGGCTGAAAAGAAAGAGACTGGGTAAGCCAGGCTTTCGGTGTCTGCTTCCCACACTTTGAACACTTTACCCCTTGAAATAAGATCTTCCGCGGACTACAAGGGATTCAGGAAAAAAAGGTAAAGTTTGGCTGTTTAGACATGCTCGTACCTCAGCGCCAAGAGATTTTTTTGGTGTACATGCGCTTAACCAGTGACCTATAACATAACATACCATTACATTTACTTTTTGGAACAGAAATGTATAAAGCTAGATAATAATACTTACAAACTTATGTGTAAAATAAAGGCTCCACGGATGTAAAAACTGCTATATTAAGGTATGTCTGATGTAGTTAGCACAACGTAAATGTAAATAAAATCCGTATTTGTAAAGCGCAAATACTCACCCTTAGGGGTCCCAAGGCACTGGGGGCCGTCGTAGAAATTAAGGGCAAGGTGTAGGTGGCTAAATACCGGTGGGTAACACCGAAATTTGTTAAATTTCTGCATTACCGACCGGTATTTGGCTGAGTGCAATGTAGGTGACTTTAAATAGCGATTCCTTATTTTGCTCTTGCATTTAAGGAATCGGAAATACCGATTCCTTAAATGCAATGTACTTAGCACTAAAAACAGTGCACTTCAGACTTAAGGAATCGCTATTTACCACCAACTACAAGTTGGTGGTAAGCAGCGATTTCCTTTCAAAAAGAACTTTTTTGCATTTTGAAATGTGCCATGTGGCACACATCCATGCCCTTAGGGCATGAATGTGCGCAACATGTGCACACATGCACCATTCAGGGGTGCAACACAGTGTCCTTTGAACACCCTGGCACCCTTGAAATAGCTCCCGCTATTATCGATTCGGTAATACCGAATCCCTAATAGTGAATCTCTATCTATTCATTCCTATGGGCCTCCTAGCCCATAGGGAATGAATGGCTAGGTAGTCCTTAATAACGAATCTCAATTACCGATTCGTTATTAAGGAATGTTAAGGAATCGCTAATATTTTAGTGATTCCTACCTACATTCCATTTAGTGGGTCCTTAATAGTGATTCGGTAAAAGTCGCTATTAAGGACTCGCTAAATGGGAGTTACCTACATCTGGCCCACAGTGAGCTATTGCCCAGAGTCACATGGTGCTAAGCTGAGCTGCCGCCGGAGACGGGGATTGAACCTTGAACCCTGTGCTCCAAAGTCAGCTGCCCTGGCCGCTGCACCGCACCTCTCTACTAGACGTAGTGACTCCTGATGTAAACATTAGCGTTGTAACAACTGACAGGACCATGGGCAGGAAGGCAAAGAGAGGGTTAAGCAAATGGGAGCAAAGGAGCTTTAAAAACACAACATCTCTCAAGCCCATAAATGTTAAACTCGATATTGGAAAGAAAAAACATAATGCTCTCAAGGAGTTAAAGTATCTCTGAAGTTGATGCTGGAAATGGAAGGGGGAGGGAGGGAGGCTGGGTCTATAACACATCAACACATTCCTCAGGACTACCATCCCTCCATCTGTGCTGCTGCCAGAGAATTACAGTGGGATGTATGTGACCTGAAGGGCTTTAGAGCAAGCTACTGATGTAGTACAATAGCTTGCCTTGATAAAGAGCCCTGACTCATGCAGCTTGATTAAATAATGATCACAGCTGCTTGGAAGTTAAGGACTCTGCCTGTGGAAACAGATAGGTTTGTCCAAATCAAAAGCTGTACTCAGATGAACCAACATCTGGGCAGAGCACCGCCCCTCTATGTAGTACTTTTGAAAGATCTGTTTTTTGCACTGCCAAGCCAGACCTAAAAAAGCAAGGAATGCATGGACCAGGGAGTGGACGTACCCCTCTTCATGACTGCACCGATCACCTCATAGCCCACTTGCTGCACCAACACAGCACCCCCTATCACTTTGCTTCAAAACAATGTGCTTCCTGTGCCTCCATCCCAACCGCTGTGCCTACAACTTCCTCACAGGACATTCTGTCCAATCAAGGCGCTCCAATGCAGCTAGTGCCTTAGTAACATTTTTAGCTCCATCCATAACATCCTCTCCAACATAAAACTGTCTGTTCTATGACTGCACCTCCTGTTCCATCAATGCACCTCCTGGCTTACAAAAGATCTCAGGCACTATTTCTGTAACTCCTTCCCTGATGAAGCTCTAATTGTCCTTTCACTGCACCTTCTTTATTATAGAACATCTCCACCCATTTCAATATGCAACCTGCCCTGTCACTTTGCTCCTATTGTTATAATATGTTATGCTAACACAGATTTCTATTTTGTGTTCTATTTGTTTAGCTCAGGTAAACTGAGGTTTGTGGGCACTGAGAGAATGGAGATAGAATACATAAATGAATATGCAAAAAAAAGATGCTAGTCTTAGGGACTAAGGGGCAGATATATCAAGATACCTATTTGCGATTCTCAAATAGCGATTTTTTGAGAATCGCTATTTGAGAATCGCAAATGGTATGTAACAAAAAAATTGCAATTTTTTAGCGATTTCTTGTTATCCCTTAATTGTGAATTCGCAATTAAGAAATACTTTCCCATTCATTTCTATGGGCCAGGAGGCCCATAGGAAGGAATGGGAAGTTATTCTCAATTTGCGATTCGCAATTTTCTAATCGCAAATTGAGAATAATTTCAAGGGTGCGGCACCCTGCTGCGCCCCTGAAATTTACACGTGTGTGCATATGGCACACATACATGCCCTAAGGGCATGTATGTGCGCCACATGGCACCTTTACAAATGCCAAAAAGTGCATTTGTAAAAGAAATCGCAAATTACCACCAACTACAATTTGGTGGTAATTTGCGATTTCTTAATTGGATTTCGCACAACTTGGGTGCTTCATACATAGATAGCATTTAAGGAATCACAATTTGCAATTCCTTAAATGCTGATGCAAAATTAAGGAATCGCAAATTTTGCGATTCCTTAAGTTTGCGATGCGATTTCCATGATACATCGCATTTTCCGTTTTTTTTCTCGCAAACGCTGCTTTTTTGCGAATCGCAGCGTTTGCGAGAAACAAAACAGTGATACATCTGCCCCTAACTAGCCAGATATTTAGACCTTTTCCTGAATCTTAAAGTACAAAAGTAACCTCGCTCCCCCGAAAATATATTTTAGAAAGTCTGCTACCAGATCTTACATTCCTGAACTGTAGTGTGGAAAGCTTCAGCTTCTTAAATGATCTTAAATGACCCCAGAGGTGATGACTATGGGCCTGATTAAAAGTTTAGCAGACGTGTACTCTGTCACACAGGTGAAGGGTATCCCTTCAACCTACTTACGAGAACAATAGGATATAATACACTTATAATAACGCGGACGGGCTATCCGGCACATTTGTGACAAAGTACCTGTTCTTCAAACTCTAAATCAGGGCCTATATGCAGGTCTGAAAAAATGGGAATTTCAAATGTATGTTAAATTCTAGTCATTTGCTTTTGCGTAAATAGGTGAAATTTGGGGAAAATTAGGTGAAATTACACATAATTACATCAATGGCAAATCTGTCATTTTGCACTATATTTTAGCCTGGAAATGCGTCCACCCATCATTTTTTGATGCAAAAAATACATTTCACACAAAAAATGTGCTAAATGGCAACGAACAACAGTGGCATGTGCCTAGATTTTGCTGTGAATGGCAACGTAATCAGTCTTTGGTGTAATGGCATGATTTTGCAAAAGAAGCATAACACAAATTTCCCGAAATCAATCAATTTACAATGGCGTAGTTTAAATTTCAGCCAGGCATATTCAAAATTAGCTCTTGAACTGAGCATGTAAATGTGACTTGATTTTCCTTGTTATCTAGTAATTCAGTTTGCATGGGCCCATAACTAGTAGGACTGTGCCAGTCTGAATCCTCTACAGCCATGCATTGTTTTGGCCGATGCACCAAAATGGAGGCTGCCACCATAGACAGTAAGGGGCAGATTGACAAGCCCCTCGCGCCGCCGGTGCATGACGTTGCGTGACGCACCGGTGCCGCAGCATGCTGAGTGATATTTTCAAGCACAGGTAAAGTCACCCTGCGTGACTTAACCTGTGCTTGTAAATATAGCCCCTGTTCACGCAACACTTTGCGTGTTAGGGGCGTGGCATGGGTGTTGCTGTGGGTGTTCCCACGCAACACCCATGTCCACTCATGCATTTACAGATTTACGAGAAATCGTAAAGCTGGAAATGTGTTAGAATGCTACGCCACCCTAGGGGTGGGGTAGTGAGGTGCAACGAGGAGAAATGTTTTATTTCTTCTTGTTTTTTTCCTCTTCCAGTGCGTGCTGCATTCTATAGCACACATTGGAAGAGGAAATCACTCAACTGATTGTTTTTGTGCAGGAAGGTGCCCCTTCTTGCACAAAAAACAATCTCCCCACGACGCAGGCATCCTTGCATCATGATGCAAGGGTGCCTGCACTGGCGCATGGCAGCAGTTTGTGCGCCAGTGCAGGGGGAAGCACAGGGATGCAACATATTGTTGTAAATATGTTGCATCCCTGTGTTCCGAAACTAACGCAGCGCAGCAAAATGACTTGCAGCACCGCGCTGCGTTACTTTCTTGTAGGTCTGCTCCTAAGTGACTTATAGGGGCATTGTCAGTCAAAGTATTTGAAGCGTGTAAAATGTAAAAACAGCTACCTGATTAAGGATGGGAAAGATTTTTCATAGGCAAGTAAAGTCCTGCCTAGCTGGTTAACTACTTGGGGGACAGAAGTTTTAATTATACCGGGACAGTAAGGTAAACGTAATGAACTTTGCAGAAGAGTTTCACAACTATGTACGGGACCAACATAAGTGTATTTCTCCCGCGCAACTAGCTCTGTGCAGTCAAAGGTCCAGTGAAACCTAGTCGGAAATTGAGCTGCAAAATATTATGTTTCCACACTGAGGCAGTTTAGAAATAAAATGGCAGCCACTGTGCCATGCTTTTTATCCATTCCCTGCTGCAAAATGTCCAGCCCTGGGAGTGTAGTCTCAACAAGTAAACATGCGGTGGCAAAGTCAATAGGCCTTGCCTATCTGAAAACTATTGGCTTTGGCAATGTCTTTTGGCCATGTTGCACAGCAACATGGCTGCTGTTCAGAATGACTAAAGATTAGTGGTGTGCCACAGAGTAGAGTGGCGCAGAGGAAAGTGCTGCAGAGGATAGTGGAGTAGAGTGGCATAGAGTAGAGTGGCATAGCCTGGAGGGGCGTTAAGTAGAATGACATAGAATAGACTGGTGTAGAGTGGCTTAGAGAGGAATGGAGTTGCATAGAGTAGAGTGGGGTGCGTTTGAGTGGTGTAGAGTAGAGTGGCATAACAAAGTGTAGAGTAGAGTGTCGCAGAATGGAGTGACTTGGAGTGGTGTAGAGTAGACTGGCCTAGAGCAAAGTGTCGTAGAGTTGAGTGACATTGAGTAGCAATGTGTGGAGTGGAGTGGCATAAAGTGGAGTGCCTCAGAGTGGCATAAATTGGAGTGAAGTGACGTGGAGTGACGTAGAGTAACATGGAGTAGAGTGACATATAGTAAAGTTGCATAGATTAGATTAGTATATAGTGGCGTGGCATAGAGTGGCATAAAGTAGAATGGGGTAAAGTGTAATGAGTGGGGTGAAATGGAGCACAGTGGAGTGGAGAAGAGTGACGTGAAGTAGATTGGAGTGGCATAGAGTGGCTTAGAATGGCACAGAATAGAGAGGAGTGGCATAGAGTGGAGTGGTGTTGAGCAGAATGTCATGGAGGGTGGCATAGAGTGAAGTGGAGTACCATTGAATGGCATAGAGTGGTGTAGAGTAGAGTGGTGTAAACTGGAGTTGAATAGAGTGGCATAATTGGGTGGAGTGGAGTGGCATAGAGTGGCAGGCATGGAGTAGAGTGGCATAGTGGAGTACATTATGGCAGAGTGGAGTAAAGTGCTGTGGAGTGGTGTGGTGTTGAATGGCATAGAGTAGAGTGGAATGCAGTGGAGTGGTGTAGAGGGGAGTGGTGTTGAGTGGTGTAGAGTAGAGTGGTGTAGAGAAGAGTGGCATAGAGCGGGGTGGTGTGGAGTAGAGTTCCACATGCTTTACAAAACAAGTGAATAGAATAGAATAGAATAGAATAGAATAGAGTAAAGTGGCATGGATTACAGTGACGTAGAGTGGAGCGGGGTAGTGTTGAATGGAGTGGCATAGAGTAGAGTGGAGTAGCATAGCTAATTGGAGTGGCGTAGAGTGGCATGGAGTAGAATGGAGGAGCATACGGTAGAGTGGCATGGCGAACTGTGAAGTGGTGTACAGTAGAGTTGGGTACAGTGGTGTGGTACTGTGGAAAAGTAAATTTTGCCATGTTCTGTGTCCCTACGAGTCCTCCATCATAAGTTATCTGTGCATGATTAATATGCATATGTATTCCCTATGTTCGATTAAAGACGCAATTACAGTTGTGTCTAAATCTAGTATGTCAGTTTCCAGTTCTCGTGAATACTACGAATATCAGGCCTATGTAAAGTTACGTTGCCACGTTTCTCAGTGTGCACGTTATTCCATTGTAAAGTCCCCGTTTCTAGGCCTCAGAAGGGCCTGGACACCAGATTCAGCTCCTGTCTCCTGTCTCCTGAAGCCTCGCTGAGGAGCGATACAGCCCCCACCTGTATCCTCGACCCTTCACTTACTTCCTGCCTCGCAGTGCCCGGCTCAGCCTGGCTCTGCCTCCGAGTCTGCCAAGAGTATGTTATGATTCCAGTTATCAGTTCAGTCCTCCTTCTCTGCATTCCTAAAGCTACTGAACTGCATCAATAGTTTCCGTCATTGTCTAGCCTTTACGTCTCCATGTAAGAGAAATACTGCATTTAATGATCATTTCATATTCTTCATCACGCACTACATATAGAATAATGCATGCTCCAGTCTTAGAGTCCGTTAGCCTCTCCCCTCCTGACTCTTGGTTCATATCAACATGTTCCCTAAACATCAGATACTAGATACTGCTTAGGTACATGTCGCCCTGACTCTCCAGACTTCAGTCTCTGCTCCTAGCACAGAGTTCGAAGCCCCCAGTTTCTCCTAGTGATACGTCATTGCCAGTTTGCGCGCACCATCAGGTTAGAGGTCCCGGCTCCTCAGGTAGCCCCCTCCATGGTTTCCGCCCCATTCATGACATATTCTGTTACGTTTGCATCACATGTCTATGTATACGCCTCTGTTACACCCACTTTCACCCTTATCTTTCGCGACTGCTACTGACCACACCCACTGCTCCGCCTATCGTATGTATTGTAATGCAACTGTTTTAGTATATATGATCGTGTATTGTTATTAAATGTGAGCGCGCTCATCCCAGATCCAGCCCCAGCAGCTGCTGGGCCCTGCCATCCTATTCCTATGCAGGTTGTCCTGTTCCTGTCCTTATGCTGTATTAAACCTGCAAAACTCCTACTACCTCGAATCTTGACTCTTATTTATTGAGCTATCTGTTATTCATTTATTCATCCAAAAATAGAGGTATTATTTATTTATTTACCACATAATGGCGCCCGAATAGGGACTTGCCCTTTCCCCACGCGCCGGTGAAGCCACGCCGGCCCCCTGACCCTCTGCAGCCGTGACGGAACCATACCGTGCACGTGCAGATATTTCTGCTTCAAGTATCCCTCAGGCCCACGGAGGAGACGGAGGAGGCGGTCCAGCATCCAGACGAGGCGGTGGAGGAACGCGGCGAGTCCCGACCAGAGCCCAAGCCGAGAGTCCAAGGTCCGAGGTATCCGGAGGCCCACCCGTAACAGAAGTCCGAAGTTCGTCCGTCCGACGTCGAAGCAGTCCAGTCCAGTCCGAGGCCTTCCGTTCTTGCTGCCCGGTGAGTACCGTTACTGGGGTAGTATCTAGACAGGGTCAATCTGATTGACTCTGGTCCGTGGGTTGGTGGTACACAGACCCACAAACGAAGTGTCCACTTCGGTGGATGCGGGTCCTGACGTGTCTCTGTATGAGACCGGTAAGTTTCGTACTGTTTCAGCAGTGCATCTAGTTTCTGTTCCAGTCAGTTCTGTTCCCGAGAAAATTCATGTATTCTGTGTTCCGTATTCCAGGTAGTATTCTGTCCGAACTGTTATTTTAAATGTTCTTCATATATTTTAATGTTGTGGTATGAATGGGGAATAAGTATCGTGAGGGTGAGTGAGGGTGAGTGAGGGTGAGTGAGGGGTTGAGGGTGAGTGAGGGGTTGAGGGTGAGTGAGGGGTTGAGGGTGAGGGGTTGAGGGTGAGTGAGGGTGAGGGGTTGAGGGTGAGTGAGGGTGAGGGGTTGAGGGTGCGTGAGGGTGAGGGGTTGAGGGTGAGTGAGGGTGAGTGAGGGTGAGGGTGAGTGAGGGTGAGGGGTTGAGGGTGAGTGAGGGTGAGGGGTTGAGGGTGAGTGAGGGTGAGGGGTTGAGGGTGAGTGAGGGTGAGGGTGAGTGAGGGTGAGGGTGAGTGAGGGTGAGTGAGGGTGAGTGAGGGTGAGTGAGGGCGAGTGAGGGCGAGTGAGGGTGAGTGAGGGCGAGTGAGTGCGAGTGAGGGTGAGTGCGAGTGAGGGTGAGTGAGGGTGAGTGAGGGTGAGTGAGGGTGAGGGGTTGAGGGTGAGTGTGAGGGCGAGGGGTTGAGGGTGAGGGGTTGAGGGTGAGGGGTTGAGGGTGAGGGGTTGAGGGTGTGGGGTTGTGGGGTTGAGGGTGGGTGAGGGTGAGTGAGGGTGAGTGAGGGTGAGGGGTTGAGGGTGAGTGAGGGTGAGGGGTTGAGGGCAAGTGAGGGTTAGTGAGGGTGAGGGGTTGAGGGTGAGTGAGGGTGAGTGAGTGTGAGTGAGGGTGAGTGAGGGGTTGAGGGTGAGTGAGGGTGAGGGGTTGAGGGTGAGTGAGGGTGAGGGGTTGAGGGTGAGGGGTTGAGGGTGAGTGAGGGTGAGTGAGGGTGAGGGGTTGAGGGTGAGTGAGGGTGAGGGGTTGAGGGTGAGTGAGGGTGAGTGAGGGTGAGTGAGGGGTTGAGGGTGAGTGAGGGTGAGTGAGGGTGAGTGAGGGTGAGGTGGGTGAGGGTTGAGGGTGAGGGGTTGAGGGTGAGGGTTGGGGTGAGGGGTGAGGGTGAGGGGTGGGGTGAGGGGATGAGGGTGAGTGAGGGGTTGAGGGTGGAGTGAGGGTGAGGGGTTGAGGGTGAGTGAGGGTGGGTGAGGGGTTGAGGGTGAGTGAGGGTGAGTGAGGGGTTGAGGGTGAGTGAGGGTGAGGGGTTGAGGGTGAGTGAGGGTAGCGGTTGAGGGTGAGTGAGGGGTTGAGGGTGAGTGAGGGTGAGGGGTTGAGGGTGAGGGTTGAGGGTGAGGGTGAGTGAGGGTGAGGGGTTGAGGGTGAGGGTGAGTGAGGGTGAGTGAGGGGTTGAGGGTGAGTGAGGGGTTGAGGGTGAGGTGAGGGGATGAGGGTGAGTGAGGGTTGAGGGTGAGTGAGGGTGAGGGGTTGAGGGTGAGGGTGAGGGTGAGTGAGGGTGAGGGGTTGAGGTGAGTGAGGGTGAGTGAGGGTGAGGGTGAGTGGGTGAGGGGTTGAGGGTGAGTGAGGGTGAGGGTGAGTGAGGGTGAGGGGTGAGGGTGAGTGAGGAGGAGGGGTTGAGGGTGAGTGAGGGGTTGAGGGTGAGGGGTTGAGGGTGAGGGGTTGAGGGTGAGTGAGGGGTGAGGGGTTGAGGGCAAGTGAGGGTGGAGTGAGGGTGCGGGGTTGGGGTGAGTGGGTGGTGAGTGTGAGTGAGGGTGAGTGAGGGGGTTGAGGGTGTAGTGGAGGGTGAGGGGTTGAGGGTGAGTGAGGGTGAGGGGTTGAGGGCAAGTGAGGGTGAGTGAGGGTGAGGGGGTGGAGGGTGAGTGAGGGTGAGTGAGTGTGAGTGAGGGTGAGTGAGGGGTGAGGGTGAGTGAGGGTGAGGGGTTGAGGTGAGTGAGGGTTGAGTGAGGGTGAGGGTTGAGGGTGAGGGGTTGAGGGTGAGTGAGGGTGAGTGAGGGTGAGGGTTGAGGGTGAGTGAGGGTGAGTGAGGGTGAGGGGTTGAGGGTGAGTGAGGGTCAGTGAGGGTGAGTGAGGGTGAGTGAGGGGTTGAGGGTGAGGGGTTGAGGGTGAGTGAGGGTGAGGGGTTGAGGGTGAGGGGTTGAGGGTGGGGGTTGAGGGTGAGGGGATGAGGGTGAGTGAGGGGTTGAGGGTGAGTGAGGGTGAGGGGTTGAGGGGGGAGTGAGGGTGGGTGAGGGGTTGAGGGTGAGTGAGGGTGAGTGAGGGGGTGAGGGTGAGTGAGGGTGAGGGGTTGAGGGTGAGTGAGGGTGAGGGGTTGAGGGTGAGTGAGGGTGAGGGGTTGAGGGTGAGTGAGGGGTTGAGGGTGAGTGAGGGTGGGTGAGGGGTTGAGGGTGAGTGAGGGTGAGGGGTTGAGGGTGAGGGTGAGTGAGGGTGAGGGTGAGTGAGGGGTTGAGGGTGAGTGAGGGGTTGAGGGTGAGTGAGGGATGAGGGCTGAGGGGTTGAGGGGTGAGTGAGGGGTGAGGGGTGAGGGTGAGTGAGGGTGAGGGGTGAGGGTGAGTGAGGGGGTTGAGGGTGAGTGAGGGTGGGTGAGGGTGAGGTGAGGGAGGGTGAGGGTGAGTGAGTGAGGGTGAGGGGTTGAGGGTGAGTGGGAGGGTGAGGGGTTGAGGGTGAGTGAGGGTGAGGGTGAGTGAGGGTGAGGGGTGAGTGAGGGTGAGTGAGGGTGAGTGAGGGTGAGTGAGGGTGAGTGAGGGTGAGTGAGGGTGAGTGAGGGCGAGTGAGTGCGAGTGAGGGTGAGTGCGAGTGAGGGTGAGTGAGGGAGTGAGGGTGAGTGAGGTTGAGGGTGAGTGTGAGGGCGAGGGGTTGAGGGTGAGGGTTGAGGGTGAGGGGTTGAGGGTGAGGGGTTGAGGGTGTGGGGTTGTGGGTTGAGGGTGAGTGAGGGTGAGTGAGGGTGAGGGGTTGAGGGTGAGGGGGTTGAGGGTGAGGGGTTGAGGGTGAGGGGTTGAGGGGTGAGGGTGAGTGAGGGTGAGGGTGAGTGAGGGGTGAGGGGGTTGAGGGTGAGTGAGGGGTTGAGGGTGAGGGTGAGTGAGGGTGAGTGAGGGTGAGTGAGTGAGGGTGAGGGGTTGAGGGTGAGTGTGAGGGGTGAGTGTGAGGGGTGAGGGTGAGGGGTTGAGGGTGAGGGGTTGAGGGTGAGGGGGTGAGGGGTTGAGGGTGAGGGGTTGAGGGTGAGGGGTTGAGGGTGAGTGAGGGTGAGGGTGAGTGAGGGGGGTGAGGGTGAGGGTTGAGGGTGAGTGAGGGTGAGTGAGGGTGAGTGAGGGGTTGAGGGTGAGTGAGAGTGAGGGTGAGTGGAGGGTTGAGGGTGAGTGAGGGTGAGGGGGTGAGGGTGAGGGGTTGAGGGCGAGTGAGGGTGGGTAGGGTGAGTGAGGGTGAGGGGTTGAGGGTGAGGGAGGGTGAGGGTGAGGGAGGGTGAGGGTGAGGGAGGGTGAGTGAGGGTGAGGGTGAGTGAGGGTGAGTGAGGGTGAGTGAGGGTGAGGGGTTGAGGGTGAGTGAGGTGAGTGAGATGAGGGTGAGTGAGAGTGAGGGGTTGAGGGTGAGGGGTTGAGGGTGAGTGAGGGTGAGGGGTTGAGGGTGAGGGGTTGAGGGTGAGGGGTTGAGGGTGAGTGAGGGTGAGTGAGGGGTTGAGGGGTGAGGGTGTGAGTGAGGGTGAGTGAGGGTGAGGGGTTGAGGGAGGGTGAGGGTGAGTGAGGGTGAGGGGTTGAGGGTGAGTGAGAGTGAGGGTGAGTGAGGGGTTGAGGGTTTGAGGGTGAGGGGTTGAGGGTGAGTGAGGGTGAGGGTGAGTGAGGGGTGAGGGTGAGTGAGGGGTTGAGGGTGAGTGAGGGTGAGGGTGAGGGTGAGGGGTTGAGGGTGAGGGGTTGAGGTTGAGGGGTTGAGGGTGAGGGTTGAGGGTGAGGGGTTGAGGGTGAGTGAGGGTGAGGGTGAGTGAGGGTGAGGGTGAGTGAGGGTGAGGGGTTGAGGGTGAGTGAGGGGTTGAGGGTGAGTGAGGGTGGAGGGGTTGAGGGTGTGTGAGGGTGAGTGAGGGGTTGAGGGTGTGTGAGGTGAGTGAGGGTGAGTGGGGTGAGGGGATGAGGGTGAGTGAGAGCGAGGGTGAGTGAGAGTGAGTGTGAGTGAGGGGTTGAGGAGTGAGGGTGAGTGAGGGGTTGAGGGTGAGTGAGGGTGAGTGAGGGTGAGGGGTTGAGGGTGGGTGAGGGTGAGTGAGGGTGAGGGGTTGAGGGTGAGTGAGAGCGAGGTGAGTGAGAGTGAGGGTGAGTGAGGGGTTGAGGGGTTGAGGGTGAGTGAGGGTGAGGGTTGAGGGTGAGGGTTGAGGGTGATGGGTTGAGGGTGAGTGAGGGTGAGTGAGAGTGAGTGAGAGTGAGGGTGAGGGGTTGAGGGTGGTGAGGGTGAGGGTGAGTGAGGGTGAGGGTGAGTGTGGGTGAGGGTGAGTGAGGGTGAGGGTTGAGGGTGAGTGAGGGTGAGGGGTTGAGGGTGAGTATGGGTGAGGGGTTGAGGGTGTGTGAGGGTGAGTGAGGGGTTGAGGTGTGTGAGGGTGAGTGAGGGTGAGGGGTTGAGGGTGAGTGAGGGTGAGTGAGGGTGAGGGTTGAGGGTGAGTGAGAGCGAGGGTGAGTGAGAGTGAGTGTGAGTGAGGGGTTGAGGGTGAGTGAGGATGAGTGAGGGGTTGAGGGTGAGTGAGGGTGAGTGAGGGTGAGGGGTTGAGGGTGGGTGAGGGTGAGTGAGGGTGAGGGGTTGAGGGTGAGTGAGAGCGAGGGTGAGTGAGAGTGAGGGTGAGTGAGGGGTTGAGGGGTTGACGGTGAGGGGTTGAGGTGAGTGAGGGGTTGAGGGTGAGTGAGGGTGAGGGTGAGTGAGGGTGAGGGGTTGAGGGTGAGGGTGAGTGAGGGTGAGTGAGGGTGAGGGTGAGTGAGGGTGAGTGAGAGTGAGGTGAGTGAGGGGTGAGGGTGAGGGGTTGAGGGTGAGTGAGGGTGAGGGGTTGAGGGTGAGTGATGGTGAGGGGTGAGGGTGAGTGAGGGTGAGTGAGGGTGAGGGTTGAGGGTGAGTGAGGGTGAGGGGTTGAGGGTGAGTGAGGGTGAGGGGTTGAGGGTGGGTGAGGGTGAGTGAGGGTGAGGGTTGAGGGTGAGTGAGAGTGAGGGTGAGTGAGGGTTGAGGGTGAGGGGTTGAGGGTGAGTGAGGGTGAGGGGTTGAGGGTGAGTGAGGGTGAGTGAGGGGTTGAGGGTGAGTGAGGGGTTGAGGTGAGTGAGGGTGGGTGAGGGTGAGGGGTTGAGGGTGAGGGGTTGAGGGTGAGGGGTTGAGGGTGAGGGGTTGAGGGTGAGGGGTTGAGGGTGAGTGAGGTGAGTGAGGGTGAGTGAGGGTGAGTGAGGGTGAGGGTGAGTGAGGGTGAGGGGTTGAGGTGAGTGAGGGTGAGGGGTTGAGGGTGAGTGAGGGTGAGGGTGAGTGAGGGTGAGTGAGGGTGGGTGAGGGTGAGTGAGGGGTTGAGGGTGAGTGAGGGTGAGTGAGGGTGAGGGGTTGAGGGGTGAGGGTGAGGGTGGGTGAGTGAGGGTGGGTGAGTGAGGGTGGGTGAGGGTAGGGGAGGGTGGGTGAGTGAGGGTGAGTGAGGGTGAGGGTGAGTGAGTGAGGGTGAGAGGGTGAGTGAGGGTGAGTGAGGGTGAGGGTTGAGGGTGAGTGAGGGTGAGGGTTGAGGGTGAGTGAGGGGTTGAGGGTGAGGGGTTGAGGGTGAGGGTTGAGGGTGATGGGTTGAGGGTGAGTGAGGGTGAGAGGTTGAGGTGAGAGTTGAGGGTGAGTGAGGGTGAGGGTTGAGGGTGAGTGAGGGTGAGTGAGGGTGAGGGTGAGTGAGGGTGAGTGAGGGTGAGTGAGGGTGAGTGAGGGTGAGGTGAGTGAGGGTGAGGGGGTGAGGGTGAGTGAGGGTGAGGGAGGGTGATGTGAGGGTGAGTGAGGGTGAGGGTGAGTGAGGGTGAGTGAGGGTGAGTGAGGGTGCGTGCGGGTGAGTGAGGGTGAGGGTTGAGGGAGGTGAGGGTGAGGGGTTGAGGTGAGTGAGGGTGAGGGTGAGTGAGGTGAGTGAGAGTGAGGTGAGGGTTTGAGGGTGAGGTGAGGGTGAGGGGTTGAGGGTGAGTGAGGGTGAGGGGTTGAGGGTGAGGGTTGAGGTGAGTGAGGGTGAGGGGTTGAGGGTGATGAGGGTGAGTGAGGGTGAGTGAGGGTGAATGAGGGTGAGTGAGGGTGAGGGTGAGTGAGGGTGAGTGAGGGTGAGGGGTTGAGGGTGAGGGGTTGAGGGTGAGTGAGGGTGAGGGTGAGGGTTGAGGGTGAGTGAGGGTGAGTGAGGGGTGAGGGTGAGGGGTTGAGGGTGAGGGTGAGGGGTGAGGGGTTGAGGGTGAGTGAGTAACCTGGCATGGTAACCTGAAAAAAATGTGGGTGTGAGCCATGTGAAGGGTCTGCGGTGAGTGTGAGACCCGAAAAGGCAGAAGTGGGGAAGGAGAGGCTGCGGGTAAGGGTGTGCACGAAAGTGAATGTGCACAAATGGGGCCATGCGGTGGGCGACCAAAGCAGAAGCGGCTGGCAGAATAAGCGGGCCAAGGCCGAGAGTCCACTGGGTGCACGCGTCCTACCCGGAAATGACTGGGGGATAGGTGGGGAATGGCATGGTAACCTGAAAAAAAGGTGGGTGTGAGCCATGTGAAGGGGTCTGCGGTGAGCGCGAGACCCGAAAAGGCAGAAGTGGGGAAGGAGAGGCTGCGGGTAAGGGTATGCACGAAAGTAAAATGTGCACAAATAGGGCCATGCGGTGGGCGAACAAAGCAGAAGCGTCTGGCAGGATGGTGGTGCCGGAATAAGCTGTGCACATGTCAGGCCATGCTTCGAGTAACTTATAGAGATGCGGCTGACAGGATAGTAGGGTTGAGAGCAAAAGCGCCGAAGGGGCGCCTGTGTATATGCTGCTAATAATTAAAAAATGCATATGAGAACTGTATTATCGCAAATGATGGAAAAGATATCTCACCTGAAAGAAAAACAAGAAAGGAAACAAGACGGAGGGCATTGCTGTGGGGAGGGGGGGGGGGAGGAGAAATGCACACGGCGGGCAGGGGAGGGGGCGGAGCGGGGAGAGCGGCATGAGGGTGTGAAGCAGCCGGGGCCTTTGAAGTGAAGCTAAGCTTCACTTCAAAGGTGTGGGAGGAGTGCGGCTGAGGGAACAGACGGCGATTTGGTGATGTGCACGCGCATTTTAGGTCAATGCGCCTGCGCATTGACCTAAAAGCCACGGGCACAGCACCAAATCGCCACAGTTAAGTAAACTTTGTTTAAAGCCCTATAGTCTCGCTTCTCTCAATGCGCATGCGCATTGATAGGTCACGAGACCTAAAAACTAATGGCATGCTTTGGGCAGTGTTGGACTGGGACAGATATTAGGCCCTTATTAGTGAATTGGATACCTAAAAAAGGGATGTATGACGTTACAACGCAGGCTATTACAACGCCTGCCTTTACAACGCGGTTTTTACATCGCAATCCATTACAACGCATAGCGCTTTGGGGTGCTGGATAGTGAAAAGTTTAATTTACTATTCCAACACCAGTCCCCGTGGACACTAGGGAAGGTGTTGGATAATAAATTAAACTTATTCCCTATCCTAGAGCGCCCCCCAGCGCAATGCGTTGTAATGGTTTGCGTTGTAATGACCGCGTTGTAATGGTAGTGCGTTGTAAAAGTTTCGTTGTAAAGGTTGTTCACCCTAAAAAAGTGGCCCATGTTGGCAGATTGGGGCTATTTCTGTAACAATGTGTAAATGACATTGTGATGTCATTCGTTCTATAAAGAATGTTAAAGGTTGAGTTTTAAAAGAATATACATGAGGCATTCAGTTGAAGTACTGGAATGGATATGGAAGCTGATTTTCAACTTGTAAAGACACACTTTACAACAGTTTAGCAAGATAAGGAAGACTGCATGGATTTGAAATTTCTGCAGACTATGATTGTTTTAATATCAGGGAAATCAACAGTAAATATTGGTCCAGGAGACAATAAACAGCCCCACAAACACCCCCAAAAAAAGCCTACACACTAACCTGTCAGACGAGCCAATCGGGCAGTGCCTGATTGCTCTATAGGCCAGTCCTATCCTAGCTGTGGGCGGGTGTTGTATAAGAACACAACATTAAGAAGAAGGAGGATACGTTCAAAATAGGAGTTTATTAATAGAATAACTCCAAAGGAAGAAAACCCACAAAATGCAGCTGGTTGATTGTCACCCTTTACCCCCTAATTGGAAAATGTTAATGACAATTGGACAAGCTACTCATTTTTCACTTATTGATTCAAAATCAGCTTATCCTCAGGTCTCTCTATCCGAAAAATCTCAAGATTTGATCACGTTTGTTACTCCTTTTGGTGCCTTCAAATATATGAGACTTCCATTCGGATTAGCTTTTGCAGCTAGTGTTTTTCAGAAGCTAATAGACTCATTATTTGGAGACATCAAAGGAGTACAAGCATTCCAAGATGACGTCCTGATATTTGATAAAGGTATTGAAGAACATAATAGTGTTCTAGATAAAGTTCTTGAGATTTTGCATGACAAGGGGGTGACAGCTTCCAAAGACAAATGTTGTTTTCTGGTGAATCAATTAGAATATTTAGGACATTCCATTACCAAAGAGGGTATCAAACCAAAGAAAAATCTTATCGATGCAATCACTAATGCTCCAGCACCTGTGGAAAAGGATTCCCATAAGTCTTTTTTAGGACTTAGTGAATACTATGCACGTTTTGTGGATGGATAGGCATTGTGTGTTGAACCTCTTAGATGCTTGACTCGCAAAAATGAAAAGTTTGATTGGAGAGCAGATCATGAAGATGCTTTTAATAAAATTAAGGACATGATCAAGAATGCTCCTGCCTTACAACCATTTACATGTGGGTTAAAATGCACAGCTACTGTGGATGCAAGTTAAATCGGACTCGGAGGTTTACTCACTCAAACTCATAAAGGAAAAGAAAATACCATTGCATTTATTTCACGAACTTTAAGTAAGGCTGAGTCAAATTACAGCACTATCGAGAGAGAAGCTTTGGCTTGCACATGGGCTGTTCAAAAGTTCAAAAGCTATTTGTGGGGTAATTACTTTGATTTACTAACTGACCACAAACCTTTGATATATTTAATGAGTGGAAATGGTACAGGTATGGCATCATCTAGATTACTAAGGCTCATATCAAGGTTGCAGGAATACAATTTTGATATCAAGCATATATCAGGTGGAGCTAATTTTAGAGCAGATTATTTATCTCGCTTACCTGTTAAAAACATTTCCGACACATTAGAATATGACGATGATGAATGTGTTGTTGTCTCTGCCATTGATGCTTCAGAATACACTAGGGGAGTCATTTCTGAAGAAGATTGGATTGAAGGATATAAAAATGATGATGTACTAAAAAAGTAATCAAATATGTCACCAATGGTTGGCCACCATTAAGAAATTTAGAAAAGTGTTTAGTTCCTTCTTGTAGGAACTGGGTTCGCCAGGTCCCCGGGGGGGTAGCATGGACCGAGCAGGCAGGCACCCGAAGCTTAGGTGTTAAGTGACTATACAACACACACATCCACTGAGACCATAAGTGCACGCAAAGACTGAGTCCACACCAGAATGCGTGTTTCCAAATAAATACGTTTTATCTGGGTTCAAAATCAGGTCAGTCAAAAATCACAGCAGCATTAACTCATTGCTTTCCCTTAAAACACATGCTTTCCATTTCTTGGGCATAAATACTTAAATAAATAAATATTAGATATTAAATAACGGTAGGCCTGGTAATAGCCTTGCTCCTAGTCAGCACCTGCAAAGATTTCCCTTTTAAGACATTTAAATAACATTTCATTACTCAGCAACAGTCACTTCGTCGCTGCAGGAATCGGCATGTCAATAAATGGGGGGTAAACATTTCCTAGCTGCAAAGATAAGCCAGTTATCAGCAAAGGTAGTGCATCTCAAAAGGCTGGAATAAAGCAGTTCAATAATTAGAAATAAGCGTTTCTTTTAGGTAAACTCCAACAGTTCATTAGATAAGCAACAGGCACTAATAACCTTTCCTGCCGGAAAAAATGAGCATTTCTTTTGGTCAGAATAGGCAGGACATTACTCTCAGGAGCTAAGCATGACAATTCCAATAACAATCAGGCCACCATAACAGAAGAGCCTTTCCCCTACTAAGGGGTTAACTTTTCCCTAGGGATAGTCACAAAAGCCCCCTGGAGGGCTCCTCAAACGACACAGGGCTCCTGCCCAGTCCACAGTACTTATCGGGGCCAACGGGGCCCAACTGCAGTCTCCCGCGTGGAGGGCGGTCTTGGGGCCTCCCCAAGGGTTTACCTTACTTCTTCTGCCCCTTCTCGGGCCCTTGCGGAGGTTCAGCATGCTGGGGTTGATACCCAGAGGCGCGCTCTCAGTACTGCGCTCTCCGGTGAAGTCGGGGACAGGCGGGGGCTCCGGTACTCTACGCGAGCCCCCCCCTCGCAGGTGTCAGAGCCGGTCCCGGTCCTCCCTCAGTGCTTGCAGGGACTGGGAACCAATGGGAGGCCCAGGTGCCCAGCGACCGCCAATAGCAGAGCGGCTCACGGGGCACAGGACAGGGACTCAATCAGCACACGGCAGGGCAGAGTCAACACGGGGGCCCCCGTCACTTGATGCCAGATCCAGGCTTCAGGCCTTGCGAGGCCTACTGCGGCCTGGCAAGATTTCACGGTGGCCCTCTCCTCGCTCCGGGGGCCGCCGAGGGGATGCAGAAGGCGGCGTTGGCGTCTCAGGGAACGCGCCGGGCCGCGGCAATGTCGGTGAGGCTCAGAGGGCCCCTGGCCTGAAGCAGTAAGTTCAGGGGCGCACTCGGTGGAAAGCGCGAAAAGAGGGGGCCCAGCTGAGAAGCGCCTGGTAGCTAAAGCGCTTGGTCCTTGTAGAGCTTTTGCGGGCAATTCACAATCTCGCCTCAGGCAGCTCTCTTTGGGCCCACAGAGGGTCTCCACGCAGTAGCGCTTCTCAGGGGGGCACAGCGCTTGCCAGTCAACAGTTCACAGCGCTTCCCAGGGGGACCATAGGAAAGCACTGGATAGGGGAATCAGACAGAGTTGCAGGTCAGATAGCCCAGGACAGGCCACACAACAGTGGCAAAACAGCAGAGGGGACCCAGGTGAAGTCAGGGAGCGCAGGGGGTGACACAGCGCCAATACCTGGTTGATTCCCCACCAGTCCTGTGGGCAGTGAGAAGGTCTTGGCGCTAGCTGGTTCCTACGCCCTTGTTAGAAGTTACTTGAAGAGAGGGGGGGTTGAGTTGAAGGCTTGTCAAGTTTCCTCAGCAGATCACTTCAGGTGGTCCCTGGGTTCCCCTTCCGCCGGGCCAGATCAGTGGGCTAGTTCAGTGTTCCTCACACAACTTGGTGGGCAGCGCCTAAACCCTGTCACCCCCAGTGGCATAGGTTCCTAATTAGGCCCTACCGCCTAAGTCTCCTGCGTAGGGTCCCCTAGGTCAGTGATGCCCCAACTGACTAGAAAGTTTCCCTCCCTTTCCTTTTATAGCGTCAGTTGGCAGTTGGCAGTGGCAGTTGGTGTCCACTCCCCTATTCTGGAAGGTTCCAGGAGCTTCCTCACTCTAGCTATGGGCAGGCTGGCAGGCTGGTACTGCAACAATGTTTAAGGGTTCCAGCCAGCTCCTGGCTACTAGAGTGCACCTATAACGACCACGCTGCAGTAGCAGGTGTCAGTGGCAGCCATGTTGGGGGAAGAGAGCACCTGCACCTTAGCATTGATAAGCAATGGGAAGGTGCCCAGAGACCTAAGGCCAACAAAAAGTAGGTGGGAAAAATGAGGCAAAAGCGAAAAAAAATGGGGAAGACCACCCTAAGGCTGACAGGTCTAACACTTTTAAACAAGTATTTTCTGAATTGCGCGTGGAGAATAACATAATCACTAGAAATGGTCTATTTGTTCCACCATTAAAGCTCATTTATTCTTTAGTGAAAAAGGCACATATTGGTCATCCAGGTACGTCAGGAACTAAAAAATTACTTCGAAAATGTTATTGGTGGCCAAGTATGGATGTTTTAGTAGAATAATTCATTAATAAGTGTCCTGAATACTTATTATCTGATAAGCATTGGAAAAACAGTAAAACTTCTACTTCCACTAATATTTTGCTAGATCAACCTTGGGAAAAATTAGCAATAGATTTTTCAGGACCATATAATATTTTGAGAAGTGACATGAAATATCTTACAGAGTATTATTCCGAATGGATTGTTTATGATTTTGTTTCTTTTCCCACAACTGATGTTGTCATTAATGTTTTGGAAAACCTTTTTTGTACTGAAGGATTTCCCAAAAAAGGAGTGTCTGATAATGGCACACATTTTATTTCAAATAAAATGGTGGATTTTCTTAAAAGATATGATAATAAGCATGAGAAAACACCTTTGTAATTTCCAGCTGCTAATGGTTTAGTTGAGAGATCAAATATGTTTTTTTAACCCCTTCAGTGCTGCGCGAATTTCGCTGCAGTGCTGAAGGGTCATAAATCACATTGACTCATGACGGAAATGTTCCGTCATCAGCACCGGAGCACCGACGCTGATGACGGAACCGTTCCGTCATGAGCATGGAAGGGGTTAAAGAAGGTATTCAAACAGCTTAATCTTCTGCTTAAGTTGTGCGAAAACATATAAAAGAGAAAGTTTGGAGTTATCTCAACACTCCACATTCCGTCACTGGTTTCTCTCCTTTTTTCTTATTGAAAGGTAGAGATGCAAAAACTGTTTTAAATCCTGTTTTTGATAACAAATTAGACTCTTTGTCCAGGGTGGTTGAAATTAATTCTCACAGTTAAGTGGATGATTGTGTAAGAATTGTTTTTGAAGAAAAGGTACACACTTTGCACTAAAATGCCTATTAAGGAACAGAAAGAATATGTAACTGGAGATTGGGTCATTGTTAAAATATATTTTTCAACAAATTGTAAGAGTCACACACTCTTCACTCATGTTAAAAAATTATGGATGTGGAACAAGAGTGCTGTTGTAACAATTGAACCTTTCTGAAAAGGTTGTAAGCCTACTAAATTGTAAACAATACGGGCCCGATTCACTAAAGGCCTCTGCACTAGTGGCGGAGGCCTCACAAACATGGCATAGCGCCGCACTCATGGTGAGACCTCCGCACAGCAGTTTCTCATTGCAGAGGCCCTGCCACAAGTTTGCCCCCCCCCCCACGACCACGAGTGTGGAGGTCCTTTGTGAATCGGGCCAGGAAAGTGTATATATATATATATATATATCAGCATCCACCCTCCAGCAGTGTGAAAGGAAAGAGCCACAAGCAGGGAATTTCAGGTGAGGCTGTTTAATGGCAACTGGACAGCGTAGGTATAATGCATTTCGGATTGCTCCTTCTTCAAACACCTCTTGCTGCCGCGCCTCATGTCCGTGTTGCCGAAATTAAATGTCCGCAGCTTTTAAGGCGGCATGCTCACAAACGCCTCCCAAACCATGTGATCATCCGCCATGTTGCAGATGATAAGGAACTCCAACATCCAGAATGCTGTGTGACTGGTATGGCGTGATGTGGGAAACTGCAGTTATTTCTGATAGTTTATAGACATTGTGTGACTCGGCAAACTTGACGAGGTCGCTTTTTTAATGTCCTGGCCCCTCGAGTCCCTGCTGCATAACGTTCCAACCCGCAGGACGCCGTATCGCTGGGTCATAGGTTGGCGAGATTGCACCAACACTCCCTTGAAGTCACGGTCTGCTTTTAAGCAGTGTCCCTCGCGTGCCGGCGCTCAGTTGGTGGGCTGCCTGATAGCCCATACCTGGGCACGCTCCATTGCTCCGCAACCGCAGAAACCAGAAATGCAGGCAGCCGCTTAGCAGAACGGGGCTCCTTTGCGTGTCTTCTGGTTGACACGGAATATCAGCATCCGCCCTCCAGCAGTGTGAAAGGAAAGAGCCACAAGCAGGGAATTTCAGGTGAGGCTATTTAATGGCAACGGGACAGCGTAGGTATAATGCATTTCGGATTGCTCCTTCTTCAGACACCTGCCGCGCCTCATGTCCGTGTTGCCGAAATTAAATGTCCGCAGCTTTTAAGGCGGTATGCTCACAAACGCCTCCCAAACCATGTGATCATCCGCCATGTTGCAGATGATAAGGAACTCCAACATCCATATATCTATACTACTATTATAAAGAGAAAAGTCAGTCCTTTGAGCCAGGTAAACTCGAAACGTACACCACCAATCTAAACACCCAAGACATCTATGAAAACCTCAGGGCAAGCAGAAGGACATAGGCGATATAAAAATAAAAAATATACGTTATTTAAAACATTTACGAATAAAAATAAAGTAGTCCCTAGAAAGTAGCGCCGGCTGCGACGTCTGCGTGATGACATCGGGAGCGCGGGGAGGAGCGGCGTTCAGGAGCAACAGGAAGAGCGGAGGACATGAGCGCGGGGAGGAGCTGCGGAGGACAAGCGGAAAGGAGCGGCGAGAAGCGGAGGAGCAGTGGCAGCGCGGGGAGGAGCGGCGGATGAGGTAGCGGACAAGCGGTCAGGAGTGGCGAGAAGCGGAGGAGCAGTGGAGAGGTAAACACAGCAGCGCGGGGAGGAGCGGCGGATGAGGTAAGTCAAGCAACCGCGGGTGCGCAGAGAGGGACGGGCGGGGTCCATGAACAGTGAGTGATAAAGTGTGCGCAGCGAGGGACGGGCGGGGGCCATGAACTGAGAGTGATAAAAAAGCATTTTACACAAAGTCGGGACGTCCAATAGTGTATTTTTTTTACTTTCCGTGAAAGTTCCCCTATATGTTTATGTTACGTCTAATCCAAGGAACCATCTATTCAACGATTTCAGTGCTCTGAATACTGCTCCTAGAAGGGAGCTCCAAAAGGGTCCCTTTTCACTTTTGCTCGAGGGGATTATGGGGCATATTATCAAGGGGGGAGATAGGCAATTTTCGCCGCTAATACTATCGCCCTATTAGCAAGCCTGCCTTCTCTATCACTTCCTTATTTCCCTATTCCTTCCTACCTTCTCCATCCCTTCCTTATTTCCCTATTACTTCCTGCCTTCTCTATCACTTCCTTCTTTCCCTATTCCTTCCTACCTTCTCCATCCCTTCCTTCTTTCCTTCTTTCCCTATTACTTCCTGCCTTCTCTATCACTTCCTTATTTCCCTATTCCTTCCTGCCTTCTCCATCCCTTCCTTCTTTCCCTATTACTTCCTGCCTTCTCTATCACTTCCTTCTTTCCCTATTCCTTCCTACCTTCTCCATCCCTTCCTTCTTTCCTTCTTTCCCTATTACTTCCTGCCTTCTCTATCACTTCCTTATTTCCCTATTCCTTCCTGCCTTCTCCATCCCTTCCTTCTTTCCCTATTACTTCCTGCCTTCTCTATCACTTCCTTCTTTCCCTATTCCTTCCTACCTTCTCCATACCTTCCTTCTTTCCATATTCCTTGCTGCCTTCTCCATCCCTTCCTTCTTTCCTTCTTTCCCTATTACTTCCTGCCTTCTCTATCACTTCCTTATTTCCCTATTCCTTCCTACCTTCTCCATCCCTTCCTTCTTTCCTTCTTTCCCTATTACTTCCTGCCTTCTCTATCACTTCCTTATTTCCCTATTCCTTCCTACCTTCTCCATCCCTTCCTTCTTTCCTTCTTTCCCTATTCCTTCCTACCATCTCAACCCTTCCTTCTTTTCCTATTCCTTCCTCATTGTCCCTATTTCCTCCTCCTTTCATTTCTCACCAAACTCCCCTTTTTTCGGTCTCACATTCCCACTAGTTCCACCCCTCACCTGCTCGACCACCTATTTTCTCCGTCTCTATGGCCCCAATCCTGCACTAAAACGCCTCCCACGTGTGCTCCTTACAGGGGCCCATACCTGAGGGCCATTGCCGCCTCTGTGCTAAAATGGGGTTCACGCCAGGTCAGGCAGACACAGCCGCTCCTCGCGCAGACACTGCAGGCTGGACGGCTTCGGGCGCTCGACTCGGCTCCTGCCTCTTTTTCCGTTTGCGAAGCACTTCAGTTTGTATAAAATGGAACATTAAATTAATATTCTCCTGAAGGACTATATCTGCCAAAGAGCACAACAAGCGTTTTATGCACCAAAGCAAACTCCTGCAAATGTCCATTGTGGTCACATTAGTGTCGTCATGAGCCGGGGATAAAAATCTGAGCAAACAGCAGACCGACGAACAGGATAGGAGAGCGAGAGACACAAAGACGCACAGACGAGAGGGAGAGATTTTGTTGTAACATTATGTAGTTACATTATACAGTGCCTCGGAGTCTCCCAAACATGTTCAGACGCCAACATGATGTCAGAGACAGTAGGAGCATTAACTCTACCACGTCTAAATCCCAAATTATCCCTCCTAGTCGGACCTGTGCAATTGTAATTCCTATTTGTAAAGCGCGAACATATCACACCTTAAGGGTTTCAAGGCGCTCTAGGCCGTCAGGGAGATCAAGTGAGCTATTGTCCAGAGCCACATGATGCTGAGCTGCCGCTGTGAGCCCTGCACTCTGGGGTCAGCTGCCCTGGCCACTGCGCCACACCTGTCCTTATCACATCTGAACCCCAACATTATGTCAGAAGAAACTGTGGCCCTAAAACAACCAAACCACAATATCATACCAGCACGAACGCTTCCCAGATCACATCTGTAGTGTTGTATGATCATGTGCAGAAGGATCCTTGGGGTCCTTGGCGGACAACTTAGAAAGTTACGGAATTAGTTGGGAGGTATCTGGATGTGGTCAATAAAGTTTCTGACGTAGGGCGTTCAATTAACGGTTACATGCCGAAGAATAAAGACGTGTGTTACAGAGCTCCGTGTGTGGTGCGGTCATTTGTGTGCTCCAGAACTGGGGAGAAACCGACAATATCCAAACCCCAGCATTTTGCATTGGGGAGTTCTACGTCAGGAACTGAGGCTTCGGGTTATACTTCTCTTTCTTTACTGTTAACTTCACACCAGTCAATAAAAACACTCAAAACTCGAAACTGCATACCCATGAGCTCCAAAAAGCCCAATGTCCCATCCAATCACAGGAGCCATTCCCTTGTATATATGCTGACATCACCGTAGTCCTTCCTCTTTCTTTTTTTTTTTTTTTCTTTAAGTGCCTTCATTTAGTTTCCTTATTGTTTTTATGTATGTGCTAATTGTTTGTGCACTTTTATTAACTGTAGTGGTGAGGGGGTAGCTTCCGATCAGTGCTTCTTGTTTCAGGGCTGCTAGTCACCTTTCAGCTTGGAGTGGAGATGTAGAGCGGCAACCGCACAGAATGAGGACATAGTCCTCTTTTTGTAGTTCTGCTCGAGCATGCACGCAAAGCTGATCTGAGATCTGAGTGTCCGATCGACTTCACACGCTGCATACTGCTATTTAATTGTAGCATTTTGAGACGTGTACTCACAGCGCATCAGGGATCTCCTCGTTATTTCAAACCCTGATCATCTTTGGTAGTATATATTGAGTCAACATGAATCATTCAAAAACAAAGGGGCCGATTCACAGAACTAATCTGAGCCAAAATCCTAAATGCACTTCTTTTGGTATTCAAAGAAGGCATTTAGTAGTAGTAAAGTTAGGACTCCTAACTTTACTACTACTAAACTGGGATAAAATCCTAAATGTACCTCTTTTGGTATTCACAGAAGGCATTTAGTAGTAGTAAAGTTAGGACTCCTAACTTTACTAATACTAAATGCCTTCTGTGAATACCAGAAGTAATAAGTTTAGGATTTTATCTCAGTTTAGTGGTATTAAAATTAGGAGTCCTCACTTTACGTCTACTAAATGCCTTCTGTGAATACCAAAAGTAGTAGGTTTAGGATTTTATTTCAGATTAATTCTGTGAATCGCCCCGTGACTATATTTGCCACTTCGCAGCCGATCTGAACGCTGCCGCGGCCGGACAAACAATTACGACACCTGCAAGGGAAGTGAGGCCACGCCCACCGCCCGAGGCCACGCCCCCTTCCACCGCCATCATAAGGATGTGCACTGGCCGGACGCGCAGCGGACGCGCGATGCCGGCGTGCCGCCAGCGTGCCGCCAGCGCGCCAAAGGTAAGCCCGTCTGCGCCCGTCCGGGCCCAGCCGGCCCCAGGCCCTGAATCTATGCCCAACTCCTCCAATGATCGCCTCAGCTACACTCAAGGGGACCTTCTGTCCCTTAAACCCACGAATAACGCTAACTGTCACTACATCTAGAAAGGGGAGAAAACCTTAATTAACTGCGATCTATGCAGCCCAGCCCACACCAAGCTTGAACACCACGCCCTGCATTTGGGCCTTTTGAATTGTAGGTCCCTCCCGAAACACTCCCTAGAGATAAATCACCTCATACAGGATCACGAGACAGACATACTGTTCCTCACGGAAACATGGCTTACCCCAAATTCAGAAGTCGACATTGTTAGTGCCCTCCCCCAAGGATTCCTAATCAACTTCCAGAACAGACCCCTCGGTAGAGGAGGTGGCCTTGCCATTATATATAGGGAAAAATTTGTCTGCAGAGCAAAAAACGGTGGCATTGAAGACTGTGAGAGCTGCCACTTCGCTTTACAAATTTCACCCACAGTCTCTTTCTCCGGCCTACTCATATACCGCCCTCCCGGAGTCCCAACTCAGTTCTCCAGTGCCCTCATAGAGACCGTTACTACACTGGCAGCCTCCACCTCGAACTTCCTGATCCTGGGAGATCTTAATCTCCACTTCAGTGACCCCAAGTACCTGGCAGCGTCCGATCTCCTCCTTGACCTCACTTCATACGAATTGAAACTTGTCAACACGGAGGCGACTCACAACAAAGGGCACTTACTCGACCCCATTTTCACCAACATCCATGAGCTGAGAAATACTCCCCCTCTCCCTCTCCCATGGACAGACCACTTCCTGGTACCACTATCCTGGCAAATCAGTGCCCCTCCACCTCAACCCCTCAAGACTCGAGTCATGGATAGAACTTGGTCTAAACTCTCGATTGAAGACTGGTCCTCCATCCTTAAACAGTCCTACCCCCCCGCACTTGACCCAGTAACTGCAGATACGCAATTCAAAAGCTGGCTCACCCGCTCACTCGACTCCATTCTCCTAAAAAAAACATCCTGGAAAAGGAAAAAAGAGCCAACCCCGCCCCTTGGTACACGCCCGAGCTTAAACTACTACGGAAAGTATGTAAAAAATTGAAGCGTTCCTGGAGGAAAGACGGAACAAAATCCAGAAAAGACGATTATCGCACCGCCTTGAGAACCTATAAAACGGCCCTGCGTGACACCCAGAGGCAATTCTTCAATGAAAGAATCACAAAATCATCCAATTCTGCTAGGGAAACCTTCCTCATCATGAAGGAACTGCTCAAAGTGCCTGACCCTCCCCCAGCTCTTTACACCTCGGAAGACAAATGCAACAAATTGGCAAAATACTTTGATGAAAAAATTCAAAACATTCTTGCCACCTTGCCCCAAGTTAATCTGAGAGCAGACACTAATTGCCAAGCCAATCTAAGAACAGACTCGAATACTCAGCTGGCCAAACCGGCTATCCACTTGGATACCTTTGGCCCTGTAACAGTAGAAGAAGTTCTTAAAACTCTGCCCATCATAAAAAGCGGTTCTCCTAGCGACCCGGTACCCATGCGCATCCTTAAGATGGTTGCATCCACAATTGCGACACCTACCACTGACCTCATTAACTCCTCTCTGCTTCAGGGAACGGTACCTCCCGGCTGGAAGGGAGCCATCGTTAAAGCCCTTCTTAAAAAGTCGCTCCTAGACCCCTCTGATTTGGCCAACTACAGGCCAGTCTCCCTTCTACCCGGCATCAGCAAGCTCACGGAAAAACTAGTCAACAAAAAACTCTCTCAATTCTTAGAGTCTAACAGCCTTCTCCGGAAATCGCAGACTGGTTTCCGCCCTGGACAGGGCACGGACACCGCCCTCCTGGCAGTGGTCGAGGAGGTCAGATGCATTCTGGATTAAGGAGGATCAGTGGCAGTGATCCTCCTGGACCTCAGTGCTGCCTTCGACACTGTTAACCACCAGGTCCTCATACAACGACTTACTGACATAGGGGTGGCGGGAACTGCTCTTGCATGGCTCACGTCTTTTCTCAGCAATCGCACCTTCCAGGTCTGGGAGAGTAACACCCGATCAGCGGCGATTCCCCTCCAGTGCGGAGTACCACAAGGCTCTTCTCTTAGCCCTACCCTATTCAATGGTTACATGTCCCCACTGGAGGAGGTGGTCGCCCCGTTCGGAGTCAAAATCGTGAGCTATGCCGACGACACCCAACTGGTCGTCTCCCTATCCCAACCTGACCAAGAACTGCCCACTCTCCACACCTGCCTATCAAATATTTTCACTTGGATGGGAGAATAATCCCTAAAACTCAATGGGTCCAAAACAGAGATCATGCTTCTTGGACACAAAGGATCCACCCTCCCCCCGAACATCTGGCCCTCCTGTCTGGGAGACCCCCCCTCTCCTAAAAGGGAGATCAAAAGTCTAGGGGTTTGGATGGAAAAGGAACTATCCTTTAAAACCCAAGCCAAAAAAACAGCTGGAACCTGCTTTGGTCTCCTTAGATCGGCCCGGAAAGTCCTGCCCCTCCTCCCTCAACCCTAACGCAAGCTGCTCATCCAAGGACTGATCCTGTCTAGATTGGATCACAGTAACGCCATCTTCCTTGGAGCACCGGAATCCACCCTCAATAAACTGCAACAAATCCAGAACGCCGCAGCACGGCTTCTCACGGACACCCCGGCTAGAACATCTGCCAAACCAGCGCTGAAACTGCTGAACTGGCTCCCTATAAGAGAAAGGATAAAGTTTAAGTCCCTTTGTATGGCACACAAACTTCTCCAGGACAAGGGCCCCTCCATCCTCAGAAACTTAGTCGTGCCCTACAAAGCTAACAGACCTCTCCATTCAGATCATGAACATCTTATCACAGTGCCCAGAGTAAAAAAAGCACGCACAGGAGGTCGGCGATTCTCGGTCCACACAGCCAAACTGTGGAACGCTTTACCCCTCAAACTCAGGAACGAACCTTGTCACCTCCGATTCCGGAAACTCCTGAAAACTCCCCTCTTCCCCTAAACTCCCCCCCTTCTCGTTCACCCCCTCAGACTCTTCTGTTTTGGTCTTTAGCGCTGGGATGCCTTCGGGTTACTATGCGCTCTATAAAACCCATATTCATTCATTCATTCATTCATTCACTTCATTAGGAGGGAACTACGTCCCTTGATGTAAACCACCTGAATTTGTGGCCGTTCTACATATCGGATTCAGACATACCCAGGAGTGCCGGACTTACTGACCTCCCATGCTGGTTAATTCCAGGCAGGAGGAGGTTTGACTGCTGAATCCTCTCAACAGACCAGCCCTGACAAAGTCGTAGGGATATCTCCGAGAAATGATGAAACACGTGTTGGTTTATGGAAGGTCACCTGAAGAAAATAAAATACAACAATTGAAGACAAGAAAAGAAATCTCTTATGCTTAGGACCAATTTTGACTGTTTAAAAAAAACCTGTAATAGATTTGAATGGCGTGTGCTTCATACAATTAATCATTGTTTCTCAATTTAAGGATTATACCAGGGGAGTAGGGTGTATCTTCCCATCATTGAATGCACCGCAGGCGAAAACCCTGTTCCGTAACACACACATGCAATCGCCACGTGAGAGCTTGATACCTCACAAACACCCAGTTCTGACACTAGGGCTATTTCAGTGTGCTCATACCCCCTGTGAACAACTGAGGGGGTGAATAAACACTCAAAAAGGCTCTACCCTTGGGATTATGCAGGTGGTTCCCTCCACTTCAAATTAGCTGTTTTTGGGCCATATATGCCTGTTTTTCTGCCTGTTAGGCATTGTTACACCTGCTCTAAGGTTCATATACCCACTGAACCTCTTCCAGACCCTCATTGCATTTCAGTTAAGCAGTATGGCATACTTCTCTCATGAGGAGGAAGAATATATGGCATACTCAGAGGTACCTTACGAGCACCAAGTAGAAGAGAGGTTGGTGGAAGCACTTGATACTTATGTATTGGATCCCTTAATCTGGCCCTCATCCAGCTTTTGAGGCCTTTCATCCACCTCTTAGTCTGTTATGGATGGTAAGAGTTAAGACGGTCCTGCGGTGATTCCTTCGCCAGCAATGTCGCAACCAATGATGTGAGCTGTGTCTAGAGAGCCTCAGATGGGGGATCCTCTTCTACTTCGAATGTCCAATCTTTGATTGCTGCCTCTGCCTTCGGGATCATGCATGTGGAAGCGCCCCGCCCCAGGGTCCTTCGGGGCGCTGGGTGGGTTCTACTCCCATCTTGACACACTTGTTGTCATCGTTTTCTTCCCCATATTCAGATTCATGATTCAGAAAAGGGGGTGGTGATGAACAGAGTGCCTGAATTAAGCAGACCACTCTTACCCAGTCCAAAGATCAGGGCTTGATCCATCACCGTTTTTTAGCTCACTGCACCATCCCAGCTCAGAACTTGGCTATATGCAAATTAGTCTGTTCCTGTCCCAGTGCATGATGGGAACAGGGCAAACCAAACTACCAAGCCAATTCTTATACTGGGAAGGAAACAAGCTTCCGGGGACCAGTTTCTGCCATTTCAGGCGTCGTCGGCCCGGCTTGCTTGAATCCTGATGGTGCAGTGAGCAAGGGACTCACATCTGAGTATACCCTTCCACGCTTATGGTGGACAAAATGATTCAGAAAAGGGGGTGGTGATGAACAGAGTGCCTGAATTAAGCAGACCACTCTTACCCAGTCCAAAGATCAGGGCTTGATCCATCACCGGTTTTTAGCTCACTGCACCATCCCAGCTCAGAACTTGGCTATATGCAAATTAGTCTGTTCCTGTCCCAGTGCATGATGGGAACAGGGCAAACCCAACTACCAAGCCAATTCTTATACTGGGAAGGAAACAAGCTTGCGGGGACCGGTTTCTGCCATTTCAGGCGTCGTCGGCCCGGCTTGCTTGAATCCTGATGGTGCAGTGAGCAAGGGACTCACATCTGAGTATACCCTTCCACGCTTATGGTGGACAAAATGATTCAGAAAAGGGTGTGGTGATAAACAGAGTGCCTGAATTAAGCAGACCACTCTTACCCAGTCCAAAGATCAGGGCTTGATCCATCACCGTTTTTTAGCTCACTGCACCATCCCAGCTCAGAACTTGGCTATATGCAAATTAGTCTGTTCCTATCCCAGTGCATGATGGGAACAGGGCAAACCAAACTACCAAGCCAATTCTTATACTGGGAAGGAAACAAGCTTCCGGGGACCGGTTTCTGCCATTTCAGGCGTCGTCGGCCCGGCTTGCTTGAATCCTGATGGTGCAGTGAGCAAGGGACTCACATCTGAGTATACCCTTCCACGCTTATGGTGGACAAAATGATTCAGAAAAGGGGGTGGTGATGAACAGAGTGCCTGAATTAAGCAGACCACTCTTACCCAGTCCAAAGATCAGGGCTTGATCCATCACCGTTTTTTAGCTCACTGCACTATCCCAGCTCAGAACTTGGCTATATGCAAATTAGTCTGTTCCTGTCCCAGTGCATGATGGGAACAGGGAAAACCAAACTACCAAGCCAATTCTTATACTGGAAAGGAAACAAGCTTCCGGGGACCGGTTTCTGCCATTTCAGGCGTCGTCGGCCCGGCTTGCTTGAATCCTGATGGTGCAGTGAGCAAGGGACTCACATCTGAGTATACCCTTCCACGCTTATGGTGGACAAAATGATTCAGAAAAGGGGGTGGTGATGAACAGAGTGCCTGAATTAAGCAGACCACTCTTACCCAGTCCAAAGATCAGGGCTTGATCCATCACCGTTTTTTAGCTCACTGCACCATCCCAGCTCAGAACTTGGCTATATGCAAATTAGTCTGTTCCTGTCCCAGTGCATGATGGGAACAGGGCAAACCAAACTACCAAGCCAATTCTTATACTGGGAAGGAAACAAGCTTCTGGGGACCGGTTTCTGCCATTTCAGGCGTCGTCAGCCCGGCTTGCTTGAATCCTGATGGTGCAGTGAGCAAGGGACTCACATCTGAGTATACCCTTCCACGCTTATGGTGGACAAAATGATTCAGAAAAGGGGGTGGTGATGAACAGAGTGCCTGAATTAAGCAGACCACTCTTACCCAGTCCAAAGATCAGGGCTTGATCCATCACCGTTTTTTAGCTCACTGCACCATCCCAGCTCAGAACTTGGCTATATGCAAATTAGTCTGTTCCTGTCCCAGTGCATGATGGGAACAGGGCAAACCAAACTACCAAGCCAATTCTTATACTGGGAAGGAAACAAGCTTGCGGGGACCGGTTTCTGCCATTTCAGGGGTCGTCGGCCCGGCTTGCTTGAATCCTGATGGTGCAGTGAGCAAGGGACTCACATCTGAGTATACCCTTCCACGCTTATGGTGGACAAAATGATTCAGAAAAGGGGGTGGTGATGAACAGAGTGCCTGAATTAAGCAGACCACTCTTACCCAGTCCAAAGATCAGGGCTTGATCCATCACCGTTTTTTAGCTCACTGCACCATCCCAGCTCAGAACTTGGCTATATGCAAATTAGTCTGTTCCTGTCCCAGTGCATGATGGGAACAGGGCAAACCCAACTACCAAGCCAATTCTTATACTGGGAAGGAAACAAGCTTGCGGGGACCGGTTTCTGCCATTTCAGGCGTCATCGGCCCGGCTTGCTTGAATCCTGATGGTGCAGTGAGCAAGGGACTCACATCTGAGTATACCCTTCCACGCTTATGGTGGACAAAAAGATTCAGAAAAGGGGGTGGTGATAAACAGAGTGCCTGAATTAAGCAGACCACTCTTACCCAGTCCAAAGATCAGGGCTTGATCCATCACCATTTTTTAGCTCACTGCACCATCCCAGCTCAGAACTTGGCTATATGCAAATTAGTCTGTTCCTATCCCAGTGCATGATGGGAACAGGGCAAACCAAACTACCAAGCCAATTCTTATACTGGGAAGGAAACAAGCTTCCGGGGACCGGTTTCTGCCATTTCAGGCGTCGTCGGCCCGGCTTGCTTGAATCCTGATGGTGCAGTGAGCAAGGGACTCACATCTGAGTATACCCTTCCACGCTTATGGTGGACAAAATGATTCAGAAAAGGGGGTGGTGATGAACAGAGTGCCTGAATTAAGCAGACCACTCTTACCCAGTCCAAAGATCAGGGCTTGATCCATCACCGTTTTTTAGCTCACTGCACCATCCCAGCTCAGAACTTGGCTATATGCAAATTAGTCTGTTCCTGTCCCAGTGCATGATGGGAACAGGGCAAACCAAACTACCAAGCCAATTCTTATACTGGGTAGGAAACAAGCTTCTGGGGACCGGTTTCTGCCATTTCAGGCGTCGTCGGCCCGGCTTGCTTGAATCCTGATGGTGCAGTGAGCAAGGGACTCACATCTGAGTATACCCTTCCACGCTTATGGTGGACAAAATGATTCAGAAAAGGGGGTGGTGATGAACAGAGTGCCTGAATTAAGCAGACCACTCTTACCCAGTCCAAAGATCAGGGCTTGATCCATCACCGTTTTTTAGCTCACTGCACCATCCCAGCTCAGAACTTGGCTATATGCAAATTAGTCTGTTCCTGTCCCAGTGCATGATGGGAACAGGGCAAACCAAACTACCAAGCCAATTCTTATACTGGGAAGGAAACAAGCTTCCGGGGACCGGTTTCTGCCATTTCAGGCGTCGTCGGCCCGGCTTGCTTGAATCCTGATGGTGCAGTGAGCAAGGGACTCACATCTGAGTATACCCTTCCACGCTTATGGTGGACAAAATGATTCAGAAAAGGGGGTGGTGATGAACAGAGTGCCTGAATTAAGCAGACCACTCTTACCCAGTCCAAAGATCAGGGCTTGATCCATCACCGTTTTTTAGCTCACTGCACCATCCCAGCTCAGAACTTGGCTATATGCAAATTAGTCTGTTCCTGTCCCAGTGCATGATGGGAACAGGGCAAACCAAACTACCAAGCCAATTCTTATACTGGGAAGGAAACAAGCTTCCGGGGACCGGTTTCTGCCATTTCAGGCGTCGTCGGCCCGGCTTGCTTGAATCCTGATGGTGCAGTGAGCAAGGGACTCACATCTGAGTATACCCTTCCACGCTTATGGTGGACAAAATGATTCAGAAAAGGGGGTGGTGATGAACAGAGTGCCTGAATTAAGCAGACCACTCTTACCCAGTCCAAAGATCAGGGCTTGATCCATCACCGATGCACTGGGCCATGGACAGACTAATTTGCATATAGCCAGGTTCTGAGCTGGGATGGGGCAGTGAGCTAAATAATGGTGATGGATCAAGCCCTGATCTTTGGACTGGGTAAGAGTGGTCTGCTTAATTCAGACACTCTGTTCATCACCACCCCCTTTTCTGAATCGTTTTTGGCCACTATAGGTGTGGCAGGGTATACTCAGACATGAGTCCCTTGCTCACTGCTCCATCAGGATTCAAGCAAGCCGGGCCGACGAGGTTGAAATGCCAGAAACCGGTCCCCGGTAGCTTGTCTCCTTTCTGGTGAAGAATTGGCTTGGTAGTTTGGTCTGCCCTGTTCCCATGATGCACTGGGCCAGGGACAGACTAATTTGCATATAGCCAGGTTCTGAGCTGGGATGGGGCAGTGAGCTAAATAACGGTGATGGATCAAGCCCTGATCTTTGGACTGGGTAAGAGTGGTCTGCTTAATTCAGACACTCTGTTCATCACCACCCCCTTTTCTGAATCGTCTTTGGCCACTATAGGTGTGGCAGGGTATACTCCGACATGAGTCCCTTGCTCACTGCTCCATCAGGATTCAAGCAAGCCGGGCCGACGAGGCTGAAATGCCAGAAACCGGTCCCCGGTAGCTTGTCTCCTTTCTGGTGAAGAATTGGCTTGGTAGTTTGGTCTGCCCTGTTCCCATGATGCACTGGGCCAGGGACAGACTAATTTGCATATAGCCAGGTTCTGAGCTGGGATGGGGCAGTGAGCTAAATAACGGTGATGGATCAAGCCCTGATCTTTGGACTGGGTAAGAGTGGTCTGCTTAATTCAGACACTCTGTTCATCACCACCCCCTTTTCTGAATCGTTTTTGGCCACTATAGGTGTGGCAGGGTATACTCAGACATGAGTCCCTTGCTCACTGCTCCATCAGGATTCAAGCAAGCCGGGCCGACGAGGCTGAAATGCCAGAAACCGGTCCCCGGTAGCTTGTCTCCTTTCTGGTGAAGAATTGGCTTGGTAGTTTGGTCTGCCCTGTTCCCATGATGCACTGGGCCAGGGACAGACTAATTTGCATATAGCCAGGTTCTGAGCTGGGATGGGGCAGTGAGCTAAATAACGGTGATGGATCAAGCCCTGATCTTTGGACTGGGTAAGAGTGGTCTGCTTAATTCAGACACTCTGTTCATCACCACCCCCTTTTCTGAATCGTCTTTGGCCACTATAGGTGTGGCAGGGTATACTCAGACATGAGCCCCTTGCTCACTGCTCCATCAGGATTCAAGCAAGCCGGGCCGACGAGGCTGAAATGCCAGAAACCGGTCCCCGGTAGCTTGTCTCCTTTCTGGTGAAGAATTGGCTTGGTAGTTTGGTCTGCCCTGTTCCCATGATGCACTGGGCCAGGGACAGACTAATTTGCATATAGCCAGGTTCTGAGCTGGGATGGGGCAGTGAGCTAAATAACGGTGATGGATCAAGCCCTGATCTTTGGACTGGGTAAGAGTGGTCTGCTTAATTCAGACACTCTGTTCATCACCACCCCCTTTTCTGAATCGTTTTTGGCCACTATAGGTGTGGCAGGGTATACTCAGACATGAGTCCCTTGCTCACTGCTCCATCAGGATTCAAGCAAGCCGGGCCGACGAGGCTGAAATGCCAGAAACCGGTCCCCGGTAGCTTGTCTCCTTTCTGGTGAAGAATTGGCTTGGTAGTTTGGTCTGCCCTGTTCCCATGATGCACTGGGCCAGGGACAGACTAATTTGCATATAGCCAGGTTCTGAGCTGGGATGGGGCAGTGAGCTAAATAACGGTGATGGATCAAGCCCTGATCTTTGGACTGGGTAAGAGTGGTCTGCTTAATTCAGACACTCTGTTCATCACCACCCCCTTTTCTGAATCGTTTTTGGCCACTATAGGTGTGGCAGGGTATACTCCGACATGAGTCCCTTGCTCACTGCTCCATCAGGATTCAAGCAAGCCGGGCCGACGAGGCTGAAATGCCAGAAACCGGTCCCCGGTAGCTTGTCTCCTTTCTGGTGAAGAATTGGCTTGGTAGTTTGGTCTGCCCTGTTCCCATGATGCACTGGGCCAGGGACAGACTAATTTGCATATAGCCAGGTTCTGAGCTGGGATGGGGCAGTGATCTAAATAACGGTGATGGATCAAGCCCTGATCTTTGGACTGGGTAAGAGTGGTCTGCTTAATTCAGACACTCTGTTCATCACCACCCCCTTTTTTGAATCACATTCAGATTCAGACATCGTCCAGGATGATCCGAAGCCAGCGTCAAAACGCAAGCACAAGACGCACCATGCCAATGCTGATTTACCGCCGGCAGGTCACAAGTACCTGCTATTTGAACCTGAAAATATTGTTCATCCTCGATCCACTGAATGGGTGCCCTGTATGGAGGTTGCGCACTGTGTTCAGGACAGGTTACACATGGGCTTTGAATATGAGGTGCGCAATACCCTACGGTCTGAATGCACTTGACCATCTCTCCTCAGCAAAGTGGCAGACAAACTGGAGCTGGATCCCAGCATGGTGACCTTCCTTAAGAAATTCACAAAATACTCCAAAAAGGGTCTCGAAAGGGCATGGCATGAATGCCAAGATAAATTGCATTTCCGGCCCTTGCAAAAGAATTTCGGGATTAGCCATTCAGGTGAAGGAAGCTAATTCACAGTTGGATCAGAGTGAAGTTCTTGAATGGGCCGAACGAGCGTTGTGGCTCCTTGGCAACACTAACTGTGCTCTGTCCACCGAGCGCAGGAAATAATTTCTGATGAGGATTGATCCGAATCTGGCTGAGTTGGCCTCCATGGAGGCAGACACTATAGCCAATGGCTTGGTATTTAGTGACAAGTTCGTTAAGGATTTAGGTAAGTAGATTGTCATGTTCTCCGCCTTGGACAAGGCCCAGACGTTGATGAGAAATGTGTTCCAGAGTTGCCTTTTTACCAGTGCCGGGTGCTTTTGAGGCCGGGTGCCCCGTCATTGATTCAACCAAGCTTCCAAAGGTTACTATCAGAAGGGGAAGAGTTGCCCTTTCAGGATCTTCCAACTTCTACCCCACCTGCTATAGAGGAGGTTGTGGCCACACCCAGTGAGGCAGATATTGGGGTGGTAACAACAGCACAGATTCCACATATGCAGATGTCGGTTATTCCCACCTCTGAGGCCTTGGTGGGGGGGGGGGATACAGTGGTTTCAACACAATTGGGAGATTAACACTCAGCAACCATGGGTGCTACAGATGGTCCAGGGGTTCAGATTGGTGTTTTATTCCACCCACTGGCAAAAGAGGATACCAACTCCCCTTCTTCTTCCCAAGTGGCGAGCAGTTTTATAGACAAAACTCACGTGCTATTTTCGAAAAGGGCTATAGTACAGACAGATATGCATCCACAGGGTTTCATCAGTACATCCTTTTCGGTTGAGAAAAAAGAGCACAGCTTTTAGCTAGTCCTGAATCTAAAAAATGTCAATTCCTGGATAGTGTATTGCCACTTCAAGATGGAGGGCATATATCTACTCCATGACCTTTTGCAAGAGGAAGACTGGATAGTTCGGTTGGACCTCAAGGACACTTATTTGGCAGTCCCCATTTTATCCCCACTTCAGAGGTTTCTCCAATTTGTGTGGCACCATCGTTGGTACGAGTTTAGTGCCCTCCACTTTGGTCTGTCCTAATCTCCAGTTTCACCAAATTGCTTCGATGGGTGGCCAGTACCTCCAGTAGTGGGAAGCAGCCACGGTCCGTGCAGGTAACAGAGGTGGGGCCGGGTAAGAGGGGATTTCGAGGGACGATGCTGAGGGAAAATTAAATAAATAAATAATTTTCCCTCAGCAACGTCCATCAAAATCCCCCCTTACAAGGCCCCCCACTGCTGTTACCTGCACGGGCCACGGCTGGTGGGAAGTATGCTTGATTATTTGTCTAGACGACATCCTCGTCATGTAGAAGAACAGAGACACAGTTCTTCTTCATCTCTCTTAGATGGTCCGACTGTTTCAGGACCTGGAGTTCGTCATCAATTCAGAAAAGTCAGCTATGGTTCCTTCCCAGACTGTGTAGTTCCTGGATACTGTCAAGGCCCAACTCCCTAAAGAAGCACTTCAGGAGAGCGCTTGCCTTTCCGACTATCTTGTTGATGAGCCTGGCTAGCCTAGTTGGCCTCTTAGTGTCCCCATCCAGGCAAAATTTCCAGGTAAACTGCATTACCGGCCCCTAAGAGGTTAAAGATCTTGCATCTTTGTAAGGGTCTTTCCTATTCGGAGTGAATAGAACTGTCGGGCGAAGCCATGACGGAGATGTCTTGGTAGTTGGACTACGTGAAAGCCTGGAACGGCAAAGCGATGTTTTGCTTCAGTTCTGGAGGTGATAATAGAATTCGATGCCAGCTGATGGAGCTGGGGGGTTAGGTGTTGCCCAGTGGAGACAGGGGGCAGGTGGTCCCCCGATGAGTTGCATCTCCATATCAATTGTCTGGAGCTCTTGGCAGAGTCCGTAGTCGATCATACTCTATCCCTGCTCAAGACGAGTTGTTGCATTCTTCTACGAATGGGCAACGTGTCAGCAGTATGGTATATCAAGCGTCTGGGCAAGATGAGATCCCGTCTTCTGGTGCAGACTGCCAAAGACTTCTGGCAGTAGTGTCTCCAATGTCTGATCTCAGTGATGGTGGAATATATTCCAGGCCAGTCCAGTGTGATTGCGGACTGGAACTCTCTTTTCCTATAGGATTCCAGCAGTTGGCGACTTCATCTTCGAGTCTTTCACAGGCTGAATCAGCTTTGGGGTCCATGCTCAATCGATCTCTTTGCATCCCATCTGAATGTGCATCTCTAGATATTTTACTCATGGATGATGTATCCTTTTGTGGCTGCCTCCGCCACATTCCTCCTGTCATGGATGACCAATCAATCAATCAATCATGGTTTATATAGCGTGACTACTCACCCGTGAGGGTCTGCTGATCCATCTGGGCTCTGGAGTTCAGTCAAAAAGCCAGGTCTTTGGGATCGTATATGAATTGGGTCAACAACTTGGCTTGCCTGAGGTGGAGAGGCAGGGTTGGCGGTGTTGTAGGAGTAGGATTTTGCTCCGGTCCTGGTCTTGTGGGTCTGTTGGACAGTGGCCAGGGCCAGTTGGGCGCAGTGGACTTGTCTGGTGGGTACTTGGAATGAGATGCGGTGGTTCAGATATGCTGATCCTGCATCGTGGAGGGCTTTGTAGGCATGTGTGAGAAGTTTGAAAGTGACTCTTTTGTTGGGAGCCAGCAGGTTTCTCACAGGTGTTTGGTGATGTGGCTGTGGCGGGGAATGTTGAGGGTCAGTCTAGCTGCGGTGTTTTAAACGTTATGTAGTTTCCTGAGGAGTTTCTGGGGACGACGGCAGAGAGTGCATTGCCGTAGTCGAGTCTTCAGCCGATGAGCCCATGGGTGACCGTCTTTCTGGATTCGTTGGGGATCCATCTGAAAGTCTTTTGAAGAAGGTGAAGCGTGTGGAAGCATGATGAGAAAATGGAGTTGATCTGGCGTTTCTGGTGACCTTCTTTCTGGATTCAGTGGGGATCCATTTGAAAGTCTTTTGAAGCAGGTGAAGTGTGTGGAAGCATGATGAAAATATGGTGTTGATCTGGCGTTTCATTTTGAGCGAGGAGTCCAGTATGATGCTGAGGTTTTTTTGCGTGGTCTGTGGGTGTGGGGGGTGTTTCTAGTGCAGCGGGCCACCAGGAGTCATCCCAAGCAGAGAGGGTGGGTCCCAGGATGAGGACTTCAGTCTTGTCTGAGTTGAGTTTGAAGCAGCTGGCTCTCATCCAGGTGGTGATGGCCTTCATCCCATCGTGGAAGTCATTTCTGATTGCTTTGGGTTCACTGGTGAGGGAGAGGATCAGCTGAGTGTCGTTGACGTAGGAGATGATGTTGAGTTTGTGGTTCCTGACGATGGTTGGGAGTGGGGTCATGTATACGTTGTAGAGGGTGGGTATCAGGGATGAGCCATGGAGCACTCAGCAGCTGATCTCTGTGGGTTCTGAGAGGAATGGAGGTAGTCTGACTTGCTGTGTTCGACCAATGAGGAAGGAGCGGATCAGTCCAGGGCTTTGTCGTGCATGCCGGCTTCATGGAGTCTCGGGCTTAGGGTGCGGGGAGACGGTGTTGAAAGTGGCCGAGAGGTCCAGGAAGATCAGGGTTGCTGTTTCGCCCCGGTCGAGGATGGAGTGGATGTCATCAGTGGCAGCAAGGAGGGCGGTCTAGGTGCTGTGGTTGCTTTGGAAGCTGGATTGGGAGATGTCCCGAACAAGGATGGCTTAGAAGAACTCAGAAAGTTGGGCGTTGATGACTGGTCTCCTGTATACATTTTCATCCTTCTTGATGATTCAAAGGGTACTCTCACAGGTAATGCAGCAAAAGGCAGATGTGTTTTAGTGACCCCTTGTTGGAAAGCCTAGGCTTGATTTTCTGTAGCGATGTCGCTATCTTGCGCACTACCAGTGCAGATTCGCCCCTTTCCGGATCTCCTCTCTGGTCCGAGGGGCCTTCCACATCCATTGGTGTCTCAGGGGCTCTTGTCCCTCATGGTAGGGAGAATTTCTAGTGATGTTGATAAGTCTCAGGTGTTTTGCATGACGCTATGTTCTTCTTGTCACAATCTCTGCCTCCCTCTATGCACAAGTGATATGAGACAGCTTAGCAATGAAGGTGTGTTAGTATAATGAACAGAGTGTGGATTCCATGGGGGCAGGTGTTACATATGATTGGTAATTTTCTGCCTGATTTGGCCAGCCAGGGTCTTGCCTACAGAACTTTTACAAACTTCCGTTCTGCTATTTCTGTGGGTCACCCCCATTTAGACGGTAATCAATAGGTGAAAATCCATTAGTATGTAAGTTACTTAGGGTTATTCGGATGGTCGGTCCCCCTAAACAAAATTCCAGCAGGAACTATTTTCCACCAACATTCTAATCCAAAAATATCCAAAGGGAACTGTTCCCAGACCACATCCAAAAACAACACTATATTAGCAGAAGTTGTACAGCAAACATGCTCTACATGATGTGAAAAAATCTCAGCCTGAATATTATCTAATGTACACACTGCGGCCCTCATTTAGAGAGGTAAACTTACATTTGGTGTGAGTTAACCATTTTTTTGCAATTCCCAAACTACGAGTGTAGTTTTACGTCTAGCATTTTTACGACAGAATAGACATTCCTATCTTTCAATTTGTGAAGTTCTCTGCAGTTGTAAAGATACTATACATAAAACTACACTCGTAGCTGGTGGATAGCAAAATATAGCAACCCTACACCCAAAGTGTAAATTTACCTTTGTGAATAAGGCCCTGTGTTTTTCTCACACACAAATAGTATTTTCTGGATTACAAACGGTACTAAGACATTTGCCCATTTTTCAAATTGTGACTAGGGGCCAGATGTACGACCATTTTTTGCAGTCGCAAAGGGGTTTTTGGCCCGTTTGCGACTGCAAAAAACATGTGGCCCATGTACTAACCATATTTTGCGAGTCGCAAACAATTTGCCAACACCCCCAAAACTCATGCCGCCCGGGTGGACTGCCCACCCCTTTTTGCTACGCCACTGTTCCAACAGGAATTGTACCCCAGCCACATCCCAACCTCAGATTGATCTGTGCAGGAACTTTACTACAGAAATGTCTAAATCATAACAAGAACTACACACCACGTCCACGCAAATCACTATAACTCTTCAATTGTGCCAATTAGACCTCAGGATTATCGCAGTATGAACTACACTCCAAGCATGTAAAAAGCCTAACCGTATTGTAAAACATATTCTATACAACAAGCCCTCCTATGAAAACATTACCCCAACAAGAACCGGACCCCAGCCACACACCCAGATCCGTGTGGTTGTTTTACCTGCGTTTTGTTCCTAATGTGTTTTGAGAAGCAGTGGAAAAGGGAGAGGGAAGTGGAGAAAGGGTCAATAAAATTTTAACTATGCTTTTTTAGGACCACCTATATAATACTTCCTTATTAAAAATAGGATGAGTGTGCCTGTCCACAGCTTGTAATTATATACTCTTTAGTTGGCATCTTATCAGGCATGTGGCATTATTTTGAGCGTTTTCAGATCCCATTCACACTACCTGACAACTCTGGCCCAACAAATAAGACAAGATGGATGCTCACGCCATTGGTCGAGATTTATGTATCCTTTACATAAGGCTTTGCAACATTGGTGAAATTTTCTGCTCACATCACAAAAGGCTGTTGACTTGATTGAGTTAGTGCTGCCCGCACTGTATCGATAACTGATGGCCTGTCCATTTAAGATGGACGCCTTCCTAAGAGGAGCCTGCCTGGGTGGCCTGTCCCTTAGAAACAGAGTGAAGAACAAATGACTATCAAAATCTTGCAACTAAGCAAACTAAAGTTCATTCTTTTAAAATGCTGTTCCTTGATGGTCATCGCGCCATCCACTGCAGATATAACTGATGAACATCTGCTTCCTCATGGAGGCGTGGCTTGCGTGCTCTGCACCCCCCCCTGATGGACATAATCTTCCCGCAAGAATACAAGAAGCGACAGAGAGGCAGAGCACATAAACCTGGATGGGCACCAGCCATATTACGTAGAGTGCGCATTGGATGTGCTCCACATACGACTCACGCGACCATCATCGTCCACAAGGCCCAACAGAAGACCCCATTGATTCCTCTACTGCTACAGTACTGTCTTCTGACGACCACCTGCTGCCTGATGACTTTAACCCCCACCGCGACCACAAGGATACAGAGGCAGAGGTTTTGTTGTCCTTAATACTTGAAAAGAATACAGGGCTATTCGTAATCTGCTGTTACGAATAGCCCTGAGGAAGTCGGTGGCTTATACCACTAAAGACGAAACACTTGTTGGTGGCTAGGATTGCTTATGAGGAAGTGCTATACAATAAATAAAGATAAGAAGATCTTATCGACCTTGATTTATTAAGAATTCCACTTACTGTTGTTGCAAGCTCAGGATATACTTGTTTTTGTGGTTGTATACTTGAAAAGAACTCAATGTAGCTCTCAACAAAACCAGCACACATTCTCCAGCAGCCAATCGGGTTCTTATTACTGTCAAATCAGAGCACAGTTCAGTAGAGGACCCTGCCAGAGATGACTGGTCAGACTACTTCATCATCCCATTTACCACTGCCATCCCTAAGAACCCCAGAAAATACAACCACAAATTCACCTAAAATCTAAAAGTGCATGGGTGAGGCGTGTAAGCAGCATACCAACTCAGGCTGCTCTTGGGGTTTTCTCTGAAGGTGTGACAGGACACCCCTTTCAGCATCACACAGGACCACCCTTCAAGCCTTTTAAAATCACCTACTTTTCAGACTCCTGCCCACCATCTCAAGTGACTATCCCCCAGATACATCAAACCCAAATTCTAGATTTCTAAATTGCGAGAAATACCGAATCGCAATTTAGAAATCGCAGAATGGGATTCATAAAAAATTGCGATTAAAAAAAGCGAATCGCAATCGGCCGCAATTGCTGTTTGCGATTTTCCCAAAATTGCATAAAATTCGCAGAATCGGCCGTTTTCCTTGTTGAAATTGCGATCTCGCAATTACCGAAATCGCAAATTGCGATCTCGCTAATTGCAAGATCGCAAAAACGGGAAGTCGCATTTCGAGCACAGTGATGACATCACAACCAGGAAGCAGGCAGTTCCCACCCTCATTCTGCATACTGAGCCTGAAGTGGAAGCAGCACTGTCCAGAGCTCCACTCCAGACCACCTCCAACTCAAAATCAGGAGACACCCCATGGCAGAAAATGTCCCAGGAAGCAGCAGGGGGCAGTTCCTCAGGAAGGAAACGCAAAATAAAATTTTCTGAGCAAGAATTGGAATACCTCATTGAGGGAGTGAGCAAAGACCACGACCGGCTCTTTGGGAAGGACTCAAGGAGGGTGCCTGAGGCGGACAAAAGAAGGATTTGGATGCGCATCCGCGCCAAAGTAAATTCCGTGGGAGTGACCCAGCGCTCCATAGATGAATTAAAGAAGAGGTGGTACGACCTCAGAGAGCGTGCTAAGGAGAGGATCGCAGAGAGGCTGGGGGAGCGTGTCGCAACAGGAGGAGGAGAGCCCACTATCCCACCCAACACCCTACTTGATGACCTTGTGAAGGACACCCTAAATCCCCAGGCATGCGTGGGGGTAACCCAGCTGGACTCCTCCCGACCCACCCAAGATTCCCAAGGTAAGTGCCATGCGACTGCGACCCTGTCCCCTAACAATGGCCATGACCCCAGAGCAACCCATTAGAAACCCCAGTCATGCAGCCCATGCACACCAGAAAAGCCCTATTGCATTGTGGGACATGTAGTCTGACCACAATTTCCATCTATCCCCATACAGCCAGACCTGTCCAGTGAGAGTCAATCCTACAGCCAGTCAGGGAATGGTAGCCTGCATGCATGTAGCAACCTTCCATGTGCAAGATACATGTCATTAATCAACGTCCACTTTACATCACAGGTGGTGCTGAAGGACCCAGCACTGATAGCGAGGCCCTGCAAATAGATGACAATCCTGAGGACACCGAGGGAGACGTCCATCCTTCCCCTCAACCAAAACCATCAGGGCAAGCTGCAGCACCAGCAGTAGTACCACCACCTGCCCCTGTGGACAGTGCCACCTCAGCAACAACAGGCGCGCCACAACCGCAGCATGTGACACACATGCCAGTGGCACTGACAACAACAGCTGCAGCACGGAAACAAACCCGGCGCACTGGCACTGTGAGAACACAGTCCAGCGGACCGGTGAGGGAGCCGCGCGACACAACACCACGCGCTGGCAGGGGGGTGAATGTGCGGGTACCTGGCCTCTCAATTGAGCGCCGTATGCTCCGCATACACCAGAAGCAGGCCCGTCATCTCGCAGCCATTCACCTACAGCTGCACAAGACCGCAAGGAATGTGGGACAGCTCTCAGACAGAATGGAGAGGATGACCGCTGCAGTGAAGGAAAACATCCAGGCCATGTTGACCCAGCAGGACGTCAACCGGCGCCGCCACCGCCAGCTGCTGACCCGCCTGTCTGCGTACACGCGGTCGAACTACATCATAGGGAATGCCACCTCCCAATCTCACGACGCTCGTTGGCCATGCAAGTACAAATGGTCCAATGCTGCCAGGATGTCGCTAGGGCACTGGAGCAAGTTACCACTGCAGTGCAGGGTCTGCTAGCAACTGGCCATGGCCAGGCAGGTGGGGGGGATGACACAAGTGAGGGAAATTCAAGCCACAGCAGCCAATCTGTGCCACTGGTGATAGTACCCCGCCGCAGCACCAGGCCCACTGCTGCCTCACGGGCAAATGCTGAGGAAGAGGTGGAAAGGCGACTGGGAGCGTCCGCCCGGAGGTGCCATTGACTATTTATTTTGTACCATGACCCATGCTGCTGAGACAGGCATGCCCTCCTCACATACATGGGGACGTATGACTCAATATAGCTCTCATGTAACTGTGAGAAAAAATTCCACTTTATTGTGAAAAAAACAATAATATATATTCAGTACCAGTTAATCTGACTCATGTCATTATTTCAATTGTCATGCATGAGTGAAGTGTTGGGTGAGGGGAGTGGGTGCACTAGAAACAGTTAATAGTGATTTGGTTGCGGCGCCTGTGTCCTTCTGCAGGATTCTCCCCGCGTGCATGACGCACATGTGCAGGTGGGCGGTTGTCCCCTTCCGACTCACTGCCAGAGATCTCTACAGGTATCCTGCGCTTGGTAGCAATGTTGTGGAGTATTGCACACACGGCCACGATGCAGCAGCAGACCTCAGGCTCGTATTTGAGGGCCCCACCAGTCTTGTGAAGTATGCGGAATCGGCTCTTCAAAAGCCCAAATGTCCTCTCAATGCAATTTCTTGTGCGTATGTGTGCAGCATTGTAATGCCGTTGCTGTGGTGTTGCAGGGTTGAGGTATGGGGTGAGGAGGTACTCACGGAGACCGTAGGCGCTGTCACCTGAATGAAAGGAGCAGAGGGTGAGTGCCTGTTATGCGCAGCTACATGGTCACAGTGTACTATTTGGTGGCATGTGTACTTACCTAGTAGGTGTCCTTCACCAAAGTCTCCCCTGGCCAGTCGGGTGTGTATGCTGCTGTGCCGGAATATGAAGGAGTCATGGGTGCTCCCTGGGTATTGTGCCACTATGTCCGTGATGATTGTCTTAGCGTTGCACACCATCTGGATATTCAGGGAGTGGTAGGACTTGCGGTTCTGGTACATGTATTCTGTTTGTGCAGGTGGGCAGATGTGGATGTGGGTACAGTCAATGCATCCTATTACATGTGGGAATTGCGCAGTGTTGTAGAAATGAAGCTTGGTTTGATTCAAGTCCTGTTGGGTGGTCCGGAATGTGATGTAATGGTGTAGCCGGGTCAGCATTGCCTCCAGGAAACTCCTTAGGCAGCCGGACATGGTGCTCTAGGAGATCCCCCCTGCAACAGCGACTATCCCCAGGAAGCTTCCGGAGGCCAGGAGGTGCAGGCTGCACAAGACCTGGACATGGGTGGGCACGGCATTGGTCCTACTTGTTGGGTGCTGCATCAGGGGGTCTAGGTCCCGGATCAGCTTAGTGATCATTGCCCCATTCAGGCGGTACTTGGAGTAGATTTGCTCCGCAGTTTGGCCCAGAAGGGTGATCCACTAGCGGAATATTTGCTCCTGGATCCTGCGTCTGTTCCTTGCTGCAGCCTAGAGCCTTCGCCGCCTGACCACCATGTAGAGTCCTGGCATTGTGAGAGTCCTCATGCTCCTACTGTGTCTCCTTAAGTGTGTTTGATCAGGCCTGCACCGGTGGCTAGTTAATTAAAAAAAAAAAAATGTCTTCATGGTTACCACCTGGTTTGGGTTCTCTTTAAATTGCGCTTCGCAAATAGCGATTTTCAGATTTTTTGCAATTTGCGAGTTTTCATGAATTGCGTTAGCGATTATTTAGCAGATTCGCAAAATATTTTGCAGAATCCATGGATTCTCGCTAAATCCGATTCGCTATTGGGGTTCCTCCTAGATTCTGCGAATTATTTTGCGATTTCGCATTTTTTTTTTGCGATTTTGCAATTTTGGTTGATGAATCTGGCTGTTTATTAACTTCTTTCGGATTGGGAAGCAGTGCCCCATACAACTACATACAGCTTTCAACTTCTCTGAAATGCATCGAATTGACCGTGTGCTGATATGTCAGATGTTTGTGTTTTCTCCCTGTTTGAACCACTATCCTAGTACATCTGTAAACATACATCTGTATACTCTACGTAAAGGGTTCTAACATACTCCTGAATTATATTTGCACTATACAAAAATACAAATCACTATAGCATAACATACATAAACATTCTCAGTCAGCCTCACGGGTATTTTTTTAGCTCCTGATCCTTTTTACGGGGTCTTCTTTGCGTCATCATTGATGTCAGCGGCTGCCCAGAATACCCCCCAGTCTGTGGCTCCAGAACAGTAAGGCTAACAGGGGGAGGAGGGTCCCAGGACAGGCCGAGGAAGCTCTGCTCTCCCAGGCAAGGAGCAGTGATTTGCCTGGCTCCCTAAGTGGCTTCCCGAATGGTGTGCCAAGGTTAATTAAACTGGTAATTAGAGAGAGAGAGAGCTGTTTAATCTATCTGGTTAATAAAATAAACTCCTTCTCAGCAACACACTGGCATTCCTCCCCCATGCATTCTGCCAACAGAATGACAGGAAGAGTACAGGCGCTGGTATTAATCTGTCAACACAACAGAACACAAGCTCTGAGACTGCCTTCCTCCTTCCAGCAGCCTGCTCCCTCCCTCGATTGTCTCTCCCTCCATTGCATGCCTCGCAGCCGACAGTCAACCCTTGCCTGCTTTGCCAGACGTTTTCGGGCCCCGGCCCCCCAACACTGCCTACCCACCATGCTTGCTGGGACAGTACCAGTCCCACCAAGCCTATTGCTGCATCAGGACCGCCGTGCCACCACCAGGGAATGGTGGTTCCTTGGCGGCTGTGGCGGTCCGACTGCCCTAGTTCTAATATCAGAGCGCCGGTGCAGCGTTGGCTAGACCGCCACTCGGTTGTGGCCGGCATGGCTCGCGGGTGGCGGGCAGGGGGTCGCGCGGGGGAGTTTCATTTAATAATAATAATTTAAAAAAAATTAAACTTAACTTTCCGCCGGTTGGGTCCTTCATCTTCTCTCCTCCTGCTCTCCTGCTCTTCTTCCTCTGGAAGGTACAGGATGCAGCAGCCGGGCTCCCTCACCTAAGCCAATCACAACGCTGCAAGCAGCATTGTGATTGGTCGGGACGCCGCCCAGCCACGGCCTTATGGGGAGGCCATGTTCTCTGGAGTCTGCATTGGAGAAGGCCAGAGTCAGAGTGCATATGACTCACAGAGCAGCCCTGCCTACCCGCAGCCAAACATAAAATGGTAATTACTGTAAGATATTAACTTGTATGTTTCTGCTTTTTGCACTGTGAGAAAGCAGTGGGGTGACGCTTCCGCACTAGTGGAGGAGCTGCCCCTGCTGCCACCACCGTGCCCCAGTGAGTCTGGCGGCCCTCGGACTGTCAAACTCATTATTAGGCCCTAAATTGTGACAACACAAAGAAATTATAATGACAATATTGAAAATATAAATGTATTTGAATATTTATCCACCAGACATTGTTGCATGATATATATGTTACCCAGGTTTTGGTTGAGTCTATGGGTTATTTGTGTGCTTTTTCTTACTTTATAGGTGGGGCACAATTATTGTGAATCCTAAGAAGATCTTTGTGTCTCCTCCTAACTCTGTAATATCACAGTAAACAATGGTTCTCTCCTATTGTATGGTGCCACGCCTCCATACAAAGAAGGGAACACCCCTGGACATCTCAATGGCCAGTAATAGGCTTAACCGCCTCACAACAAGTTCCAGGACACTTGTAATGAGGCTATTTGAGTTCACGCTTGAACTGTGAAGATAGCTGCACTGATAGGATGGGGGTCCCTAACACGCATTGCATCTCTCACAGCCAGTGGACCATTCTGATTTATCAGAACAGACAGGGACCCCATTGTAGGCAGGTGTATTTTCCTTGACTGCATCCCCTTCATTGGGGAGGACCCCCGATGACCCTGGGACCCTTATAGGACCTCCAAAAATGCAGATGGCGGGGCTCATTATGCGCCACTTCCTCTGTGGCACAATTAGTACTCCCACCAAGAGGCTCTCTGACCGTCCTCTTGAATGTAATATGGCATGGGTGCAAAGGCATTCCCTCATTTGCACGGGGTATGAATCCATGAAAATAAGGGCACACTCCTAAACGTATCATGATTATGAAATATGCACACACACACAACCCGGATGGAGGAGGGCCCTCATAAGCGCCTCATAAGCGCCTGTGGGTCCTTCTGTAATACGTGAGTGCTGCAGGGATGAAAACAGTGGGTGTGAAAGCTTGATACACCCTAAGGCACATCCATAACCCAGTTGCTGTTGCTCGTGACTAATCACGGGAAACATTTTTACACCTCAGACATAGGGGCACATGCATCAACCTATTTAGGAAGTGCAAACGGTGCGAATCGGTAAATTCGGCCGTTTGCACTTCCTAAATACGTTTTTGGGATGCATCAAACACTTTTCCAATATTCGCATTTTTTTGCATTTCTTAAAAATGCGAATGCATTTAAGGAATCGCATTTGTGCGATTCCTTAAATGCAATGCATCAATTTAAAAAAAAATGCGAATTTTGAAATTGGAAGTGCAAATTAACACGAGGTTGACCCTCGTGTTAATTTGCGAAAATCTTTCAAAATGCAAAAAAATGCATTTTTTACACTGTCATGTTACAGACACACATGTCCTTAGGACATGTGTGTTTGAAACATGCACTTTCAAATACATTTCAGGGGTGCAGGGGGGGTTCCTTTGGACCCCCCCCTGCACCCTTGGAATGCATCAACAAATTGCGAATTCGTAAATGCCTTCCCATTGACTCCTATGGGCCTTTCGGCCCATAGGAATCAATGGGATTTGCGAAAAAGCAGTTAGGAATTCGGTATTTATTTGCAATTCGGTAAAAATTGCGATTTTTACCGAATTACAAGTAAATACCGAAAAAAATGATGCATAGCATTTTGCAATTCTTAATTTGCGATTCGGTATTTTTCGCAAATTAAGAAATGCAAAATGTATGAATGATGCATGTGCCCCTTAATCCATTAGATACAAACATATGGGGAGGGCCTCAACGGCTCTCCACACCCAAACGCACTGCGTCATACGGATACCAGATCCAATCATTATTTCACCATTTTTCCATTCTTCAAGTTAATCCAATTTTAATCCAAGCTTTTCCAAATTGTAACAAGTTTTTCTTCTCCACATTGAATCCTAGAACGTTTTAGAAAACTTCTCATATTTTTGTATGTCCATCCGGACCTTTTCAAAAAATACGATTCCAAAACAGGCAAGTGTTCAAAGCAGCATTTCTTTATTTTAAAACAACCCAATGCATTTCGGGCTTATTACGAGCCCTTCGTCAGGGGTAGCTGTAAGGCAACAATTTTAGAAAAATACATTATTCCATCGTTTGTAAAGTGCACAATTAGACAATTTTAACATTATGCGCGTATAAAATTTCTCATAAAATATATATTGGAGATGACATTTCATGGCAATTATATTAAAACGGAACGCTGAATGCACGTGACCCATGGGTAATTATTCGTTTCACCCTTAAACATAACCAATACCAAATAGTGTCGAATTTCTGTCAATCTTTTTTCGTGCCCTTGTCCACCCGTTTACTCAACCCTATTTGTAACTAGTCTAGGCAACAACTGCACATTTTATATAATTTTCCGATAAAACAATTCAACATTTTCAATTGCATGCTTGCATCTGATTTAATATGTATTTCACACAGTGTTATAGGGAAACCCCCGCTGCACGCATACCTGCTCATTGCTTAATTTCCTAGCAGTCTCGCAAGCCGCTTTCCTCTCCAATTAACCGGAACTTACTCTGTGAACGCTTATTTAAACTACGGGAGCTCCACACATTTATGCGTTTGAGGACTCCACATATTTTGGTTCTCAGCAACATTTAAGTACGACGGCAATGAACAGAAGATATTCACAGAGTGACTTTGACTAGATCACACAAAGGATTTCGTTGAAAATGTTGAATTGTTTTATCGGAAAATTATATAAAATGTGCAGTTGTTGCCTAGACTAGTTACAAATAGGGTTGAGTAAACGGGTGGACAAGGGCACGAAAAAAGATTGACAGAAATTCGACACTATTTGGTATTGGTTATGTTTAAGGGTGAAACGAATAATTACCCATGGGTCACGTGCATTCAGCGTTCCGTTTTAATATAATTGCCATGAAATGTCATCTCCAATATATATTTTATGAGAAATTTTATACGCGCATAATGTTAAAATTGTCTAATTGTGCACTTTACAAACGATGGAATAATGTATTTTTCTAAAATTGTTGCCTTACAGCTACCCCTGACGAAGGGCTCGTAATAAGCCCGAAATGCATTGGGTTGTTTTAAAATAAAGAAATGCTGCTTTGAACACTTGCCTGTTTTGGAATCGTATTTTTTGAAAAGGTCCGGATGGACATACAAAAATATGAGAAGTTTTCTAAAACGTTCTAGGATTCAATGTGGAGAAGAAAAACTTGTTACAATTTGGAAAAGCTTGGATTAAAATTGGATTAACTTGAAGAATGGAAAAATGGTGAAATAATGATTGGATCTGGTATCCGTATGACGCAGTGCGTTTGGGTGTGGAGAGCCGTTGAGGCCCTCCCCATATGTTTGTATTTACTTGGTGCATTCAGGGCATAGCACAGCCCATCCAGCACGCAAATGATCAAAGTTTGAGAAATAACGTCAGAGTAAAATCGAAAAATTGGGAGTGCATACCACCTCATTCATTGTGTAACTTTCATGCCCCCCGTTGGTTTTGCACCCATTAAACAGAGGAAGATTAAAGCTTAACATTTATGCGTTTGAGGACTCCACATATTTTGGTTCTCAGCAACATTTAAGTACGACGGCAATGAACAGAAGATATTCACAGAGTGACTTTGACTAGATCACACAAAGGATTTCGTTAACATTTCGCGCATATGTATTATATTTAGAGTGATGTTTATGGTTAGCATAAATTGTTTTTAAACGTGACGCAGGGGAATGTGGGGACTGTGGTTTTTTCAGCATTTCCCACAGGGGATTAAGTGACGAATTACTTTGCAATAATTAGGGGGTGGAGCTCCCGTAGTTTAAATAAGCGTTCACAGAGTAAGTTCCGGTTAATTGGAGAGGAAAGCGGCTTGCGAGACTGCTAGGAAATTAAGCAATGAGCAGGTATGCGTGCAGCGGGGGTTTCCCTATAACACTGTGTGAAATACATATTAAATCAGATGCAAGCATGCAATTGAAAATGTTGAATTGTTTTATCGGAAAATTATATAAAATGTGCAGTTGTTGCCTAGACTAGTTACAAATAGGGTTGAGTAAACGGGTGGACAAGGGCACGAAAAAAGATTGACAGAAATTCGACACTATTTGGTATTGGTTATGTTTAAGGGTGAAACGAATAATTACCCATGGGTCACGTGCATTCAGCGTTCCGTTTTAATATAATTGCCATGAAATGTCATCTCCAATATATATTTTATGAGAAATTTTATACGCGCATAATGTTAAAATTGTCTAATTGTGCACTTTACAAACGATGGAATAATGTATTTTTCTAAAATTGTTGCCTTACAGCTACCCCTGACGAAGGGCTCGTAATAAGCCCGAAATGCATTGGGTTGTTTTAAAATAAAGAAATGCTGCTTTGAACACTTGCCTGTTTTGGAATCGTATTTTTTGAAAAGGTCCGGATGGACATACAAAAATATGAGAAGTTTTCTAAAACGTTCTAGGATTCAATGTGGAGAAGAAAAACTTGTTACAATTTGGAAAAGCTTGGATTAAAATTGGATTAACTTGAAGAATGGAAAAATGGTGAAATAATGATTGGATCTGGTATCCGTATGACGCAGTGCGTTTGGGTGTGGAGAGCCGTTGAGGCCCTCCCCATATGTTTGTATTTACTTGGTGCATTCAGGGCATAGCACAGCCCATCCAGCACGCAAATGATCAAAGTTTGAGAAATAACGTCAGAGTAAAATCGAAAAATTGGGAGTGCATACCACCTCATTCATTCCTTAATCCATTAGGACACATCGCTTAAGTGAGCTTCCTTTCGAAGAAATCCTATCACAAGTATATCGGACCCACCCCCTCAGCATGGGACAACTCCTGGTGGCCCACCGCCCTTGGCAACCCTCCTACTCCCACGTACCATGCATCACACTCGACTCCTCCCTCACCATGACCCGACAGATCAACGCCATCGCCGTCACCTGCTTCAACATCCTCCGCATCCTTCGAAAGACCTTCAGGTGGATCCCCCCAGAATCCAGAAAGACCGTCACCCCCACACTCCAAACAAGCAGACTGGACTACTGAACGCCCTCTGCGCCAGAATCACAAATCCCTGCTCTTCTAGCTCCAGACCATCTAGAACACTGCAGCTAGGCTCTTCCCTGGCATCCCATAGTATGAACACATCAGCGAACACTTGCAAGACCTCCACTGGCTCCCCGTTGAGAAAAGAGCAACCTTCAAACAACTCACTCACACCTACAAATCCCTCCACAACACCGGGACTCCAATACCTCAAAGACAGAGTCTCCTTCCACATACCCAAAAGAAACCTCAGCTCCGCCGACCTTGCAATCTATGAAACACCGCACATCCGTAGAGCAAGAGTGGGTGGAAGAGCCTTCTCCTACATTGCGGCAAAGTCCTGGAATTAGCTCCCTATCAACCTCAGACTCTTCCCCACTTTACAGACCTTCACGAGGAACCTCAAGACCTGGCTCTTTGGCTGACTTGGAGCTACACCCCTCCCCCCCCAGCACCTTGAGACCCTCACAGGTGGGTAGCGAGATTCACAAACCTCTGATTGATTGACTGAATATGAACCAACAGAATGCAACCAAATGGTTTTCACGTCACATGCTACTTTGTGGGTTTTTTTGCATGAAAAACCCACACTTTTGTCCAAAAATTAATCAGAGGATGCATTTTGCACTAAAACGTAGGGAAAATGTGGATTTGGTGTTTCGTATAATTTCAAATAATTCAATTAATTGTTTGAAAAATAAAGGAAAGAAAAGCCTGCAATGGAAATTGCACAAATTTCGCACAGGCCTATTTGTGACCATGATCCATTTGTGTCCAACGATTTTAGTAGCTATTTTGTCTTTGTTTGTAGGAACTATCAGCCTGATTCATGAAACGAAAATCGGCTCGCAAAGGGCCAGATTCTGAGAATCTGGCCCTTTGCGAGCGCAATTATTGCATTTGGGATTCATTATCCCAAATGCAATAATCGCTATTACAGAATTCGCTATTGTGCGAGGAATTGCATTTAAGGAATCTCTATTAGAGATTCCTTAAATGCAATTCATCAACCAATTTTAAATAGCTATTTCGCTATATTTGGCCGCTATTTACCACGAAGTCTGACTTCGTGGTAAATAGCGAAAAAATAGATTAAAGCACTTTAGTGCATTTTTTTCTTTTGCATGTTACACACACACATGTCCTTTGGACATGTGTGTGCGCAACTCCAATGTAGATTACATTTCAGGGGTGCTACAGGGTGTCCTTTGGACACCCCTGGCACCCTTGAAATCGCTATCTTATTTGCGATTAGCAAATTGCTATTCGCAAATAAGGAATGTCTCCCTATTCATTCCTATGAGCCTTTAGGCCCATAGGAATGAATGGGGAGTTATTCCTTATTTGTGATTAGCAATTTGCTAATCGCAAATAAGGAATGTGTAGGAATCGCATTTCTTTATGCAATTCCTACAAGAATCCCGTTTTGCAAGTCCTTAATAGCGATTCGTTATGAATCGCTATTAGGGGCTCGCAAAACGGGAGATTGATGAATCAGGCTGTATGATTTTTAATGGGTTTTTGGGAAAGCAATAAGAGGCATTTGGAATCAACTGATCTCTAACTTGGATGGAACAAGTGTATATTAACTCATTTAAAGTGGACTAGTATCTTTCTGTGCTATTGAACAAGCTTAGCCAGAACCACTGGAATTATGCAAATGTGTGACGGCAGCGTTTTTTTGCATAGTAATAGATTTGCAGCATTTGCCATGTATTCTACCATCTGCTGCATAGTCTGCAGATTTCAGAAAATGCTTCTACCGCATGCGGTTCAAAAGTTACTAAAAGCGCAGTGACACACGTTAATGTGCAGTGGAAGGCCCTTTCCAAAACGTAACTGGTCACCTTTATAGTTGACTATTGCTCTATTTGAGTGTTAAAGTGGAACACATTAGATGCAACCAATGCCCTGACAGTGTTAACAAGAATAAAAAAATGACAAAATAATGTCACATTATCATAAAAAGTGTTGCATTACACGCAACGCATAGTTTGCCTTTTCTTGCCACATAATTTACTCAACCCTGAAGCATAATTTGTCCCTCCCCTGACGCATAATTCCAGTGGCTCTGATCATAGCCTATCCCGCCACTCCATCCGTCACGCCCCTCTTTTCTTCTTGCTCCAGCTCAGCTCCAGGACTTAGCCTCCTGTTTCTTCTCCTCGTCTGACCTGTCACCCCAGATGATTAATGATGGCTGTCAGCTGTGTGTATCAGTGTAATGACTGTTTTCTCTTGGAAAGCAAAGTGAGATCAGGTGGGACACCACCCCCTCTGATAACCTTACAGGAAGCACCATTTCCTGCCTTCCGCTTTTCGCTGAAAGGCACAGGTGAAAGGAGAGAGCAGAGCAATTCACAAATACGAGGAACTGTCACTTCAGCGTGACGCATCACACTCAGTAGCTGAAGCTGCTAAGGAGGACGCGGCACAGGGCTCGAACCGGGGTACCACGTGGGTGGACGGCGTCCCCCCACTTATTTTACTGGGAGCTCGATAACTGAAACAAATGGAGCCGCACATTCACACTTTGGCCTCTCTGGGGCGAGATCGGAGCTCATTCAGAACGCTGCTCACACGCTTGCTTCTCTGATGCAATCGCATCTAAGGGGTGAGCGAGGGGAGGCAATTAATCTAATGGTGCAAGCCACTTTTCGTGAAGTCACTTCCTGTTGTGACGTCGGCGTCCCCCACTTTTTTTTTTTTAGAACTTGTGCCCTGAGGACGCCTGCAGTAAATGCAAGGAAGGTAAACATGCTACAGGTAAATAAGAAGACGGCCTGATCTTGAAGCAAACTTCTTGTATCCAGAATATATGGAAGAACAATGCCCTGTATGGCACGCACGGCGGCTAGCAGGGTCGGATTGGTAACGCGTGCACTTGGGCAATGCCCGAGGGGCCGGTATCCGAATTCCAGCTGTGGGCTGCTTTTCTGAGCAGCCTGGGGGGGCTGATTTGGGCGGTTTCTGCGTTGTCCGGCCCCCAGCGGCCCAGTGGGTGCCTGAGTGGCCTTTTTGCAGGTAGATAGGCATCCATTACCTCCTTTTTATCAACGGCCAGAGGTGTCACTTCCTTTCTCTTACTGGGCAGGCCCATTAATATATGCAGATTGAGTGGGGGCAGGGGGCCTGAGCAAAAGTGGCCTCACTTGTTTTCAGGTGTGTTTCACCAGTATAAACTAATCCGTGCATTTTTTTTACACACACACCCTTTTTTTAAATAAAATTTCACCTAAGCAATGTTTTGTGGAAAGGCAATATGCAAATGTGTGCCGCTTTTTTTTGCGTGCCCGGCCTATTTTTAATACCAGTCGAACCCTGGCAGCTACCCAACAGATAGAGCCTGTCAAACTGACACTAAAGCACATATTTCAATTTCACCTCTAACTACACACGGTCCTGTTCCCACATTCTGCTTATTACTCACATTACTGTGAATCTACAGGGACATAGAACATAGAAGAATCAATGTCGCAAATGGGACACTATTGTCTTGTGGAGGGGGCCGTGCCCCCACCCTCCCCTTAAAAGAAGAAAGGTCCTGGGGAGGAGGTGGGGCAAGGGGGTGCATGCCTGGGGCACCTATTAGCTTGGGGAGGGGGGCTGCATGCCCTCTCCCATTAATAAATGAGAAATGCCTCAGGAGATAGGGACCCAGGGGCATGTAGTAGTTTTGGGTAGGGGAGCTGCATGTTCCCTCCCTATATTAACCCCCTGGCTGCGGCCGGAATTCTGCGCCTGTGAGGCACATTCCGATCGTGGGCGTGGTCATGACGGCTCCCGGCCGTCATCAGCACACGCCCACCATAACTGATGACGACCGGGAGCTGTCATCAGCACCGAAGGGGTAAAAACAAAGGTTCCAGGGATGGGGGTGATGGAGCGAGATTTAGAAATATATTTATTTCAGCTCGCAAAGTTAAACTTCCATAATAAATAATAATATTAATTATGTGTGCAGTGAAAAATACTAATCAACCTAGATTAAACTTACAGATCATTACACGCGGGAAACTAATATGTGTGCTCATATATATGCATTATGTGCAAAGTGCTTGCATGTGAGAAATAATAAATTAATCCTGTCTATTGTGCTGTCAGAATTAAATGCGGCTGTTATTCTTAATGGCATGTGCTTATTTCTGCGTGCTCATGTTTTGTCTTTCGTTTTAAATGTTGCACAATTCTGTTTTGTTGCTTTGTTTGCTTCTGCTAGGTAACGATTATTAATGGGTTAATAATTAGCAAAGGTGAGTGGGTAACAGAATGATTTCTAATTCTTGCATTAATTATTCTTTTGAGTTTGTTTATATACTAGTTACTGAGAAAGAGGCTTGAGGCCTAGCACATCTTATTATGCAGTTGGCAAAATCCTGCTCAGTGAAAGCAAGAGCCCAATGTGGAAAGTTTCTGCTGTGTTTAAAAAGAAGAAAACACAAACTTAATTGTATAAAAGAACTATTCGTACTCTTGGTCGGCTTGACCAAGGTCAGGAACCGGCAGAGAGATTGACGAGCTAAGGAAGTCACGGAGTAACATTTTCAGTTGTTGCAAATTGAAGGAAGCTACGTGACATGAGAATAAGGGACAATAGACTCAAAGCGTTTTGGACAAATGAGAAAAGTATTCTTTTTACTTAGATTAGTTAGTTAGAAAAGGTATATAAACTGACCTCTTTGGAGGGAGGGCGTTTCTCGCTTTCCAAAATCCAGATGGGCGTGACGTGCTGACGGACTTTTTTGGAGCACGTAAGGATCAATAGGGCTATATGACTTTACAATTTTCATTCTAGGTAAAGTGAGTTTTAGACAGGGAAATAGGGTTTAGGTGATGGAAAAACTGTTTATTCTTCTTTAAATATGCTATTTGATTCTGCGTGAAAACTGTCTAGCTAATTTGCAATTCCTCAAACCATGCTGCTTGAATAATAAAGATTCTAATAAAAATACACTTTTCTTTGAATAAATAGTTAATAAATAAGTTTTTTAAAAATACAAGCTGGCCTTGTTTTTTAAAGAATTTAGTTACCATCAGCAGATCCAATCGCCTGAGTGGCTTAATTAAATGAAAAATTATTAAACTATGGTAAAGTCAATATACCGCAATTGTATATAAATGTATATATGGTTTGTAAATAAGGTTTTATTAATTAGGTCACATGATTCAGTTGCTCAAAATATGTCTATATATTAGTTTATGGGCCTTGTGAGTGATTTATGATTAATGGTGAGTATTGTAGAGTTGGGTAGTGTTGTTAGGACATATTTTCTATATGGGCGCTGGATCAATTTCTGTGGTAGCAGAGTTACGGTTGCTATGGTAACTGACATGCTACATGGTAATTACATAGGATCGATGTTTAACATATGTTGAGTTTGTCCAAACTATTATATGTTGTCGTAAGGATTTTTCCAGCAGTGTGAAAATTCCTAGCTTGCCACGGCATTTGAGTAGAGTAACAAGAAGTGAAGTTACACAGTGCATTTGTTCTGTTTCAAAATTAGTGGTATTGTTATCACTAGTGTTGTGGGCGTAAAACACAAGTTTAGGGATTTTAGGTGTGCTAGGTAGAATGTATAGTGAGGATTGTCTATGAAATTGTAACTTTTGAGTATAGGGACTTGGAGCCTGCTTTAAAACTCATTGTGAAAAGAGTAATAGAATTTATTCAAACTTGAGTGAAGGGTAAGTTAGCGTTGTCTATTCTTACTGGCAAATGTGGATTTCTATGGTTGGTTAAAGTCCTGCCAAAATTTCATGTATGTATGGTTAGGGAAATTTTCCGTTTGAAAAAGTGTAAATGATTTTGTAATTCCGTTCGAGTCAAACTTTGAATTGTTACTTTATGTGCATTCAGAGGGAAACAAGTTTGTTATTACCTGTTAGAAGGGTAGAGTAGTCATACTTTATCAACGATTGTATATTCTGTGAGAATAGCGTCGTTTATTCCACGCAAAAAGAATACTTGTATGTTTGTAAAAGCTGTCACTTTATTTTAGCGAAACAGACAAATGGTTTGTTCTTTCTGTTGTTATTAATTGTAACTCATTGAAAAAGTGTTCTTAAAATGGGGCTGAGAAAAGATTTTGTGAAGGAGGGGTGAGCGCTAGGAGTGCGACACGAGAAACTACAGCGTCTGTGTACGTCACTGGTCCGCGCTGTGATTGGCTAACATACGTTACAGCTAGCGCACTGATTGGCTCACGTGATTCCGACGAACTGTTAGCTGATTGGCTCTTGTGAAAAATAGCCATTTTATTGGTTGAGCAAGGTGGGGACGTAGCTCAACCTGATTGGCTTGTTGGTGTGTTTCGCACACGGATTGGTTAGTTTAGCGGAACAACCAGGAAACATTTACGATCATTTTGAATTGAACACATTTGATTAAAACATGAGTTATTATTACAGAAAAGAGGAAAAGAAGCTTACATTGCTTCAGAAATTGAAAAATATACTTTCACCTGATAAGAAAATTATGACTCGAGGTGGAAAGTTACTTCATAAGTATAAAACACCCGCAGCCTATATGGAAGGTGAATATGGTTATCATACTTGCCTTTGGTTTGATGTATGGATGGATTATACTTTAGCTTGGCCGGAAGATGGCTCATTTAATATGAGAATTTTGAAAAACTTGGGAGAAAAAATGATGGCTCTTGTGCCGAGACCTAGACCTACTCAATTTGAAGCTTTAGTTGAATGGGAGGATGAGATGTTTGAATTACAACGAGAAAGCTGTGGTATAAAAATAACTCCAAAATCATCAAATTTTAAAAGAAACTCATGAGGATAGAATGCTACGATGGAGACAGGCAGACATGTGTGATGGTCTTTACCCAGTGGGAGAAATGATTACTGAAATTCCTGGTCAAAAGAATACCCAAAAGAAAAATAATATTGAAGAAAGTGATTTAGAAGATCCAGTTTTATAAGAAATTTATATGACAAATAAAAAACAGACTCCCTTAAAACCAGCTTGTTCATGGTCTACCCCGATGGTTTCTACAGGAACCACACCAAGTGCACCTCCATTAAATGAAGAAACACCCAGATTATACCCAAATAATTCTGAATCTTTTAAAACTCCTGAAAGGTTAGAGACGAGAAATAATTCTAGTGTATTTGGTGAAAGTCGAAATTTTTCTGAAACTCCAGTTTCTAGAAATGAGATTCCTTCCAGAAGTTTAATGGGTACTGGCAGAGATGAGGAAGCTCAAAGTACTTCAGAATATTTACGATCAAAAGAAGAATTAAATCGACAGTTAACTAAAGGCATGGAAGCAGTAACAGTTCCAGTAACAATTGGTCCTGTTCAGCCTGTTTTTGATCAAGGAGAAATTAAACAGTCAGGTTTAACAATTCCATTAAATGCAGAAATTAAAAAACTAGCAACAATTTTTTACTCAGAATTATCTGAAATACATCGAGAGAAAACAAAGATGCCTGATTTAACTTTTAATCCAGGCTCATTATGCAGAACACCAATGGGTGCAGAATTAGATATTGAATCTCCAGAAAAGAGTGTTGAAAAATCAGATTCATCCTCAAAGCTTGATGTTGCAAGACTAAAAGTAGATTTAGAGGAATTAATTATTGGTACAATTGGTCCTGACAGTTTGAAGCATTATCAAGATGATGAATTGTTATTCATTTGCAAAAGTGTACAGTGGAAAACAAAAAACAAATATGATCAATTAGAAGAATTGGCTGCAGAATTAGAGATTGATTTGAGCAGGCAGAAGAATTTGGGAAAACATTACAGATTGGATTTCACTGAAAAAGACATTGATAATTTAAATGCAATGGGAAGAATTATGCATATAAAAGATTTGATTGTGTACATTAAAAAATTGGGTGACTTGAGCAAATGGAGAGTGAAGTGGACCAAGAAAAAGGAGGAAGAAAAAAGAGAAAGGATGGCTAATCAGTACCCAATGAGAGAAATAGCAGTTGGTGGTTATGTTTATGTTCCCTGGTCTAGATAAGACATTTTGTTGTTCACAAATGATGTTCCTCGGCTGAGAGAAAAGCCTGTAGAATGGTATCGACAGGTGGAAAGATTCATTAAAGTGTCAAAAGTTCTGTGGATTGATCTTGATGGATTCTTTGACATTGTTGTCCCATCAGATCTATGGACAGAATGTAAAATTGCTGTAAGTTGGCAAAAAGTGGAACCAGCTCGAGATGCAGCGACAGGTGCTCCATCAACAGAAGTCATGGGATTGTATGACAAAGTAATTTACTGGTTGAAAGAAAAGATTCCTCCAAAAGAAGTTGATTGGGTTAAAATTGACAGAACAAATCAGGAGCCAAAGGAATCTGTAATAATAATAATAATAATAATCTTTATTTAGATATAAAACATATCTTTAAAAGAATTTACAGATTCACAGCCTGACCGAATATTAGAATAAAAACTTCTAGGAATAACAACACGAGTGCAGATATAAAGTCACAATCCATTAACAAACATTATAAAAACAGGAATTTTATCTTGTAGAGTATTTTAAAATCACAAAAATTGAAACAAGACGCCAGCTTGCATGAATATAACCAAATTATGTCTAACATTGCTAAGAATAATGCCAGTTAATACTGTTTTCGGTGAGAAAAAAAAGGGCTCTTTAGCATGGTCTCCTTAGGTTAAAGATGTGATATGCTCGCAAGATAAATTTTGTAAATTTTATGTTTAGCACTGTGTTTTCCGGGTTCAAAGCTGCCATGATGGCTTGCCTGCAGGACCGAACACCCAGCCTATTCCATTCTGATTTTAATCCAGACCTGCGTTCTGTGTTAAGGGCTGGGCAAAGGCAGCTTACATGCAACATGGTTTCCGCTGTTTCCCCACACCCTCTACAAGAGAGATCTTCCGATGTACGTCGCCATGATGGTAAATCCTGCATGAAACGCCAGTCACCCAGTCTGATGGCAATAAAGCCGCGTTTCAGGTGTAATGGATATGTGCTGGCCAGATAGCAGGCTGGGACCGGGTGTCTGTAGGAATTTATCGTGACCCAGGCGTGGCTACGTTTCAGAAAGAGTGCTTTGTCAGTGAGACGAGAAGTAATTCTCACACATTTCTTTATAGCTTTTTTAAATGCTATCTGGCCTGGGTTTAGGGCCCACAAATCGCTTGCTGACATTTGGTTAATGGCGTCTGTAAGAAGTTGTCCGTACAAACCCCCCGGGTTTATCTGGCTGATTTCTTGCCAGACTAGGGATTCTAAAGTACCTGGCTCAGCTTGTCTTAATTTATGACACAGATTAAGGTATGCCCCAGTGGCTGAGGCCTCGTAGTTTATTAGCCCCATCTCCAACCTGATCTGCGCTGCAGAAGCGGTCTTTGACAACCGGAGCACCCCTTTATAAATTTTAGTGGTCTGTTGGTTCAGGGTTGTGTTTATTTTACCACTGAAAATCTCAACGCCGCAGGATAAGGTGGGGCCAACCTTTGCTCTCATTACCTCCAAGAGGGGGGCTAAGGTTGGACCGGAAAGATCTTTCGCAAGTTTGCCTAGTGACACCATTAGTGTCACTGCTTTAACTCCGATCTCTCTACGCTGTTTTTTGTAGCTACATTTTGAGTCCAGGTGGACGCCTAGGTATTTATAGGACTGGCCAATTTCTAAACTAACATTATTGAATGACCAGCCGCCCCCTGTGTATCGTTTCTTGCCGAATGTAACTACTTGCGTTTTCTTTAGATTAACCTCGAGTTGGTTGCTGATCGTATAATCGAACAGTTTATTGAGGAGTCTTTGCAACCCTACCCTGGTTAAACTAAAGAGAGCCAGGTCGTCGGCATATAAGAGGTTGCTAAGAGTCATGCCGCCCACCTTCGGAGAGTGACTATTAGTGTCATCTAGGACCGCTGACAGATCTGCTACAAATAAGTTAAAAAGGAGGGGGGCCAGCACACATCCCTGCTTCACTCCTCTAGTTGTCATTATTTTCCGTGAGAGATGTGTGCCGGTCCCCAGCTTTACCCGCACCCACGTCCTGGTGTGGAGCTGGATTATTCCCTCTAGTAGTTTCTCTGGAATCCCCCACATCTTTAGTTTGGCCCATAGGGCCTCCCTGGGGACTCTATCGAATGCTGCTTTGAAGTCGACAAAGCAGCAATGAACTAATCTTGAGGTTGCAGCTGCCCTATCGACTACAGTTGTTATTGCTAGCAAGTTTGTACGAATTCCTGAGTGTGCCACAACCCCTGTCTGGTTCATTGGCAAGAGCTTATTGTCCTTTACCCATAACCTTAGGTCCTCTAATAGAAGACCTGCATAATGTTTTGCCTCTATGTCGAGTAGGGCAATGAGTCTATAATTGCTCGGGTGGGCATGGGGTCCAGATTTATAAATTGGGTGTATTATGGCTCCCCGCCATGACTCTGGAATTGTGGATGTTCTTAATGCATAATTGAAAAGATTGGCCAATGTTCCTGACCAGAGGGTAATATCAGATTTAAACAAAGTTTGTGGCAGGCCATTTGGGCCTGGCGCCCCGTCAGATCTTGCTTTTGACAATAGTTTCGAGACCTTTTCATGTGTTATACTCAAAGGAATCTGTTCATTTATTTTATGAAAGATTACTGTTGGTTTTCAAACAGTACAGTGGCTATGAAAAATTAAATGAAAAAGATATGAGCCACTTTATTTACAGATTTGTTTATGGTCTTAGACCTGAAATTGGTGAGATGATTAGAAATAATATTGTTGGTTGGCAATCACTCTCTGTGGACGACATACTGAGAAAGGCAAAATACTGCAGTGTGGAGATAGATGCCAGACAAAAGAAATTAAAGGAGAAGGCAATGTGGGCACAGGTGAAGGTAGCTGAACAGCAGATTGCAAATTTGGAGAATAAAAATGTAAATTTTAATCAGAATCAGGGTCAAGGAAAATTTAAAGGTAATTTTAATAAGTCAAAATTTAATGTTAATGTTGAGGAGCTGAAACAGAAATTGCCTTGTTTTAATTGTGGCAAAATTGGACACTGGAAGCGAGAGTGTAAAAATCCGCCCAGAAATTAAAAAAATACATCATTAAATCCACAGATGCAGAATGATGTAAATCTGCAGCAACAGCTACGGCGACAACTAAATGAGTTGAATCTGCAGCAACAGCTACAGCGACAGTTAGCAAATCAGCAGTGTCAAATTCCACAGCCTCCTCTTCCTAACTGTGGAGGTGGTCAAAGGTATCATTCGAAACAGGATTCAGCGGAGGTGATCAGGTAACCAGACCAAAAAGAGTGAATGTGCCAAATGTTTCTGGACAGTTTTTGATGACAGAAAATGGAGGAAGTGATTCAGAGGATTACTTATGACGGTGCCTGAGAGAGGAGGAAGAGTGTGTACTTGGAGCCACTCTTGAGGTTGACCAGTCTGGTCCATTTGTAAATGGTAAAGTGAATGATGTAGAAATCACTTTTCTTGTGGACACTGGTGCTACCCGTTCTACTGTTAGATCAGTAGAAATTGAAAACCTGCCTCTCTCTGGTGACACTATCCAAGTAGTTGGCGTAGCTAATCAGCAAATTAAAACAGATTTGACAGAGCCTGTGAAGGTAGAAATTGGCAAATTCAAAGACAAACACTGGTTTGTAGTTTGCAACAGCAGTCCTGTAAACTTGCTAGGAAGAGACATCCTATGCAAGATGAACTGCAAAATATATTGCTCACCGGAGGGTATTGAGCTTCAGACTTTTGAGGAAGATGGGCTTTACAAATTAACAATGTTGATGGTCGAAGCAGAGGAAAGTAAATTGTTTCCTGTATTTGACAAAGATAATCTTCCAGATGAATTGAAAAAGACAGTCAAAACTGAAATTTGAGATTTAACAGGAAGTGAGATGGGCTTGATGAGACATGTTGATCCTGTCAAAATCACAGTGAAACAAGGAATAGAATTTCAAAACATTCCTCAGTACAAAATGAAAGCAGAAACAATTGAAGGTGTCATTCCTGTAATTGAAAAATTCATAAAGCAATGTGTTCTAAAAGAAATTGAAAGCAGTCCTTGTAATTCACCGATTATGGGGATCAAAAAACCAAACGGAATGTACATAATAGTTAAAGATCTGAGAAGGGTTAACCAAATAGTTGTTCCATGTTGTCCAGTTGTTCCAAACACAGCAGTGATTCTTTATCAAATTCCGCATGATGCAGAATGGTATACTGTCATTGACCTTTGCAATGCGTTCTTTACTGTTCCATTGCATCCGGACAGTCAGCAAATCTTTGCGTTCAGGTTCCAAGGTCGCACACTAGCATGGTGTCTTATTCCTCAAGGGTATACAGAGAGTCCATCTATCTTTAATCAGTTGTTAAAGAAATCTTTGGAGAATTTAAATTTGCCAGGAAAATCGACATTGGTTCAATACATTGATGATTTACTCCTTGCAGCAAAAACACGAGATAGTTGTGTCACAGATATGATCACTCTTTTGAATCACTTGGCAGATGAGGGACATAAAGTGTCACCTGCAAAATTACAGTTTTGTAAACAAGAGGTAAATCACCTTGGTCACAGGATTGCAAAAGGAATCAGACAAGTGACAATTGAAAGAATCAAAATGATTCAGGGAATGCAACCTCCAAAAACACAGAGACAGGTCAGAATGTTTCTAGGAATGGTTGGTTATTGTCGTCAATGGATTAGTGGATTTTCAGTAATTGCGAAACCACTGCAGAGACTGACAAAATCAGATATAAAAGATCCAATTGTTTCACAGAAATTGAAATGGAAGCTTTTGAGAAGCTAAAAAGAAGCCTGTGTGAAGCACCTGCTTTAGGCATGCCAGATTACGACAAAAATTTTGAGCTGTATTGCAGTGAAAGAGAGGGATGTGCATTGTCTGTGTTGATTCAGAGACATGGAAAACTGACAAAGCCAATTGCACACTTCTCAGCAGTACTTGATCCTGTTGCAAAAGCATTACCAGGCTGCTTAAAAGCAGTAGCTGCAACCAGTGTGAGTCTTGAGCAAAGTGAGGGAATCATCATGGGATTTCCTGTAAAAGTTTATGTACCTCATTCAGTTGAAATTCTGCTTACCAGAAGTAAAACGCAACACCTAACAAGTAACAGGCTTACTAAATACGAAAAGATTATTCTGGGATCAGATAATGTCTCAATAGCTAGACGTGTAATTTAAATCCTTCTACATTATTGCCTGATGGTACAGAAACTGAAATCAGAAATGAAAATGACATCGACCATGAGTGCTTAGATGTCTTGGAATACTGCACAAAACCTAGACAGGACATTAAAGATGTTCCTTTGCCTGAATCAGATTTTGTCTACTTTGTTGATGGCTCTTGTTTAAGAACAGAAAAGGGTTCTCTGAGAGCAGCATATTCTGTACAGTTGCTACGGTGATTGAAGCATCATGTCTCGAAGGAGTTCGTTCAGCTCAAGTAGCGGAACTGATTGCTTAGATTCGTGCTTGTGAAAAAGCAATAAACTTGAAAATCACCATAATAACTGACAGCCAGTACGGATACGGAGTTGTGCATGATTATGGACAGCTTTGGTCCCAAAGAGGTTATTTAACTTCTGCAGGTACTCCCATCAGAAATGCAAAATTGATTTAAAAGATTGATTGATGGCATTCAATTACCAGAAAAGATTGCTGTTGTAAAATGTTCAGCTCACAAAAAAGGTGAGGATTTCATTACCAAAGGAAATGCCTATGCAGACGAGATGGCAAAATATTGCGCAAGAAACAATTTTGCAATTAATCGGGAAAAGAATGATGAACATGTCTTGAATTCACTTATGCTAACATCAGTAGTTGAAACATGGCAGGGAGTTAAAAATTTCCAAGATGAAGCAAGTGATGAGGAGAAAAATACATGGTTGAAAGCAGAATGTAGACAGAGAGATGAGGACGGAGTTTGGACTTATAAAGATGGCAGAACAGTTTTACCAAATAGCATGATTGCTGACATGGCTAGGATGTATCATGGTCAGGCACATATTGGAAGAGATTCCATGATCAGACTTTTCAGAGAGACTTGGTTCAATCCAAAGTTCAGAATTATTGCAGAGTCTCTATGTCAACGGTGTTTGGTTTGCCAACAAATGAACCCCAACAGAAAAACAGTTGTGAGCATGGGAACCATAGGACGGGAGGGTGGTCCTTTTACCAGGTTACAGATGGATTTCATTGAAATGCCACCTCATAATAAATTGCATTATGTCCTTGTAATAATCTGTCTGTTTTCGAGATGGGTTGAAGCGTTTCCCACACGTCACAATGATTCAATAACTGTTGCAAAATTGCTTTTAAGGGAGATTATACCAAGGTACGGTTTCCCGGTGACTGTGGAAAGTGATCGTGGAAAGCATTTTGAAAACAGATTGTTAAAATTGATTTGTGAAGCTTTAAACATAGAACAGAAGCTCCATTGTGCATATAGACCAGAAGCTTCAGGTGTCGTGGAGCAAGTGAATGGTACTATAAAGAAGAACAGAATTGGGAAAATGTGTCTAGCAACAGGTATGAAGTGGACAGATGCTCTTCCACTTGTTTTGATGTCTCTGAGAAGTACACCTGATAAAAAGACAGGTTTAAGTCCACATGATATTCTCATGGGCAGAGTTATGAGACAGGCTTTTATTCCTGTAGGGAAATTGATGACTATTAATGATAGCGTCATTTTGGAGTACTGTAGGAATTTATCTGATGTCGTGACTTCTGTGTCCAATCAGGTGGGAACTGAAGTGCAAACAAGAGAAAAATAGCAAGCACATGATCTATTTCCAGGTGACTGGGTCAGGACAAAAGTTCATTGAAGAAGAAACTGTCTAGTACCCAGGTGGCAGAAAGCAAGACAGGTTATTCTTGTTACAACAAATGCGGTGAAGTGCAAAGGTTTAAAGCGGTGGATACATGCAAGTCACACTATTCGTGTACCTACACCTGAGGTCGTGCATTCTCACACACCCTACCAGCGCTATGGAATAAACTACCTCTAGATCTGCGAAAGGACACTAAGCTAATGTCTTTCAGAAAGAAATTAAAAACATTGCTGTTTCAGCAAGCATGGGGTGGTCCCTAAATGATTAAATCTGCTGTAGCCCTTGAGTTGCCTGAGGACCCTGTCAAAGCGCTTAGAGACCCCTGGGTTATAGTGCGCTATATAAATCAAATAAATAAATAAATAAATACCTACACCTGAAAAATCTGATGAAGAGAGTGATACTACTGCTGATTCAGATTCTGAAGAAGAACCTGAAAGAAATCCAGATCCTGAAGATCGACAGGAAGGTCGACATCTGGAAAGTTGAATGGAAAACAAGTCTTGAATGAAAAAGATTTGCAAATTGTGACATTAGACTCAGAAAATGATGAAGATCTGCTAGAAAAAGAAGCGGAAGAAGAGTCTAATGAAGTTGTGAATCAAGTTCAGGAGAGTGTTCAGGAGAGTATTGAAAAGCAGAAAAGAAGCTCTGAAAGCAGGAACAGGAATTCTGAAACTGGGAAGTTAAAGGTAATTGAAGAAGAAGAAGAAGACGAATTACCAAGTACCAGCTATAAGGATGATGTTCCTAACGGAGTGAAGCTGCCGAGTAAAGAAGTTCCTGAATCTAGAATTCAAATTTCTGACAGTGAAACTGATGAAAGTGATGAAGATTCTCAAATAAGAAATTTCAGAAAAAGAGCTTGGAGAACAGAGTGTAATGTGACTGAGCCAAAGAAGAAATTACTAAGAAAAGGTGATAATTGGCCAGAAGAAAATGATGGCCTGAAATCCAAATTGGCACACAGATCAAAGGAACAGATCAACGAGATATCAAGTCAAAAAGATCCTGAAAAGAAAAGTGAGGCAGGAAAGAAAATAGAAGTCATTAATAGAAGGACAAAAAGAAATTTGAAACCAAACCAGAAATATAAGTCACCTGAATGGACTTATATCATTATTCCACCTGTAGTGGAGATCAATAGTAGTAGTCAGGAAGAAATAGATGACAATAGTGACAACGATTGAAGTATTTTCTGTTTAAATTTAGGGTTTCCGTTTTTGGCATAAGGCTGAAAAAATTGTGTTAGGTGACACAAGGTCGAAGAAATTGTGTTAGTTGAAAAACAATTGTGACGCAAGGTCGAAGAAAAGCTCTTAGAAGGTTGAGGGTTTAAAAAAAAAGAATTTAAATAAGGGGGGTGTTAGATTTTTAGAAAAATTAGACATTTTAAAATTTTTGTTTTTGTTTTCTTTGCAAACTTAGTGAAAATGCCTTACATTTTTGTAAATAATAGTTCAAGATGTTCCATCTTCAAGAGATGCTGTAAGATGTCTTTGATTTGTGTGATCCTAATAATTTTGCTTTGGTTAGTTTTAGCTGTTATTTCACCCTTGGGGATTAACAAGGAGATGTATAAGGTCAATATGACAAGCAAAGCTTCAATTAAACAAGACAAACATAGTGCAACAGGCAAAACTAACAGAGTTATTGATCATAATCCTGAGATTCATCAGGATAGATCTGTTGGTGATTTTTCTAGCAATACTTTTTCAAGACTCCTGGCTGAATATGTTAAGGTCATGGAGGTGAAAGATTGTTACATTGTGTGAAATTGCCTGCTTCTGTTTCGGAGGGAGTTACCTATAATATGCTTCCTCTTACTTATGGCATAACCTGCAGTGTGATAGCTAGTTTATTTTACCAAACTGGTCGTTTAGAATATTACTATTCTAATTATGACGAACATTTTGCACACCTGAAAATTGAGAAAAGCTTGAATAAACACAAGCAAGCCAAACAGATGAGGGAATTCTTTATTGTGACAAATGAACTTACCTATGAGTATGCTTTTAGAAATAATTTGACATGTAAATTGAGATCTGAAGAAAAGTCTTTCCTGAATTTAGTTGAGGAGAGAAGAGCTATTTATAAAAGAAATGAAATGCTTAAACAGACCAAATCAAAATTCTGGCAGAAAGAAGACGAAAAACTTAATGGCAAATATTTTGAAAATGCTGCTATTCACATAGATAAACCAATTAGTGGAAAATGTTGTATTAGGAGAGACAATACTTTATTTGACAACTATTTTGTGGGTGCAAATCATTGTGAGGACACTTATCAAATCATGGGGGGTTGGGGAGTCAAAGGTGGCAAAGACCCAATTTTTCCTGGGATTTATTTTGTTTGTGGAGATAAAGCTTACTACAACCTCCCAGATCACTGGTATGGGACGTGTTTTGTAGGATTGGTTTTTCCAAAGATATTTCATGTTGACAGAAATGCAGAAGGTTCATTTGAAATCAGCAAACATTTGAACAGATACAAAAGAGAAAGTTTCTCAGAAATTTTGGGAGACATCTTTGAAGCAGTGATACCTTTAGTGGGTATAACCCTGAATGAAGGTAGAATTAGAAAATTTTCCACAATTGTTGATAGATTGTCAACAGACACAGCTAGTGGTTTCCAATTAGTGGATACGGAGCTTATTTCAATTCGGACTATGGTAATGCAGAATCGTCTTGCGTTGGACATTCTGCTAGCAAAAGAGGGAGGAGTCTGTGGCATTCTACATGTCCAGCACTGCTGTACTTATATCCCAGATGAGAGTCAGGGTATTGAGATGTTTATCAAAAATATCACTGAGTTACACTGCTCCATACACTATGGGACTGCCCACACATACAGGAATTCTGGAGGCAAATAATGTGCACCGTTTCCCAGACACTCAGGGTTTCCACTTTACCAGAACCACGTAAGTGCCTATTGAACGTCTGGGACCCCAATGACCTAGACAGATACGGAATAATTTGGGCCACGCTGGCCATGACAGTAGCTAAACGTGATATTGCACAAAAATGGGGGGCTCCAGACTTGCCCACTGCAAACAGATGGGCTAAAAACATGGATATCCTGATGGTCACGGAGAGAACTGTGTATGCCCTTCGAGCTGCCCCCCGCAAATGGAACAAGGTGTGGACAGCATGGAATGTTATAGGGGTGAGATCTGTGAACCCTTACCAGAGGGAGACGAACTGGACTCCGAGGGGGAGGAGGAGTGATGGATGGGGCTGGGGAGGTATGCTTACTCGTGCTAAACGCAGCAACATGTTGGAATAACTTACCTGGGTGAAGACAATGGGGCAAGGAGACCTGCTGATGGGAGGAGAAGTGTGCAACATAAATAAAAGTGATGACCCAAGTTTGGGGGGGGGGAGGGGGGGAGACTTTCTCTTGGAGTTATACGAGAGTTTCCCATGTTGGGTACCACAGAGCGGGAGAAAATTGTTGAATTCTGATAACATATGTAAGGATATACGGAAGAGCATATACAGAGTTTAGAGAGGGAGAACGAGATTAGATTACAGCGTAAGTGCTGCCGAATACGATTCCAGAAATGTACTATACAAATGTGAATATACCAGCTTGAAAGTATCATAATGACTGGATATTATGCCTTCATGTCAATAAAAGTTTAACAAAAAAAAAAATATATCACTGAGTTGCAATCAGATATTGTTCCCTTAGAAGAGGATGATTTTTCAGAACGTCTACCCAAAAGATTTCAAGCAATCAAAACCTGGTTTCAAGAGATTGGTGGTTCAATATAGTTTTTGTGATACTGTTGTTGAAGATCAGTTGCATGTTACACAAGAGAAAGAAATACCTGAGGGAAAAGAAGAGAATATACAAGATCAGAAAGGAACAAGAGAAAGAGCTAGAACTGGAAGAGTTTCGTAGAACTCAATATGAGAATTGCAGACAAACTGATGAGACGAGTCTTTAGAAATACTAACACAATGAAAATCAAACATGTTCATCTATGAGATAACATTTTGCTAAATTTTGGGTGTGGTTTGGTGATTTTAAAATCACCAGATGAGGGAGTTGATGGAGCGAGATTTAGAAATATATTTATTTCAGCTCGCAAAGTTAAACTTCCATAATAAATAATAATATTAATTATGTGTGCAGTGAAAAAATACTGATCAACCTAGATTAAACTTACAGATCATTACACGCGGGAAACTAATATGTGTGCTCATATATATGCATTATGTGCAAAGTGTTTGCATGTGAGAAATAATAAACTAATCCGGTCTATTGTGCTGTCAGAATTAAATGCGGCTGTTATTCTTAATGGCATGTGCTTATTTCTGTGTGCTCATGTTTTGTCTTTCGTTTTAAATGTTGCACAATTCTGCTTTGTTTGCTTCTGCTAGGTAACGATTATTAATGGGTTAATAATTAGCAAAGGTGAGTGGGTAACGGAATGATTTCTAATTCTTGCATTAATTATTCTTTTGTGTTTGTTTATATACTAGTTACTGAGAAAGAGGCTTGAGGCCTAGCACATTTTATTAGGCAGTTCGCAAAATCCTGCTCAGTGAAAGCAAGAGCCCAGTGTGGAAAGTTTCTGCTGTGTTTAAAAAGAAGAAAATACAAACTTAATTGAATAAAAGAACTATTCGTTCTCTTGGTCGGCTTGACCAAGGTCAGGAACCGGCAGAGAGATTGACGAGCTAAGGAAGTCACGGACTAACATTTTCAGTTGTTGCAAATTGAAGGAAGCTACGTGACATGAGAATAAGGGACAATAGACTCAAAGAGAGAGTCGGAACTGGGCTTCAAAAATGTGGTGACATAATATGGTCTGTCGTTTGACAGCCAATTAGTGTTTTGGACAAATGAGAAAAGTATTCTTTTTACTTAGATTAGTTAGTTAGAAAAGGTATATAAACTGACCTCTTTGGAGGGAGGGCGTTTCTCGCTTTCCAAATCCAGATGGGCGTGACGTGCTGACGGACTTTTTTGGAGCACGTAAGGATCAATAGGGCTATATGACTTTACAATTTTCATTCTAGGTATAGTGAGTTTTAGACAGGGAAATAGGGTTTAGGTGATGGAAAAATAGTTTATTCTTCTTTAAATATGCTATTTGATTCTGCGTGAAAACTGTCTAACTAATTTGCAATTCCTTAAACCATGCTGCTTGAATAATAAAGATTCTAATAAAAATACACTTTTCTTTGAATACATAGTTAATAAATAAGTGTTTTTAAATTACAAGCTGGCCTTGTTATTTAAAGAATTTAGTTACCATCAGCAGATCCAATCGCCTGAGTGGCTTAATTAAATGAAAAATTATTAAACTATGGTAAAGTCAATATACCGCAATTGTATATAAATGTATATATGGTTTGTAATTAAGGTTTTATTAATTAGGTCACATGATTCAGTTGCTCAAAATATGTCTATATATTAGTTTATGGGCCTTGTGAGTGATTTATGATTAATGGTGAGTATTGTAGAGTTGGGCAGTGTTGTTAGGACATATTTTCTATATGGGCGCTGGATCAGGGACTTTGGGGCTCTACAGGCTGGGGAGAGGGGCAGTGCACCCGCCTTCTCCTAATTAAACTAAATGGCCCGGGGCCCTAAAGGTTCAGGGAGGGTGGCTGTGCGACTCCCTCCCCTTAAAAAAGCCCCAGCCGATAGTGTGTCCAGGGCCCTAAAATCTTGTGGAGGGAAAGCACATATCCCTCTCGCAAGATAAAACAAGCACTGGCATAGCCAATAGGTCTCGCTTTTGGGACCTTATAAGTATTTAGTTATGCCGCATAATATCCTTGGTGCATCAACATCAAATTTTGCAAATACTTATAAGGTCCCACAGGCAAGACCTGTTGGCTATGCCAATGCTTGTTTTTCCTGGCAGCCAATCAAAACCTAAGGAGAGGGGAACTAGACAGATGTAAGTCTCAACCCGAACCTACAATGGAACCTTTCTAGTACTGGCCCAACCTCAAAAGGAGAGAAGGGGGAGGGGTGAAGAATCTGCAGAAGATGGATCATACACCATAAAAAGAGTTATCGGACACAGGGGATACTTCTTCCCCAGACACCTAATCTTAAGAAATTGTCTCAAAGCAATACTCAACAGGCGGCACTAAGAAGTGCCAATCAGACAAGAAAATCATGCAAAACTGGCCAGACAAATGAGTTACTGCTTCTCTCCTGAGAAGCCAGACAGTTTTCCTTGGCAAACACATGCCCGTAGTTCCCGAGTCAGCCTTGCCATGTTTAGCTGTTCGAATCTTTGTCTTTTTACCGAGTGAGCAGAACATCAAGACCGGTCAAGGGGCATTGCAGGGAGAGCTTTTAGACTGTCTGTGGCAGATTGAAATACTGAGGCAAGTTTGTAAGGAATAAGGATTGGTGTCCCGGGTGATTAGCTCCATTTGGGAACACGTTGTCTACACGATTTACAGCAGGCTGCCAGAAACGTGTGCGAAAAGCATACGGAATCTGTATTGCACCCACACAGCTCTGAAGCTAAATGGAGTTAAAAATTACACACATCGATTAAAAAGCGTGTGTTGAAAATACATGCTTTGATCAGAAACATTAACATTTAATTCCCATTAGGAGAAAAGACTTTTCAATATTAGAAATGTTAATGTTTTCTAGGGATATAGATTTAAATAAAACTTTTTATTGCCCTTAAAGGAAAAAATATTTCTAATCTGACTTTCTGGATGTAAATGTTACGATATTTTTAACACCTTAAATAAACATATCATATTTTTCTTGCGTTGTTCAAACAGTACTTGATAGGGAAGAAAAGACAAGAGTTTCAGGGTGGGCAGAGGAAACAGATAAATGGAGAAAGACGAGTGTGTGTGCTTTAGACAGACAATGCCACGGAGAGCAAAAAAGACACACGGGCAGAGGATACAGAGATGGAGAGAGAAAGTGCGAGATAAAGAAAGGATGGGAACATGAGAAGGAGGAGAGGACTAGAGTGAGGGAGGGAGGCAGTGAAGGAAGGGGAGAGAGAGAGAGAGAGAGAGAGAGAGAGGAAAACGAGAGAGACGGAATGCGCGCAAGAGAGTGTAATCCCAGGGTGATGAAGAGTTAAACTTCCGGAGTTTACAATTCCTCACCACCCAGAGTAGATATACATCTCGTTGCTGCACTGTTTCAAGTCCATGATTGTACCCAGTGGTTGAAGTGGGGGAAAAAAGTAGGGGAACTGTGGGTGGAGACTCCGAGGGCAGGGATAACCCAAGGATTGGATCAGTGGGCGGAGTCAGAGGTGTGGCCAGAATGTGCCAAACATCCCAATTTTTAGTATTTGTTCGACATTTCACCGAGCAGTTACAGCTTATTGTGTTATTTAATTCAGCCAATGGATACACTTGATTATTTATGGTTTACTAGGAGTTATTGGCATTTAAATACATTCACAAAGTGGAATATATTTCCAATCACACAATGTCCCAAATACGCTTAAAAGTGGAATCACAAGCCATTTGTCTCCAAGCCATGCAGTTTCTCTCATTAGCACTTCTCCTCCCTTCTTCCACAAGAGCAGTTCAAACATGAATGGCACAATATCCTAGTTTGCAAATGTTTTCTATATAATTATGGCTCTGCCATATTTGTCACATAATACATCATCCACTGCATAATCTTGCAGTTTTAACTTATCATTTTTGTACCTCAAACGGATAAAAAGTTACTAAAAAACGTGACTTGAGTTGCTGCAAAATTGACGGCCCTTTGCAAAAGTTGACTGATCACCGTTCTCACTGCTGCATTTGTATGTTATACTGATACTAATGAGGCAGATTCTTTTCAGAGACTTAACATGTGCAAAAATGTCTAAATAATAAAGTATAAGAAAATATATTGCATTACGCTGCAGCCTTTTTTTGTTGCATAATTTAGTCAACACTGCGGCATCATTTTGTCCCCCATTGCTGCATAATTCCAGTGGCTCCAGAACAGGTAGCACATGTTAAAAGTGCCTGTGCATAAAGCAGAGAGTGTGAAGTTAGCAAACTTAGTTTGGTGTGTGTGCAAATCCTGCATTGCCGATCCTTGGTGAGTTGCAGCTACTACTGCTGAAACAAGGCCAATGGAGGTACCAATGGGTGAGGCGGACTGGCCTTGATGGCAGTGCCGGCTTTAGTGCTGGTGGCGCCCTGTGCAACAATGTTTGCTGGTGCCCCCAAAGATCGCCTGCGCCTCGGACACTCACACAGAGACAATCATTTATATGTGTGTAAATCACTGTATAGGAAATGTTACATAAGACAAAGGACTACAGGGTGTAGAAGCCACATGACAACCATACTAGAAGGCAGTATAGTTTAATAGCTCAGTGTTCTAAGTCAGGATTTGAACTTATAAACAGCAAGTAACAAAAGGATCCATCTGTCACAAGCAGTAACCTACTAACCTAGTTACCATTATGTGCACTTTGTGATCTGCATGGTACATGTTCTTTGCAGCAAGCACATTAACCCTTTGTGTCACCTTTCCAGGAGCCATCCCTTCCACTAGACAAAACTCTGATCTCTCTCTAGGGAGAGCATTAATCAACAAAGTTATCATGACATGTTTATTGTTGCTGAAAGTTCCTGGAGGCCAAAAAGGAGGCAGCAAGTTTTTTAAAAACCATAATCTACTTGCAAACACTACGCACCCACCCAAAATAGGTACCCAGTGCGGTCACACTGTTCGCACTTCCCTAACCTGCTCAAGGGTCATGTGACCACAGTGACAGAGTTACAGTGACTGGACAGTCATGTTGCTTTAGGGTGTGCTGCTTCGTATGCCTGCCCACAAGGCTGGAGGTGAACTTCAGTATGGATTGTGGTGGACAGGCCTTCAAGGTTAACCCACACTTGCCACTGCAAAGGTCCACCTGCTGGTGCTAAGACACCTGGGCTTCTAAGGTCTAGTGGGGCTTTTTAAGTTCTAGCATGGGAATGTGCTCCCTCAGGAGAGTGGTCTGGGGGACTGGTCATGGAGGCTGAACTCGGCTCCCAGGTTCCAAATTCGACAGCTCTGGCCATAGTGCAACATCCTCTCCCCCACTGAACACCATACTGCCCCACTGAGAAAAACTCACACTGCCTTCAGCTACAACCCAACTGTGCCCCGCTATAAACACCAGGATGTGACTTAATTCAAATTATGCAATTGATAAGAGTAATATGCTGCATGAAAGAAAAAAGTAAAAGCAAACACTCATAGGGAGCGCAAGATTAAGTAAAGCATGTGAAATGTAAGCAGAAACAAGATGGTTACCTTAACGATCTCTCACTCACTATTCAGAAATCAGCTATTGGTTTTACCTGAAAAGTTAACAACATGACTACAGGGCCCTGAAGGGAACCGTTTCAATGTCCATTGCTTATATCCTTAATAAACGTAAATGTATGGCTTAAAAAGACCACATCCATAAACACAGAGGTACACATTTTGTTTACCAATCCACCCATTAACCAGGTATTGCAATACATCCAGGAATGTTGCATTAAAACAATTCTGTTCAAAGAAAGACGAGAAAAGAAAAGTAGAGCTTCACTGCAAAGTCTGTAAAGTGAGGCTGACGTTTGGATGTGAATAAAACCAATCTGGCCACTTTGCAACCACGCTGTCTTGCTTTATTTAGTTAAGTATTTATTTTTCATATTTAAAACCTTTTATTTCTTTCCATCCCGAGGCTGCACTTTGGAATAGAAACATTTCAGAAATAGGGCATTTTCCGCAAGAGCGTTTTTTCTTTTTTGGATCCATTTCACAGGGAAGCAACTAAATGAAAGAAGGAAAGAGAGGTTGTGAACCGTTTCTTCAAGTCACGGTTTTCAGTAAGTGAGGAGCAAGACAGAAAGAGAGAGAATAATAGGAAGGGGGGGGGTTCAGCTGCCAGCACAGAAAAGAAGAGGACATTGTCTGTGTCTTCGCAGGGCAGTAAGGAAGAGACAGAATCCTTTTCCTTCTCTGCCTGTTCCCGATCGTCCAAAAAAGCAAGCCGAGCCTTTTCTGAATAGCTTTGCTATTTCTGCCATCCTGGGACCCAGTTTTGAAAAGAAACCCTGGGGACACAACCTTGCAGGCGGCAGTCGGTATGGGAGATCTGGAATGCAAATACGACGTGCCTCCTTAAGATAAACAGGGGATTCCCTTAGCGACCGGTTCACAGGAGCGTGCACACACACTCACACATGTTGCCCCCTGCCCCCCTCAGAAGTATTTTTGAACCTCTTTGCGTTACAGCCTTAAGAAAAGAGAAAGAAGGAGAGGCATAGCGAGCATTGGAGAGGCGGAGCGAGGCGGGCGCAATTGTGCACGCAACTGCAAGCTCTAGGCTGCCACAAGCAAAAGCATGTGGTATCATTTCCTGGAGCCACACACTAAAAGTCTCGCAGAGCAGTGCATGTGCTGGCTCAGCGACACCTGAAAAAGAACTGCCTGCTCCCGCTGACACCCAGGTTGGGTGCTGGTAGGGGATCCGGTGGGGCAGGAGGGGCCATGGGACTTCTCTCGCAGCCCCATGTGGTTGGTTGTTGCCAGTCCCTGTGTCATACCCATACTGCACACGACCAAAGGCATGGGGTTAACATTTTACGAGGGAAAAACACCGAAATTTACTGAAAAAAACAAAAGTTAAAGGGATGTTATAGGTAGGTGAAAATGTCAGTTAAAACATACTTCTTTAAACAAAAAAAGAACTGAAATTCTCTAGCTCTAGTTATGTCAAGGACCTATGGGGCATATGCACAAGCCCCTAAGAGCATGAGTTATAGAGGGATACGTTCAAGGAAGTGGCGGAGTGAGGCGATAGCCGTCATGGCTTAACGCCTCACTCTGCCACTTCTGAAACACAAGGCTGCACCACATTTACAAGGATATGGTGAAGCCTTGTGTTTCCCATTGCGCTGGCGCTACACTTAGCAGTGTAGCGCCAACGCAGTCACCCTTGCACCAGAGTGCAAGGGTGTCTGCGTGCAGTAGAAAGATTGTTGATGTACAGGAAGGTTACTTTACATAAACCATCTTTAAATGCTGTTTCGTCACTTCTATGTATGCTGCTTAATGCCGCACACATAGAAGTCACAAAATGGATTTTTTTAAAGATTGTTTATGTAGAGGAAAAGGGACCTTCCTGTACATAAACAATCCAAGGCATTTTGCTTTTTCCAAGTGTGCTGCACGAGGCAGAACACATGGAAAAAGCAAAAACGAGAAGAAATAATTCATTTCTTCTCGTTTCGCCAATCTAAGACCAGGTTTTACCTGGTCTTCATTTTGGCGCTGCCTGCTATTTATGCTGCCCTTGTAAATAGGGGGCAGTGTCAAAATCAATGGGTGTTGCGGTGGAATGCCCCCCGCAACACCTACTGCTCACCACTTTCACACTAAGCATTGCATGAAAGGGGGCTTATTTACAGGGCAGCGTTAAGCCACGTTAAGTGGCTTAAGGCTGTCTTGACAATAAGGCTAAGCCCCTATCGCCACCACAACGTCGTTAAAAATGACACAGTGGTGGCGATAACATAACTATAACTCACACCCTCATAATGCACTGCTTATGACCTCACATATTACATCACTCATACATGTTCTAAGACATCATTGATAGCCCCATTGATGACAAAACTGTGCATGACTGGGGCGCAAATTATAGTTACTTTAGTGCACAAAGTAGGTTTACTTGAGATAATTGTAACTGGTGACTTTCAGTACTTTTTTCATTTAAAACTGTATATTTTTACTGATATTCTCACAAACTATACTGTCCCTTTAACCTTTGGCTTTTTCAGTGAATTTCTAAGGCTTTTACATGGAAAAAGTTGCTATTATTACCATACCTAACAATAACGTCACTTTAATTATTTTTGTTTTACTGAATTTCTAGTTTTTTTTAAAGTAAAGTAATATTTTATTTTCATACATAATGCCAACGACATGTCGGGCATGGCCGGCCAGGCCCAGACACCAACCTCTCGTGAGCAGCCAGCCCCAGGCTGCGAATGCCATTTAGTCAGAGTTTGGGTATCATCACTATGCAATAATTTGTGGCGAAGGAATATTTAACATAGTATACAGTTCATACAACATGGTATTGCATCATTGTATTTGCAACCACATTACTATTATGGTAAAACACTATTCAGTGGAAAAGGAATTACCAATTTCAACTTCCATGACCAAAGGTAGGCTGGGATTTGGTACCTCAAGCAAACTAGACAGGAAGTTGGATGAAGGAACAAAATACGTAAATACGATATTTCAACTTCCCGAAATATTTTACAATTGTTACACCCACGGGGCATATTTTGTGGCTGAGTTAAATACCGAGAACGGTTATCCGACATATTCCTGCAGTATCACAGGCGACAGCTGTTGAATTATTATCCTGTGTCACGATTTTATATGGCAGGACTTGCAACATCATGTTATGCTTTATTAGAGTCGCCCATGACGCAACGTTCTATTGCGTGCTTGGGTTGAGAAAATAACAATACACACTATAATGACTTGCTATGTATTGTAGGCTTTTAAGACAAGTAACAAAACACAACATATCCAGAACATTAGTTGAAAGACAGCACCACCTGCCCCCGGGGTGTACATCAGGGCATAACTCAGAACCAGCACTTCCGGTGAGGGGGCCACAGAGGCAGATTACTTCATTCGCCCCGAAAGTGAACTGAGGCAATTTTACCTAATATTTCTTCAGCATCGCGAGCAGATGGTATTGACAATTCCTAGACTCTGTCATGCATGTACTGAGGGGCGGGAGTGGCGCAGGGGCTCTGAGGAGCCCCCCCCCCCCCCCCCAGGGCGAAGCGCCCGGGTCCTGAACGGAGGGGGGCCGCAGGAGCTCTGAGGAGCCTCCTAAGGGGAAGCGCCCGGGTCCTGAATGGAGGGGGGCGGCAGGAGCTTTAAGGAGCACCCCAGGGTGAAGCACCTTGTTCCTGAATGCAGGGATGTGCCGCAGGAGCTCTGAGGAGCCCCCCAGGGTGAAGCACCCTGCTCCTGAATGGAGGGATGAGCGTCAGGAGCTCTGGGGAGCCGACCAGGGTGAAGCACCCTGTTCCTGAATGGAGGGATGTGCCGCAGGAGCTCTGAGGACCCCCCTCAAGGTGAAGCACCCTGCTCCTGAATGGAGGGATGTGCCGCAGGAGCTCTGAGGACCCCCCTCAAGGTGAAGCACCCTGCTCCTGAATGGAGGGATGTGCCGCAGGAGCTCTGAGGACCCCCCTCAAGGTGAAGCACCCTGCTCCTGAATGGAGGGATGTGCCGCAGGAGCTCTGAGGAACCCCCCAGGGTGAAGCACCCTGCTCCTGAATGGAGGGATGTGCCGCAGGAGCTCTGAGGAACCCCCCAGGGTGAAGCACCCTGCTCCTGAATGGAGGGATGTGCCGCAGGAGCTCTGAGGAACCCCCCAGGGTGAAGCACCCTGCTCCTGAATGGAGGGATGTGCCGCAGGAGCTCTGAGGACCCCCCTCATGGTGAAGCACTCTGGCCGCAGGAGCTCTGAGGAGCCCCCCCAGGGTGAAGCACCCTGTTCCTGAATGCAGGGGTGTGCCGCAGGAGCTCTGAGGAGCCCCCCAGGGTGAAGCACCCTGCTCCTGAATGGAGGGATGTGCCGCAGGAGCTCTGAGGACCCCCCTCAAGGTGAAGCACCCTGCTCCTGAATGGAGGGATGTGCCGCAGGAGCTCTGAGGAGCCCCCCCAGGGTGAAGCACCCTGTTCCTGAATGCAGGGGTGTGCCGCAGGAGCTCTGAGGAGCCCCCCAGGGTGAAGCACCCTGCTCCTGAATGGAGGGATGTGCCGCAGGAGCTCTGAGGAACCCCCCAGGGTGAAGCACCCTGCTCCTGAATGGAGGGATGTGCCGCAGGAGCTCTGAGGAACCCCCCAGGGTGAAGCACCCTGCTCCTGAATGGAGGGATGTGCCGCAGGAGCTCTGAGGACCCCCCTCAAGGTGAAGCACTCTGGCCGCAGGAGCTCTGAGGAGCCCCCCCAGGGTGAAGCACCCTGTTCCTGAATGCAGGGGTGTGCCGCAGGAGCTCTGAGGAGCCCCCCAGGGTGAAGCACCCTGCTCCTGAATGGAGGGATGTGCCGCAGGAGCTCTGAGGACCCCCCTCAAGGTGAAGCACCCTGCTCCTGAATGGAGGGATGTGCCGCAGGAGCTCTGAGGAGCCCCCCCAGGGTGAAGCACCCTGTTCCTGAATGCAGGGGTGTGCCGCAGGAGCTCTGAGGAGCCCCCCAGGGTGAAGCACCCTGCTCCTGAATGGAGGGATGTGCCGCAGGAGCTCTGAGGAACCCCCCAGGGTGAAGCACCCTGCTCCTGAATGGAGGGATGTGCCGCAGGAGCTCTGAGGAACCCCCCAGGGTGAAGCACCCTGCTCCTGAATGGAGGGATGTGCCGCAGGAGCTCTGAGGACCCCCCTCAAGGTGAAGCACTCTGGCCGCAGGAGCTCTGAGGAGCCCCCCCAGGGTGAAGCACCCTGTTCCTGAATGCAGGGGTGTGCCGCAGGAGCTCTGAGGAGCCCCCCAGGGTGAAGCACCCTGCTCCTGAATGGAGGGATGTGCCGCAGGAGCTCTGAGGAGCCCCCCAGGGTGAAGAACTCTGGCCGCAGGAGCTCTGAGGAGCCCCCCAGGGTGAAGCACCCTGCTCCTGAATGGAGGGATGAGCGTCAGGAGCTCTGGGGAGCCGACCAGGGTGAAGCACCCTGCTCCTGAATGGAGGGATGTGCCGCAGGAGCTCTGAGGACCCCCCTCAAGGTGAAGCACTCTGGCCGCAGGAGCTCTGAGGAGCCCTATGGGTGAAGCACCCTGTTCCTGAATGCAGGGGTGTGCCGCAGGAGCTCTGAGGAGCCCCCCAAGGTGAAGCACTCTGGCCGCAAGAGCTCCTAGGAGCCCTATGGGTGAAGCACACGGATCACTGACATAATATCGACCTCACAAAAATCGAGATACAAAAATATCGAGTCAAAAATATCGAGATACAAAATATCGACTCCCTATCTTCAAACAGGTAAGTACCAAAATATCGACTCCAAAATATCGACTTACAAAAATATAGACAGTCAAAATATCGATTTTTTTAAATGTTTTTAAAATTAAGTTAAAACTAATATAGTAATAAATATATTTAATATAAACTTAGAAATATTTATTAAATAAATGTAGTATTAATAAATAATTAATATAATTTAAAAAATTATATCACCAAAAAGAAAACATATATATATATATATATATATATATATATATATATATATACAAACATATTATTAAATAAACATATATAACATTTTTAGCGGATACCTTTACAACGCATACCATTACAACGTAACTATTGGTAAGTATATAATAATGTTTTTAATATAAATTAATGAAAATTATTATAATATAATTTAATTTTATTTAATTGTATTTAATTAATTTAATTTAAATGTAATTTTACTTTATTTTACTTTATTTTTACAAAGTACCCCTGTACCCCAAAAACCCAAAAGTGACCCTGAACCCTAAAAATACCCCTTTACCCAAAAACTGAAAACTGACCCTGAACCCTAAAAATACCCCTTTACCCAAAAACTGAAAACTGACCCTGAACCCTAAAAATACCCATTTACCCCAAAAACTGAAAACTGACCCTGAACCCTAAAAATACCCCTTTACCCAAAAACTGAAAACTGACCCTGAACCCTAAAAATACCCCTTTACTCAAAAACTGAAAACTGACCCTAAACCCTAAAAATACCCCTTTACCCCAAACACTGAAAACTGACCCTGAACCCTAAAAATACCCCTTTACCCAAAAACTGAAAACTGACCCTGAACCCTAAAAATACCCCTTTACCCAAAAACTGAAAACTGACCCTGAACCCTAAAAATACCCATTTACCCCAAAAACTGAAAACGGACCCTGAACCCTAAAAATACCCCTTTACCCAAAAACAGAAAACTGACCCTGAACCCTAAAAATACCCCTTTACTCAAAAACTGAAAACTGACCCTGAACCCTAAAAAGACCCCTTTACCCCAAAAACTGAAAACTGACCCTGAACCCTAAAAATACCCCTTTACCCCAAAAACTGAAAACTGACCCTGAACCCTAAAAATACCCCTCTACCCAAAAAACCCAAAACTGACCCTGAACCCTAAAAATACCCCTTTACCCAAAAACCCAAAACTTAAATTTAATTTCCAAAACCAATTACTTTTATTTACAAAGTAAATTTTATTTAATGGTCAATTATTAATCAATTAACAAATTTAATTAACATATTTAATTAGTTATTATTAAATTACTCCCCACCCTATCCCCCTATAAACTCACAACCCACTACAGAAATTAATTTACTGATTATTATTTATTTAATCTTTAAATATTTATAATTACCAATTATATTTTAATTATTTACCAAATAATAATTAATTAACAATTATTATTAATTTACATATTTAATTAATTAAATTTAAATTACTTCCCACCCTATTCCCCTATAAACCCACAACCCGCTACAGAAAATATTTTACGAAAATGTAATTATTGATCAGTTAATCAATTATTATTAATTACCAATTATATTTTAATTAATTAACAATTAATCATTAATAACAATTACTATTATATTACAGATTTAATTAATTATATTTAAACTACTTCCCACCCTATTCCCCTATAAACCCACAACCCGCTACAGAAAATATTTTACGAAAATGTAATTATTGATCAATTAATCAATTATTATTAATTACCAATTATATTTTAATTAATTAACAATTAATAATTAATTAACAATTACTATTATATTACAGATTTAATTAATTATATTTAAATTACTTCCCACCCTATTCCCCTATAAACCCACAACCTGCTACAGAAAATATTTTACGAAAATGTAATTATTGATCAATTAATACATTATTATTAATTACCAATTATATTTTAATTAATTAATAATTAATTAACAATTACTATTATATTACAGATTTAATTAATTATATTTAAATTATTTCCCACCCTATTCCCCTATAAACCCACAACCCGCTACAGAAAATATTTTACGAAAATTTAATTATTGATCAATTAATCAATTATTATTAATTACCAATTATATTTTAATTAATTAGCAATTAATAATTAACAATTACTATTATATTACAGATTTAATTAATTATATTTAAATTACTTCCCACCATATTCCCCTATAAACCCACAACCCGCTACAGAAAATATTTTACGAAAATGTAATTATTGATCAATTAATCAATTATTATTAATTACCAATTATATTTTAATTAATTAACAATTAATAATTAATTAACAATTACTATTATATTACAGATTTAATTAATTATATTTAAATTACTTCCCACCCTATTCCCCTATAAACCCACAACCCGCTACAGATTTATATTACACAATTATTACAAATTATAAAACACTTACCTTATTTTCGATATTTTTGTTGTCTATATTCTATCTAGTCGATATTATGTCTAGTCTATATTTTTGATTCGATATTTTGGCTATTAATATCGATAGTAATCGATATTTTTGTAGTCTATATTATGTCTGGTCGATATTTTGTCTAGTCTATATTTTTACCTCGATATTATGTCCAGTCGATATTTTTGAGGTCGATATTATGTCTGTTCACCAAGCACACAGTTCCTGAATGGAGAGGTGTTCCGCAGGAGCTCTGAGGAACCCCCCAGGGTGAGGCAACAGGATCATGAATAGAGTAAGCGCCACAGGAGATTCAGGGAGCCCCCCCCCCGCCCCCAGGGTAAAGCACTCTGGCAGCAGGAGATTCGAAGAGCCCCCCAAGGTGAAGCACCTTGTTCCTGAATGGAGATGGGCCACAGGAGCTCTGAGAAGCCCCCAGGGTGAAGCACCCTGGTCCACAACAGTCAGAGGCAGTGCTGCAGGAGCTCGGAGGAGACCCTCCGCGTGAGGCAACAGGCTCCTGAACAGAGGAAACTCTGCAGGAGCTCTAAGACACTCTCTCAGGGTGAAGCGCCCCGGTCCGGAAAGCAGGGAACGCTGTAGGAGCTCCACAAAGCACCCAAGGGTGAAGCAACTGGGGCCTAGAATGGCTGGAGTGCAGCAGGTGCTCCCCAGGGTGAAGCACCCAGTTTCTGGACAGAGGGAGTGCTGCAGGAACATTGAGGAGTCCCTCGGGGTGAAACATTGGCGTGGTTTCCCCTGATTTTGTGCCTCTACCGCCTGTATTTTTGATGCTGTGCTGGATTTCGTGTTTGCTGACTTCGATGTTTTGGGCACTTTGGCACTGCTGATCAGTGTCAAAGTGCAAGTGCTCCCTGTGTAAATTGTTGTTAAAATTGGTTCTCCCTGATTGGAATATTTGATTTACTGGTAAGTCCCTCGGAAAGTGTGCTGAGTGTGCCAGGGCCTGTAACTCAAATGCTACTAGTGGGCCTGCAGCACTGTTTATGCCACCAACATGAGTAGCTCTGAAAAGGTAACTCAGCCCTGCCACGCAGTGTCTGTGCGCAGTTGTTAACCGCTATGTCGATTTCGCAAGTGCACCTACTTGCTAGGCCCTAATCGTCCCGTTTTCTACATGTAAGGCATCCGGATGGTCCTCCTCCTCACGTCTCCTTACGTATTACATCTTGCGTGAACTGCGCAAGATGGAATATGTAAGGGGACGCAAGGAAGAGGCAGACGGAAGAGGAGGAGGGCAGGCAGAAGACAAGGTAAGTGGGTTTTAATTTTTATTTTTTTTAAGGGGGCTGGCCTCGTACTCCACCACGGAGTCACAGTTTTGCCCAACTTTGCGTTCCCAGTGGAGCCCCCCAGGGTGAAGCACTCTGGCCGCAGGAGCTCTGAGGAGCCCCACACTGTGAAGCACCCTGGTCTTAAACAGTCAGAGGCAGTGCTGCAGGAGTTCGAAGATGACCCTCCGGGTGAGGCAACAGGCTCCTGAACAGAGGAAACCAGGGCCGGACTTTCCATAGCGGGCACCGGGCAATCCCCCGGTGCGCCGCACAGGTGGGGGCCGGTTTTGTGCCCCTGGGGGCCGTTTTTGTAACAAGCCCGTTTTTGCAGCATAGCTGCAAAATCTGCCCTGTACCAAAATCGGCCGAAAACCAGCTCCGTCAAAGAGCTTGGCGGCACCCCCAACCCTCCCCGTGGGGAGGTGGGTGGGGGCGGCCGAGCACTTTGCCAGGGCCGGTTGTGGTTCTCAGTCCAGCAGGAGCTCTATGAAACTCTCCCAGGGTGAAGTGTCCCGGCCCTGAAAGGAGGGAACGCTGTAGGAGCTCCACAGAGCACCCCAGGGTGAAGCAACTGGGGCCTGAATGGCTGGAGTGCAGCAGGTGCTCCCCAGGGTAAAGTACCCAGGTTCTGGACACAGGAAGTGCTGCAGGATCCCTGAGGAGTCCCTCGGGGTGAAGCATCGTTGTTAGACTTGGCATCTTTGGCGTGGTTTCCCCATATTTTGTGCCTCTACCTCCTGTATTTTTGATGCTGTGCTGGATTTCGTGTTTGCTGCCTTAGATGCTTTGGACACTTTGGCACTGCTGATCAATGACAAAGTGCATGTGCTCCCTGTGTAAATTGTTGTTCAATTGGTTCTCCCTGATTGGCATATTTGCCCAACTTTGCGTTCCCAGTGGAGCGCGGAGTTGGTAAAAATCCACAGACTCTACTGGCAGAGCAGAGTACAACGCCCGGGGTTAGTAAAGAGGGTTTTTAAATTGTGTGAAAATTCCACTTTTAGAAAGTAGGCATTTTCTTGTTTAACCATTCTGTGTACCTCTGCCTGTTTTTGTATTGACTGTCTGGTTATGGAGTGACAGGGGTTGGGGATGTGCATTCACTGTAGACACTCAGTCACTGCAAGGGGGTGGGTAGAGGTGTGCCTGGCCCTTCCCGGATGACTCAGACCTGAACTTAATGGAGCATGGCTGAATTTAGAGTAGTGGGGGAGGGTCCATTGCACCTGAATAGGGCCTGTCTCCCTTGCACAATGCTGTCTCCAACCCCTGTAGTCATTCTGCACCAGTGAGGACAGAACTGGAGTCAGAGACGTTTGCACAAAGAGAACAAAGTCAAAGTCAAAGTCAAAAGTCAAAGTCAAAGTCAGTCAAAGTCAAAGTCAAAAGGTCTTGTATAGCGCAACATATCACCGTTAGGTCTCAAGGCGCTTGCAGAAAGATCAACACACCTAGGTTCTTATATCGCATCAATTGGGTAACAGCCAGGTTTGTAATTCTCTTCGGAAGCGCAAATGATCTGGAATGGACGAGATGTATGAAGGAAGTTTATTCCACAAGTGGGGGGCAAGATAGGAAAAGGATCGGCCACCGTTTCGCACAGTGCACGTCCGTAAAGGGGTTAAGAGAAGTTTAGAACTGGATATCAGAGTTCTGGCTGGCTGATATTTTCGCAATTTTTTACCTAGCTACCCTAGACCTGTGTGATAGATGCTTTTGTGTGTGAGGCAAAGAGTTTTATATTGACCTCTCAACCTAATTGGCAGCCAGTGAAGGGCTTTTAGGTTGCCACTAGACGATGATCTTGAGGGTTGGTCCAGAATTAGTCTGGCCGCGGTGTTCTGAAGGGTCTGCAATTTGGAAAAGAGGTCATTATTGATGGAGGCCAATAAGGCATTGCCGTAGTCTACTCGACTAATGATTAGGCCCTGTACGAGTGGCTTACGGGTTTCAATTGGCAGCCATTTGAAGATCTTCCGTACTTTCCGTAGAATGCAATAGCAGGTTCTCAGTACATGGTTAACATGTGCTTTCATCGAGAGCTTGCTGTTGATGGTGACCCCCAAGTTGCATGTAGTTAGTTTTGGAGACGGACAGGGGCCCAGTGCCTGGGGCCACCAGTCACTAGATCAATGATCTTCGGCCCTGCCGAACAGAATGATCTCAGTTTTGCTGATATTCAACTGCAATTTATTTTGACCCATCCAGTTGTCGAAGTGGGTCATGCAGTTCTCAAACCGGATGATAGTATCCACAGGGTCAGGGCTGAAGGTGGCCAGCAACTGGGTATCATCGGCGTTTGATACGGTTTCAAAGCCGTAGGATCTGATTATCTTAGCCAGGGGAGTAACATAAAGATTGAAGAACATATGGCTCAAGATAGACCCCTGCGGTACTCCGATGCATAATGACCTACTACACGCCACCATTGAACCTAGGTGCACAGTGGTAGAACGATCTTTTAGATAATTGTTGAACCAGTCCAAGGCCTTCCCCTGCACCCCCATCTCCCAGAGCCGTTGTAACAAGATGTCATGGGAGATGGTGTCAAAAGCGGCTGATAGGCCCAACAGAACCAGAATAGCAGATTCTTTATTATCTAAGGCAAGCCTGATATTGTCTACCATTTCAACTACCGCCGTTTCTGTACTATGCGCCGCACAAAACCCTGATTGAGAAGGATCAAGAAGTCTATGCCTTTCTAGATGGCTAGTCAGTTGTTTGTTTACCAGAGCTTCGAGGGTTTTCCCGAAATAAGGCAGCAACGAGATGGGGCGGTAGTTGGCTAATTCATTGGCATCTAGGGTAGGCTTCTTCAAAATGGGCCTAATCTGCGCTTTCTTCCAGCTACCAGGATTGACAGCTTGATCCAGAGAAAGGTTGAAAATCTCTGTTAGTCTTGGTATCAGAGAGGGTGCCAATTTCCTAAAAATCCGGAGGGGAAGGGGATTTAGGGGAGAGCCGGATTTAATCTTGACAATGACCTCCGTTACCTGATCACTGGTTACTGATTGAAATTTAGTCAGCGGGGGTATCAATAGGTGGCTGCTCCTGGTTGCCTGCATGTCGGTCCCGTTATCATGCGGGAAGGATCTGTAGATAGCCTTTATATTCTCATCAAAGAAAAAGGATAGTTGGTCAACCCAATCTTGAGAGGGAGCCACAGAGGATTGAATAGCTTCAGGGGTGGTGAACTCTTTCAGGATTTTATATAGCTCTTTACTCAAGTTGGCTGCATTCTCAATCCTCCCTGCCAGATACAGCTTTTTTGCCTTTTTGATGTTACTTAAATATGAGCGGTAACTTACTCTATAATTAGCTTGGTCACTGGCTGTTTTCGTTTTTCTCCAGAGGCGCTCCGCCGCCCTGTCGGATAATTTCTCAATTTTGAGTTCTGTAGTAAACCAGGGAGAGGGTTTATGCTTGACCTTAACTCTAGAAAAAGGTGCTATTGTGCTCAAGGTCATTGTAATAGCCTGTTCGAAGTTGGTGATTGCTTCCTCGAAGTTGTTAGTGTTCAGTTCAGCTTTGATGCTGAAATTTTAGAGAAGGAAGCAGATCATTTGCAGGAAGACTAAGATTTATTAAATAATGATCCGTCCAAAGAAGCTGTGCAGGTTGGCCAACGACAATCCTAGTAGAGTTAGTAAACAAGAGGTCAATTGTGTGGCCAGCCGGTTTACAAACATTACAACGCAACTTTTACCACGCAGTGCTGTTACAACGCAGGTTTTACTACGCATACCATTACAACGCATTACACTGGGGGGCGCTCTAGGATAGGGAATACGTTTAATTTACTATCCAACACCTTCCCTACTATCCACGGGGTCTGGAGTTGGAATAGTAAATTAAACTATTCACTATCCAGCACCCCCAAGTGTAATGCGTTGTAATGGTATGCATAGTAAAACCTGCGTTGTAACAGCATGCGTGGTAAAAGCATGCGTTGTAACGTCATACATTCGGCCAGCCTGGTGTGTGAGCCCAGCTACCAGTTGCTCCGGGCCCGGTGTCTTCAGGGATGTAAGCAGTTGGTCGGTGTCAGGGTCCCATGCTGAATCAGCATGGTAATTGGAATCACGGATAAGGTTGAAATTATCGGCACCCACGACACAGGGCGCAATAAATTCAACTAGCTGGTTTACAAAGTTAGCTTTGTATCCAGGTGGTCTGTAGAATAAGGCTCCTGACCATATTTTAGAAAATTGTGACATAAGTTTGAAGATTAAAATTTCTGCTTTATCTGAGTGCAGAGAATCCACTATAATGGTTTCTAATGTACCTGACGTCGCAATTGCTAAGCCCCCTCCTCTCCCAACTGCTCTGTCCAGCCTTACTAGCTTATAAGATGGTGGGAAGGCGGTGGCTATGTCAGGAGAGGCCTGTTCGTGAAGCCAGGTTTCCGTTATAAAACAGACTTCTGGTTTCTCCTTATCTAGGAGAGTCCATATATCCAACGCGTGTTTGGGTATCGACCGTGCATTGAAGTACATAGCTTTCCGATGTGCAGGGACATCTCCTAGGATCCTCGCCCTTATAGGGCACGGAAGAGATACCTCAAAGGAGGTCCGCTCTTGGAAGGAGAAGGGCTCATTTTCTAATAAGATATCCGTAGGTTCAACCATGCGGGGGAATTTATTTAATGCAATAAGCTCTCCTCTTGAATAACACATTTTAGCCATAATTAAAATAAAAATGTAACCAAGTCCTCCGATGCGCAGGGGTCCTGGCGGCTGGCGGCAGTTTGGCATGGATGGGCGCAGACGGGCTTGTCTTTGGCGGGCCTTAGGCGCAGCGCTGCATGCATCCGCTGAGCGTCCACACCCCAGCCGTGTTTAAGTAAGTGCGGGGGGGGGGGGGCGTGCAGCTAGATCGCCGACCGTCGGAAGTGAGGAATCTGAATGCCCAAAACAGTCCCTCCGCTACAAACGGCACAAGCCGTGGCGGAACGGGGACAAAAAGCAGAGTGAGGTAGGTCAGGATACAATTTTAGAATGCCCCAGCAACAGAGCACACAATTCTAACGAAGGATAACTTGAAGCAACATTGGCTCAAATAAAAGTAAAGTGTGCCCCACGCAAGCAGTGAATTAAGACAGAGTGCTGTGTAAACATAGACCCCTAGCTGCTAACCGGTGGTCTAGAGTCCGCTGCGCGTCCACACCCCAGCCATGTTTAAGTAAGTGGCGGGGGGGGTGTGCAGTTAGACCGCCGACCGTCCTCCATCAGCCTGTGCAACCGGAATTGAGGAATCTGAATACCCGAAACTGCCCCTCCGCTTGAAACGGCACAAGCCGCGGCGGAACAGGGACGAAGAGCTGAGTGAGGTAGGTCAGGATACGATTTTAAAATGCCCCAGCAGCAGAGCACACACAATGCTAACGAAGGATAACTTGAAGCAACAATGACGCAAATAAAAGTAAAGCGTGCCCCACACACACAGTGAATTAAAACAAACAGAGTGCTGCCTAAACATAGACCCCTAGCTGCTAACCGGTAGTCTAGAGTCCGCTGAGCAAAGATATTTTGGGGTATAAGTATTAGACCTAAAACCCCAGAACTTTAGATCACTTCTGGAATTCAAGAGTAACCTTTGCCAAGGAGAAGAGCTGGAGAAACAGAAGGAGAAGTACTGCCCCTTTGCTGTGTGCTGTCTGGGGTTGGCCTGCAGTCGCGGTTTCTGCCAAGTAAAGGACAAGGACTTTGCTGTGTGCTGTGTCCCCCTACTTGAGGAAGATCTCCAAGGGCTTGAGTAGAGCTTGCCTCCTGTCTGAGGTCTCGGGGATACCAAGACTTCACCCCCAGCTCCCCTGATCTTCCTTGCTGGGAGTTCTGAGGGGTTCCTGTGACTGTGTTGGGCCTCTGGAGGTTGTTCCTGCTTTTGGGAGCTGGAAAAGCAACACAACTACAAGAAAATCAACGCATCGCTCTTCTTGCAGCCATTTTCCCAAAGGAGCACCGCTGTGCGAGAATCTCCACACATCGCTGCGCCACTGTCGAAACCGTTGCAGCGCCTGTCCTCGCTGCAAGAATCAACACATCAAGGGATGGCGGCTGAGGCCGCCGCATCGATGGCTGCCCCATCCCGAATTTCTATGCATTGTGCCTGTGCGGCAAGTTTTTCCGACGCATCGCCCGAAGACCAGATTTGTCTTAGAGTTGACGCATCGCTTTCCCCTACAGATCCAACACAATACATCGCTTCTCCTGCGTGCAGTAGAACTATCGCCTCCCCATGGTCTCAGGAACCTATGCATATCTTTTGTGTCCTCAAAGCTCCCTCTCTCTGCGGCTGTTTGGCCTTGTGAACTTTGTCACAACTACAGGTACTTTGAGAGAAATCACTCATTTTAATGTCATATTCTTAATACTTGAATGTTGGATTTTTGTCGTTTTGGTCTTGCTGAGTTTAGATAAAGATACTTTATTTTTCTACACTGGTGTGGTGTCCATTTGTGGTGTTATGACTGTACTACTCTGTGTTTTTAGTACAAATACTTTACACATTGCCTTTAGGATAGGCCTGTCTGCTCGTGCCAAGCAGCCCAGTGGGTGAGCAGGGGTTATCTAAAGTTTGTATCTCCCTTACCCTGACTAGAAGCAAAGGTCCCTGTTTGGACAAAGGTACCTACCTCTGCCAACTAGAGACCCCCATTTCTAACAACCATGGTCCTGAATGGCAGGAAAAAGGTTGAATTAAAAAGAACCTGTAAGAGTCACAACATACCATGCTCTTCACTAAAGAATGGATAAGTCACAACTATCTCAAATTAAACTCTGATAAAACACAGATAGTTATTCCCAATAACAGACTCGATCAGTGGACGCCAGGACATTGGCCAGCTGCATTGGGTACTCCACCTATCCCTAAAAACGTGGTCAAAAGTCTGGGGATTAAAATCAATGCCAATCTATCCATGCATGAACAGATCAACCTGGTTACTTCATCTTGTGTCTACCATCTGAGGACCTTCAAGAAAATCAGGAGTTTTGTTTACTAGGGAGGCAAGCATGGTAATCATGCTGGCCTTGATCATGCCCAGGCTGGACCAAGCCAACGCTATCTATTTAGGGCTCCCTGCCAATCAAACCCATAGGTTGCAGTTGATTCAAAATCAAGCGGCTAGGCTAGTCTTTCAGCAATCAAGACATTGTCATACCAAGCCACTTATGAAGAAGCTACACTGGCTTTCTGTAACTCAGCGGTCCATGTTTAAGATAGGTTGCATGATCTTTAACGCACTTCAAGAGACGGGCCCCAAATTCATATCAGCAAAGATCTCACGGTACTTGCCCAATTTGAATCTTAGATCAGCCTCAATGAAAATGCTGACTATTCCCACATTTAAGCGCAATAGAATGTGTGGCTCTCGCTTTTCTGTACTTGGCCCAACACTTTGGAATTCTCTGCCGATAGACATCAGACTAACATCGGAGTACATCAGCTTTAGGAAAAAACTGAAAACGTGATTGTTCACCCTGGCCTACTGTTAGAGCTCCTCAGGAAGGCTCTTCCATCTCCGAAAGCGCGAAGAGACATTTTGGTAAACGAGCGCTTAATAAATCCCCCAAACAAACATAAAGAGGCAGGGGGTGTCTGGTCGGTGATTAAAGAGGCATGAGGTGGAACAAGGCTAGTCAATCTTGGTATTTGGCACACCGACATTTGGTAGCGCCGGCCACGGGCATCTGAACAAAACTTTTAGCCCTGGCACATATTCTTCTACAAATCAAGCACTGTTGTTCTCTCCCATTTCTGAAGAGCTAGACTGTCCTCTCACTGCAGATTCAAAACATGAAGGACTCTCAACAGGGCTTGAGTAGGGTGTTCTTCTGGCAAGAAGGTGAAATCTGGACAGTGACTGTAATAATTTGGGACAAAGGGTCAAAATTCAGGTCAGAAGGTCATTTATACTGACACATCTAAGGGGGTTACACAATTACAAAATAGACATTTGACAGAAGGACAAGCCAAAGTAGGTTTATGCTCTTTAGTCGTATTACACATTGGAGTATTGAGCAAAAATTCAATTACAGTTGAACATATTTGAAGATGAACAACTAGCAAACATATACAGTCCAAGCAGACTTTGACAGGCAACCATGAACGTTATTGTAAAAAACAGTGCTGTGCATCTGAATGTAGACTTAGAGTTCCCATGCAGTTGCACTACTAGAGAGTGTGAAACTGAGAGAACAACTATGGTGAGAAAAGAGAGAAGGATATATGCGGAGATAGAAAGAGAGAAGGTTGGAACAGTGAGAGTGGACAGTGACAGAAGAAAATAAGTAGAGAGCAGCTCAGCTGAGAGAGAGAAAGAATGGATGATGAAAGAAAAGAGGATAACAGAAGAAGATGTGGCAGAGAAAGGAGCGAAAAACAGATACAAAAAGATGCTGAGGGTGAAGGTTGAAAGGATAAAAAATAGGGGCATATGAAAGGCATGGTAGAGGGAACCGAGAGAAAGCATGTGGGGGAAAGAAAGAGGCAGAGATGAATGGCAAGGTAGGGGAGCGGAAGGAACAGATAGAGAAAAGGAAAAAGAGAGAGAACACGGTTGAACAGGGAGTGAGAGATTAAGGGAGAGTTCACTTTGTAACTGTTATGTAAGAGTTTTCAATCCCAATATTATACTTTGCTACAGGACTTGAGAGGGATGGTGCACATGTTGCTGATATCTGTGTGGAACTCTATTTGAGTGTCCTGTACTAAGGTTAAATTGAGCAACATGTACTGGGAACGACATTCACAACCTTTCTTACATTTACCAAAACAGATCCCATAATTCTTGTTAAAAGCAACCACTCCTGAACAGTTAACCCTGATCTTCAGTAGCCCAGGCTGAAAAAGAAAGAGAGGGTTTTCTATGGTGTGAAGCAGGAGGAGGGAGAGACAGCTAAAGAAGTAAAAAGACTTCTCTCCAGGGTGCCTGTTACATGGAAAAAATGCAAATGTATGCAATTAGTTAATCAGCAATTCTAAAAGCTACTGGGGAACCTGTCTTTTACTGTGTGAAGTACACTTGTAGGTCGAGCTTGGCAGACAGTTCAAGAACTTACAGGGGCTTACAGCTTGCCACTGCTTACCTTTGGATGCCTTTATTGTCAGTCTCATTTCCTTACTGTTTTTCAATAGCTTTCATTGTTCCAGCTTTCCATCTTTCATCGCCGTCCATTCTCTCCTTCATTTCGCCAACCACCTCCAATCCATTTATAAGTGCCCAAAAAATGTGGCCCACATTTGCGTATTACAGCCTTTCGTGAAGCATTGCTTGTTTAGTATCAAGTGATCCAGTTTGGGAGACCTTTGCGGTTAATACACCCTTTAATAACCTGTAGGCCGGTAACATTTGATAGGACTAAAAACTCAATTCTTCCGCTGTATCTCACCTACTGGCCTCCAGATGCTTATCTTCAGGTCCACTTTGCCCTTGCTCACTCTCATATCCCTGAACCTTCTCTCTGTTTTTAAGTACTGAAACTCGGTCTCATTCATGGGGATCCCCACTGTCCACTGACCTACAGGTCCTCAGAGGTACACGTCCACCCTTAGGTCTGATTTCTATATACTCTGATGAACCTAAGGCAGTGAGGTTCTTGCTCATCATCTGTTGCTCCTGAAGCTACCCATTGATCCTCAGGACCCTTAAACTCATTTCCTTTCTCTGCTCCTTTGAGACTCCTGCCCAGAGACATTCTTAATGATCCTTCTCACACAGGGGACCTAAGAAGCTTCTGCTCACTTTTTGGTGTCCTTGCAATTCTGTTCACTCCCAGGTGTCTCGGAATCCTGCTCGACGTTAGTTAAGCTTAGGTCCCTGTTCACCGTTAGGCCCTGTAGCGCCTGCTCACTCTTACCTGGAAGCTACTGATTACCCTCAGGTCAGTGAAGACCACGTCTACCATCAGACTCCCTGGTACTTCAGTTTACTCCCAGCTCTCCCGGTGGTCTGCACACACAAAGATCCTGAGGTTCCCACTCAGCACTAGATTCCCAAAGCTCCTTCTGACACCTACACCCCACAGGCTCACTCTTGGGTTCCCAGCAAATGCTGTGCTCAATATAGGTCCTCAAGGCCCCAGCATACGCTTAGGCCTCAAAGGCTCCGGCCTTATTCTTAGTTCCCACAGACTTCTACTCACCCTGCTTAAGCTCAAGCTCGGTAGCTCATGATGAGCTGAGCTCGTCATGCCCGTTGGAACGCTCACACGTGGGGCTAAATCCCCTGCTGTGCTGAGCGTTCCATGGAAACGGGTGTGGCCATGACGAGCTGAGCTCGTCATGAGCACCGGGGCGCTGTGTGCACCCCCCCTCCCCCCAGCACAGCGGGGGAATATGCCCCGCAGCCAAGGGGTTAAAGTTCCTCCTCTCTTTCCTGTCCCTGGAGTTTCTGTGCACACTGCAGGTCTCTGAACGTCCTGGTCACTTACATGTGCACAAACATCACACTGACACTGTTTACTCAAAGACACAATGTGATCTCCATGTTTACTTTTCCTCACTTCCCAGGTGTTGACTGAAAAATCACTCCATTGCATGAGAATAACTTCTTCTTATGCAGTGCTTCAGGAACTCAGGCTCAATGCCCTCTCTGAAGGGGCTGTGAGATCTGCTAGCTTCTGTCATCAGCCACTTACAGCTTGGCTGCCTGCAGTTGAGAGCTTCCTGTGACTGATTTTCAAGTCAATGGAGAGTGGCCAAGACTGAGACTAGTCATCATCCGATTTGGAGGTCTGAAGCAAACTGTGCAAAAACCTACCACATGCAGTCAGATTTACTAGAAAGCATTACTGTCATTTATGAATAAAACAGGTTTCTCAGAACAGAGGGATCACATTAATTAACAAACATGCAAAAACCTTGAATGATTTAAGTGTCTGTTGCGGGCGTTTCTTTGCAAATGTTAGGTCACAGTCTGGACTCTGGCACGGCCAACTCATCCTTTCAAAAATTAAAAGTGTTACCACTGATGCGAGTACTGTCAACAGATATATGAAGGTATTAAAGATTGTCATTGTTAAGCTCCTGCATGTCATGTGTGGCACCTCCAGTTTTATCCAAAAGTGAAAATACATTAAACTACATGTCCCAGAATACAATGCTCCAATGGTGTAACACAAAATGTAATACCATCAGGTAGACGTTATATGGGTGGTGCATGGGTGTTCCCATGCATCTCGATGTAAACCCATATTTACAGAGAGTAGTAAACAAGGCTTTGTGCCAAAATGGTGTATCTATCTGAGGTAGATGTAACAAGGAGAAATATATGCATTCCTGCTCGTAAATTCCTCTTTGTGTGTGCTATGCAAAGAGGAAATAGACGCAGAGGATAGGTTTCCCCTCCATGTTTGCATTGTTCAGCATTCTGTCCATCATTTGTTTCTTTTGCTTTTGTCGCCCCAAGTGGGAAAGGTATGCCCAGATGTGGGTCCTGTGCTCACTGCTCCACTGGATTCAAGCTAGCCTGGCGGATGAGGGCTGATGCCCCGAATCCAGTCCGAGGATGCTTGTTTCCAGTCCAGGGATTACCCGATTTGGCAGTTCGGGCTAGACTGTTCCCATGAGGAGCAGGGTCAAGACTGATTTGCATATGGCTGTGTCCAAACTGAGGTGGTGTGGTGAGCAAAAGAACGATGGATTAAACCCAGATCTTTGTGACTGAGGTGAATGTTTGCATTGTTCTGCATTCCATCCGTCATTTGTTTCTTTTGCTCTTGTCACCCTAATTGGGAAGATTAAAGTGTGGCACTACAAGATTTTGGGATTAGTGAACACCAGTTTTGTTATGTTAGACATTTCTAGTTGGGCTCTTCGTTCTCCATAAACTGGAAATGTTGCAGAAAAAACTGTACAGAAACACAGGTTATAATAAAAATGAAATCCCTCCGTTCCATGCCTTCCTAATATTCTGTCCTACATTCAACTCCTGAAGTGCTTTTAACGCAGGGCCTGGGGCACAGCCAGGCTGCAGAAATGAGAGCTACGACCCTGGCAGGACCGGCTTTAGTGCTTGTTGTACCCAGTCCAACAGTCTTTGTTGCAGCACCCTCCTGCAAAAAACAGTGGCATAACGCAAAACGATGGTGGGTCTGAAAAATGAGATGTGGGGTCCCTGAGTTTCACATATCTCACAGATGTACATTGGCTTTGGGCTGCATAGGGCCTCCTGAAGGTTTGGGGTTTCGTTAATGGGTTGGGCCCCCAGCACCGCATGGTATGCAGAGGCCTTCATTACACTCCTTCACCAAAAACCTCCATCTGCACAGATTGCTTCACTATCAATCTCCAATGGTGCCCCTCATCTCTATATAGACCTTCTCTGATGTTTATTTCAATTATTTTATAGTGCTACTCATTGTATTGTATTGCAATTGAATTTTTTTAGCGCTTGCTAGCCCTGATGAGGTGTCAAAGTGCTTTTCAGCGAGTAGCACGCTACTCTGGAACCAAAAGAGGATTAGTGTTGTATTAGTATGGGGAAATAAGAGTTAATTTTGAGCGGTGGACATGAGAGTCTGTCAGTTGGATTGAATACGGTAAAAAATGGTGAGAAGAGAGCGGGCGGGGGGCAAAAACATCAAAGACAACAAATAACAGCAGATACAGCAAATTACCAAGGAATCAGGTAAAAGCAACAGAGAATGACACAAACCTGAGTAATACGGCGGGTATCGAACGGGAGGTAGGGGAGGCAAAAGCAGCAGCAAAGACAGCAAAAACAACAAATAACAGCAGAATTGGGCAAACAGGATGTGATATAACTGATCAATAGGAGAAAGAAACAGGTAAACCAGCAGCAGTATCAGGGAAGCAAAACCAGGCAGGCAACAGGGGGCATACACCGGGACCTGCTCAGAGAGCGATGGCAAATCAACAAATTCAGGGTGATAGAAGAACTGTGCAAATGATGGTATTGCTGCACCCAGCATTGCAAATCTGAGCAAGAATAACTTATAGAAATCAAAAGGGCTATAAGTCGTGGAAAGGCCCAGAAAGGTCTGCATCTCACCAGCCCCAGAGAAATATATCTAATTGACGACCAATAAAGTGGACACAGAAAAATATATCATATCACCAGTTCAATTGTGCAGTGCGCTTGCAAGTTGCAAGCTAAAAAAAGAATTACCAATCTACATTTTAATACAATGGGGTGGCAGTATATTAGATTGTGCACTTCCATGTCTCTCAAGCACTGTTTCCTGAACAATTTAAGTGCATACGAGGAATGCCAGTGACACTAAACCCTAGAAAACGGATTAAATGTGTGGAATCCCTTCACACTAGAGAATAGCCCAGCCATCAAATGACCTACGCTTGCAGGGAAAAGCCAGCGTGACCTACCTGAAATGGCTGCCATGTTACGTACACGCACTGTGATGGCCACCAGCAGCGGGTTTGTATAATCGTGGTATTCATAATGGAGCGCGAAGGCTGGCCATAGATAACATTAACAAGCACAGAGCAAACTTTACACTTCAAGATCGTAGTGGGGAGCGGCGTATCATCCATTTCTAGCCCTACGAGAGCCCACAATTCATAATTAGGGCTCCTGGTTTAAGGGTATTTTTTTTTTTTACATTTCTGTCCATATTTATTTCTTGCAAATTTTATCTATATTTATCCATATTTATTTAAGGTTTTTGGAAAAATTAAGCTGAAATTAGTATATTTCCTCATTGTTTTAACCGGTAAATATGCAGTCATGCTTGAATGCCTACTAGGTTTCAATGCTGTAAACACCATCAGAGGATAAATCAATGTACTTATAAGAAAATATGCACATTTCAGTATCAACCATGTGCATGTCTACTGCTGTTAAAGCCTCTTTACTAAAAGTCCTTTCTTTTTTAACCCCCCTTACCTATCGATCCACACAGCTATTAGCCTGGCAGTCATGACAGACAGTATTTATAATCACTCAAAAAGCAACCAAATTTCCGTCTTTATCCACACTTAAAAATAAATACAGACAAGAAATAAATGTTTTCTGTCTGCATTTATGTGTAAAAATCAGTAAAAACGGAAAACAGGGAGCCTTATTCATAATGCATATAATCAGCCGCGGCTCGTAGTGGGAGTACCGGCTGGGCGGTGACGTGGGGAGGAGGTGGGGAAGGGTGGGGGGTAGTAATGTATGGAATCCAGACCTTGAGAGGTAATTAAACATAAAATTAATAAAACGAATTTCGTTGCGCGCGCTGCATCACCAAATGCAATGCAGTGCGTGCAACGAAATTCAATTTATTTATTTTTATGTTTGCTTACCTGTTAAGTTCCGGATTCCCTACATTACTACCCCCCAGGGAAGGACTGGCCATAGGGGGCACCGGGCAATCCCCCGGTGGGCCGCACGGGTGGGGGCCGGTTTTGAGCCCCTGGGGGGCCGTTTTTGTTAGAGGACCGTAGCTGTAAAATCGGCCCTGTAACAAAAACGGCCAAAAACCGGCCCAGCAAAGAGCTCGGCGGCACCTTCAACCGCGCCGAGGGGGGAGGTGGGGCCGGACGAGCACTTTGCCAGGGCCGGTTGTTGTTCCCAGTCCGACCACCCTGCTCCTCCTCCTCCCCACATCCCCGCCCGGCCGGTACTGCCACTACCGGCCGCGGCTGCATATAATAACTCTGCCCTCCACCCCAGCAGGATAGAAGGAGCAAAACTATCACCTCTTTGGTCTACGGGTCACCATTTTCATTCATTGTTTAAAAAATAAAAATAAATAAGCTAGGAAGATACCTGCTCCACCAAGCTGTGTGCTTGCTAGTGTTGTTGGGTTGTTTTTTCCCCATTAGCCGCAGGCAGAGGAAACACCAATGGGATATCCAGGGATGATTCTTAGTTCGCCCTCTGGTGAATTAACGTTGCCTCATCAGGTGGCTGTGGGCTTGCCAAGAGGGCATGAACAGGAGCAGTTGCTTCTGTGGCCGGAGGTCCTCTTTGGACTTCTGGATTCTCCACGGCCATCCTCCCGTACAGCCTCCATTCGCCAGGGGAGGCGAGGGGGAGCAGCACCTCACTTCACTGGCTCCCATGTAACTTCCAGCCCTGGCTCCAACACCATGAAGTCTGGCCTGGGTGCTCCGTGGTGGATGGCGTGAAGAACTGTGGCACGGTGTAAAAGGGTCAGGCCTCCACCTGCAGTGTGGTACGGGTAGAGCGACCTACCAGAGATCATAGCCATGCTCCTGCAGCTGCCTCACGCAGTGCGCAACGGCTCCATTCCCATCTCACGAGGCCTCCTCCAGCGCCAGATTGGTAACGGGGGCACTCGGGCAATGCCCGAGGGGCCGGTATCCGAATTCAAGCTGTGGGCTGCTTTTTTTAGCAGTCTGGGGGGCCGATTTGGGTGGTTTCTGCATTGTTCAATGCCACCAGCAGCCCAGTGGGTGCCTGAGTGGCCTTTCTGGAGGTAGATGGGCGTCAATCTACCTCCCTCCCTTTCTCTCGCTGGGCCGGCCCATTAATATATGCATATTGAGCGGGGGCAGGGGGCTAGAGCAAAAGTGGCCTTGCTTGGTTTCAAGTGTGTTTCACCAGTGTGAACTAATCTGTGCATTTTTTTTAACCCCCACTCCCTTTTTTATAAAATTTCGCTGAAGCAGTGTTTTGCGGAAAGGCAATATGCAAAAGTGGGCCACTTTTTTTAATATGCCCGGGCCGATTTTTGATCCCAATCCAAACCTGGCCTCCTCACACAGCAGGCTGTGGGCGGGGCTGTGAGGGACAAAGCCTTCTGTTGCCCATTCTCTTCCAGTGTGCAGTGGTTAATGCGCTGTTGCGGGTGACAAATCTGGGTTCACGAGCGCTGCTTCACAGGAAAGGTTTTGAGCAGGATCCAGAAGCGTCCTAATGTAGGGTGTCAAGAGCGCTTTAACTCACACACATATTATTCAGAGACAATGACTCATGGAAGTGTTTAAGTCAAGGTATAGAAAATGGTACTTAGGACAATGAGGGCTGCAAAGTGTAGGAGTCACATTTCATTCATAGTGGTAGGTACTATATGCAGGGCCACTGGAATTATGCAGCAGGGGAGGGTCAAATTATGCTGCCGGGTTGACTAAATTATTTGTCAAGAAAAGGGAAATTAGGCAGCGTAATGCGAAAAATTTTGTGGTCACATTAATAAATATTCTTCTAATTTTTACACTTAACACTTTCTGAGCATAGGTTGCAGTTCATTATTAATAGTTTAACACTGAAATATTGTAATAAGCAAAAGAAAGGTGACCAGTCAACCTTTGCAGCATGTGTCACTGCTTTTTTAGTTATTTTTTTAACTATTTGAGTTAAAAACTATTTTTTTAAATTAGAATAGTCAGATTGTGCAGCTGATGATGGACTATGTGACACATGCTGGAAATCCATAATCATGCGAAAAACGTTGCAACCGCACAATTGCATAATACCAGTGGCCCTGACTATATGTTAAGAGTGCTTGCCCTGGAGAAATACAAACTCAGGATTTAAAACATAATATAGTAGTTGGGGTTGGCTTTATAAAAACATATTTATTATTATCCAAATGAATTATATGACCTGCATGTTAAACTTTGTGGTTTTCAAGAGGCTCATTATCCCCCTGTGCTTCTTTATGATGAGTCAAAATTGGGATTGGTGGAAACTCAGATCTCTGCAAGAGATACATTAATCATCAGAGTTAAATAGATATTTTTGTTATGGCCTGACCATTGCAGGCAGCCAAAGAACTCAGAAGTCTTTGCCTTTAATCCTGTCAGATATTTCAAAATGCAGCATAGTCCTCCAGTATGGCTTCTGGACAAAAGCACAATGCTGTGCCCTAGGCCCATGCTGGAGAAGGCACATCACATGCTGTAACTACAATAGAGCCCATTGTCATTCTTTATTTCGAAATCAGCCAACGTCAGAACGATAATGGGTCAGTCCACAGTCTGTGTGAGGTCAGGGAAGGCCTGATGCAGCCTCTAGAAATTAAAAGTATGGCCCCAACAGTGAGAACGTTTCAACTCTTGGGGCTTCTCACAGGGGAACAGCAAAGCTTGCTGTAATCTCCAAAATTACTGACAAAAGTCATCCGTAAAAGGAAGAATAACGGACAACGGACGTGACACCAAAATAACGGACAGTCCATGAAATTTACGGACGGTTGGTCACCCTAAGCTCAAGGGCAGGATTAGTCTGTCAGCATACCTGCAGTCCACAGTTGGCTTCAACCCCAGTGGGCATGCCTACCTTATGGTCTAGGAAAGGGTCAGGACCCTCTGTTTGGGAGCAGGACTGTTCTCTTGCCTCGAAACAAGAACTGCCCATTTACATTAAGCTTACCACAAGGGTGAGCATTAAAATCCCCAAGCCAGATTACATTACAGGGTTTGCTGGATTTATCCTGTAACTCAATAACATCTCTTTCCAGAGTTGCCAACACCGCTGCTTGGTTACTTCCCAAAATTGTTATTGTAAAACTTAATAAGAAGCCAGCAATTATCCAAACAGCATTCAATTAAAATAATGTGATAATAAGGAGACCCATTCAGAAATACCTTCACTTTAAAAGAGATCGCATTAGAGAACAATGTCAGGAGACTGCCTTTAGCCCGACCAGCAGATGACGGTGCAGCTGAAGTATGAAAGAAATGGTACCCATTCAGATATATTGGGTCCCTTTCTCAGGTCTCGTGAAGGCACACTATATCACTAGAAGTCAACAAGGAAAGCCATTCATTATTAGACCCTTTTTTGTTATAACCAACAATGTTCCAAGACTTAGACGATATGAAACCATAGGAATTCCCTCGAGATATCAGACACTGGGACAAGTTTGGACTGCTTTTACGTCTGGCTATGGTCAATGCAGGAACGATGGAAGGAACGGTGTGCAACTGAGACCTTTTCTGCAAATCTAGAGCAGCATTCCCACTAGTTGACATAGTCTTGGAATCCAATCAGTCACAGACAGACAGACCTTCTAATGAAGCAAATCTACTTCTTAAAGAAAGCGGGGGAACTGGAGTAGGGGGAGGTTGATTGAACAGGTGGCAGGGAGGCCTCCAGATAGCTTGCCGCCTAGAATTAGGCAACTGTGGGATAGAATAAGGTTTATAAAAGAAACCCAAAGGTAGGGCAAATATTTCAGAATCAAATGAAAACATATATGGTAGGATTGATAATAAATCATCCACTTCATGGCGGCTATCAAAATTTACTACTATACAATCGCCTTTGATAGTTTTAGGGGCTCTTCCTACCCAGGATACCCTCCTCGCCATAATGATGTTACAATAGACATTAGAACTTTCACTTAAACAGTTAGATAACAAATGATGGGATTTATTTATTAGCTGCTCTGTATTTTCTAATGTATTAGAATTAAGTTCTGGGACATTAACTAGAACCATAACATACGGACAAGCAGGTGGAGGGAGATATAATGTTGACTTAGGCTTCCTTGATGCTGAGAAGCTCCCCTACTCGAGCTTGATGACTGTAGCAATTATATGAGAAAACCTTGAACTTGTCAGGGACATATCTTTTTCATCTTTCGAAAACAATCAAAAACTTTGCAACCAAGCCGTCATTACGCACTTAGGAAGGTGCTGCCTACCACTCCTCCCCTATCCCCGCCCCCTCACGCAAAGCTGCGTAAGTAGGATAAAATTAAATAATAACCCAAGTTATCATAATTTTATTTTCCCTTTGTTTCGCTGCAAAAAAGCAGTGGGGCAACGCTCCTCCGCCTTAGCAAAGGAGCGGCCATTGTGCAGCTTAACCCAATGAATGTTGAGTGTTTAGTGAGGGTAAGGAAGGTAAGAACTGGTGGCAGAAGATTTTCCATCAACGTGGCCATCTTGTGGAACTCCCTTCCTCTGCACTTGCGCTCGGAAACAAGCTTCTTACGCTTTCGCAAGCTGTTAAAAACCCACCTGTTTCCTGCTTGATTCCGGTGTCGCGTGTCATGGCGTCTCTCTCTGGATAAGCGCGGGGATGCCCAAGGGTAACCGGGCGCGATACAAAACTCTTTAATAATAATAATAATAATAATAATAGTGGGTTGTCTTTGCATGGTGTTTCAAAATGGGGTTTCTGCTTAACCCATATCAGCTGTTCACCTGACACATGTTCACCTCTCACCGACTGCTCGCAGGCTTTGGAGTTTGCATGCTTCTACTGGCTCTGTGTATTAATATAGCAAATGGTTGTAATGTGGTGCTTATGCTTGCTGCTCTACTCTGGGTTATAAAGTTCTTGGAGATGGGTTAGTGGTTGATGTTTGTGGTTACTAAATTTGGACTCGTAGCTAATTTCATGTTTAGTGAAGATCTTGAGTGCCTGATGCTACCCTCTTATGATTTGCTCTTATCCATGTTTGCTGGATTTCATGTTTTCCTGTCCTTTGCATCCCATAGTGCCTCAGCCGGAGAACTTAGGTTTGCTTTCTCTTTCCAGCTTCTAGTCTTTCTCTTGTTTCAATCCTGTAGTTGTTCTGCACAAGATGTTGCAAGGATTAAAGACTTTGATAGACTAATTTCAAGGGTAGATGGCTACCATGAAATTAGGGTGATGGACTGACCAAGTTGAATAGTTCCTGTCTGTTGGTGCAAGGATGCAGGATTTCTATCTGGGTGCGCCTCTGTATAGCCTCTTAGTTGTGGAGAGCTTTTAATTTGAGCATTTCTTAATGCAGATATTCTTAGTTTGGACCTTTTATATACCTTTAATAACTGAGTGGGTGTTCAGCGTCCGATGAGAAAGTGAGGTAGTTGCTTAGCAACGGTTTGGAGCTATGATAGTTTGTTGGCACATGGAGTGTGAGTGATCTGCTATGTATGTGGGCCTGATGACCTGCTGCGTGGAAGCATTTAGTTGTGCTGCTGCATAAAGGGAGAGGTGTGGAGCAACTGACAGACGGCTCACTCCGGAGCCTGGGGCTCACTGTTCGATCCCTGGTGACAGCTCTGCTCAGCATCATGTGACTCTGGGCAATAGGTCACTTAATCTCCCCAACGACCAAGCACCTGGATACCCTTAGAGGTGAAAAGTTTGTTTGTTACAAAAATGTGGAATTATACTAGTGTCGGAGAGGACTGTGTTGGGGATGTATTAGAGTTGTGGTATTCATAGTACAGCCCGTGGGCTGCCAGTAGCCCAGCAGGCCTTTCTTCGCGGCCCCTGGACCTTTGATGTAATGTACCCATGGCCCCCCAGAGAGAGAGAGAGAGTGGGGAGAGAGAGAGAGGGGAGAGTGTGTGGAGAGAGAGGGAGTGGAGCGAGAGTTGAGAGAGAGAGAGTAGAGAGAGAGAAAGTGAATAGAAAGAGGGAAAGGAGAGAGAGAGTAGAGAGAGGGAGTGGAGAGAGAGAGGAGAGAGAGTAGAGAGAGAGAGACTGACTGAGGTAGTGACTGACTGAGAGACTGACTAAGAGAGAGAGAATGACTTAGAGTGAGAGGCTGACTGACTTACAGAGAGAGAGACTGAATGAGAGAGAGAGACTGACTGACTGAGAGAGAGACTGACTGACTGAGACAGAGACTGACTGACGGAGAGACTGACAGAGAATGACTAACTGACTGAGAGAGAGACTGGCTGACTGAGGTAGGGAGACTTTCTTGCAATAAAGTTTTTATGTATGCTTTTTTAGATTCTAACCTATAGTGGGAGGAACCTTATACTTGTCTAAGGTATAAATAGCTGTAACTGTATATTTGTAACTTATTTTGCTTATTGTTAATAAATTGCCTATGAGATCTTTTTATACCAAATCAGTGTTGTTTACGTTATGTCAGGTCATATTATGTGTTTACACAAAAGCAAACTGTGCAATATGAGATTGTTATAGACACTTGGTCCACAGTGAGGGGTCCCCCTCTTGATACTAATATATAGGGACTTTGTTTATCTTTTGTTGATTTGTATCTACCCCATCCCTTTGCTTCTGCACAGGGGTAGCTCCCTTTTCTTATGTTGAGGTAGAGAGACTGACAGAGAGAGAGAGAGAGAGAGAGAGAGAGAGAGGGAGATAGAGACAGAGCGAGACTGGCAGAGAGAGAAAATGACTAACAGAGAGAACTGGAGACTGACAGAGATTGACTGAGTGAGAGAGAGATTGACAGAGGGAGAGACTGACTGACTGAGAAAGACTTGCTGACAGAGAGAGACTGACTAAGAGAGAGACTGACAGAGAGAGCAACACTGACTGACTAAGAGAGAGAGAGACTGACTGACTGGGTGAGAGACTTACAGACTAAGAACAAGAGAGACTGACTGACTGAGAGACTGACTGACAGACTGACTAAGAGAGAGAGAGAGACTGACTAAAAGAGCGACTGAGAGAGAGAGACTGATTGACAGAGAGAGAGAGATTCACTGACTGAGAGAGAGAGAGACTGAGAGAGAGAGACTGACTGAGAGACATATTGACTGACTGAGAGAGAGACTGACAGAGCGGGAGACTGACTGACTGGCAGAGAGACTGACTGACAGAAAGAGAGAGACTGACTGAGAGAGAGAATGACTGACTGAGAGAGTGGCTGACTTACTGGCAGAGAGACTGATAGAAAGAGAGAGACTGACTGAGAGAGAGAATGACTGACTGAGAGATTGGCTGACTGACTGAGAGTGAGAGAGAGAGAGAGAGAGAGAGAGAGAGAGAGAGACTGACTCAGACTGAATGACTGAGAGAGAGACTGACTGACTAGGAGACTGACTGAGAGAGAGACTGACTTACTGAGACTGAATGACTAGGAGAGAGAGAGATTGACTGACTGAGAGAGAGAGACTGACTGACTGAAAGAGAGACTGGCTCAGAGAGACTGACTAAGAGAGCGATAGAGAGACTGACTTACTAAGAGAGACTGACTGACTGAGACACTGACTGACTGAGAGGGACCGACTGACAGAGAGAGAGAGACTTACTGACTGAGAGAGAGAAATACTGTGATGGAATTGGGATCAAAGTGTATATGAATCTATGTAAGGCCTCTTAAGATTGCTATTGTTTGCTAATAAAAATGTATTATCAAAATGTGCTCTTTGTAGTTACATCTCCTTTTGAAATACAGCATTGTCGCATTGTCTGTTTTGAAACAGGTTTGATTTTTTTTACTTTAGTCCCCAAATGCCCCACCCCTCACTGCCCCACCCCCACTGACCCCACCCCTACCGGTGCAGCCTCTGGCCACAAACCACACTGTAATTTTGGCCCCTGACAGAAAGTTTGTGAGTACGCATGTATTAGAGTGAGGTGGGACACGACTAATGTTTCTAACCTCAGAGGTGTGGTGTAGTGCTGCAATGTAAGAAGAGATTCGAACGCCTATGGAGTTATTAATGTATGTAAGGGTAAGTGTACTTCTATAAGGGATGGAATTTTGAGTGATCTTAGGATAAAATGTTGTATCAACGTCTCTTGACGTGGGATCCAGGTTTTACGTTGTTTAGGCGTGAGGTCTCTACCAGTGGTAATTGACGGAAGGATATGATTTAGTATTGGTTGTCAGCCTTGTTGAGGATTGAGGTCTTGACGTTTAGGTGTGAAAATTGGGGAATTAGATTTTGTGTGTGTGTGCAGTGCAGGGAGTGTGGGTGTCCATAAGAGTGAGAGTGTTAATTTTCCCAGTAGTCATCTGAGGTGAAACCACATGGCATAGAACCTTGGTGCCCATGGACGTTCTTGGGAGCGGAGGCCCACAGCAGCCACTTCTGACCCAAGGATACTGTAAGTAAGGGCCTCTCACTGCAGGGTTTAGAAGGGCTGGCAGCCAGGTGCCGGCAGGGACCAGGTCTTCTGGAGGGGAGTTCCCGCAACCAATGGTATCCATTATCAAAGAATTACATCTCTTCTCATCTGACAAAGCCCTACCCGTGGAGGTGCACCCACCAACACCTTTTTAAAGCCTTTTGAAGTAAGCTATCCCGATCTGGCTTTCAGGGCAAGGATGGACTGACTGCAAGGCGCCATACTCATTGCTTTGGGGGGGAAGGGCTCCAGAAAGGGGTGGAGTGTATCTCACCCGCTGTTGAGAGGTTAAGAGAGAGACAAGAGGTAAAACAGGGATGGTATTGCGGGATCATAGTCAGTTCTGTTACTACTGGCATTTTTGATGAATCGATGTCCATGGGGGAGCAGCCTTGGATAGAACAATTTGGCGCCAGCCACCTCTCGATTGTGCATCTTCCGAAGAGGATTCTTGGTGGGATACAACTTTGGTGACACCTCTGGAGTCCAACTCTCATACTCCCTTGAGAGGTCTCCAAGCTAAGTGGCAGGCACAACCCAGAATGCCTCGCGTGCGAGTATCCCTCATGCAGCCCTGCGGACTCTGAGCATGAGCTGTGCAGAAGTGCCTGTGAGTTGGCATCACTTGTTTCCATGGTTGCTGGGAGGGAGGAGCTACATCACTGAGGGTGAAGTGCTCACAACAGCTTTAGAACCACTTTCGTAGTCATGGTAATAAGAAATGATGCCATCACCCCCCATCTCCTGGGGGAGTCTTCCAAATGTTTGAGCTTCCCCTGTATAGTCATGCCTCCTGGTAGTAGCTGCAGTTTTATGCTTCCCCTCAAAAGCAGAGGGGAGGCATATAAATCCAGCCACATTTTCAAGGACAGGATCATTTACACTTTTAACTCGATATCTGGTGCAAATGTATTTCAGGATGTCCTTGTAATGGTGCCAGAAAGCAGGGAGACTAACAACATGAGCATGTTGGCATGCATTCATGCAATGCATCAGCATGCTCATTAAATGAGACTGAAAGACAGTTATCTTAAAAGTAAGAAATACCAGCCCTTGCCCTTACAGCCTGTAATGCAGCCATCAGTCTGGCATTGCCAGTGCTTAATTTGTAAAAATTTAAGTGCCAGGGCTCAAGGTATTCTGCTTCTACTGCACCACCCACAACTCCTGCCACTGCTACCAGATGGCAGTGCCAGCATTTGCTGCTTGCTATTACACTTAAACAAGTGTGACAGCATGGACTACTTAAGTCATGGCAGGCTTTAGGGACTGTGAAAGTCATACTTTATGTTTTTCATACTGTGAAAGCAGCACCAGGATTGGGTAGTGTAGTTTCCTTCTCCAGGAGCTTCCTTGAGGATACAAGACACCCGCGGAGGGAGGACGTAGTGTTGCAAAAAAGGTACGTTTATTTAAATATTATTTTTTAGGGTGCCCCACCACCCTTGGTTCAAGACAGCTGCCACTGATGATAGCTACTCAAATGTAATGCTTTCATTGACATTGGCCAAATGCTCTTTCTGTATCTAATTCCTTTCCTACACTGCACCACTGAATGTGCCACTGAAGGTAAATCTAAAGGTCAAGATTATTTTGTAGGGAGAGAACATTCTGCCTGTGTCCCAGTTAAAGTTTTTAAATGAATATCCCACCCAATACATGTTGCTTGTTTCCTGTGTGATGTGTGTTGCCTATTTGTGACTCTCCATTGTCTTTTTAGAAGAGCCTTGAGCCTAACTGTGATCAAGGAAAGATCACCACTTTGTCTCTTATGAGGGGTGCACCGCGGAAAATCGAGGTAGGAATCTCGATGGCACCAAGTATCATGGACACAATGTCAAATTACACAATATTGAAAAGCCAGCAAGTATAGATTTCTATACCTAACTCCATATATATGTACCTTGACAGTATATAGATCTTCAATGTGCACAGTTGAGTTAAGAATAGTAAATCTATAATTCGTTTTTATGCACTTACCTTTGGTTATCCAGTCCTCAATAGTCTGTCCAAGATATTAGTGTATCACAATATTCTTAGCCTTGATGTTACATAGAACAATCCTTCTAAGGTCATTGCATACTTTCTTTGAACATGTAATTTTTGCTTTCACCCGCACATTAATTTAAAATTTCCTGATGTTCACAAAGTTGGTGACTATTAAATGTTGTTTCTTGACATTGGTGGAAGGGACGTGGGCCCGCCTTATACACCACTAATGATATGGCCATGAATTAAAACCATCAAGCATGCTACTCACATCTAGGAAATACCCATTAGAGACACACCATATCTGCAATGGAAAGGCTATGACTTATTTTGATACTCATAAATGAAATCCAATGACATATCTAGACCCACTTGGAGATCTCTTTGAAGAGCAAGTCCACACTATATGGATGGTACTCAGTTTCGTTTTAGGTTACCCTCAGGGATGAAACCATTCACTTCAATTGATAAAACCACCTAACATTCATTGTCCCAACACTAATGTGTATTACATCCAATAAAGCCTGCCTTATTTCTCCTTTCTGGTGAGTATTATTAACATCTGGGAAAAACAGGCTTCAAATATTCTCCATGGTCCCTGAAATACTATTTCTCCTGCTGTGAATTAATCCTTTTTGCACTCCAGTTGCAGCAATGATAACCATGTACAACCATGTCACCTGTTGGACGACTGTAAGAAACTGCACTTTCTTTGCCCCCTTAAATACTTTATTACTAAGGGAGCCTTGGAACGGTGGTCTAGCATACGTCTTGTCCAGAATGGATGGGTGCTGGTACTGCTGTGCTAGTGGGACTTTCAAGGTCTTTGTGGTTCCCTTGCCATATGCTGAAGACTGTTTAGAATAGGGAGGTGAGATGAAATGCTGAGTCCTACATCAGGCACCATTCAGAAATTCTAAACTCAACTGCGCTAGACATGGACGAGAGATATTTATTCGTGCTTCTTCTGGGTGCACTGAAGCAATGAGACAGAAAATTAAAGACTCGCACAGGACTCATTCTCTTTGAACACACACCAAAACTGAGTTAGTTTACCCATATATTTTGAGACCCTGGAGGAGAAGGATTGATACACCTAAATATAGATCTGTGTACGTTTCATTGCATCTCAGTGTGCTGTATGTGTTGTGTCATAGTGAAGGCTACAAATGTTTGCCAATGAAGATCCAAGCAAAGCTGTTCAGCTGAGGTATTTATTAGACTGGAAGGCATTGTTTTACAAGTGTTGTACCTGTTTCTTATCTGCTGTGTTTATAATGACCCCTATCTATGTCAGTGATATCTACGCTTCTAAAAACATTTTATTTAAAACATGATTCATTTTATGTTTGATACAATAAAGACAGAAGTTTATGACAATTAAAAATGTTTGCTATTATTTAACGGCAACAGTAGACAATTGGAGAAGTGGAGAAGTGTGGCTCAATGGTTAGAGCGGCAGACCCTGATGCAGAGGTCTGGCCCGGGACCGGGGTTCAATTCCAGCCTCGGCAGCTCTTGGACTCAATCTCCCTGGACCCGATTTCTCGCCTCGGTGCCTATTCTAATCATGGGTCCCACTATGTGACTCTGGGCAATAGCTTGCTTAATCTCCACAACGGCCCCAGCAGCGCTTGGATGCCTGGCTACACCTTGGGGGTGCCCAGGAGTGGACACCTCACAGGAAAGCCAGGAAGGGTTCCACAGCAGTATGAATACAGCGCTACGAGACCTGGTAGAAGGCGCTATATAAATACAAACACATTTACAATTGAGTGTTTTGTTCTGTTGGACATGGCCTTCTTAGGGGAACATCCCTGAAATGTTTTGCTTTTTTTGTCCTCTGAGTCTTTGTCTACACGGTTTGTGACCTAAGAACTTGGGGCATGTTCCCACTGTACTGGTGGGAAGGTATGAGCACCCTCCATAAATAGGTTAGGAGTGAGGTGCTAGTGCAATTGGGTTAAGTGTTGTCCCCAGGTGAGCTTTACAAAAAGGTACAAAATGTACCCAGGGTGGGAAGGGCTTTGGCGTGTAGAGAGACGTGACACTGATCATGCCCCACAAGACATGCCTGCCCATTATGTCTCGCACTCAGGTTGGCATCTCCATGGGGCAGCCAACCCAGAGGGGGACTTCCCTGCTGCCTGAGTGGCCTTAGGGTACGTCCCATGGGGTGAAGCTCGAGTTAGGTGAATAGCTGTATGTGGGCCAAGTGTGAAGAACAGGGTAGAGCCCCAGTGGGGTGTCCCTGCCTAGGAGGTCAGTTCTCCTTCATGGGACATTTCCTGAGAAGAGGTGTGTGCGCTGGCACCAACGTTGTGCTGTGCCTGTGTCCAGCCTGCTAGTACCGATCGGCCTGAGCCCTTGCACCAGTGATGTTGAGGGGACCCCGCTACCAGCCAGCCAAGACGGGCTGGTGTGAGTATTGGCACCCAGGAGGTGCTTAGTATAAATCCAGACTGCCATTGTTGGTCGGCTAGCGCACAAACACCACGGGTGTCCTGGAGGTCCCGGCCACTGGTCTGTCACAACAAGCTGGTGTGCATGCTGTTTCTCATGTGGAGCTTCAAGGCTCTGGGCCCTTTCCCACTGTACTGCAGTGTGAAAGTGTGGGCACCCTTCCAACACAGTGTTGCTGACTTGATGTTTGTAAACGTAGGTCAGGCCTGCCATTGCGGGCTGGGCGTGCACTTTACCACTGGGGTGGATTACCTATGTGTCAGACCTGCTATTGCAGGCCAATGTGCTCACTCCCATGGACTGTGTACTGCAGGTCTGTAAGAGCGCCCTAGCGCATGTACTCCGGGTGCCTGTAACGAACACTGCCCACTAAAGGGGGCCTTTCACCTCCACTCAGATGTAAGGTGAAGGGCTGGGCTGGCACCTGCGGGTGTTTACTAACACAGGTAGTAGGGAAGACCAAGGAGGGTTTCAAAGATCTTCCAAGAGTTACCCACACCATCTACCGGTGACATATGGAGAGCGGTGACCTCTAACTGCCCACATCGCATGCTATAAGCTGGACAATGTGGTGTGAGCTTGGAACTACAGAAATGTGCCTGGAGACAGGACTATCTAGTGCAGAGCTCCAGAAGTTGCTGTCGTCTAGGGCAACGTTGTTCCTGTACTGCAGGGACCTCAGAATGCATAAGCATCTTGTTGGTGGTGAGCGAATTCATCGGTTGCAGGATACAAAGTGGACTGCTTCATTGATTTTGCTGCATTTCTCTCATGCGCCACAGTTACTGCATGCTCATTGTGTGCGGTGTCTGATTTACAGGTAGCGACCCTGGTAGGTGGGAGACGTAACCATTGCAGAGTCTCATTCTAACTCATGAGGCACTGCTGAACTTGAACCTTGCGCCTTCATATGTGACCGGAATTGTCTGGTGTTCTGGATATAGTGATTTATTACCAGGGAGGTACTGAATCGCAATCCTTTTTCATGTAACCTGTAGTGTCTGGTGCGATTCATCACGTTGTTCACCAGACACAGTGCCTGGATTGCCGGGGCACACTCGGGTTAAATATGTACCAGATGGGGTTCCTTCTCAAGCCAAAAGGCTCTCCTGCATGTTGTTCCCCGTTCTTCTTGTTCCCTCACTAGCCCTATCATGGTAGACCAACTGCCCTCTCCCCATCTGATTCTTCCGAAACCTTCATGGCACCGTGAAGTAGTGTGAAGAATTGACTAGGACGTAGGTACGCTTCCGAGAATGTTCAGGAGCAGGTCAAGACAAGAGACTACGTGACCCACGTTTGCTTTGCAGAACTGGCTGGTGCCAGAAAGTCCTGGTGGACCCGTGTTTGTAACAAATTGTTGCTTTTGGCCCATCTGTGCTTCTCAACTTTCTGAGTGGTGCAAAGAACCCCTTTGTTAACGTCTACCTCTTGTTTATGCTTACTGCCTATCCCCACCTGCTTCCCAGGGACCCAGACAAGGTGTAGCCTCAGCCATGATCAGCCTTGTATACAGAGAGAGGAGCTGGTGAACTCCCACCTAGAGTGTCTGGAACAGTTGGTGTAAATTGGAGGGTGGCGGGAGACCTGGAACTACGGGGTCTGCAGATTGTGATCCATTGACCTGTTTGGTATGAGTGACATTGCATTAAGGTATCGGATTTGTACATGTGTGAAAGTGCCAATATGGACCAGGCTGGTGCCCGTCACATTTCGTAGTGGTGCAAAGTAAGTGTGAGTTTGCAGGAGTGTTAATAAATATAACATAAAGGGAGCGGAGAGAAAAACAGGTGGATTCGGTCTCCCCAAAAGCAATCTACATAAACAAGAAGAATCCACACAAGAATGATATAATAGTGGTACCCACGGTGGTGGAGAGCACTTAGTGTTCTTTTAATACCCCTAACACACCAAAAGGACCCTTGGTGTCATGCTTCATCATCGGGGTCTTCACACCTGTCTAAGGGTCCTGTTGGTGTGTGCGGGGTATTAAAAGAACACTAAGGGGCCTATTAGGATGACGGACAGACTTTGTCGGCCCGTCATCCTACCGGGGTTTCGGACCGCCCGCCATAAGGCATGGGGTCCCGTGGGGGGTATTAGGATGTGCCCAACACAGTGGCGGGCACATCCTGCATTTTTAGCATTGTGGCAGGAGTGCTCTCTGCACCGCCCTCCACAATGCTAAAAATGCATTATTGCATTTGCATAGACAAAGCGGCAGGCACCGCGCGGTGCCTGCTGCTTTGTTTATGCAAATGAAGGAGGGTACCACAGGTACCCCCCCGTGTGCACCTCCCACCTCTCCTTCACTCTGGGGACCCACAGGGGGCCCCCAGAGTGAAGACCGCAAGCCTTTCCGTGGCGGCATCTAAACAAGCCCATTATAATATGGCTGGCGGTGTCTATTAGACACCGCCACCATATTAAACCTTTTCTGCCCCGGTCGCAATGCGACCATGGCGGAAAAGCGGCGGACGGTCTTTCCGTCCGCCGTGGTCCCCCCGCCATCCTAATATGGCGGGGGGAAATCAGGTGCGGATGGCGGGCAGATTGCCCCCGCCAGGCTGGCGGTGGCTACCGCCAGCCTGGCGGGGGCATTCCGCCCGCCATCCTAATGGGCCCGTAAGTGCTCTCCACCACCGTGGGGACCACTATTATAACATTCTTGTGTGGATTCTTCTTGTTTATGTAGTGTGCAGGAGTGACCATCTGAAGACTGCCTGTGCTTCATGACACTGGCCGGCAGTGTTGGTTTTTATGTTGTTCTCATGCCAAAAGCACTTTACCTCTCAACAGTGGGCATACCCATGTGGCCTTACCCATGTGGCCTTGTCTTATTGTGTTGGTAAAAGTGTTATAATTCTGTGAATGAACATGTTACTGGTATCGTTGTAGCCCAGGGTGCACCCTATAGCTGTGTGACATTGCATTATTAGGATTGTGAGGGTGGGCCGAGGGCTGACATCGTGTCACACTGTATAAGGGTTCCTCTGTGGGGATTAGAATAGGACTTTTCACATGTGTGCATATTGTTGAGATCTGATCAACACAAATTGGGCCAAGTTCTGCTAGCAATATTGCCAAGTGTGAATAATGCCCAGAATTCTATAATATTCGTGGTGCATTGTTTAATGTGTGTGTTGAATATAAATAAAATTTCTCAACGGCAAGTGTGAAGTCTCCTTTGTGTCATTTGGAATATTTTTTATATTTGCATGCTGTGCTCTTGCTTCTACGCATTGCTTCTGAGGGACACCTGACTGCTCAGTGCCAAGCTACCAGAGGGCGAGCACAGGTTGTACAGTGTGTGTGTAATCAACTGCCCTTGACAGAAGCAGTGCATTCTGCAGGGCTGGGGCATTCCATAAGCCAACCAGAAAGTGCTGGTTCCAACATTTGGTGGTCAAGCGGTGGGATAGGACTTGCATTTGTACAGCATTCATTGCACAATAAAGTATTGCACGGCACAACTTCACATGAAGAAAAGTGTTCATTTCCTTGGTTCCGAAAGTGTGCCTAAAGAATGGATTGACCTCATGGTCCGTCACTATTGATCCCTATAGATTTCTGCTTCTGTTCTCGCTAGTTTGCTACCATACCAAGGGTTCTATCAGAGGTACACCTATTTCAGCTGGCTGATCCGGACCAGTATACAGTGACGCATCTCAAAGGGTTCTACAAGGAGAGGTGGTGCTTGACAAGAAAAACACCACAGGAAAAGAGCTTCATAAATCCCTGCGGGCATGGGCCTGTGGCCCACCCTGAGGGGTTAGTGAATGGTGAGGGAGATCCTGAGTGTGGGGAGGATCAGAACTGACCAAAGGGTGTTCAGAAGGTCTACCGGTGGACAAGGAGAGCCCCAGAGGGTCTTCATGGCCACAGGTAGCAGTGCATTTCTAGGGGCATGCCCCAAGAGGAGCAGGCGGACTGAAGGGAAGAGAGGGCGCTGGAGTTAGAACTTGCCAGACAGAACAAGTAGTAGGCCCTAGAATAGGAAAAGAGCAGATCCTTGCTGTTCGAAATGGGATTTCTGGTTGGCTTGGGCATGTGCCTGAGCCTGGCAGAAACCACCACTCTAGTCAGGGCAAGGGAGTTAAATACTAAAGATAACCCATGCTCACCCCCTTGGTAGCTTGGCAGAGCAGTCAGGCTTATCACAGAGGCAATGTGTAAAGCAGTTACGCAACACACTCCCACAGCAGCGACACACTAGGCACACCAAAAAAGAAACTCCACACAATGTTATATAAAACATAGCCTTTGTATTATGTATAAAAACACATCAGAACATAATCCAATAAATACACTGTGCCACCTGGCACTTGGCATAACTTTCCAGGGATTATATACACCACAGGGCCAATCGGGCCACTGTCATAACATCACAATTGACAGTTAGTGAAGACAACCAGTAACTACTGGTAAGGGTACACTTAGCATGAATACATTAGACATAAACCATCAACAGCAGCAGTGCACCATATCATGATGTCTACATATAATCCTCTGTGCACCTTAGTACACACTTGCCACAATACGTATATCATGAGCACCTCTTAGGCGTAAATCACATCAGCAGTGCCCTCTATTAGGCATTAGGCATTGGTACCAAGCACATACCATTAATACAGCATGCCCACCTTAGGCATATGAATTGAATTGAATTGAATTTGAAATAAATTTTTATTGCGCTCGAATGCCCAAGGGAGTCTAGGCACTGCAGCGGATGAATCTGCTGGAAATGAGTAATAGGATAAGATTTAGTTTACGAAAAGCCAAGTTTTCAATGCTTTTCTGAAGGAGAGTAATGTTGGTCAGTTTTTTATGGCTAAAGGAAGTGAAAGCCACAATTTTACAGTGTTGAGGAGAATACTACTTCCTCCGTAACATACTTTCCTGAATTTGGGTATCTGGAGACATTTGCTCTGAGCTGAGCGAAGCATTCTGCCTGGATGGTACCATAGTACATGCTAGACCCAAGGCTTTGAATTCAGATCTATTTTTTTACAGGGAGCCAGTGTAGTTTTTTTAGGCCTTGCCACACAGACTGGAACTTAGGAACATTCAACAACATCCTGGCAGCAGCGTTTTGAACCCGCTGCAGTTTGAGCAAGTGCTGTTTCTGGAGGCCCCAATAAAGGACGTTTCAATAGTCCAATCTGGCCATTGCTGAGGTTGTTACCAATGTTTTTACTGCAGCTGGGGGAATGTGTGGTTTCACCTTCCGTATTAGTTTTAGTGTTAAGTGAACCTGAGTGGCGACTTTATTAGTTTGATGTTGGAAAGTGAGTCTGTCATCAACGATGAAGCCCAGATTTTTGACTTTGTGCACTGGGGTGGGAAAAGTCCCCATGTCCAGAGGCCACCAGTTCTGAGACCAAAGGGAAGTGTCGGATCCCAAGAGGAGAACCTCTGTTTTGCCCTTGACAGAAGTAGTGCATTCTCCAGGGCTGGGGCACTCCAAAAGTCAACCAGACAGTGCTGGTTCCGACATTTGGTGATCAAGCGGTGGGATAGGACTTGTACAGCATTCATTGCACAATAAATTATTGCATGGCACAACTTCGCATAAAGAAAAGTGATCAGGTTCAGAAGCACAATCTGCCCAAGTTTCCGTGACGAACGCCATGTCTATTTTGTGTGCTGCAAGCAGCTCTGCAAATTCGATATTATGTTTAATTAGGGAGCGCGCATTCAGGATCAATCCTTGTAGAGACTTTTGCAAAGATGTTTGTGGGTATATGTAGAGTGCCATTACGGTATATTGGGTGCAAACCACATACAGGTAAGCATCAGGGTCTGAGCTTCTGCAACATACACTGCAAAACCTGCATGGGTAGCGTATGGCAGCTCACCCTAAACTACAGAGGACATTGATCCAGCGCTACTTTAACAGAGCCTACGTCTGTTTCTCTAAGCAGGAACAGGGCCTCCATCAAGGGTTTCCCTCCCGGCCTTCAGCTGTTTCCACAACTCCAGAGGCCGCCAGGTTCCGGTAAGCCCGTAGTTCTTGTGAGACCTCACGGATCACCACCAATGGCAAAAGTAACAGAGCCGCCCAGTGAGAGGTTGCAGGGTGGTGGTTACTTTCCCCACTCAGACCAGACCTGTCTCTGTGTACCTTTTTTGGTGGGCGTACAGGCACACACCTCACACAGCTCCTTGCCCGGCCTCTTGCCAGACCAGCGGCATGCAAGCTCGCCCCTGCTGTCTCGGGAGATGCTGCTCCTCTCTGCAGTGCCGTTGGTCTGTGTGGGTCTCCTGTTGCCGGCCACACACACAGAGCGAAGTCTCCATCCTTAGTTGAGCCAGAAGGGGCAGGACACAGAACAGAGTCTCCATCGGCTCCCCTGGTGTCTTCTCTGGGGAACACGTTCCCTCTCAGCCCGCCTACTTCCAACCTGGCAACATCCGGGGCTCTTCCTTTTCTCACAGGAGTCCCACCCACAGCCAGGCTTCTTCTGCCTGACTTCCGGCCGTCACGGAGCAAAGTCTCTGTGGACCTTGCCCTTTGTTTGCGCACACGCGGTGTAGCAGCCTGGGGCCACTCAGCAGACCCCTGGCTGCATCAGTCAGCCCCGATGCACCAACATGGGTGAGGGGAGAGCGCTCCGCTTCCTTCACCTCTCCCCTCCTGCTCTCACCCAGTGCTACAGTTCTTCTTGAGGGAGACCAGAGAACCAGGTACATCGGTCGGGGAGTGCCCCACGCACTGGTTTCCAGAATGACGGAAAAAGTGTGAAGTGCTCAGCTTGCTTCGGCCTGCAAGGCACAACCAGGGAGCAGGCAGCGATCTTTTCTAGGGATTTGGCAATGGCAGAGCTGGGCACAGGCAGGCCTGCACAAAGGCTTGTGAGGTAGAAGTTGCAGTCCTTTCCTCAAAAGCAAAGTTCAAAGGGGAGAAGTGTGGCTCAGGGGTTAGAGGCGGCAGACCTGGAAGCTGAGATCGGTCCTGGACCAGGGTTCAATTCCCCGCCTCGGCGGGTCTTGGGCTAAAAAATTCCACGGACTTGATAATTCTCGCTTCGGTGCCTACTCGACTCACGGGTTCACACTCTGCGACTCTGGGCAATAGCTTGCTTAATCTCCACTACGGCCCCTCGCGGCGGGATGCCTGGCTTTCACCTTGTGGATACCCTGCCGGGGTTATCTCACAGGGGAATACCAGGACGGGTTCCCTAAGCAAGCGCCGTGAGACCCCTTTGCGGGGGTGATACGTGCGCTATATAAGTAACCACGTTTACGTTTTTAATGGCGGTTCTTCCTGGCGTATATCCGTCCATGCAGTGTTTCAACTCCACAAGTTCCAAGTAAGCACCCAAAACATGGGGTCACAGCCCCAATATCTATATGCCACAAAGTCTTTGCTCTGCTCTAGTACAGGGCCCTGCACCCAGTCCAAACCAGTTCTGTGGGGTCACTGGTCAAGTGCACAACACTCCTCATTGTAAGTGTAGGCCCTGGCCCCAGACACACCACAGGGGGGCAGAGCCATCATTGTGGAAGGTAGGGACAGCCCTATTCAGGTGCAGGTGCTACTCCTCCCACCACTCCAAATACAGATCAGGCCTATTCAGCCTAGCGATTACTCACCCAGCCTCTCTGGAGCCAATGCACCTCCCCAGCCCCTGTCACTCCAAGGCTAGACAGTCAATACACAACAGGCAGGCACAAAGACACATAGCACACAAAAATGCCCACTTCTAAAAGGGGTATTTCAAAAAATAGTAATAATAATAAATCGGTGAACACCAATATGCAGCATTTATCACCACTATTCCAAACATACCAAACTTGAGCACGCTACCCCTCTCCAATCAGAAATTACCACTAAAGCAGATATCAGGGAATCCCCAATGCATTCTTATGAGAGGGCAGCCTCACAGCAGTGAGAAACCAAATAGGCTGTTTGTCACTACCAGGGCATGCCACACAGTTAAGGCACATTTCCTACCTTTTACCTACACCGCACCCTGCCTATCGGGCTAGCTAGGGCCTACCTTAGGGGTGACTGACATTTAGTAAAAGGGGAGTCGTGGACGTGGCAACCACTTTATGTGCCACGTCACAGCAGCAGTAAACTGCGAACGCAGGCCCTGCAATGGCAGAGGCCTACGACAAGGTTGAAAGGCCACTTTGGTGGGTGGCGCAAGCAGCGCTCCATGCCCACCAGTAGCATTTAATTTACTGGCCGTGGGTATATGAGATACCACTGTACAGGGGACTGACAGGTAAATTAAATAGGCCAAACTGGTGTAGACCAATCTTACCAAGTTTACCATAGAGAGCATATGCCCTTTAGCATTGAACAGCAGTGATAAAGTGCCCAGAGTCCTAAAACCACCAACACCATGTCAGAAAAAATATCGGAGAAAGACAAAAAGATCTGGGATGACCCTGCAAAAAGGGCCAAGTCCAACACTTGCTAAATTAGAAGCCGAGTGAGCTCTAGCTGAAAAGAAGTAAGCCAGGGAAGAAAAGAAGATGGCCCAGCAGCTGAGCCTCTGAAAATTGGATATTAAAACCCTCCAAATAGGGTCCCAAGTTAATAAAGCTGACAGCACACCTACAATGTCTGACCATATGAAGAACGGTCAAATTCCCAAGAATCTGGTTCCTCAATTCCTTTTGGGGGGACATCAAGCAATGACTGGCAACCTAAGTGGCAACGTAAATAGCACTTGAGGTCCCAGAGGAAATCTGGGGAAGTAACGTATGGCAGTTCATTTATAAGGTGTGGAAAGATGCTAGCTGGCAAGGGCATGATGAGGTACCTGGCCATGAAAGACATGCTGCTCCAGCCGTTTGAGGAAGGACCCAAGTTGTCCGCTTTGAGAAAGGAGAACCTCTCACTTTAATGCTGGGGAGAGCTCTCATGCAGATAATCAGAATCTCCAGATGGGGGAGATTAGTGTTAGTGCAGGCAGCTCCATGAGGAGCGGGTGTGGAAAGGGCCTCATGTTCCTTCTCAAAGGGAGGGGGTAGTTGGGGGCGGGCCAGAGACCACTATCTCCAACACCCAGTCCCTGGGCTTGACACATCCCAAATAAGGCAAAAGACACACAGATGTTGGATGGATGCAAAGCAAATCAACCATACACCCACGCACACAAGGCCCTCCATGACACCGGACCAGCACACCTGAACAGTCGACTCAAATTCCACGCACCTCAGAGGACCCTACGATCTGCCCAGCTCTCCTACACTGTGGTCCCCCGCACCAAAAAGACCAGATCGGGAGGCCGCTCCTTCTCCTTACTCGCGGCCCGAGCCTGGAACGCCCTGCCGCTTCACCTCAGACAGACAACATCGCTCCTCATCTTCGCAAGAAACCTCAAAACCTGGCTCTTCGACAGACCCCCCATTGATGGACTGGACCCTGCTATCCCCCCTCCCCCAGCGCCTTGAGACCCTTATGGGTGAGTAGTCCCGCCTAACAAACGCCTGATTGATTGGTTGAGTCAATAGATCCATCATTCTTTGGCTCACCATTCAGCCCCAGTTTAGACCCAGCCAAATGCAAATCAGTCTTGACCCTTTGCCTCATGGAAACAGTCCAGCCCGAACTACCAAGCCAGGCCCTCTCTTGACTGGAAACAAGCATCCTGGGACCAGTTTCGGGGCATCGACCTTCAGCAGCCAGGCTAGCTTGAATCCAGTACCACAGTGAGCCCGGGACCCAGATCTGGCCATACCCAGAACACTTAGAGCAAGAAAGCAAAATACCCACAGATAATGAACAGAATGCAGAGCAAATCAATCATTCATCCCCAGTCAATAGATCTGGGTTAAATCCATCCTTCTTTTTCTCACCCTGTCACCCTAGTTTAGACCCAGCCATTTGCAAATCAGTGTTGACCTGTGGCTCATGCGGACAGTCTAGCCCAAACTGCTAAGTCAGGCCTTCCCTGGACTGGAAATAAGCATTCTGGGACTGGTTTTGGGGCATCACCCCTCATCAGCCAGGCTAGCTTGAATCAAGTGACACGTGTGCCCGGGACCCATGTCTAGGCATAACCAGCGCACTTAAGGCAAGAAAGCAAAAGACACACAGATGACAGACAGAATGCAGAGCAAATCAAACATTTACCCCCATTCAATAGATCTGGGTTAAATCCATCGCAATTGTCACCCCGAGTGGGACAGGTATGCTCAGGCGTGGGTCCCGTGCTCTCCATGCCACTGATGTCAAGCTAGCATGGCTGATGATGGGTGAAACCCCGAAACCGGTCCTAGGATGCTTCTTTTCGGTCCAGGTAGAACCTTGCCTGGCAGTTCTGGCTGGACTGTTCACATGGGGAACGGGGTCAAGACTGATTTGCATATGGCAGGGTTTAAACTGGAATAGCATGGGTAGCAAAGAAATTACAAATTTAGGCCCAGCTCTCTGTACTGGGGTGAAAGTTTGACATTGATCAGCATTCTGTCCATCAATTGTTCTTTTCGCATTTGTCACCCAGAGTGGGGCAGCTATACCCAAACGTGGCTCCCGTGCTCTCTATGCCACTGGAGTCAAGCAAGCCTGGATGATAAGGGGTGAAACCCTGAAACCGGTCCTAGAATGCTTGTTACCAGTCCAGAGAGAACCTGGCCTGGCAGTTCGGGCTGGACTGTTCCCATGGGGAGCAGGGTCAAGACAGATTTTAATATGACTGGGTTTAAACTAGAATGTCATTGGGAACAAAGAAATAACAAATTTAGGCCCAGCTCTCTGTACTGGGGTGAATGTTTGACATTTATCAGCATTCTGTCCATCAATTGTTCTTTTCGCATTTGTCACCCTGAGTGGAACAGCTATGCCCAGGCATGGGTTCCATGCTCTCCATGCCACTGGAGTCAAGCTATCCTGACTAATGAGGGATGAAACCCATAAACCGGTCCTAGGATGCTTGTTTCCGGTCCAGGGAGAGCCTGGCCTGGCAGTTCGGGCTGGACTGTTGCATGGGGAACAAGGTCAAGACTTATATGTATATGGCTGTGTTTAAACTGGAATGGCATGGGGAGCAAAAGAAACAATGAATATAGGCCCAGATCTCTGTATTGGGGTGAATGTTTGACATTGATCAGCATTATGTCCATCAATTGTTCTTTTTACATCTTTAAAAGGGGCGCCCGGTGAGGAATCCGGCCTGGGCCGGTAAGATATCCAGTGAGAGCAATCCCCTGATAGCAGGGTAACATGGAGGCACGACGAAGGTGGTAGCAGCCCAAGTCAAAAAGAATGTGGCAATCATAGAGGGAAACAATTAAGCACGCAATTACACAAGCTGGCAGAGTAGCCGTCACGCCGGAGCCCAAGAGATGTCTCTTCAATATTTGGGAGACAACAGACCTCAACCAGGCGGCTCAAGACTGGGCAATGCTGGGTATGATGTTCGCCAAACACAACATAGCCAAACACTGGGGAGCACAAACCTCTCTGATGTACCAAGAGTGGTGTGGGGATATGGACGGAGCTATGTTGGCAGAGAGGGCGGCATATATACACTGATGGTGCCACAAAAAGTGGGAACGGTATGGAGAAAATAGAACACCTATAGAGGGAACATTTGTACTCCACCTCCAAGTAAGTCAGAATCGGACTCTAGCTGATTCAAAGGGTGTGGTACCATGTCAATCAATTTACCACAAAGTCACTGCAGTAACTTTATACCTTTAATTGAAGAGTCAATTGTAATGTGAAGCGTAATTTATATAATAATACTTACTCCTGTACCCGTATTATTGCAAGTTTAACCTGTAATCAATAAAAATATTTTTTCTAAGGAGTGTGTCAGGGGAGAAAATAATTCATCCATGTCCCATATCTGGTCACAATTTACAGGCCCTGGGCTGGAGGATCAGGAGGCCTTCCCTGGCCTGGTCTGATGGAAAGTGGTCAAACGGTGCAAGCTCGCTGGCCTCACCTTTCCGGAATGGCTATGGGTCAAGGCCCTTGGGGGCTGAGTGATGGGCTGTGGACACTGACCTTCATTGGTGTCCTCTGCCTGGTGCTGTTTCCATGAACTAGGGTGACCAGGGGGTGGGACCAGTACTACTTACTGGATGGAAGGGGTCGCCTAAGAAGTGGGCCCGAGGGAGAGGTGAAGGAGATCCTATTAGGATCATGGGTCCTGCTGCGGGACGGGGTACAACTGTAGTGGTGGGCCTTCGCCCATGCCTAATCGCCTTGAGCTGGAAGCAGTGCGTTCTTCTTGACTGGGGCTTCCCGCTCAGCCAACCAGACAGTGCCAGGTCCAACAAGTACTCTGAAGCCGATTTGGTAGCTTTGATCTGGCTATCATTTCAGGTGGCAAAGAGAAATACAATCCGAATACCAGTGGAAATCCTACAGGGCTGATTGTGGGTCACACCGCGGGACTCAGGGTGGCAAGACATAGAGATGCTCACGTTAGACGTGGTGGTCATGAGACACGGTGAGACTCTGTGCTGACTGTCAGTGGCGGCCGCTATTTATCGGAGGTGGGAGGGAAGGTGGGAGTTGTACATTAAAAAAAAAACACTTACCTTCAGGGCGGCCACCCGGCTGGCCGCGGTCTCTTGGTCCACTCCTACCACCTCTCACTAATTCAAAGCAGGAAGCAGGAAGCACCCAGGCTCCTGACTCCCCTAGCCAATCACAACCCAGCAGTGCAGCGTTGCGATTGGTCTGAGCGCCGTGGATCGGCGCTCAGACAAGAATGGGGGCCTGGGCATGTTCTGCACCGAGGCTGTAATGCAGCCTGCGTGCAGAACATGCAAAGTGCACATGATTGTTATGGTCGGCCAGATAGGGCCAGACAAGCATATATGCGCACTTTAGAGTGGAGCACCACTCCTCCTCCTCTTCTGCCAGTCTAGCCCTGCCCCGCACCAGGAAATGCAAAACTAAAATGATAATACCGCTGGTTATTATCATTTTAGATTTCTTTTAACTACTGCTCTACGAGCAGTGGGGCAACGCTCCTCCGCCATAGCGGGGGAGCCGTCACTGCTGACTATGTGAGAGGACAAAGGTGTGCACAGTTGAGTTGAGTTGAGTAGAGATTTATAGAGCGCATAGCTACCCTCGGGCATCCCAGCGCTAACAAGACCAAGTGTTCCAAGGGGAGGGGGGTGGATTTAAGGGAAGAGCCAGGATTTTAATTGTTTACGAAAGGAGAGGAGGTTGTGTTCTCTCCTCATGGCTATTGGGAGGGTGTTCCATAGTTTTGATGCGTTGTATGCAAACAAGCGGCCGCCGGATCTGGACTTTTTTATTCTAGGGATACTGGCAAGGGCGAGAGAGTCAGATCTCAGGTTTTTGATGGACTGGTGGGGTTTCATAAGGGGTCGGAGGATTGGGGGGCCTTTATCGTGCATTATCTTGTGGGAGATGCACAGCGTTTTAAAGGTGATTCGCTCTTTCACTGGAAGCCAGTGAAGGCTTTTGAGAGCTGGTTTCGCCGAACATCTAGCTTTGGTTCCCGTTAGGATTCTAGCTGCCGCGTTCTGAGCCACCTGCAGTCTCTGAACGACTGATGCCGGGGCTCCCAGGTACAGGGCGTTACCGTAGTCTAACCTGGAGTTAACCAGACTCTGCATCAGTAGCTTCCTGGACTGAAAGGGGATCAGGTGGAGGATCTTTCGGGACATGCGAATAAGGCCAAGGCAGGTCCCTGAAGTTTTTCTGGCCTGAGTTTTAAAGTTAAGGTCCTGGTCAAGCCAAATGCCTAGACTTTTGACCTTGGTTTTTGGGGTTGGGTGAATTCCCATGCAGGGTGGCCACGAGAGGTTAGTTGGGAGTTTGTTAGGATTACCTAGGAGAAGGATCTCCGATTTGTCTCCATTCAGTTTAAGTCGGGAGTCACACATCCATTGGGAGACTCTTTCTAGACACCTGGAGAGATTTCCTAGGCTGGTGTTTGATTGGTTGATGGAAACCACCAGCTGAGTGTCGTCGGCGTACATTACTGTTTTGACACCGAAGGGAGTGATAATGTCCTCAAGGGGGGACATATAAACGTTAAAAAGCGTGGGGCTCAGGGAGGAGCCCTGGGGAACCCCACACTGCATAGGTAGAGCCTTGGACGTGACAGTGCCGTCGGACACTTGAAAGGTTCTTTCCTCCAGGAAGGATTTAATCCAGGCAAGGGCAGAGTCGGTGACTCCAACTAGGCTTAACCGGTGGACCAGAATATCGTGGTCCACCGTGTCAAAGGCGGCGCTCAGGTCGAGGAGGATCACTGCCACTGATCCTCCTGCGTCTATGATGTTTCTTGCCTCTTCGACCACTGCCAGAAGGGCAGTGTCGGTGCCTTGCCCCGGTCTGAAACCGGTCTGGGAGTCACGTAGTAGATGATTCGTCTCCAAAAAATTGGAAAGTTGCTGGTTTGCTATCCGTTCCGCCACTTTGCTGAACCCAGGGAGGAGCGAAATGGGTCTGAAGTTGGAGGGGTCGGTGGGGTCAAGGTGGGGTTTTTTCAGGAGAGCTTTGACGGTAGCTTTCTTTCAGTTGGCCGGAACAGAGCCCTCTTTAAAGGAGGCATTAATTAGGTTGGTGATAGTAGGGGCTACAGTGGGGGCTACCAGTTTTAACTTACTGATGGGAGCTGGGTCCGAAGGAGAGCCACTTTTCACAGTTTGCAGGGTGGCTAGGAAAGTCTCCGTAGTGATCAGAGAAAAGGCTCGTAGGAGTGGAGCTTCTGGATGGAGGGGTGGTGAGGTGTCAGAGTGAGGGGAAGTGGGGGTCAGGAGTGAGGTCAGGATTTTTTCGATTTTTGCGGAGAAAAAATCGGCCATCTGATTACATCTAACGCCCTCTGGGTCCGGAGGGGGTGGGGGGTCTTGGATTTTTGTGAGGAGACGTACAATGCACAGGGCACAGCATTGAAGCATTCATGTCATCACGATTGGTGAATTCATGAAAGTGTATGGTAAACAGGGAGAGGGAGCATAATTCCTCGTTGAGGGAGGCGAATGAACCAATACAGTATGGTGGTCGTTCTCATTCTGACAAAAGGGGAAATTCCCAATGAAAGATGGCTGACAGACATCAAGAATGAAAAGGAGGGTTCACTGCATGGTGACAACTGGTGGAGACAATATAAAGCTCCCTTTAAAATATGTAGATACTGTCTAGCAAGTCTGTGTGTTGTTGGGTTTCTCCATAGCTGATAATTTCGTCGCCCGGTATTTCCTATCACTTGCACCTGATTTATTTTCTTTTGCTTCTTTTATGCTCCCCTTCTCTGCTAATAACCCTAAAGTATGTGAGACTGTTTTTAGTTGTTTTCCTTTTTTGGATCCATTATCCTTTATAAATATACTAGAGCCCGCTAAGGATCACGTGTACCTCTTCTACACTCATGTGCGTCAGCAGCTCTTCACCTGGAAATCAGCTTTTGATTTGTTCAGGACCTCCCAGCAGTATGGTTTCAATTTGTGGCAACACTGCACTGGTTTTCGAGAAGCTGGCGCAGTCTGCTCGAATATGAACACAGTCTCTCTCTCTATATCTCTCCCTCTCACACTCTCTTTCTCGCTTTCGCTCACTCTTTCTCTCTCCTATTCTCTCTCTTTTTCTCTCTCTCTGTCTGTCTCTCACTCTGTCTCTCTCTCACTCTCTTTCTCTTTCTGTCTTTCTCTCACACTCTCTCTGTCTCTCTCTCACATACACATATTCTGTCTCTCTTACTTTGTCTCTGTCTTTTTCTCTCTTTCTCTCTGTCTCTCTCTCTTTCTCTGTCTCTCTCTCTTACGGTTTCTCATTTTCCATCTCTCTCTCTCCCGGTCTCTTCCTACCCCCTCCCATTACCACTCTACACCCACGATTCCGTCTTGCTGGCCCGGACCCAAAATACCTTTAAAGCCCAGACGAGACATATTGAAAAAAAAAAGAACAAAGCTGAAAATAAATCCATTCCACAAATGAAACAACATTGTATGTAAACCACGCCAACCAATGCAGCCTTCAGTTCGATTAGCTAGCATGAGTCAGTATTTAAATAAGGTAGGTTCTTGTATAATAATCTTCCTCTGTCCACTTACGATCACTAAGGCAACAGTGTATATTATTTTCCTTCTGCATCCTTCTCTCATCAGCCCTTTGTCTACTTCCGCCCTCCCACCCCCTACCCCGCCACCCCGTTGGACCGACCTGACCCTCAGAGCTGTAGTGCAGATGCATCTGCACTTCTGAAAAGTGGGCTTTACCATCATGCTTCTTCGCAGGGGTGCAAAGCTGGCACCGCACTTGGACAGCATTTCTTACGGTGACCTCAGGAGTGTGCGCCATTTGACCACCGTCTAGTGGAGAAGCTCAATGGTTAGAGCGGCAGACCCTGATGCAGAGGTCTGGCCCGGGACCAGGGTTCAATTCCTGCCTCGGCGGTTCTTGGACTCAATTTCCCCGGACCTGATAGTTCTCGCCTTGGTGCCTAGTCTAATCATGGGTCCCACTCTGTGACTCTGGGCAATAGCTTGCTTAATCTCCACAACGGCCCCAGCAGCGCTTGGATGCCTGGCTTCACCTTGGGGGTGCCCAGGAGTGGACATTTCACAGGAAAGCCAGGATGGGTTCCACAACTGTATGAATACAGCGCTACGAGACCTCTGGGTAGAAGTGCGCTATATAAATACAAACACATTTACACACATTACATTTACCGTCTAGTAATATCTCCCTGGAGCCACTCAGCCTCCCAGCCACAGGCCTGGATAAAACGAACAATTCGAGCCCTCGATACCCGACTGCACAACTACCTGTGCTGGGGCAGAAAGCCCCGCGCCCACCAAACACACCTACTTCTGTATAGAGGCTCTCTGTACATTACCAATGTCCTCGACCCAGACTAAAAAATACTAACCAGCTCCTTTGCTCTCCCAAATAGTGCTGTTCTCAGTCCGCCACACGCTACTACAGACCTTTCCATTCTCAAGTTAGTAGTAGCTGATCTCCTGGTGGCTCCCAGCAACACAGCGGAGCACTCGAAAGACTCTTCTTGTGAAGCATACCAGATGACCAGTTATAATTGGTCTGGCACTGGACTTTGTGGGAACTGGAAAGTGAGTGATAAGGCCAACTTACAGTCATGGCAAGCTGGGATCCAGATAGAGGAATGTAAGGACGGCGGTGTCAACGCCATGGACTACACTGGTAACTGAGAAGGGCTGAGACTCCGGACTGACCTCAGATGACTTGGACAGTTCAGAAGAGCCTCTGTCCGTGACGGAGACACGCGCCTGAGACACCCCTGGGGACCTCTGTGAAGTTTGGAAGCTGTGAACTGTTTCTGTCTGACTGAATGGGAGAGGCAGGCTGGAGCAGGGCGTGGGGCAGTGTGATTTGAGGGAGAGGATGCCTCTAGTGGCCACCTGTGAGTATTGACAGGGAACTTGCATTAACTGTCCATGCTGAATTAAGAATCCACGTGCAATGGAACTGTCACTTAAAAAAACTCTATAGCTTAGAAGTGACTGATCCAATGATGCTATTTTAATTGGAAAATACTTTCTGATTTTTCAAAAGAATTCAGGAAACTCTCTTGGTGGTGTCTTGATTCCAGCATCGTCAGTCAGTCAAAAGATTGTTTATTTAGACCTTATGTCCTTAAACATATACGAACATACAAACATAACAGTCTTCAACTTAAAAACCATCTCAAACTATAAACTATATAACAACCGTATAAAACTCAGATTCCATTAAAAAATCTTCTAAGAAAATAGTCTATATAGCAATATACCATTTACCATTCCAAGTGCCATTTATAAAAACTGGTGTACATTTCATCAACTTCACCTCAACAAAGGACCTGTTCCATGTAATTGTATGGACAAAAAGCCATGGTCCACCATGTATTTTTAACCGCATGCACGCTAGCTATTTTCCCGCTGCGCGCTGCGATTTCAAAAATCCCGCGTTACGTGACAAGGTCAGCTCGTCATCCGCGTAGCGCAGGTTACGCCCATGACGAGCTGACCTTGTCATGAGCGTAGAAGGGGTTAAAGAGGACACACAATTTTATGTGTCACAGCAGTGGATCTAATTCTCACATCTGCCATACAGTGACCTAAATCACTACTTAAACTGTGATATGTGGTGCTGTATCTGCTTATCTAACCCTCCCACCAGTGTGCGGAGGGCCTGAAGAAAGAGAAAAAGGTGAGGAAACGTTGCCAGAGCCTCACGGGAGTAACACCATGGGAAGTTACAGGCTGGTACGCGCCTGTGTCCGCCCGTCATCCCATCAGTGAAAGGGACCACCTGCCATAACGGCGGGGGTCCTGTGGCCAGCATTAGGATGCGCCCGCCACAGTGCCGGGCGCATCCGGCATTCCTACCATTGTGGCAGGCGGAGCACTCAGCACTGCCTGACACAATGGCAGGAAGGCATGCTGTACACTTCCATGCACAGCATGGCAGGCACCGTGCGGTGCCTGCCATGCTGTGCATGGAACTGCTGGGGGTACCATAGGTACCCCCCATGTGCACCCCCCACTCCCCTGGAGTCCATGGGGGCCCGCATCGGGCCCTCAAAGCAGACTCCGCATGCCTTTCCGTGGTGGCTTTGCCGCCACGGAAAGGCATCTTCAAAGCCCATTGTAATATGGCTGGCGGTGTCTGATAGACACCACCACCATATGAACCCTTTTCCGCCTCGGTCATAAGGCGACCGGGACAGAAAAGCGGCAGATGGTCTTTCCGTCCGCCGCGGACCCCCCAACCATATTAATATAGCGGGGGGTCATTACAGCACGGATGGCGGGCGGATCGCCCCATCCAGGCCGGCTGTGTCTACCGCCGGTCTGGCGGGAGCGATCCGCCCGCCATCCTAATGGGCCCCCTAATATCTTGTTCTACCTCTATCCATAATGTATCTTTCTGTCTTTCATGATAAATCTATTTCCCATATAGTTTTCCCAGGTAACTCTCCCAGGGGTCTTCGGTCATCACACAGTTCATAGTCTCCTGTTTCTTACCGGATCCATCTTGAACTAGTTTCCAGAACATTTTTACATTTCTTGTTTCTATAGCTTCCAGTGATCTTCCCCAGCACTTCTCTTTATATATTCTTTTATATTTTCTAATAGAGTTTCTAAATAGTTTCCTTAGTTTCTGTAGGCTATTAAAGGTATATAAATTGTACTTTAGTCTCAGATGTCTTTCCTTTTTCCTTATATTCAATTTTAATTTCCTACATTCCTCATTGAATCTATTCTTATTTTTACACCGAGTTCCCCCCTTTCTATGGTCCCTGTGGCTATTTCTTTTTAGGTTCACCCTTAAACATTGCACCACTTCAGAAATACCATTTACGAATCATCCTATATTATCAGTGTGAGGGATAATCTCTAGAGTCTGAACCTGTTGGAACACCGCTAGTTTTTCAATACACTCCTCTGTCAGAAGCATAGTGAGACGCCTGGGACAGTCCAATTTCAGAGGGATAATATTGTCTCTTGAATTATTATTGCCTCCAACGATCCTAATTGTTAATGGACAATGGTCACTTCCCTCCTCTGTCCTTACCTCAAAGGCTCCTATCAGTTCAAAGCCCCATGCATAGATAAAAATATAATCTATAGGGCATAGTTGATTGCCCATCCTGAATGTGCGATTTGCTGGCCGATCTAGTTCCATCCTTCCATTTATGCAAACTAGGCCCAATAAGCCCAGGTAATTTCCTAGGGCTATGTCTCGTGTTACACATACCCCCCTAGGAAGACAAGCAGGTTTTATCTTGTAAGCTGCCAGTAACTCTTTACACCACTGGTCGACTCCATGAAGATCTAATTTATGGTTAAAGTCTCCCATCAGTATAAACAGATCTCTGTGGTGTACCTCGATTATATCCTGCACATCTTCTTCAAATTTTTCCTGTTTTAATTTATACTTTTCATCTCCAATCCCCTGCATATATACATGAACTATGACGATACCTTCATACTCTGGGGTGGTATCCAAAAGAGTCACTCTACTGGCCACTAGCCATTTACACTTTACTATCAGGAGGACCACATTTTGGGTTATTTTAGTCAATATCAATGTTATTTGTCCCCCTGATGCACACCCAAATTTTCCCTTTCTAGCCAGTGCATTTAGTTGGAGATACCCTTGAATCAGAGGGGTTTTGTCGCATAGCCAGGATTCCTGTACGCATTCAATTTTATGATGGTTGTTCTTTTTAATTTTCTGAATTTGATATTCTGCTAAATCCATTTATATTCCAAGTAAGTATGCCCAGGCTATGCGGTGACCCTCCCCTCTAACCAATTTAACTTAGCCAGCTTTTTTCCTCATTTCCTGATGGTGCTATTTGCTAAACTTAAACCTTCTCCAGTTGCATCCGTTGCATAGGGTCTTATAACAATTTTGAGATCCTTCTTATCTTCAAATCCCTGATTGGTTAGCCGAGGTCTTTCACATTTATTCCCTTCCGACATTTCTTTTCTGGGGGTAAATCTAGTCCCTTCCTTAAGTAACTCCTTCTCCGCATTTAATAATGCTGATTTAACCAGTCGTGAATACAACAAAACCTTTGCTATTTCTTTTCCCATACTATTTACAGTGAATCCCACTTGTCTAAGGGCATTAGTCCCTATATCTCTCACGTTTACACACTTAGAGAAGGAGAAAAGTAGTTGTGTTTGATTTAATTGGCGTAATGTATTTACCTTCTTTCCCTCTTTCTTGTGTTGTGTTATTTCAAAGTATAGCCATAAGGCGTTGTCTAATGGAGTTTCCTTACCGTTCCCTTTCCCCTTTTTCCCCTCATTTTTCTATTTTCTCTTATTACTTCCCACTGATTTATTCATACCTATAACACAATCATCTGCACTCATAGATTGGGCTCTGGCGTTCTTTGATCTATTTATCAATTTATTTTGTTCACTTCCCTTCCACTCCGTATCCTTTACATTTCGAATGCCCATGTTTATCTCTGAATTTCTTACAATGTGTTTTTTGTGAGGTCTTACTGTCCCACTGTACCCTCCTTCTTTATCAGTGATTTCCTTTTTCTTATATTTTATATCCATAGTATGCCCCTATCTACACTTTTTCTCCAATCTCTTTGTCCTAGGTATGTATTGCTTATACCTCCTTGCTTCACCCAGTTTCTTTATAAGCATTGGATAACTTGAAATAAACACACACTGTTTTTCAATCTGCGGTGATACTTCTTTCTCCCCTCCCGTGTGATTGTGTACACCTTCCACAAACTTTTCTTCAATAACTGGTCTAACTATCGAGGGCATATGATCTTTGATTTGTTTCAATTCCCCCACAATCAGTTGTAACTGGGCTTTCTGGGTTTTTAGAATGTCATTGTTCATCACTGATACTTCCAACAGTCCTTGCAAAGTTTTTTGAAGGATCAGCATTACTTCCAGCATTGAGGCACTTGAGGTAGCTGTCATCTCGAGGTTAGATATTGAACCTTCTGTCAGGTCATTCACTATGGCAGGGGGTGATTCCATTCTTTTATTTATCTCCATTTGTACTCCTCCGTTAGTCGACCCCATGCTACTATGTTAGCTGTCTATGCTCCCGTCCCCCTCTGTGTTTCTAAGTTCAAGGTCGGTGAAGAAATAGGACGGACGAGGACAGTCTTGGTTCTAACAGAAGATCACTTACATTTGGCATTTCATGCTGGCAAACATAAGACGACTCCACATCCTGTAATGTCAGACTTTCTGCTGTTGCTTGTTTTCTCACCTGTGATTGTGGGTCGGTTGATGGTTGACTCTTCATAAAGTGTTTACCTCCAAAGTCTATTATTGACTTATTAACCGATGCTCCATTTTTCGCTCCTTCTGTTTTGTTTTTGGGGGGAGTTTTAGACTGTGGTTGTTTATTCTGGTTTTTACAACTTGTCCCTGGGGTTACTTCCTCCACCCATCTGTTGTTTCCTTCCCTCTTATTTTTGGTCCCTTCCAGCACTTTTCTTTCTTCTATAAGTCTGGTAGACTTTACACATGTATTTTGTCCCTTACGTGCTTTGGTTTTCCCAAGGGCCATAACTTTCTTTCTGTTAACTTGTCCACCCTGGCTCATAGGATATCCACAGACCACTTTCTCTGGATTTAAATCCCGCTTTTTTCTGAGGCAGCACTACTCAGGTCAGGAGAGATCAGGGTAGGACAATTAACATTCACCTCCCTTTTTCAGACTTATCTCTCTCTCTTACACTTTCCATGTACTTTCCTAGTACTTACCTCTGCTCTCTGGCCTGGCTTGCCGACTCCCTGCCGTGCGCCCCGTGACTCCCCCGTCTGAAAAGTAACTTCACTTGAGTCTCCCGTATTCCTGTCTTAATATTCCGTTTTTCTGTAGGCGGAGGCTCCCACAGCACCTTGCTGGGAGGCCACTCAATCGCATCCCCTGTCTCTGCTCGGGGTAGGTGGCACTCGATCTCCAGGGGCTCTATTTGCAGGCACCTCAGGGCGAGCACCGGTCTTGCTTAGGGCTGGCTAATGCACCATGTTGCTTCTGTAGACCGGCACGTTGGTAGCAGAGTGATTATGGAGACCGCGCGGCTCCACCACACGTCTCATCCAGTCATCCTATCGGCTTCGGCGGCCGGCAGCCAGCAGGACAGATTCCACCACAGGGAAAATTCACGACCTTCGGCGTTTTGGCATTTTCAGCGCCTTAACACTGCTTCTGGGTTCCAGATCACGCGGATCACAGCAGTGGATTCACTGCAGAGTACATCAGCTGTGGCCGATCGGCAATCAGGTGAGCAGAGGTCAGAGGGTATATTTAGGCATGTGCATCCAGCATTGTGTTAGTATTGCTAATCCTTAACACACATTATTTGAGGTTGCCTTTGAGAGAGTGCAAATCAAGAAAAAATATAGAAGTGCACCATATTTACAAGCACGTTGCATTAGTTTAGTAAAGATCATATAAGAGTGTCGAATTTATAGAGTGCAAATGTATAAGAGTGTTTAATCAAATTAGAATATATATCAGTGTGAAAAGCTAATGTAGAATTGTGTAGAGATGTTAGAATGATGTTGAAATCCCATGTTATGTGGCTGTTGTAGAGAAAATGTAATTCTGCTAAACGTGGAAATGTGTAGGCCACTTGGCAGTTCACAGAGAATACGAGAAGCTGATGTATTTCTACATGAGATGGATTTTAATGTTATTATAATCCAAAGTATTACTGATTATAGAACTGAAATATATGTTTTATAGAAGTGTTTCGTTTAATAAATGTGTGATAGTTAGAATACTGTTTAAACCAAGAAATTAAATGTTTGCAGAGTGCAGAGGCCCGTTTCATGTAATTCTAGTAGGCCTGAATAGATAAAGTCGTTTCTTTTGATCTGCATGTGCTCGTTAGAGAAAGGTCATGCTAAGCACAAAACGCAGAGCCTGCTCGATGGTTTACGACTTAGGAGATATGGTGGAGGCCGGAATTTGGGGCCCACAGTACAAGTGTCTGTTTGCAGGTGCGAGGAGTTCTAATCAGGAAAGTGATGAATAGACTTTTGTTCAGAGAAGCCAGGCACAGGCCTGGAGGAGGCTTCAGGAATTTCCTGGGGGGTACCGTCCAGCCGGAGTGGAGCCTGGGAAGCAAGGTCAACGCTAACGAAGGGTCCAGAGGAGTATCAGATGGAAAATACCAGAACCAACACCACGTGAGGGGCGTCTTTAAGGGGCGTTCCTATTGTAAATGTGATTTTTGTATTAGGGACAGTATCCCTGGGTGGAGTTAGGGCAGATGATCTGAGGAGCCTAAGAGAGCGGATGGGTAGGCAGATAGGTTAGCTGCGAGAGATCGATTTACAACAGAGACTAAGAGAAGTGTGTGATCTTCTTTGGAAGTCACCACGGCTGACACCTTTTTAGGTAAAGATCTTGTTAAGTAGGGATGTCACTTAGTCTAGTGTAGGGACAGTCTAACCTGGATTTTTATTCCTTTTCTGTAATGACTCACAGGTTAGAACTTGTGTCTATTCTTGCAACCCTTATGACTTTTGAATTTGTTTTGGTAATATTATTCTGCCGACTAAGAGCATTTAAAGAATTTATGTTTGTATTGATACCCGTATATCTTTTGAATCTTATTCTGAGATGTTTGTATCTCCAGATAACTTTGGCTTTATAATAAACTCTTAAAACTTATTCGTAGTAAGTGGTTCTTTAGAGTGGCGTAAGTTCTTAACTGATTGACCTAGTAGTGGATTGCCTTTTACTCAATGACAGGTACCAACGATTTAGTCGACCTGAGTTGGGATCTGGAATTATAACAATAGACCAGAAATCCCGCGTTAACAGTTGGTAGCAGAGGATGGTTACCTTCTTGAGGAAGGTGATCTAGGCTAGGTTAGATTATCCCAAGGCCCCTAGAGATCGAGAGATGAGCAGCGGAAGAATCGCGTGCCGATGAAGGTGCTGACGGTGCGAGAGAAGCAGCAGTGTCGGATGAGAGTGAGTATAACAAGGGTCATGCGTGGACAGATTGCGGTGTTTTGTGTTGTATCTGTATTGTATTGTCATGCAGAGTTGAATGCCTGTAGTGTGATTGAGAGAAGGTTGTGAGCGCACGCAACCTGGTGAACTAGTAACCTGGCAAACGGGTGAACTGGTGAAAATCTTAAGTTCGGAGTAGAGCTTAAGTGGTTCGGGTGTATCGAACATCCAGAGTAGTTGTCGACCAGAGTAAAGGGGGTCATGAGGTACCATTGATCGCCCGCAGGACCGAGATAGGGGGAATGCAAGAGTGAGTGTGTGGGTAACGGACGCTGGTCGAAAGTTATCGTGTGTAAGTAACCTATCAGAGAAGGCGATTGTCTGGACGTAAACGGAAAGACATTTCGTCAGTTAAGGCGACAACTACAGTTAGACTGTGGGCGTACAGTCAAGGAAAGTGATTGCTTGGTCGGAAGTAATCATTCTCGGAGTATGAATGGGACGCATGCATGACCGCGGAGACGAGCAGAGAAAGGAGGGGAACTGCTGCGAAGGGGGACGAGTGACGTCAGCGAGAGCCGCGCTCTGATAGGGCGGTTGGTGAGAAGCCGCGCTGAGATAGGCCGGTTGGTGTGACGTCAGCGAGAGCCGCGCTGTGATAGGGCGGTTGGTGTGACGTCGGGGGGAAGCCGCACAGTGATAGGCCGGTTAGCGAAAACCGCGCTGAGATTGGTGGATTGTCATCAGGAAGTAAACGAACGCGGAGAAAATAGAAATTTGTAGGTTTGAACATGAAGTGTTTTAAATGTTTGAGAGCGATCGTTAGGAGAAACAGAAGGGAATCTTATTACGGGGAAGAGGCACCGCCAGAGGGTACACCAGCTTACTATATGGCAACGAATGTTGGCTTGCATACTATACTGTGGCTTGATACTTGGAGTAAGATTACGGAAGGGAAGGAGGAACTGACCTTTCCGAAATACGGAACATTTAGACTAGAGGTGTTGCATCAGCTGAAAGCAGTTATGTCCTCATTGAGACCTTTGCCTAGACCAACACAGTTTGAAGCCCTTAATGCATGGATTAGGGCGGCGCATGACAGGAATCAGAACAGACGCCAAGAAAGGGTACGGCGATCAGTAAGGGCAGTGCAAGATGCCAAATGGGATGAGGAAGCCAAGAAATGGAGAGTACAGGCGATTGAGGTGGATAAGTTGTACACAATGAGAGAGGCAACAGGAGAAAAGAGACCCACAGAAGAGGATGACGAGAGCGATTCGGAGGATGGCCTAATAAATAGATTGTTGATAGATAGACCGCCTCCGGACAATAGGGGGATAGAGGGTACTGAACTCCTAAGGGAAGGTAGGGATGACATGGGAGAGAATAGGCCACTCCCTATAGCGGATTGGGTACCTACCAAAGATGAAGGGCCACCTCAACATAGTACTGTACAGAGTGTAGTCGGAAGGGTTGTGGTACAGAAGATGCCAACAACAGAGAAGGTTGAGTCCTATGGATTGCCAGATGCTCTTCAAGTACCCGTTACAATAGGTCCTATAGTGTCGATTTACAACCCAGAGAATGGGAGAGAGGAAGAGCAGGTACGGCTAGACAGAGAAAGAGTTGAGATGGCAAGAAGGAATAACACGACAAATGCCTGGAGGCAATTGCCAGGACCAGTAACGTGGAGCACCCCATTCGATTCAGCAGTGGGTCCGGCAACAGAGCAGGGGGGTCAAAGAGGACCGATGGACCTGAGGGGACCACGGCCGAAATCCTATAAAGAGCTGAGAGCTGACTTGAGAGAATGGGATGGGTCCACAGAAGCACCGAGCAACAGGTCAAGAGCAGAAGCTGAATGGGTAAGTCGAGGCAACGGGACAGTATCTCACTGCGGGGCTAGCGAAAGCAGTCAGGAGCGTGAGGGACCAAGTCAGGAGAATAGAGGAGTTATACGTCATATTGACGGTAGGGATGGGCAGGAGTGAAATGGTAGAAGTACGGAGTGTGGAGAGATGTCTCGTCTCATGCAAAGAGAGGGAGACCAAACAGTACAAGAGTATAGAGATAGGTTTAAGTGCACTCATCACGCACCTGAGGATAATGTACAGCACTGGAACCGTGGGAACATAGGGAACAGTGAAAGATCTCGCCATACATCGAGTGATCAGAGATCACAGGCAAACTATGAAGAAAGAGGGAGTAATGGAATGTCTTACCATGCACCTAGAGAAACCAGGCAGGATGGGGAATGTGGGACTATGAGATACAATGGAGTGTTTCATCATCCACCCAGAGAGGACGGAACTGCATGGGACCTGGAGAGGTGGGAGCATGGGAGGACTCCCCATAACTCGCCTGAGCCTAGACGTAGGACTCGGAGCTGTGATGGGAGAGATGTGAATGGACACCCTAGAGTTAGCGTACTGAAAGCTGCAATAAAGGCCAAAAGACTCGATGTCACCAGCTTAAAATCTGATCTGGAAGAGATAATAGATGGGACGTTACCTTTAGAAAGGATTGACTTGTACGAACAAGATGAGTTGCTGTTTATAGCAAAAGATATTACCCGAAAGGCAAGAGCAACTCATGAGAAACTGTCTGAACTGGCAGACAAGTATATGGTAGATTTGTCCAGAACAAAGACGTTGCAGAGCAACCATAGGTTGCAATATTCAGATCAGGATTTAGACGAGAAGAGGACAACTGGATTAAAAACACACATAAGAGAACTGATAACAGGAATAAGAGCATGGAGAGATCTGGACAAATGGGAAGAGAGGTGGTCCAAAAGGGGTACTGTTAGGCGGAGCGCGAATGTGATGTCTCCGGAAGGAAGGCTAATGCAGATGGAAGCATTCCCTTTACGACAAATATCGAATGGGAATTATGTACACGTGCCTTGGAGTAGAGGAGATTTGGCTGCATTTACCAATTCATTTCCGAAGTTAAGGGATAATCCTGTAGAGTGGTACAAGCAGGTAGAGAGGTTTGTCAAGATTTCAAAGGTATTGTGGATTGATTTGAACACCTTATTTGACATTGTGGTCCCAGGAGAATTGTGGACAGCATGCAAGACTAGTGTCGAATGGCCAACTACAGAACCAGAAAGGAATGCTCATACTAATGGACCGTCAGAAAGTGTAATGTTGAAATATGAAAGGGTAATAACTTGGCTGAAAGATAAGGTGCCACCACAAGACGTAGATTGGGTAAAAATAGACCGAACAAGACAGGAACCCAAGGAGACAGTTCATGAGTTTTATGAGAGATTGCTGAAAACATTCAAACAATACAGTGGACTTGATGTAATGGATCCCAAGGATATAGGACAGTTTGTGTCAAAGTTCGTTTTGGGGTTGAGACCTGATATTTGTTTGATGATTCAGCAACATTTAATTTGTTGGCAAAACAGACCATTGGATGAGATTTTGAGATATGCAAGGTACTGCAGTGATGAAATAGATTCCAAAGCAAAGAAACTGAAAGAAAAGCTGATGGTGGTGCAAATGCAGTCAGCTGGAAAGGGCGGACAGCAGAAACAGGGAATGGGGACAATGGGACGGAAATCAAATAGTCAGAATAAGGACAATGAGGAAAGCCCGAGACCTAGAATAGACTTTGCTACATTGAAAAAGACGACAAAGTGCCACCAGTGTCACCAGGTGGGACATTGGAGACGCGAGTGTCCCTATAACCCTGAAAACGGAGAACTAGAGGTAGAAGAGGAGGAAGTTCAAGAGGTTCCAGTTCAAGGGGTGACAGTGTCAAGAAGTAAGGTGGCCAAAGGGGGGACTTCGGCTCCACGAGCTCAGTTTCCGCAGCCACCAAAGATTGCGAAAGAGGGAAAGGTATATAAACAAATGCCTCTTTTTATAGATGAAGAAAAATGTTACTACGTTGATCCATTGACAGGACAACGTGTAAGCAGAGAAGAGGACTGTACCCTCGGGGCAGTTCTAGAGGTGGATCAAAGAGGACCGTTTGTTGAGGCTGAAGTGGCAGGGTGTCCTACAACATTCTTAGTGGATACTGGAGCTACTCGATCAACTTTGAGATCGGCAGTGGTTCCAGATCTACCGATGTCGGGGGAAACAATTCAGGTGGTAGGAGTCGCAAATAGGAGAATGACTAGCCCTTTGACAGAACCAGTGTCAGTGAAAATAGGAAACTACACCAATGAACATCAGTTTGTAGTATGTGATTCTAGTCCTGTGTGTCTGTTAGGAAGGGACTTATTGTGCAAACTGAATTGCACCATATACTGCACACCTCAGGGAGTGGAGGTACAGACTATAGACGATGATGCTACTTTTAAATTTGCTAATTCGAGAACATGCATAGAACTGTATCCTACTCTGACTGTGGAGGACCTTCCTTGGGACTTACGAGATGCAGTATCATCCGAGGTATGAGATTTTACTGGAAAAGAGATAGGATTGATCAAAGGGGTAGAACCAGTAAAGATCATGCTGAAACCAAATGTCGATTATCCAAGAACGCCTCAATACAAACTGTCCCAGGAAACGATTGCAGGAATAAAACCCGTGATCGACTCCATGATTCAACAGGGAATACTGAAGGAAATCGTGGGTAGTCCATGCAACTCCCCGATTATGGGTTTGCAGAAACCTAGTGGGAAGTTCAGAATAGTACAGGATCTTCGAAAGATTAACAACATAGTTGTTTCATGTTGTCCAGTGGTACCGAAGCCATCAGTGATATTGTTTCAGATACCATTCCAAGCTGAGTGGTTCACAGTGATAGATCTTTGTCAAGCCTTCTTTTCAATTCCATTAGATGAAGAAAGCCAGTATCTTTTTGCGTTCAAAATGGAGAGTCGCGTCTTAACATGGTGTCGAATCCCACAAGGGTTCACAGATAGCCCATCAATCTTCAACCAGCTGTTGAAGAAAAATCTTGAAAGTCTAGTACTGCCACAGAACTCGGTTCTGGTCCAGTACATAGACGACCTACTTGTTGCGTCAGTAACAGAAGAAGCTTGTAAGGTAGACACCATTGCCTTGCTGAACCATTTAGCTGAAAATGGACACAAGGTATCTCCGAACAAATTGCAGTACTGTCTGACAGAAGTACAGTACTTGGGTCACCGGATAGAAAAGGGAAAACGCAAGGTGTCACCAGATAGGATAGAGGCGATAATGAAGATGAACGCGCCTACGACACAGAGAGAAGTCAGGATGTTCCTAGGAAGGGTTGGTTATTGCCGACAGTGGATAGCTAACTTTACCCTGAAAGCAAAACCATTACAGAAACTGACGCACAAGGAGGTGAGTGATCCGGTACCATGGGACAAGGATTGTTTGATGTCGTTCCTACAGCTGAGAGAGGACCTGTGTCGTGCTCCGGCTTTGGGAATGCCAGATTATGAGAAACCATTTTCACTTTACTGCTGCGAAAGAGAAGGTTGTTCTTTGTCAGTTTTAGTGCAGATCCATGGAAATGCCCGTAGACCAGTTGCATACTTTTCGGCTACTTTAGATCCGGTAGCCGCAGCGTTGCCCGGATGTCTCAAATCCGTTGCTGCAACAGGTGTCAGCATTGAAAGGAGTGAGAACATTGTGATGGGACACCAATTAGTGGTGTATGTACCGCATTCTGTAGAACTGTTGATGACCAGGACCAAGACACAGCACTTGACCAATAGTAGGCTCACGCGCTACGAGCAAGTTATCCTTGCTGCGGAGAACGTGACCCTTAAGAGGTGCTCTGTTTTGAATCCTGCTACATTGATGCCACTTCCTAATGATATAGAAGGCGAAGAATGTGAAGATCACGATTGCCTTGATGTGACTGAACTATGCACGAAGCCAAGACCAGATATTGTGGATGAGCCATTGACTGATCCCGATGAAATTTTCTTTGTTGATGGCTCATGTTTAAGAGACGATACTGGTCGGTTGAGAGCAGCTTATGCTGTTTGCACCATTACTGGAGTTGTGGAAGCCGCTTGCCTGGAAGGAGTACACTCCGCACAGGTAGCAGAAATCATTGCATTGACACGTGCCTGTATAGCAGGTAGAAAAATTAGAGTCACCATATATACTGATAGCCAATATGGTTTCGGTGTAGTTCATGATTTTGGGCAATTGTGGTCTCAGAGGGGTTACATGACCTCCTCTGGTTCGCCTATCCGAAATGGAGAATTTGTGCGACTGCTGTTAGAAGCATTACAAGGTCCAGATGCAATTGCAATTGTCAAATGTGTAGCCCACACCAAAAATACAGATTTTGTGTCGCAAGGTAACAGATATGCAGACGAAGTCGCCCGCTATTGTGCGGAGCACGGATATTCTTTCACGGAAGTGGAAGTAGGTGGGGCTCAGGAAAAGACAGAATTAAACATGATGCTAGAAACTGTTGACACTTGGGAGGATTTAAAGGTAATGCAAGACAATGCACCTGAATCTGAGAAAAAGGCATGGGAAACAGCGGGTTGTGTGAAAAGTGAAATGGATTTTTGGGTTTCAGCAGATGGAAGAGCAGTATTACCTGAGGAGTTGGTGAGTCCAATGGCACGACAGATACATGGTCCAGTACACTTAGGAAGAGATGCCATGCTGAGGGTGTTCAGGCAGACTTGGTATTGTCCTAAGTTTAGGATTGCGACAGAAGCAGTGTGTAAGAGATGTGTTACCTGCCAGCAATTGAACGTAGGGAAAAGAACACCAGTTACAATGAGTCACATTGGGAGGTCTGGGGGGCCTTTCATTAGAATGCAATTAGATTTTATTGAGATGCCAAAAGTCAACCGCCTTAGGTATGTTCTGGTGGGTGTATGCATATTTTCCAGATGGGTCGAAGCATACCCTACACGCAGGTACGATACACTCACAGTAGCAAAGTTGTTACTTAGAGAATTGATCCCGCGCTTCGGGGTGCCGACCTCCCTGGAATCAGATCGAGGAACTCATTTCAACAGTGAAGTTGTGAAGATGCTTTGCTCTGCATTGAACATTGATCAGAAATTGCACTGTAGCTATCGACCAGAGGCTTCAGGTATCGTGGAACAGATAAATGCCACACTCAAGTCCCGAATAGCCAAAGTATGTTCATCGACGTCCTTAAGTTGGCCTGATGCTTTGCCTTTGGTGCTCATGAGTATGCGTAGCACACCAGACAGGAGGACAGGACTCTCTCCTCATGAGGTTTTAATGGGGAGGGCAATGAGACTTCCGTCTGTTCCAACTGCAGCCTTATTGAACATTACAGATGACATGATCCTGGATTATTGCAAGGGACTGTCTGACGCCATTCATTCTGTGTCTCTTCAGGTACAGGCTTCTGAAGTTCCATCTTCAAGATATCTATGCCACGACCTGTGTCCAGGTGACTGGATTGTGGTGAAGAAGCATGTCCGGAAAAACTGCCTAGACGTGCGCTGGAAGGGGCCCTATCAGATTATACTGACAACAAACACTGCCGTGAAGTGCGGAGGGCTGCCAAACTGGATACATGCATCCCATACTCGAAGAGTTCCAGCACCCCTAGAAGAAACAGCTCCTCTCACAGACAAAAATCCAGCTGTGGAAGAAGAACCACAAGAGGGGATCAGTCAAGCTGTGGGGGTGTCTGAAGAGGTTGGGAGTGCCACAGATCCAGAAGGAGAAGAAACACAGGGCGACAGTGAAACCGAAGTTGCCACTGAAGGAGAAAGTTGCTGTGAATACGGCTCAGACACAGATCAGTACCAGAGCGATCAAGATCCGAGTGTGAGGACAAGAAATAGGAGATCAAGGCGTGGAGAAGCTAGTTGGCCTGAAAGAAAACAGAGGCCGAACTTAACGCCAACTCCAGAGAGAACTCTTGCTCCTATATCGGAAGACTCGGATTTGGACGAAGGTGCACAAGGACAGGAACAGGAAGGTCTGAGAAGATCAAGGAGGATGCGAGTGCCTTGCAGAAGATACGCTACTCCTGAGTGGACCTACCTCGCTGCAGATGTCCAGTGTACAGAGATCCGAAAGGGTGAGGGAAGTGACTTTGACCAGTACTAACCCGATCATAATAGTGGAAATAGCGTTGCTGATACCAGGAGTGGAGGTTGAAGGATTGTTGACACTCACTATTCCCTATCCTCCTTATCTGAGCGGGATAAGAGACATGATTTTAAACAGAATAGAGTTTCCGGTTTGTTGTTCAAGGAGCCCAATACTTGAGGAGATCCTTCTTCGGTTGGAAATATTAGAATGTGTGATTAGAGTCGCTGGAACACATATAATTACGGATTGCTAAAGACTTTGTGAGGACTTTGTAGAGACTTTGTAAATCAACAAATTGAGAGATAACCTAGAGCCAAGTGGAAGAAGGAGAAATTGGGGACTTCCATTTAGAGGACGGAGAAGGGCTAGGGTTGTCTATTGCTACAGAACTCAGAGACTGATTTTTGCGGGGGGATTATCAACTTCCAGGTGTGGTTCGAAGAGGCTGAAGAAGCAAAGAAAAGAGACTTTGTGCTGTGAAAGAAAAAGCAGAGCTACACTGTCTTGGGAACATGGAGGCTGGCAACCCGAACCGCAGGACAAAATGCATAGTAGGCACACTTATAGTGGGAGTGATTTTTCTTATAGTTTTAGTGGTTACTATATCATATGTAGTGGGGCATGAAAATGAAGTGAAGGCAACAAAGGAAACAAAAAGAGTATCGACACAGACACCTACCACTGCTGGTCAAAGGGGGGACAATGCAGAGAAAGAGAAGGCTTTGCTAGCAGCTGAGACTCGTAGGTTACATGTAGATGAATCACAAGGAAATTTTAAATCAAATGCATATGCTAAGTTGCTTTATGAATATATTGATGTTATGGAGGCGAAGAATTGCTACGTCTGCATGCAGTTGCCAGCTTCTGTAGACGAAGGTATTAGGTACCATCATCTTCCATTGACTTATGGAATCACATGTAGTTTGTTGCTGAGCATATTTTATGAACGTGATGGTTTCGAATACTACTTCTCAAACTTTGATTCTGTGTTACCAGAAGTGCCAAATTACAAGCATTTAAACAAATGGGATTATTATAAGAGTGAAGACAGATTACAGAAATTTTTTCTTCCATGGAGAACATTAGATACTTCACATGCCCGAAGAAATAATTTGACTTGTAAAGTGTCAGAAATTGAGAAAAAGTTAATAGGGCAGGTGGATGATCGGTATAGAAGACAAAAGATCCTAAAAGCTTCAGGTCAATGGAAAACCGATTGGACTGAGGAGGAAAGAGCACACAAAAGAAAGGGTAGTAATGGTCCAATAGCTTTAGATAGAGAGAAAAAGGGGAAACTATGTATACATAGGGGTCAAACCTATTACGAGAATGTGTTTGTGGGAGAAGTAAGTTGTGAACATGCTTTCCAATTAGAGTACTACTCTAAAGATTTCTTGAAGGAAATGCAGGTGATCCCAAATGTATATTTTGTTTGTGGAAGGAATGCATATGTGAAACTACCGGATAATTGGTATAGATCAAACAGATTGCAGAGATCCATGAGAGAGCAGGAGAGGAGACTAGCTGCGATGCAGGATAACCAGTACAGGAATCTGAGGGCTCTAGAGGTGATGAAACGAGGGGGTACTGCAACGACTGCAGTTTGACTCAATTCATACTTCAGAGAGGGTGTTGTGATGATGATGACTACTAAAAGTCATCAAAGGGGGGACTGAGAGAGCGCAAATCAAGAAAAAATATAGAAGTGCACCATATTTACAAGCACGTTGCATTAGTTTAGTAAAGATCATATAAGAGTGTCGAATTTATAGAGTGCAAATGTATAAGAGTGTTTAATCAAATTAGAATATATATCAGTGTGAAAAGCTAATGTAGAATTGTGTAGAGATGTTAGAATGATGTTGAATCCCATGTTATGTGGCTGTTGTAGAGAAAATGTAATTCTGCTAAATGTGGAAATGTGTAGGCCACTTGGCAGTTCACAGAGAATACGAGAAGCTGATGTATTTCTACATGAGATGGATTTTAATGTTATTATAATCCAAAGTATTACTGATTATAGAACTGAAATATATGTTTTATAGAAGTGTTTCGTTTAATAAATGTGTGATAGTTAGAATACTGTTTACACCAAGAAATTAAATGTTTGCAGAGTGCAGAGGCCCGTTTCATGTAATTCTAGTAGGCCTGAATAGATAAAGTCGTTTCTTTTGATCAGCATGTGCTCGTTAGAGAAAGGTCATGCTAAGCACAAAACGCAGAGCCTGCTCGATGGTTTACGACTTAGGAGATATGGTGGAGGCCGGAATTTGGGGCCCACAGTACAAGTGTCTGTTTGCAGGTGCGAGGAGTTCTAATCAGGAAAGTGATGAATAGACTTTTGTTTAGAGAAGCCAGGCACAGGCCTGGAGGAGGCTTCAGGAATTTCCTGGGGGGTACCGTCCAGCCGGAGAGGAGCCTGGGAAGCAAGGTCAACGCTAACGAAGGGTCCAGAGGAGTATCAGATGGAAAATACCAGAACCAACACCACGTGAGGGGCGTCTTTAAGGGGCGTTCCTATTGTAAATGCGATTTTTGTATTAGGGACAGTATCCCTGGGTGGAGTTAGGGCAGATGATCTGAGGAGCCGAAGAGAGCGGATGGGTAGGCAGATAGGTTAGCTGCGAGAGATCGATTTACAACAGAGACTAAGAGAAGTGTGTGATCTTCTTTGGAAGTCACCACGGCTGACACCTTTTTAGGTAAAGATCTTGTTAAGTAGGGATGTCACTTAGTCTAGTGTAGGGACAGTCTAACCTGGATTTTTATTCCTTTTCTGTAATGACTCACAGGTTACAACTTGTGTCTATTCTTGCAACCCTTATGACTTTTGAATTTGTTTTGGTAATATTATTCTGCCGACTAAGACCATTTAAAGAATTTATGTTTGTATTGATACCCGTATATCTTTTGAATCCAGATAACTTTGGCTTTATAATAAACTCTTAAAACTTATTCGTAGTAAGTGGTTCTTTAGAGTGGCGTAAGTTCTTAACTGATTGACCTAGTAGTGGATTGCCTTTTACTCAATGACAGGTACCAACGATTTAGTCGACCTGAGTTGGGATCTGGAACTATAACAATAGACCAGAAATCCCGCGTTAACACCTTCCGTCTCCATACTGTGCTAGTGTCTGAGTAGTTGAGGTTGTCTTAACCCCTCCCACGCTTATGACGGAACCGCTCCGTCATGGCCCTCCGGTGGGCTGTGCTGGTGACAAAGTGGTTCTGTCATGGCCTGCTCGCCGCGCCTGCGCGGTGCTGATTTCGCGCCTGCGCTGACGTTCTAAAGAACGGGCGGGCCATGACGGAACCGCTCTGTCACAAGCACAGCCCACCCATGGCCATGACGGAGCGGTTCCGTCATAAGCGTCGGAGCGCCGCGTGGCCACCCCACCCCCTTAGTGCTGCGGCGGAATTGCCGCTGCAGCGAAAGGGTTAAAGAAACAGGGGACAATTCACAAAGGGCCGCCACACTCGTGGCGAAGGCCCAGCAGTTGTGGTGGGGGACGTACTTGTGGCGGGACATCCGCACTGCAGTTACTCAGGGTGTAATTTAGAGCTCGGCAGACAAGTCACTCCGCTGCAACAGTGATGGATAACCTGTCCGCCGAAATCTAAATCATATTGTATCCTATTGGATTTATATTTCGACTGACTTGATATAAGTCACTGTTGTGACAGAGCACCCATCCCCCAGCCGCAGCCCATGCATAAATAAATATTTATTTAATTTTCCCTCGTGGTCGCCTGTCGAATCCCCCCCAACCTGGCCCCACCGCTCTTACCAGCAGGGGCCACGGCTGCCGTCCCCCGAGTTCTAAATCAGGCCCTCATTGCGGTGGTCCAGCGACAGTTGTATGATATTACAACGCATTCCGTTGTAACGCATGCCTTTTCCACGCATGCGTTACAATGGAATGCCTTTCCCACGCATAACCTTTACCACGAATATAACTTTACCACACATACTTTTACAACGATATTCATTGTAAATTCATGCATTGTAAGGGCATACTCTTGGTAAAGGTTATGCCCCCACCCCTAAACCCTTCTTACAAATAGCCCTCTCCTGCCCTTAACCCTTAATTCAGACACCTTTTTTTTTCTTTCTTTAATCTCATATTCCCCTTACCTCTCGTTTTTGGCTCTTCTCATTCTTCTTCCTGTTTACGTCGCACGTCGTTAAGAGGAAACGGAAGTGTCTTTCCGTTCCCTCTAACCACATGGACTACCGCCACATGGAAACTGCAACAGGTGCGGTTTTTTTTAGGGGGGAACCCCCCCAAGGACCCTGTTTTTTTCACTTTTTTGGGGGGGAGGAGGGAGACCCTCCCTTTTTTATTTGTAGCCTTTACTACACATGCCTTTGCTACGTATTTCGTAGTAAAGGTTTGCATGGTAAAGGCTTTCGTTGTAACCCCGCATGCGTTGTAATGAATGCGTGGTTAAGTTAAGCGTGGAAACGGACGTGTTGTAGTGGCCGTTTCCCTCCAGCGACGAGGACGGGTTCCCCGGCACGACAGCGGAGGCCCTTTGTGAATCGGCCTCAGCGTTTGCTGTACTAGGAACTCGTTTTGCGTGGTGGTGGGACAATATGCCCCACTGAGGAATTGGGCTCTCTACATCAGTAATCCTGTGAGTTGGTATCTCACCGTTCAATCATCATACGCCATCGACTCGACAGGATGGAACCAGGGCCTGCCAAAGAGTTTTTACTGTCTCTGAAAAAAATGTCCACCACGTGAAAATGTCCGGTTCCTGGCACACTGTAGCGGGTTGCGCAGGGAAGGGCAGGAGGCGGGTTTTTGTTTTATGCGGTTTTATTTGAGACAACAAGTAATCCGTACAGGTCCTTCTCCAAGGGGGCCTTCTAGGGGACCAGCTTCTCAATCTTCTCCTTTCTGGGCGGGTGCTCTCGTCTTTGGGGCTGCGGCGAGGGCTTCGTCGGGACCTCACTTCCTCCGCCTCCGTGATGGTGGTGCAACAGCCGTATAGAGAGAAAAGAAAAAGAGGACAGATTCAGTCCCAGGTCCACTCTCGTGGTCCGTACAGGGAAAGGGGAGTGAAGGAGCACCAGGTGCGATACTGTACAAACGGGCGTGAGGAGGTGGACAGTGATGGGAATGGAAACCGGGTGGTCACACAGGGTCTTAGGTCACGGGACAGACCTCCCCCTTCTCTCTACCCAACCCGCTATACGGTTTCGTACCTCGTTTAGCCACACACCTCCTGGCGTGCGGCTGGGTGGCTCGTGGTGCTGATGGCCTCCTGGCTCCCGCGCCGCCGACGGGTCTCTTCTCCTCCTCTCTCCTGATGTTCTTTCTCCCGCGTCCTCTTCCTTTCGCTACACTCTCCAACACCTCCGACTCCTCCGACTCCGCTCCGCTCTCGCCAACTCCGGTGAACAAGCACACCTGTGTGCCGTCGACTTCCGCATTTGACGCTCCTGTAGGCTCCACCTCTTCTTCCAAGAGTTGCCAGTTAAAGGGGCCACCGTCAATTTCGTCTTCGTCCCGGGAGCTCCCCGGGCTGCTCGGGCATCTCCACTCGTCGTGCTGTGAAAACAAGAGGGGGGGGGGGGTCACAGGATGAATCCTCACTTGGGGGCAAGGTTGACCTGCTCTGGGGGTTTGATGGCTGCTCCCCGTTACACACACACACAGACAAAAAAATGAAAACGGCAGGCTACCTTGGGTAGCACAATTTACAGGTGCAATATTAACTGCCACCGAGCAACTCTAAAATGACTCAAAATGTGTACTTTTTAAAACAGCGCCATTTTATTCCCTCAGAGACAGCAGACTCAACAGGACTCTCAGTGGCAGTCTTTGTGTGTTCTTTGAGAGACAGGCAATATAATAAGGGGCTTAGGGCCATATGTATCATCATCACCATTTGCGATTTCTAAATAGCGATTTTTAAGGAATCGCTATTTAGAAATCGCAAAATGGTATGTATGTAGGAAATAGCTTCTTTTTAGCGATTCCTTAACATTCCTAAATTGTACAGAGGAGCAAGATGGCGGATTGACACCGCCACTGTGAAGAACGCTTACCAAGGGCCCGGCTATCGGCAGCGGCTTTCACCTTCTTGAACGGCTGATGTTTGTTACTTAGCAGCCTGAACCGCGATACATCAGCGGCGGTTCCAAGGGTGCATAATAAATAAGTAAAGAAATTTGGACAGCGAGAAAAGCACGCCAGCCTGCTCGTCCACCCGCCTATCCGACTGCAGACTCACTCACCTCCCTGCCTGCATTCTGACCCACCTCCTCAGCTGTTAGCCATCAACTGTGTATGCGCTGCAAAGGTGGAATCACGGTGTGATTCTCGGCAAGGCAGAGAGGCAGCGAAGAAGCGAGGTAACGAAAATGGCAGGGAGCAGCTGAGTCGGGTCTGTCAGGGTCTGCCGCCGATGAAGAAGGAAAACAGCAGCTCACAGGACTGAGGCGGATTGCTGTAACGTTAATGGTGCATGGTGATCAAGGCAAGTGAAGGGCTGCTTGGAAGACTGGGATAAGACTATGTAAAAAAAAAAGAAGTGAGTGACTATCAGCAGCGACCGTTTCTGAGAAGGAAGGCACACTGCATATTGGCGAGTGGCTGAAAAAAAAAACTATTTATGCCTCTTAGCTTGGCACAAAACTTTTTTTTTTTTTCTGGGGGAGATATAGAGTCTGAAATAAGTAATCTGTACCCAGGAGAATTATCTATATTATCTAGCTGAGTGGGGCTGGCGGCTGGCGGCTAATGCAGTAGTTGCAGCTAATTGAAAGACGGGTGAGGGAGCTGTTAGGTCTTGCACGTCTCCCACACTCCTTTTTGTTACTGCGGAAAAATTGGACTTCCTACGGGCAGTTGGGCTCACTGACCTGTAAGATAAGCTTAGCACGTGCAGTTGGGAGGAACGCAAGGATCGGGGTCATGGCTCCCTGTTAGAAACGGGACCCTGGCCGGCCAAGACTCGCGTCGAGGTCAGTCAGGGATCACCATTTCTAAGGTCAGGGCTAGGGAGTCACACACCAAGATAACCCCCGCTCACCCTCTAGGTAACGTGGCGCGAGCAGCAAGGCTAATCTCAGAGGCGATGTGTAAAGCGTTTGCGCGCGCACCCCAGCGACAACAACCAAAGGCCCACCACAAAGGAAACTCCACACAAGGTTATCAAAAATAGCCTTTGTATTATAATAATAAAAACACATTAGACAACACACACACTTTACAATGTGCCAACAGGCACGGGCAAGATTTACAAGGGATTATGTACAGGACAGGGCCACCTGGACCACTGTCAGGGGTATGCACTTGTTAGAAATAATACTTGTAGGTATAACACTTTAGCACATCAACATACAATGACTGTAACACAGAAATAGTAAATGTAGCATACAACCAGTAACTACTGGTAAAGAGAAAATACCTCCTACGCCACCCTAGTCTCTGTAGGGAAATCACGCAGGGAGCTAGGACCTATGGAAGAAAAACCTATCACCTACTACGCCACCCTAGTCTCTGTAGGGAAATCACGCAGGGAGCTAGGACCTTATCAGCAGGACCTATGGAAGGAAAACCTATCACCTCCTACGCCACCCTAGTCTCTGTAGGGAAATCACGCAGGGAGCTAGGACCTTATCAGCAGGACCTATGGAAGGAAAACCTATCACCTCCTACGCCACCCTAGTCTCTGTAGGGAAATCACGCAGGGAGAAGGAAACCTATGGAAGGAAAACCTATCACCTCCTACGCCACCCTAGTCTCTGTAGGGAAATCACGCAGGGGGAAGGAAACCTAAAATAATCACCTAGGCAAGTAACATTTAGCAAAGGCCATCAAACATCAACATTCCTCTAAGCAGGTCACTTTTAGCAAAGGGGATAAACACATAAAGAATTACCTAAGCAGGTCACTTTTAGCAAAGGTAAAAACAAACATTCCTCTAAGCAGGTCACTTTTAGCAAAGGGGAATAAAAGAACAAAGAATCACCTAAGCAGGTCACTTTTAGCAAAGGTAATAATAAACAAGAATTGCACATGTAACATTAAAACACATTCAGAGGTGCAGGTTAGGACTTTTGCGCAAGAATCATATAGCAAAGAAATCACAATGCGCAGGGTGCATGTAGCACAACACTCAAAATGTCCCTCAGGCCAACTGGCCTCGAAAGGGGCGGAATGCCCTGAGTCTCAGTGTCAGGGAGGTCTGCGCAGGCAGCACAGAACACAAAAGCCTAAACGTAGCAACTGTCCACTAAGTGCTGGACAGTTGTGAATAGCGAGTAGGCAACGTTGGAGCCAGGTGGGCTCAAGAACAATGAATGGCACCCAAGAGCCTCTCTGGGGCTCTAGAACAACTGTGGGCGCTGTGAGCCTTTCTGGCTCTAAATAAATCAACTGCCCCCTCGAGCTTCTCTGAGCTCGCAAAACAAAGTAGGCAATGTAGAGCTCCTGCGCTCTAAACCAATGAAATGCCCCCAGAGCCTCCTGTGGGCTCTAACTAAATAGGGGCGAGAGCCTCATGGGCTCAAAGACAATGTGGCCGGGAGCCTCGCTGGGCTCGAAGAACAGAAAGTGCCCTGAGCCACTCGGGGCTCTCGGGAACCAATGCGGGCGGAGCCTCTAGGGCTCAAGAACAAATGTGGGCCGGATCGTTGGAGCGGCCCGCTGCCAACCGGGGCCGCTCTGGAGAAACAAAGAACCCTGTCCCTCACTCACCACACATCGCGGGGGCAGGAACACTGCCGGCTCGCCTCGCGCTGCTTCTCTCTCTCGCCGGCGAGGCGGGACTTCCGGTCGGCCTCTGAGGGGCCGCGCTGTGATTGGCCGGTCGGCCAGATACTTCCGGGTCGCCGCGGGCAGCGCGGCGGCTCGCTGTAGACAGGCAGGCGGGCTCTCAGTACCCGAGGAGTGGGCTCCCTCGTGGTAATTATCAATCCAAGTACGGGGCAATGCCGGGTGGCACCGGCCTTCGAATTAAAACATAAAGCGAGGTAGGCACTCGCGAATGCCAAAAAGCGGCAAAAAGCGCTCCACAGCGCTATAATAGAAATAAAGCGCACCCAGCGCTTGGGGGCTAAAGGAAAGCGCTCCTAGCGCTACAAATATCAGCAAAGCGCTATTGAGCGCTGGGGCACCAGGAAAGCGCTCCTAGCGCTATAAATCAAGTAAGAGCGCCTCCAGGCACTCTAAGCAAAAGGCAAAAGCTCCAGCAGGGACTGGAGGCAGGCAGAGGGGCAGGGCAGGGCCAGAGCCAGCACACTGGGTCTCCAGGCAGGGAGACAAGCCAAGTGGCGGTCCTCCTGGCCCCAGCAGCAGCAACAGCCCCCTCTGGCAAGGATCCACAAGTAGAACCATTTCTGTGGGGACACAGCCCCATATTTATACAGAGAAATCCTTTGTTAGGAGGTGCAGGGTGGGGGGAAACCAGTTGCAGCTGGCTTGGGAGTACCCTTGATGGCCCAACCACCCCTTTCATTCACTGGGGAGGCTAGGGTCATTAGACAAACCACAGGGGGGCGGAGCCAGCATTGTGTGGGGAAAACCCAGCCCATCCAGGACACAGATCTACTCCTCCCACACATCACTCAGGCTGATCTCACACTCACCACCGGGCAGACCCATCCAGACTTCCTGGAGCCTGGCATGCCAGCCAGCTCCAGCCAATCACGCTCCACTATCCTCACTGCACACATACATCAATGTCCAGAAGTAGCACTTCCCTTCTAGACACACACAAGCCGCACATACCATTGCGCAGCATTCGCTCTCACGAGTTCATACATACTAAACTCGAGCCTGCACTCCCCACACATCAGGAACTACCAGGGCACACACATTCCCCATGCATTCCTATGGGAGGGCAGGCCAGCCATACTACACGCACGCACTTTCACTCTGGGACACAGGGAAAAAGTGCGCCAAGACCCAAAAATCACTACACAGGGTCACAAATAAAGGCAAAAAGATTAGGGGTGAACCTGCCCTAAGGCCCAAGTCTAACACGACCCCCTTCCAGCCAAAACGCAGGGCAGACCGATCACCACCGTGATGGGCTTCCCTGCTTGGGGCGATAAAACAAGGACGCGGGCCCACAACTGCAGGGACACCCTCCTGTTTTACGCCACGGTGAACCCCTAGGGTTCCTTCTAAAACTACTGTAGGGACTAACTGGGGTACCCCACTGATACTCTCCAGCTGCCCTCGGCCAGGACCAGGCCCTAGGCCACCCAGGTACCACTGGATCCTGTATACTCACAAAGTGGGGGGTAGTAACCCCTGGCACATAATAGCCATGCTCCACTCTTCCTGTCTGCAAGACAGGGCTAGACTTCCACTGGTTCTCCAGCCTAGGGTCTACAACCTTAGGTGGACCAGGAGTCTCAGGGAAGGCTCTCCTCCCCTTACCTCTTCTCCTAGGGTTCCTCCTCCTCCTGCGAGGGGTACCCTCTAAACAACATTCTCCCAACCTAGGGTTTAACCCCTCAGGTGGTACCGGGGTCAGAGGTGGGCTCTCGCACCCTCTGCACCCCCTTCCAGAGTCCTGCTCCCTCCCAACCGGGGCGGTACCTCTGGAGAAAGAACTGGTTAGGACACTGATTACAGTAGTCCCACCCTTCAGGTCAGGCGGATCCTGAACCTGGCCATCCAACCTCTGGTCTAAAACCTTCGGTGGAACCAATGCCTGGCACTCCAGGACTTCTGGGGATTCACACAACATCCCCAAATCACTCCTTTCACTGGACTTCTGTACTCTCCCTCCTGGAGCGGTACTGCCAGCTTCTAGGACCATAGAAGCTCCGCTTACAGATGCTCCAGGTTCTCTACACACTAGGAGATCTCCCTCAAGTGAACTAACAGGCAAGTCTAGGTTCCTTTCCTGGTGTTCCCTAAAGAAACCATCCAGGCTCTGTGACAGGGCTTCGGGCGTCTGGGGACTCTCGGTCACACACTCACTCCCGCTCCACTGAGACAGGCAGTCAGCCCCTACACCCTTCTCACTAACCAAGGACCTAGCTGGGCTACTCTCACCCTCCTCCACCACACTGGGCTGGAAGACACCTGACCCACTATTGTTGGAATCACTCACTAGTGACTCAAAAGAACCTCTCGCACTGTCCCAGCGTTCTGCTTCCTCTGCAAGGTCCCAAGGACAAAAACACTTCAACTTCAGCAGGTGCTGGCGCAACTCTGGACAAACAACACTGAGCAACTGCTCTTTGAGGAACATATTCACCACACCGTCCACCTCATTGTCCGAGTTAGCCGTCAGCCAACCCCACATTGCATCCGAACAGTCATCCACAAAATACCCCCACTTCTGGTGAGATGGTTTCTTAAGGTTCCTAAACCTCAACCTATTCTCCTCCTCTGGGGAAACAGGAACCATACTCGGGGAACTGGGAGTGGGACTGTCTACACTGACATTTAAAAAGCTGCCACCACTGGACTCCACCCTCCCTGGGGAATCCAGACAATTACAACTGTGCGCAGGGAAGAGTCTATCCTCTAGGGCTGCTCTCTCACGGATGATGGCCCTTCTCTCCACCTCTATCCTCTCCTGCGCTAAGAGTCTTTCGATCTCTAGCTGCGCCATAGCCTGGGCATGCTCTAACATGAGCTGTTCCATCGCTAACTGATGCTCCCTTTCTTTCTCCCTATCTTCCCACTCTTCTGGGGACAGGACAAGGGATGGGGCGCTGGTACTGACACTGGGCCCAGCAAGGGACTCCCTACCTATGGGGTCCTCACTATCTGCTGGGGCCCAACCACTGTCATCATCCAACTCACATTCTTCATCAGAATCTTCAGGGCTCCCCACAGACTCACCACCCTCATGGCATGTGGCCTGGTCCCTTTCCTCGCTGCGCTCAAGATCCCTTTGATCCTTATACCATTGGATCAGGTGGTTCCTAAGTTGGTTCTCAGTATCTGACTCATCCACCCCTATGTCTCTCTCTCTACAGAACCTTTCCAACTCCTGCATACTGTACCAAACTAGATCACTGAGATCAAAAACAGGCTCCATTTTGGCAGACGTTCTCAAGAAGAGTTTGACACAGGGAACCTGGGGGTCTGAGCTTACACAGGAGTACACAATTAACAAAATTCAGCAAGATTCCTATCTCAGGGAACTTGCACTCCACTGTCCAGTGTAACACACCACTCATTCACACACAACCCTCCCCTCGGACTGGTAAGGCAGTTTCTACCACCCCTGATTATCTCAACCTGACCACTAGCGACACAGGTACCAAACTCTGGGAGCAGGGCGGGGAACAAGGTACTGGACAAAATACAAATGACACCTTTCAGGAGAAGCAAAACTGAACTTCCCTAAAAAACAATAATCCCCAAAATGTGGTTATCTAAAATTGCAGAGTTTTGAAGTGTGGCCTGTCGCCACTGTGGTACAACGCAAACGCAAGTCCAATCCGCACCGCTAGCCACCAATGTTAGAAACGGGACCCTGGCCGGCCAAGACTCGCGTCGAGGTCAGTCAGGGATCACCATTTCTAAGGTCAGGGCTAGGGAGTCACACACCAAGATAACCCCCGCTCACCCTCTAGGTAACGTGGCGCGAGCAGCAAGGCTAATCTCAGAGGCGATGTGTAAAGCGTTTGCGCGCGCACCCCAGCGACAACAACCAAAGGCCCACCACAAAGGAAACTCCACACAAGGTTATCAAAAATAGCCTTTGTATTATAATAATAAAAACACATTAGACAACACACACACTTTACAATGTGCCAACAGGCACGGGCAAGATTTACAAGGGATTATGTACAGGACAGGGCCACCTGGACCACTGTCAGGGGTATGCACTTGTTAGAAATAATACTTGTAGGTATAACACTTTAGCACATCAACATACAATGACTGTAACACAGAAATAGTAAATGTAGCATACAACCAGTAACTACTGGTAAAGAGAAAATACCTCCTACGCCACCCTAGTCTCTGTAGGGAAATCACGCAGGGAGCTAGGACCTATGGAAGAAAAACCTATCACCTACTACGCCACCCTAGTCTCTGTAGGGAAATCACGCAGGGAGCTAGGACCTTATCAGCAGGACCTATGGAAGGAAAACCTATCACCTCCTACGCCACCCTAGTCTCTGTAGGGAAATCACGCAGGGAGCTAGGACCTTATCAGCAGGACCTATGGAAGGAAAACCTATCACCTCCTACGCCACCCTAGTCTCTGTAGGGAAATCACGCAGGGAGAAGGAAACCTATGGAAGGAAAACCTATCACCTCCTACGCCACCCTAGTCTCTGTAGGGAAATCACGCAGGGGGAAGGAAACCTAAAATAATCACCTAGGCAAGTAACATTTAGCAAAGGCCATCAAACATCAACATTCCTCTAAGCAGGTCACTTTTAGCAAAGGGGATAAACACATAAAGAATTACCTAAGCAGGTCACTTTTAGCAAAGGTAAAAACAAACATTCCTCTAAGCAGGTCACTTTTAGCAAAGGGGAATAAAAGAACAAAGAATCACCTAAGCAGGTCACTTTTAGCAAAGGTAATAATAAACAAGAATTGCACATGTAACATTAAAACACATTCAGAGGTGCAGGTTAGGACTTTTGCGCAAGAATCATATAGCAAAGAAATCACAATGCGCAGGGTGCATGTAGCACAACACTCAAAATGTCCCTCAGGCCAACTGGCCTCGAAAGGGGCGGAATGCCCTGAGTCTCAGTGTCAGGGAGGTCTGCGCAGGCAGCACAGAACACAAAAGCCTAAACGTAGCAACTGTCCACTAAGTGCTGGACAGTTGTGAATAGCGAGTAGGCAACGTTGGAGCCAGGTGGGCTCAAGAACAATGAATGGCACCCAAGAGCCTCTCTGGGGCTCTAGAACAACTGTGGGCGCTGTGAGCCTTTCTGGCTCTAAATAAATCAACTGCCCCCTCGAGCTTCTCTGAGCTCGCAAAACAAAGTAGGCAATGTAGAGCTCCTGCGCTCTAAACCAATGAAATGCCCCCAGAGCCTCCTGTGGGCTCTAACTAAATAGGGGCGAGAGCCTCGTGGGCTCAAAGACAATGTGGCCGGGAGCCTCGCTGGGCTCGAAGAACAGAAAGTGCCCTGAGCCACTCGGGGCTCTCGGGAACCAATGCGGGCGGAGCCTCTAGGGCTCAAGAACAAATGTGGGCCGGATCGTTGGAGCGGCCCGCTGCCAACCGGGGCCGCTCTGGAGAAACAAAGAACCCTGTCCCTCACTCACCACACATCGCGGGGGCAGGAACACTGCCGGCTCGCCTCGCGCTGCTTCTCTCTCTCGCCGGCGAGGCGGGACTTCCGGTCGGCCTCTGAGGGGCCGCGCTGTGATTGGCCGGTCGGCCAGATACTTCCGGGTCGCCGCGGGCAGCGCGGCGGCTCGCTGTAGACAGGCAGGCGGGCTCTCAGTACCCGAGGAGTGGGCTCCCTCGTGGTAATTATCAATCCAAGTACGGGGCAATGCCGGGTGGCACCGGCCTTCGAATTAAAACATAAAGCGAGGTAGGCACTCGCGAATGCCAAAAAGCGGCAAAAAGCGCTCCACAGCGCTATAATAGAAATAAAGCGCACCCAGCGCTTGGGGGCTAAAGGAAAGCGCTCCTAGCGCTACAAATATCAGCAAAGCGCTATTGAGCGCTGGGGCACCAGGAAAGCGCTCCTAGCGCTATAAATCAAGTAAGAGCGCCTCCAGGCACTCTAAGCAAAAGGCAAAAGCTCCAGCAGGGACTGGAGGCAGGCAGAGGGGCAGGGCAGGGCCAGAGCCAGCACACTGGGTCTCCAGGCAGGGAGACAAGCCAAGTGGCGGTCCTCCTGGCCCCAGCAGCAGCAACAGCCCCCTCTGGCAAGGATCCACAAGTAGAACCATTTCTGTGGGGACACAGCCCCATATTTATACAGAGAAATCCTTTGTTAGGAGGTGCAGGGTGGGGGGAAACCAGTTGCAGCTGGCTTGGGAGTACCCTTGATGGCCCAACCACCCCTTTCATTCACTGGGGAGGCTAGGGTCATTAGACAAACCACAGGGGGGCGGAGCCAGCATTGTGTGGGGAAAACCCAGCCCATCCAGGACACAGATCTACTCCTCCCACACATCACTCAGGCTGATCTCACACTCACCACCGGGCAGACCCATCCAGACTTCCTGGAGCCTGGCATGCCAGCCAGCTCCAGCCAATCACGCTCCACTATCCTCACTGCACACATACATCAATGTCCAGAAGTAGCACTTCCCTTCTAGACACACACAAGCCGCACATACCATTGCGCAGCATTCGCTCTCACGAGTTCATACATACTAAACTCGAGCCTGCACTCCCCACACATCAGGAACTACCAGGGCACACACATTCCCCATGCATTCCTATGGGAGGGCAGGCCAGCCATACTACACGCACGCACTTTCACTCTGGGACACAGGGAAAAAGTGCGCCAAGACCCAAAAATCACTACACAGGGTCACAAATAAAGGCAAAAAGATTAGGGGTGAACCTGCCCTAAGGCCCAAGTCTAACACTCCCAAACCCCAGGGGAGAAATACCCGGACCACAGCAGCAAAGCAGATATCAGCAGGCATCGGGGGAGAAACTAACGCATCCGCTTCTATAACTTCTCCCACGGAGGTAGTGGGGGTAGAACAAAGAACAGCCCCAGATGTCGGGAAGAGAATAGTGGGTAAGCAACTAGCAACAGTACCATCTAGTGTTGTTGGTGTTACCCACACACCCGCTTTTTCAGATACTATATTTGGTGAGGAGAATATCGGATCACCAATCATGCAAGCAATAACTGAGGTTAACCAAACAAAGGTGGTTGCAGACACTATTACCAGCTCTACGGCCCCAGTAGGGACGACGGAGGAGGAGGCAGTCCCAGTAATAATCGCTAAAGATCTGTTACAGGTGATACAAGAAATGGAAGATATAGATGAAGCGGAACAAGTCAGCAATGCGGAAACAGATGAAGAATACTGCGATATTTTAGATTCTGGCAGTAATACATCTATAACCCATGCCAAAGATAAGGCTAATAGTATTAAAAAAGACAGAGCAAAGATAAAGAATAAGGCTAAGAGGAACATAATCAAGCCTAAGTCCGCTACAATGAAAGCGATGGTAGAGAGCAGTCCTATCAGAAAGTGGGTACAAGCTAAAGGCGGGGTGAAATTCATCGTACTAAGGTTATCGGGCAATAGCCCTACTGAGACAAGCACGGGGCCAGAAGAGACAGGGGGGGGTAACTATATCTTCTACGGAAGCTGCAAATACTGAAGTTATGGACAATATTATGTTAATGGACCCTCCTATATCAGTTTACAACCATCTTAATGCTTCTGCCCTCAATGCTGATACAACAAATATAGGAATGAGAGATGGCTAAGGTCGATCCAACAACGACAACTGGGGGAGACACTCTTCGACCACTTAGGTCAACGATTCCAACATCTGAACCGGCAATTCCAACCCCGGGACAAGTATACACTGTAACGACTCCTCCAACGACATCAACTATTTCTGGAGTTAATCTCGGCTCTTCCTCCCTATCTTATTTACCCTCTGGACATGACTTACTAGCCAGTGATAATACTAGCAGCCCTCCTATCAATGACGCTTGCGGGAGTAATATGAATTTGAACACAAACACGATCTGGAACCTTCAGGGAGAGGTTTCTTCTTCTTTGCAAACGATCCTCCAACTACTGAGTGAGCAGAAACGTGAAGCTCAAGTACATTACGAACAGATGCGGGAAGATAGTTGAAGAACTCAATCATCCCTGCAGGAGATGTTTTGTAAATTAAATACTGTTTCACAGGATATCGACGAACTTCAGCACAGAGTGGTTGTAACTGAGGAAAGATCGTCCCGGTCGGAAGTTGTTGTAAACAAACATGATGCTCAGATTTGTCAAATGCATGCAAAGTTGGAGGACCTGGAAAACAGGCAACATAGACAGAACCTATGTGTTTTTGGAATATCAGAAGGGGCAGAAGGGGCTGATGCGAGAACATATATGGTTCACCTATTCCAGAAAGCTTTCCCCGACCTATCTGACTGGGATTGGGACTGTCAGATTCAGAGGGCGCATAGACTGCCACTAGTACAGAGAAACAAAGGGGGTAAATTTCCACGTCCAATGCTGCTCTGCATTGGAAATTTTTTATTACGCCAAGCAATATCGATTAAAGCAAGGCCAAATACCCCGGTTACCTTTGATTCTACCACATTTTTTGTAAGGTCTGATCTGAGTAAAATTACCATGGAGCGACGCTGGCGACTGAAACAATTTATTGACCATATGAAAGAGCTAGTAGGTCAAGCTTTCCTACAAGAACCAGCTAAGCTGAAAGTTCTCAAAAATAGCCGTACATATTACTTCTCGGATGTAAACGAGATTGAAGAGTTAATGTCTAAATGGAAATCTGGGGAATCTGGGGAAGGCCGACAATAGGCTTGCTATTATTTGGTCTTTGTTTTTTGTTATAATTGGAAGCGTCCCCCCCCCCTTTTTAGGTTGATCCTGATTTTGAACTGATTGTGATGTACAAGCATAGAAGGTGATATATGATCCATGGTGGCTTTAGAATACTGACTTGTCGGGCCCTTGGTGTAGCGTCTTCGCTTGGCTGCCACTACAGCGGCAGCCTGGTAGTGGGGGGGCTCCTTGGTAGGCATAAGGGAGGGGGGGTGGGGGGCAATCCAAGGGTGGGTAGGGGGGGAACAAGCAAAGGAAATGGGGGGAGAAATAAAAAAATGCATCATGAGTATAAATATATTTGTTACGTTGGCTAAGGAAAGCTTATATGTATGGTACAATGTGTTTTTTTGGGTAGAAGGCATACTAGAATATATATTAAATTTCATTAAATGTATCAGGTAAAGTTTCTAGCATGGAATGTGGCTGGATTAAACAGTCGGACTAAGAGGAGTCTGGTATACGAAGAGCTTAGGATGCATAACCCCCAAATAGTGGTTATTACTGAGACTCATATCGCATATAAGGATAGACGTTTATTGAATCAATTAGGTTACGATCTTCTGGTAAGCACGGAGTTTAATGCTTCAATTCGAGGCGTGGCTATACTTAAGCACAAACAGTTTAAAGTGGAAGTTAACAGAAACATGACTGATAAAGCGGGTAGGTGGGCCATGGTACAAGTGACATTGGAATGCTTTAAATATACAATATGCGGGATTTATGCCTCTAACCAGGATGAACCAAGAATAATTGATCAGGTTAATATGGAGTTGCTTACATGGGAGGGGGAGCGGATAGTGTTAGGAGATTTTAACTGTATCATGAATTATAATTTGGATACTACTAGAAAGGGCTCGTTCCAGAGGATGCGTAAGACGAGGGCAGCAATTCTAGACTTGGCCACTATACATGCAATTAAAGATGCTTGGAGGTATTTATACCCTTATATAGCAGGCTATACTTATTACTCAGCTGCTCACAAACTGTGTTCACGCATCGATATTGTCTTTGCTTCTGACTCTATTTTATCAGCCAGTACAATGTCAATATGCCCTAGGGTAACATCAGACCACAACCCGCTTTTATTTTCAATAGAAGTTGTTACAGATATGCGTCCACCTAGGCCCTTCTCGTTTCCTAGGTATTTATTCTCTGATCCTAAGTTTGTGAGCATGCTAAAAGAACACATAAAAGATTTTAATGATATAAATAGGTTCTCTACATCTCCTTTGATGGTATGGGATGCTTGTAAGGCTAGCATCCTTGGGTTTACCCAACAGTTTGTCTGGCAACAAAATAAAGCTGGTAGAATTCAAAACAAAAAGTTACTAGATGATATATCTAATATTGAAGATAGGCTATCTAAGATGTTAACTACTAATACAGGGGCAAAAGAGGTCGAGGCTTTAAATTCAAAATTAATGGAATTAAGATTAGCGCTGAAAAATCTCTTTAGGGAGAAATGTATTTCCAAACTAGCTAAATACAGGCTGGATCAATATGAAAGTGGGGAGAGGATAGGAAAAATTTTGGCATACAAAGTGGCAGAAGACCAAGCCCAAATGTTGATTAAGGAAATAAAAGGCGATGACGGACAATTACATCAAGACCCCAAATTAATTTTATTTCAGTTTGCTTCCTACTACCAAAAGCTATACACACCTGAAACGACCCCAATAGGAGATAATATAAAAGCCTATTTGATTGAAAATGTGGTACAGAGTATTGAGGAAGAGCAAGCTGAGCGTTTAGAGGCAGATATAACAGCAGGAGACATTCAGGTAGCTATTAATTCCCTAGCAATGGGAAAGGCTGTTGGCGAAGATGCAATTCCCCTAGAGCTTTACAAAAAATGTATGGAAGAATTAATTCCACTCCTATTAATGGTCATTAAAGCCATTGGCAGAGGAGAACAAGCCCCAAAATCTTGGAACCACATGAAAATCATATTTTTTCTTAAAAAGGGTAAACTCCCACAAGAGAGAGGGTCCTACAGACCAATATCACTAATTAATGCCGACGCAAAGATATTTGCGAAAACTCTAGCAACTAGGCTTGCACCATTACTGCCACAAATGGTTTCACCATTTCAACATGGGTTCATTCTTAAACGGGACACTAATGCCCATATTAACACTGCTATAGCTGCATTTGATGTTGCCAGGACGTGTCCCACCCCGCTCGGTATGATCCTTTTAAATGCAGAAAAGGCATTTGATCGCGTGGGGTGGGACTTCCTTTGGGCAGTTCTGGCCGCATTCGGCATAAAAGGACAATACATGAAATGGGTTAAATCCCTATACGATCAACCAAAGGGTAAAATATGTTATTCAGGACTATGCTCACCTACTTTTCCAATCGAACGTGGTACAAGACAGGGGTGTCCCCTATCGCCTTTGTTATTTGCTCTAGTAATAGAACCTTTTTTGATTGCATTGTACAAACAAGAAATGATTATTCCGTTTAAAAATGGTCTTAATGTACTAAAAATAACTGCTTATGCAGATGATGTGGCAGTTTTTTCTACAAATGTCCCTGATGCGATACTAGGTATTGGCACTGAAGCAGAGAAATATGGTTTAGTATCAGGGTATCGACTAAATATTAGCGAAACGCAAGTAATTATAAACTTTCCCCCACTCACACCATTAGTAGGGGTATGTAATATGGCAACATATCTTGGGGTAAAAATATCTTCTAACCCTGAATCAATAATAGCACTTAACTACGAACCCCTACTAAAAGAAACCTCTATTCTCTTTAAAAAATGGCATAAACTTCCCTTGGGGATTCTGGGTCGAATCAACTTAATAAAAATGAAGATCCTGCCTAGATTCTTATACCTTTTTCGGTCTATACCTTTAAGAGTGTGTAATACATATTTTTGTAGACTGGAGGGTATCATCAGTAGCTTCGTATGGGGGTATAAGAAAGCATGACGGGCTTTATCTCTGCTTAAACTAACCTTTGATCATGGTGGACTGGGGTTACCAGACTTCAAATTGTACTATTGGTCTGCTTTTTTAACTCGTTTTCGCAGTTTGCTTGTCCCTGAAAAAAGCCTTTTTTTTCATAGATTCATACTAGGGGGGGAGGCTATGATGTTTTTGTATAGACTTAATGACCCTAATTACTTTAAACGAGTACGGTATAAGACGATCCGAGACACGGTTAATATCTGGCGTTCCATTATTAATAAGAATAATATCTCTTTATTTCATGCCAAAACTCCCCTTTGGTCTAATCCAGGTTTGCCAGAAGTGTTTCATGATCCAGCTAACACTATGTTCTCTGATCATGGCATAAGTAATCTTGGAGATCTGTTTGATCATATTGGATTCTCTACTTTTGAAAAGCTGAAGATAACGTATAACTTACCAGAAGGGGCTTGGTTTAAATACAATCAGATCAAAGATTATCTTACTCGTAGGTTAGGCCTTAACAGTATAGCCGAATCCGAAGTCTGGAGCTGTATGTATAGAGATTCTGATAAAGCATTAATTAGTTATGGATATAGGACTTTTTCTGTTTTACACAAGGACGACATCAGCAAGGTGGCAGAAAAGTGGAGTACTAAGTTAGAGGTGAATGTAACCCCTGATATGATAACTTCTTCACTGAACAATCTAAATAATGCAGTTCAATTGTCAAGTCTGAAATTACAGCTGTTTAGAACATTATTCCAACTGTACTATTCTCCAGACAGGATTCTAAAATGGGCTTGTGATAACGATTTGAGTGATCGTACAAAATGTCCTAAGTGCGCACTTAAAGGGGCAGATATTGTTCATATGTTTTGTTCCTGCCCCGAATTATCTATTTTTTGGAAGGATGTAGTTAGTGTTATCTCGGCCAAAATGGCTAGGCCAATTGTACTCACCCAATTGGATATCATGATCGGGGTCGCTGGGGAAAACAATACATCTAGGGAATTAATGAATATACTTTTGACATGTGCCAGACTAGCTATTGCTAGGGTGTGGATTCAAAATCATCCCCCCACGGTTATGGAATGGTGGCTTTTGGTTAAAGACATTTATAATATGGAAACCTCTTTGGCGGTAACTAGGGGACAGGGGAAAAAACGAAAAGTAGAAAAAATATGGGGATCAATTATGTCCTAATGTCTTAACTGATACAATGATTTTCAATACTGTTTGGAGCTATGCTTTATCTCTTTCCTTTTTTGTTTTTTGTTTTTTCTTATGCCTCTTCTTACCCCTATTATTTTGAGCTTTTCTAAATTATTTGTATCTGATGTTACTCATGATGCTAATAAAAAAAAAATTGAAAAAAAAAAAAACATTCCTAAATTGCGATTAGCAAATTGCTAATCGCAAATTTCCCATTCATTTCTATGGGCCAGGAGGCCCATAGGAATGAAGGGGAAATTTGCGATTAGCAATTTGCTAATCGCAATTTAGGAATATTTTCAAGGGTGCAGGGGTGTCACAAGAACACCCTCCTGCACCCCTGAAAATGACATGTGTGGGCATATGGTGCACATACATGCCCTAAGGCAGAGGTCTTTAAACTTTCTGATGCCGAGACCCCCTTGTAAAACCTTTTTAGGCGTAAGGACCCCCTTCCAACAAAAAATTCTAGAAACTGGTACTCCTCATCATCAACAACTATTGACAACCATAAATGCGCCTGTTCGACCTCATCACATCCATCCATCATTCATCCACCCACACTTCCACACATCCACCCATCCTTCACCCATCCACCCTTTCATCCTTCTATCCATACATCTATCCTTTACCTATCCACCCGTCCATCCATCCACCCATCATTCATACACCCACCTTTTCACACATCCATCCATCCATCATTCATCCATGCAACCTTTTATCCATCCATCCTTCCATACATACATACATCCTTCATCCATCCACCCTTTCATCCTTCCATCCATACACCCATACACCCTTTCATCCATACATTCATCCATCCACCCTTTCATTATTCTATCCATACATCCATCCACCCTTTCATCCATACATCCATCCTTCATCCACCCACCCTTTCATCCATCCATCCATCCATCCATCCACCCATCATTCACCCCCACCTTTTCACAGATCCATCCAGACATCCATCCTTCATCCACCCTTTTATCCTTCCATCCATACATCCATCCACCCTTTCATCCATACATCCATACATCCTTCATCCATCCATCCACCCTTTCATTATTCCATCCATATATCCATCCACCCTTTCATCCATACATCCATCCTTCATCCACCCACCCTTTCATCCATCCATCCACCCATCATTCATCCCCCCCACCTTTTCACACATCCATCCATGCATCCATCATTCATCCATCCATCCAACCTTGTATCCATCCATACATCCATCCATACTTCATCCATCCATCCACACTTTCATCCTTCCATCCTTCCATCCATCCTTCATCCATCCACCCTTTCATCCACCCACCCATCATTCATCCATCCACCTTTTCACAAATCCATCCATCATTCATCCATGCAACCTTTTATCCATCCCTCATCCATCTACCCTTTCATCCTTCCATCCATCCTTCATCCATCCACCCTTTCATCCATCCATCCTCCATTCACCCACCTTTTCACACATTCATCCATCCATCCACCCTTTCATCTTTACATTCATCCACTCATCATTCATCCACCCACCTTTTCACACAACCATCCATCCTTTCATCCTTCCATCCATCCATTCACCCACCCTTTCATCCTTCCATCCATACATTCATCCTTCATCCATCCACCCTTTCATCCATCCATCCACCCATCATTCATTTACCCACCTTTTCATCCATTCATCCACCCATCATTCATCCCCCCACCTTTTCACACATCCATCCATCATTCATCCATGCAACCTTTTATCGATCCATACATCCATCCTTCATCCATCTACCCTTTTGTCCTTCCATCCATCCATCCATCCATCCTCCATCCACCCACCTTTTCACACATCCATCCATCCTTCATCCATCCATCCATCCACCCTTTCATCTTTACATCCATCCACTCATCATTCATCCACCCACCTTTTCACACATCCATCCCTTCATCCATCCTTCATCCTACCTTCCATCCATCACCCCACCCTTTCATCCTTCCATCCATCCATACATACATCCTTCATCCATCCACCCTTTCATCCATCCATCCACCCATCATTCATCCAACCACCTTTTCTGTGCCTCTCTCATGGGGGGGGGGTCAGTACCTCTCTGAGTCAACATCTCACCGTGAAGAACAGACTCTCAGGCACATTTCTCCTACACAGGCACCAGGTATGAGGGCTCGTGGGACTTGAACCAATGATTTTAATGTCCTTCTGCTGTTTACTGTGTGTTTGTAAAGCGCTCTTATACCTACGGGTTAAGCTAGCGCTATATAAAACGTTAAAAATAAAAATAAACCCCACAGCTAAGTCCATTGAACTCAAAGGGCTACAGCCTCCTCCCCCAGGACCCGCCCTGCCCCCCCCCTGCTTGTGTATGTGAGCCCGGCTGAAACAGCTTCAGGGACACACACAAAGGCACACCCGAGTACTAATATATGAGCGTCATATGGCACCTTTGGATTTTAAATAAATTGCTTTTTTAAAAGAATTCGCAACTTATCACCAACTAGAAGTTGGTGGTAATTTGCGAATCCTTATGGGCATTTTTGAATTAATTTTTCTTTGATACATTGCATTTAAGGAATCGCAAAATTTGCGATTCCTTAAGTGCAATCGCCAAATAAGGAATGGCAAATTTTGCGATTCCTTATTTTGCAGCCAAAATGTTTCAAACATACCATTTAGCAAATTAGCATTCGCAAAGGCCGAAATTCTGCGAATTTCGGCTTTTGCGAATGCTAATTTGCTTGATACATATGGCCCCAAGTTCCAAGCCCCTTGCGCTACCGGTGCGTCACTTTTAACATGGGGAAAAGTGACATACGGGCGACGCAAGGGGCTTGTAAATAAGCTCCAGAGTATTCAGGATTAAATAGGTGTGTTTGGTTAAAATGATTTTACCACCCATTACGCCTGGTGACTCGAATCAAACATCTGAGGGTGTCAGGTTACAAAGCGGACTCGGCATGTAACCACCCCGTAGTTAACTAACTCTGCTCTTGTGAACTGTCTTGAAGCTGTGCACATCTCATTTGTTGCAAGGGTCACGCTGTGCAACCAAACTCTATGACCACATCACTCCTGCCCTCAAGGCTCCATTTGATAGGAATTTAAGACGCAATGTACTGTCTTGCTGGGAAACACTAAAGTTTAGAAAAGCATTCAGAATTACACTTTGTTCCAAGCACTGAGAAATTCGCCCTGAATCAACTTTCGCCTTCTTCCGGTAAATGTTAAGTCCTGCCCAGTCAGACTCCGAAGTCCCCCTTTGCCTCCTCCACAAGGGCCTGAGAATGGTGGCTCTAACACATCATCTGTCTGGGAATTGTATGACATGGGGTACCTGGGCACCGCTCTCATTACCTAACATCAATGGAATCACCACCTCTGGTGCTGAACGCATGCTCTATCTACCCTGTCACCTATTCCCTTTCAAAATGTGCTCAGAGGCTTCCGTAGGGTGGTTAGTGGTACAAAAGTCCCCAAATAAATAAATAAGTTAACATGTGCAAATAAGACTTCCACCAGGATATCGGTTGTGCTGTGACGTTGCTCCTTTCATGTTTCTAGATTTTCAGAACAGTGATATAATCTGCCCAGCTTTGGAACAGGGAACAGAAACTGCAACAAGGCCTTCCTGTGGCCCCTGGTGCAGCGTGGCTCCAGAAATTCTCTGTAAAACCATCACCTTATCCCAGAGAGCTATTCATACATTACTCATCAGTAGGGCCCATAACAGTGTGAGTCATTCATACACACATTTACTGTGCTCTGAGGATTCAGTGAAGACCAAAGGAGAGCTGCTGGATTATAGCAAAGTGTCTAAATGAATACTACATTTTGTACATTATTGACATCTGCAGTTTATTTCTATTACCATGGTTTGATTTAAGAAACATTTAAACACACCACCATTATTTGTCAATGGATCTGCTAGTAAAAGTTAACTAAAGGACAACAAGACCAGCTTAATTCTCCATTTATTTAATTTTATTTAAAGACCTAGGGTCATATGTATCAAGCAAATTCACATTCGCAAAGGCCGAAATTCGCAGAATTTCGGCCTTTGCGAATGTGAATTTGCTAAATGGTATGTATAAAGCAAACTCTGGTGCAAAACAAGGAATCGCAAAATTTGCGATTCCTTATTTTGCAATTGCATTTAAGGAATCGCAAATTTTGCGATTCCTTAAATGCAATGTATGAAGCAAAAAAAAATTGCAAAATGTTCTTAAGGAATCGCAAATTACCACCAACTTCTAGTTGGTGGTAAGTTGCGAATTCCTTAAAAAAAACATTTTTGCATTTTTCAAAGTGCCATGTGACGCACATACATGCCCTTAGGGCATGTATGTGCGCCACATGTGCACCCATGCATATTTCAGGGGTGCAACAAGGTGTCCTTTGGAACCCCTGCACCCTTGAAATTATTCTCAATTTGCGATTAGTAAATTGCAAATCGCAAATTGATAATAACTTCCCATTCATTCCTAAGGGCCTCCTGGCCCATAGAAATGAATGGGAAAGTATTCCTTAATTGCTATTCACAATTTGCTAATCGCAATTAAGGAATTTTAAGAAATCGCAAAAAAAATTCAATTTTGTACATACATACCTATTTGAGATTCTAAAATAGCGATTTCTTAAAAATCGCTATTTGAGAATCGCAAATCAGGTTGATGATACAGATGGCCCCTAATCTCCTAGCATAACCTCTATTTTATTAACCATAATTAACGTAAATTAAAACATCAATAATCTGAAAAGAAAAGTATTTAAATTCAAAACATTTATATTTATTAGCATAGCAGTTTAGAAAATAATCAAAAATTTATATTACCAAGATTTCAGAACACGGACATCAGCAGAAGGACAGAATAGTTCCCAAAGAAACCCCTCTCTATCTCTCTCGATGTTCACCTCCCATAGGCTCCTCAACCATTCAAAAGTTAAGGTTCGGAAAAATGTCAAAGTCTTTACGCCATAGGAAAAGGTTTTGCAGTCCGGCAGCATGTCAGGGTTCAAAGATAAAATTGAAAAGCAAGCTTTTTTCATATTTCCAAACGTCCTCTTTTATACCCTTTTTCGCTAATTTATCTATCTAAAAGTTGTAATTTTGGGGTAATAGACTGTCCGGATTGGTCGATTCGAGGGGTGGATGAGCATAACTTCATCGCCTTATTTGTCGATTTCCACAAAGTCACCGTTATAATTTAGAAAATAAGGTTTCTATTTTTTCATAGCATTCCTCTTCCACTTGTGTCCTTTAATTCGATATTCAATGCCCGTTTCCCACGTTCACGATGCTGACATTGAAAAAAGTTGTCATTCTTTCCAGTAGCCACGCCACACTGTCCTTGACCCATTCTGCACAGGCACAGGCTGCTCGCGCTCTCCTCGAGTTCTGTCGCACATGCGCACATCATCGCAAATTAGGAGTCGTGGTCAGTCTCCATTTTTGTGGGCCACATAGGCCTCAATTGGGAACTATTATAGAAACAAACACAGATAAACGTTAAAATTTAGAACTAAAGCACTTCTTTTTACCTCCCCCCATTCTAAGATATCCCAATTAGTTATTACCTAGCATTTTAAGCTACACAAAAGCATATTTTACTCACCATTCGCCATCATTTATGCCACAATTAGACAAACAAAAAGCAAATTCATGCAATTTTCGATTGGATTATAACAAATGTGTACAGATTATACATTACACTATTAGTAGATTATGATTCGTAATACATGCAATTTAGTATCCCACGTGTGTTTGTGTATGTGCATTCTATTCTATGTTGGTTAATTTCAAACCCACACTAAAAATTCATGTTACTGTTATGGAGAATTGACTTCACCAGAGGTATACAAACATTTTTGTTTCCAACCTCGCTCCATCACCCCCAAGATATAACCATTGAGACACACTACTCCCCCAGAGATCACAAGCCTGCCAGACACAGCACTAATATGGCTACTGGAGCATGCCGGATGGCTTGCAAGACACAGCACTACAGTGTAGTTGGAGGCCAACAAGACACAGTACACAGCACTATGATGGAGCCGTGGGACCTCCAGAGACACAGCACTATGATGGAGCAGTGGGACCTCCAGAGACACAGTAGTATGACGGAGCCATAGGACCCTAGAGACACAGCACTATGATGGAGCCGTGGGACCCAAGAGACACAGCACTATGATGGAGCCATAAGACCCCCAGGGACACAGCACTATGATGAAGCCATAGGACCCCAGGGACACAGCACTATGATGGAGCTGTGGGACCTCAGAGACACAGCACTATGATGGAGCAATATACCCCAGAGACACAGCACTATGATGGAGCTGGGGGACCCCAGAGACACAGCACTATGATGGAGCCATAGACCCCAGAGACACAGCACTATGATGGAGCCATAGACCCCAGAGACACAGCACTAAGATGGAGCCGTGGGACTGCAGAGACACAGCACTATGACGAAGCCGTAGGACCCCAGAGGCACAGCACTATGATGGAGCCGACGACCCCAGAGACACAGCACTATGATGGAGCCATATACCCCAGAGACACAGCACTATGATGGAGCAGTGGGACCTCAGAGACACAGCACTATGATGGAGCCATAGACCCCAGAGACACAGCACTATGATGGAGCCATGGGACTGCAGAGACACAGCACTATGATGAAGCCGTAGGATCCCAGAGACACAGCACTATGATGGAGCTGCAGAGACACAGCACTATGATGAAGCAGTGGGACCTCAGAGACACAGCACTATGATAGAGCTGGGGGACTCCAGAGATACAGCACTATGATGGAGCTGTGGGACCCCAGAGACACAGCACTATGATGGAGCCGACGACCCCAGAGACACAGCACTATGATGGAGCCATAGACCCCAGAGACACAGCACTATAATGGAGCTGGGAGACCCGAGAGACACAGCACCATGATGGAGCCGACGACACCAGAGACACAGCACTATGTCGGAGCCGACGACACCAGAGACACAGCACTATGATGGAGCTGGGGGACCCCAGAGACACAGCACTATGATGGAGCCGTAGGACCCCAGAGACACAGCACTATGATAGAGCTGGGGGACTCCGGAGACACAGCACTATAACGGAGCCGTAGGACCCTAGAGACACAACACTATGACAGAGCCGCAGAGACACAGCACTATGATGAAGCAGTGGGACCTCAGAGACACAGCACTATGATGGAGCCATAGACCCCAGAGACACAGCACTATGATGGAGCCGTGGGACCCCCAGAGACACAGCACTATGACGGAGCTGTCGACACCAGAGACACAGCACTATGATGGAGCTGGGGGATTCCAGAGACACAGCACTATGATGGAGCCGACGACACCAGAGACACAGCACTATGATGGAGCTGGGGGACCCCAGAGACACAGCACTATGATGGAGCCGTAGGACCCCAGAGACACAGCACTATGATAGAGCTGGGGGACTCCGGAGACACAGCACTATAACGGAGCCGTAGGACCCTAGAGACACAGCACTATGACAGAGCCATATGACCCCAGAGACACAGCACTATGACGGAGCTGACGACACCAGAGACACAGCACTATGATGGAGCTGGGGGACCCCAGAGGCAGAGCACTATGATGGAGCCCTAGGACCCCAGAGACACCGCACTATGATGGAGCCGTGGGACCCCCAGAGACACAGCACTATGATGGAGCCATAGGACCCCAGAGACACAGCACTAGATGGAGCCATAGGACCCCAGAGACACAGCACTATGATGGAGCCGTGGGACCCCCAGAGACACAGCACTATGATGGAGCCATAGGACCCCAGAGACACAGCACTAGATGGAGCCATGGGACCCAAGAGACACAGCACTATGATGGAGCCGTGGGACCCCAGAGACACAGCACTATGATGGAGCCGTAGAACCCCAGAGACACAGCACTAGATGGAGCCGTGGGACCCCAGAGACACAGCACTATGATGGAGCCGTGGGACCCCAGAGACACAGCACTATGATGGAGCCATAGGACCCCAGAGACACAGCACTAGATGGAGCCATAGGACCCCAGAGACACAGCACTATGATGGAGCCGTGGGACCCCAGAGACACAGCACTATGATGGAGCCATAGGACCCCAGAGACACAGCACTAGATGGAGCCATAGGACCCCAGAGACACAGCACTATGATGGAGCCGTGGGACCCCAGAGACACAGCACTAGATGGAGCCGTGGGACCCCAGAGACACAGCACTATGATGGAGCCGTGGGACCCCAGAGACACAGCACTATGATGGAGCCATAGACCCCAGAGACACAGCACTATGATGGAGCCATGGGACTGCAGAGACACAGCACTATGATGGAGCCATAGGACCCCAGAGACACAGCACTAGATGGAGCCATGGGACCCCAGAGACACAGCACTAGATGGAGCCATAGGACCACAGAGACACAGCACTATGATGGCGCCGTGGGACCCCAGAGACACAGCACTATGATGGAGCCGTGGGACCCCAGAGACACAGCACCATGATGGAGCCGTGGGACCCCAGAGACAGAGCACTATGATGGAGCCATAGGACCCCAGAGACACAGCACTAGATGGAGCCATAGGACCCCAGAGACACAGCACTATGATGGAGCCATAGGACCCCAGAGACACAGCACTAGATGGAGCCATAGGACCCCAGAGACACAGCACTATGATGGAGCCGTGAGACCCAAGAGACACAGCACTATGATGGAGCCGTGGGACCCCAGAGACACAGCACTATGATGGAGCCGTGGGACCCCAGAGACAGAGCACTATGATGGAGCCATAGGACCCCAGAGACACAGCACTAGATGGAGCCATAGGACCCCAGAGACACAGCACTATGATGGAGCCGTGAGACCCAAGAGACACAGCACTATGATGGAGCCGTGGGACCCCAGAGACACAGCACCATGATGGAGCCGTGGGACCCCAGAGACAGAGCACTATGATGGAGCCATAGGACCCCAGAGACACAGCACTAGATGGAGCCATAGGACCCCAGAGACACAGCACTATGATGGAGCCATAGGACCCCAGAGACACAGCACTAGATGGAGCCATAGGACCCCAGAGACACAGCACTATGATGGAGCCGTGAGACCCAAGAGACACAGCACTATGATGGAGCCGTGGGACTCCAGAGACACAGCACTTTGATGGAGCCGCAGATACACAGCACTATGATGGAGCCGTGGGATCCCCATAGACACATCACTAACAATGGGGCTTTGGGGCCGTCTCATAGACGCAGCTCTGCCCAAGTGACATGCGTCACAACATAACCACGGAGCCTTGAGGAACACAAAATACAGCACTAGCATTAAACCACAGAGGCCACCAGACATCGATCTACCTTTGACCCTCGAGCCTCTGGGAGGGTTGGTAAGACAGACCTACCAGCAAACCTGAGGCCTCCAGGCACACTGCACGACCACCGAGCCCTGGAGCCTTTCATACGCATGTGGCCTCGAACATACAGCACTGCCATCCATCACTGATGACACCGAGACACTGCGCGACGTTGAGCACCTCGTCTCGCGAGACACAGCACTGGCATCAAGCACGGATGTCTGCCAGGCACGGGGATACTTCTGAGCCAAACACAGCACTGCCATCCATCCCTGGGGCCCGCGAGACAGAGCGCTCCCACCGAGCGCCTGGTCTCTCGAGGCGCTGCATTGCGTGGCACCGGGGTTGGCAGCGCAGTTCACACCCATCAAAGGCCTGTCAATGGAGCGGCCTCTCCTGCCTCCCTCTCGTGAAGGAACATGATGGCTCCTCGGCCCCGACAATACAAGGCCTCCCGACTGGAGACAGGTGCGAACAGCGCCCGTCAGCTCCTTGGCAGCAGGACTATGCAAGAGTGATGGCGCTGCCAGCCTGTGCCCAAGAGCGGCCAAAACTCCGATGCCAGGAAGCTGCGGCTTACAGCAGAAGAGCGGGAAGAAGGATTACATGATGAGGGGGGCTGTGACCCCCCAGCTGCCGCCTTCTACATGCGCAATCTGTAGAGGCATGCCGAGGCCGAAGGGGGGCAGTGAAATATTCATAGAGGGGGAGAGAGAGAGAGACAGGCGGAAGAGAAGGGACTTGGGGGGGGTGAGAGGCATGAGGGGAAGCGAGAAAGGGAAGATAGGGACACGAAGACTAGAAGAACTAGAGCGAGATGAGAGGATGGAGGCAGGGCTGGCTTTAGGGCAGTGTGACTGGTGCGGCCGCACCGGGCGCTGATCTGTGGAGGGGGGCACTGATCTCAGGAGGGGCACTGTATTTAGTAATAAGGTATGATTGGAGAGATGACGGGCACTTTTGCCTGGTGGTAGTAAGAGAATCCGAGGAGGCGGTCATAGGGTGTGGGGCCGCCAAAAAGGATTGTCGCACTGGGCGCCACCAGCGCTAAAGCTGGCCCTGGAGGGAGGGGAAGAAAGAGGAGGGAAGAAGAGAACCAGAGCTGGAAATGGACATTTCAGCAAAGTGATTGCAATTCTTAATATCGACACTAATAATATTGTGGCATACTAATATCGAGGACAGACTCGGGAGGGACGAAATATCGAAAGGTAAGTGAGTGCATATAGGGAAGTATAGATTATTATTCCTAACCCCACAATTACATGCCTTGAAGTTACATGTGGATACATATATGTGGAGTGCGTATGTGTGGAGTTAGGTATATAGAAAATCTAGACTTACCTGTTGATATTTTATTTTCGGTATTCTGACCAGGGCTTTGAGTGGGCCGGGTCCTGCCGGTGCTCAGCACAGACAGTTCTAAAAAGCAGCTGCCGAGACGGGTCCCTTTTGGGCTCTCCATTTTTGCCCTCACCGTCTATGAAAAAAAAATCTGACCTCTGCAGCAGTACCCCCCTTCACTGTCTGTGATGTAACTTCAAAGAGACTCGTTATGTGTCTTTCACAGTGTCATCGTTTCAGAACTAAAGCATTTTCAATATTCTATACTACAAAGCAATGGGTGTTGCTTATTTATGTTATGCTAACTAGCATCCATTGGCATAGCCAATTGTACTGGCCTGTTGTAAGTGTAATGTTACTTTCTGTATTATATATCCGGATGAAATGACAGAAGTTGCAAAATACCAGTCGAGCGTCAGATTATGTTAAGCACAGAATTTCAGCTTATGTGCTTTTTGTAATGATGGGGGCCCTGGGCCCTCATGCTCGCAATCACTGACGCAGACACAGTGGGCTACATGGTACAACTGGCCCAGAGCACGTGCGCTCTACCCCTTTTATTCAAGCTGTGTCACCTGACCAGTGACATCAGTGGTGGGTGGGTGTTTAGTGTAGGGCATACAGAAAACGACTAGACCGTGTCCTGCTGGACACTACATCCCTCCCAAACTTGGGGGAAAATGAAAACAAAGGAAAGTCCAACCTGTGGGAGAAAAGTACAGTTCGCAAAACCTCACGACAAAGTTCAGCCTGTGGGAAAGAAACTATACCACAATATAACATTGGACTAGATGATTTCAAACGAGTCTCTTTGGCGGCTTGCAGGCCGCAGATAGTGTAGTTAATGCATCCAGGAACACAGTTAGTTGTGGCATGGTTCGCAGTTGTTTGGCGGGTCCTGTCTTCTGTCTATGCCGCCTGGACGTTCTCGGTCTTGCCTTTGCTTGGCACCACTGGCGACAGTTGGTAGTTAGAGAGAAGGATGAAATGATATGGATGTTATTTGTCCTCTAGGTTCTCCTCTTCAGTCCTGGTCCTTGGTGATGTCTCTGGGCAGGCTTCAAAGTGTCTCTTGGCAGATGAAAAGAGTAGGTGCAAACATCCCTCACACTAGGATGCCCCTCTCGCCGGTATTCCTCTCTCACAAGATGTCCGGGAGGACCTCTTTGCCAGACTTCCACTGGACTGGTGTTGTCGGTCATGTTGCTCTACCATAGCCTTCGGGCCATGAGCGGAGCGCTCCACGATCTTCACCGCTGTGTCCTAGTTCCGCCTGAAGGTTACGCTGTCGACTCTTTTCTTGCACGCAGAGCTTTCCTCTCCATGGGTCCTGCAGACGCGCCGCTGTGGATCTGTCTCTCTTGCGGGACTTGCTGCCACCAGAGTCCCTTGAGGCCTCTGCTTCTTGGGTTGCCACGGGTTGGAGTGGAGTGGTCAGTTCCTCAGCCGGATGTGTGAGCACTCTCGCCATACAATATTCCGCTGAACCCCAAAGGTAGATTGTTGCCAACAGTCCAACTTGCCCTCTTCTGCGTTCGCCATGTGGATGGATGGCTCGTAGGTAGATATCTTTGACTTGTGCCGCCGGTGTTCTTGCCAGGCCTTGTTCTTCAATGCACTCTGGTGTTGTAGTGCAGGTCACCGTCTTCTTCTTCTGGTGTGTGTGTGTTGACTGGTCACACCTCTTCTCTCTTTGTGATTTCTAGTGGCACCGTGGCACTAACTACCCTTCTTCTCCTCCATTCCTTTCACGACGTGGTCGGTCCCTTTTCTTGTCTTCACTACCTAGGCCATCTTCGCGTGGCGTGCACTCCACACGTGTCTCCCTGGTTGCGTCCTACTCTTAGGACACGCGTTCTCTTCTTTCGATGACCAAAACCAGGCATCGCACCTTTCTTCCTGTCGCTCCTTCTTTACTTTGGGTCTGTGTTATCAGACCTCTTCTGGGTCCCGTCCATGGACCTCTTCTTGAACTTCACGTCGGTCTTCATGTCAGACTATTCAGTTGCTTCAGCTTTGACCTTCTGGCATGTGTTCGCAGTCGTGACCGTCTGGCAGGTCATCTTCTCCTTTTCTTTCCGGGCGACCATCTGACTGCTCAGCTTCTTCCTTTCTTTTCAGGCGACCATCTGACTCGTCATCTTCTCCTTTTCTTTCCGGGCGACCATCTGACTGGTCATCTTCTCCTTTTCTTTCCGGGTGACCATCTGCCTGGTCAGCTTCTTCCTTTCTTTTCGGGCGACCATCTGACTGGTCATCTTCTGGTGGTGACTTTCTGGCAAGTCATCTTCCCTGTGACCTACTGACAGGTCTCCGAGGACGCAATCCCCGCGTCTCTCCGTCATGGTGGCATGGAGTTCCTTCACTCCTTGCGCTGTCCTGCGCAATGCTGTGCTGTCCTGAGGTGTGGAGTTCCTTCACTCCTTGCGCGTTCCTGCGCAGTGCTGTGCTGTCCTGTTGTGTGGAGTTCCTTCACTACTTGCGCGTTCCTGCGCTGTGTTCTGGCGTGTTCATGTGGTGGCCTTGCGCTGCAGTTAGTCATTTCGCAGTGACCGTGGTGGTTGCCGTCCTTGGCTTTGGTTGCTGCGGGCTTGTCTTTGGTTAGGTTCTATAGTTGGTTGGCCCACGGCTTGTTCCTTTGTGTGGAGCCCTTCTGATTTCTGGTGGTGGCGGCATCACAACTGGCAGACGTGGATGTGGCTTATCCACTTGCTTCTATGGCACTTGGTTTGAGCAATGCTTGCTTCTTTGGTGTATGTAGGTGCAATGATGCTAGATGGCCCCTAGATGGCAGTGGAGCATCTCCTTTTTTCTGGTTGGATTCGGCAGCAGCCTTTGTACTCCATGCTGTGTGCTCAGGCCTGACTTTCCCCTGAGGCCTCACTGCCCATTCGTCTTCTCGGGGCACACGTGGGTGGCCGGAGGCCACCAGACAACTCTGTCTCCCCTCCAGTGAGTTGTGCTCCCTTCTTGCTTTCCTGGCTTTTTCCACCCCTCGCCGCGGGTTTTCAGTACTTGGGCTGCGCGGGGGGGGGGGGGGGGGGGGGGGGGTTTGCGCCGTTCCGCTTCTCTCCTGTTCCCTGCCGCTGCTGGCTCTCTCCTCACACGCCACACGGGGTGGGGGAGGTTTGTGCTGCATTACGGGGCTGGTTATGTTCTTGGGGGCATCGGGGCGGGAGTGAAGGGGGGAAGCGGCTCGCCTCTTTTCCCAGATGCGGGGTAAAAGCTCAGATGGGCCGGCTGGTTAGGCTGCGCAGCGGGGGGGGGGTCAATGCCTCTCCTGGCGGCCGCACATACGTGGGGAACGGCTGCTCCTCTCAACCACGTGCTGGGGCCTGTGCAGGCGGTCACCACTGGAGGACTTCACTTCCTTACGGTGAGTCTCATTTTTTTTTTTTTTTTTTTTGGGGGGGCGGCGCTGGCAGTTTGTGTGTGTCGGTGGGGGCTCCGCTTACTTTCTTTCACGTACTTTCACCCTCGCAGCGGCAGCCGCGCACCGCACATGCTGAGCTGCGGGGGACTGGAGGTGCTACAGGCAGGCCGCGGGTGGGCTCCGCTGGCTTCGCCTTGCTTTAAGTTTGATTGTCGGCCTCCACGCTCCCGGCAGGGCACCACGACTATGCGGGAGGGCACCGCTTAACAATACAGTCACAAGGGGGGGTCGCTTCTCGCTTGCGTGGCCCCCGAGGCATTTCCAGCGCCCTGGCTCACCTCCGGCCTGCAGGCCTTTCACATCCACGCGGGTGGGCTCCGCGTTGGTTTCTGCGTCCATGGGGCATTCAGCCCCGGCTCGGTGGCGACCGATGCGGGTGGGCTCCGCTTTCGGTGCTGGTCACGGGCTCACCTTCGGCTGAGGGGCCTTTTCACTTTGCGGGTGCGCTCCGCTTCGGTCACCACGCAGTGGGGCCTCACTTGCGGCTGGCACAGGTGGGCTCTGGTCGGTCCGCTGCACTTTCCCCTCACGCAGGGAGGCTCACGCTGGGCATGGAGGTGCGGGGTGGGCTCCCGGTCACCTCCTACTTGGTCGTGTCGGCCCGGGGCTTAGCTCACGCCCCGCGGGCCTCCGCTGAAGGTCACTTGCTGTTGGGGGGATTGCTCATGGCACGAGCAGCATTCTCCTTCTTTTTCCCCCCAACGTTTAGGCTGGTGCACGCATGGGCACCGGCTCCGCCTCGTCGCCAATGTAATGATGGGGGCCCTTGGCCCTCATGCTCGCAATCACTGACGCAGACACAGTGGGCTACATGGTACAACTGGCCCAGAGCACGTGCGCTCAGCCCCTTTTATTCAAGCTGTGTCACCTGACCAGTGACATCAGTGGTGGGTGGGTGTTTAGTGTAGGGCATACAGAAAACGACTAGACCGTGTCCTGCTGGACACTACACTTTTAAGCCACACCCTTAATTACATTTGCCACGTCGCTTTGAGAGACCCCTTCATTTGTTCATCCCACTTAAAGCCCTGATTCTGACTCATCTATATTGTTTATTTAAAAAAAAAACATTTTTATTAACTTTTGCCATCGTGCAATCATACATCAAGCATGTCAGTATCAAGCAACACACCCGCCCCCCGTCTCCCCGCCCTCCTTATCCACCATTTGATTAAAGACATAATCCATTTTGTCCGGTAATGCCGTTAAGTCTCTCACCCAAATCCATCCAGAAACCAGCCCCAGTCCACCATCCATTTCCATTCAATTAAGAATATGAACCCAGGCCTCCCGTTCAGCTCATAGCCCTCCATCTAGTCCATGATAGCGGCGCCATTTGCCCCACACCCTACCAAACTTCTTTGGGCCCCCCTTCGCCTTGTACGTAACTCTCTCAGCTGCCATGTAAAGGTCCATACCCCTCCTCCACTCCTCCAGTTGCGGTATGTTAGGTGCCTCCCATTTCCGGGCTATGTCTCTCTTGGCCACCACTAAGGCCAGCACCAGGAAAATCAGCAGGGGTCGAGCCAAATCAACGTCATTTGTCATTCCCAGGAGGGCAAGTTTGGGGTCTAAGGGTAGGGTGGTCTCTAACACCTCCCCTTACTCTTTCAGGACCTCCCCCCAAAAGAGTTGAATTCTCGGGCATGCCCAGATTGTGTGGTAGAAGTCCCCTCTGTCATGGCCACACCGCAAACAGCATGGGTCAGTTACTCTCCCCATCTAATGCAGGCACACTCTATCGAAATAAGTCCTATGAAGGACATTAAATTGGATCAGCCTTAGGCGAAATCTAACCGCTACTTCCCTGGGATGCATCAGAATCATACCCCAGTCTACTTCATCCATGTCACCCACCTCTCGCTCCCATGTGGCCCTGAGGTTCCCAAGTCTGTCTGGCCTGTTATTCGTTATGGTTTTATACGTTAGGGACACTGTCTTACCAGAGATATGTTCCTGCAAAAGGCGACCCTCCAGTGGAGCGTATTCTGGGAGTGCCTCCGTCAAAGTACTCTCTGCCCTCCAGGCATGTTGTAGTTGCATGTACTTGAAATATTGTGTGTGGTGGAGCCCTTAGTCCTGTCGCAGTGAGGGAAAGGATTGCAGTGCCCCGTTCTTCATCACGTCTCCCAGAGTCGACACGCCAATGGCATCCCAGCTCTGGAATCCTTCCAATTTATTAGGCTCCTTCAACCAGGCGCATTTCCATAGTGGTGTTTGTTTCGTTGGCTTGCGCTCCCACCCTATCGCTTTCGTAGCCCTCGTCCATATCCCTAGTGTGAGTCTTGTTGCCGGCAGTAGTCCAGCCCTCCCCTACCTCCGCATAGATAATGTATGCGATATGGGTGTCCATGGTGCGTCTTTCTAGTGCAAAAGTAGGGTGGGTGGCCGGGGCGTGTATCCATTCATTTATGGAGACTAAATGTTCTGCCCAATAGTAGGCCTCTAGGTCGGGCAAAGAGATACCTCCATTATATTGGTGTCTCTGCAGGGTTGACAGCGCCACCCTGGGTTGCTTCCCCAGCCATAGAAACGTCCGGAGTTCTGCCTGTATGTCCTTAAAAACCCGACGCTGCAGGGGAAAATACTCATTTTGAAAGGCGTATAAGAATCGTATAAGAATACGTATAAGAATCTCGGGAGCGTGATCATTTTAAACATTGCTGCCCGGCCTAAAAGAGTCAGGGGAAGCAATTTCCATCGTGCCGCGTCCTCATTAAAGTTACGCACTACACGGTTAACATTCCTCTCAAAGGAGAGTGTCCTATCGGTCGTAAGAAATACCCCCAGGTAGGCAAATCCCTCCGTCGTCTTTTGTAGCCTCTCAGGCAGTGTGGGCCCTTCCTCCCCTCTTTGGGGATCGTAAAGAGTCGATTTATGCCAGTTGATCTGGTAGCCTGCTTTGGCCCCATATCGATCAAGTTCTGAGAACAGCGCAGGTATGGTAGTATCTGGTTTCGTGATATACAAAAGGACGCCGTCCGCATATAGGGAAAGTTTTCCTTCGGACATATCTGACTGTCTTATTCTAAACCCCCTGATTCCCTCATTCTGTCGGATTGTGCAAGCCATCAACTCTATGGAGAGGGCGAACAACAGTGGGGACAAGGGGCAACCCTGCCTGGTACCCCGTCTTATGGGGAAGTCCCCTGACAGTGTCCCATTGACCCAAACTCTTGCCCTGGGGTCAGTGTATAGCAGATCAATCTTCTCCCTGTACTTGGGTCCAAAACTGACTCTGCCCTCCAGCCTCCTCCGCGCCGGCCCCTGTCTGGCCTAGACTCTCTCAGGGCCCTCTTGGCTCCAGGTCTAAGGGCCTCTCTGGTACGTGGCTAGTCTCTCGGCTCCAGGGCACTAGGCCAGGCACAATGGCGCCCAATAAGGCTCTCTGCGGGGTCCCGCCCCTATCAGTGCAGCCCTCGCAGTCACAGCGTCTCCAGTGCTTGCTCACCGGTCCGATGCGGCAGGAGGGCCGGGTCTTCAGTGAAAGGCACCTCTGGTGGCCGTCTCACTCCCCCCATGGTCCGCTACACCGTCAGGGGGGACCTGCTGCCAGGCCGCGCCCCGCAGAGAAGGCGCGCTCCGCTGGTCTGCGCGCCGGCTCCGAGAGTCCCCCCCAGGTATCGCGGGGGCAAGGGTGCCGATTCCGGAGCCTCAGCAATCCCGGGCTCACCTCCTTACGCTCGCTCCGATGCCTCGCTCGCCGGTTCTCTCGCATCGGGTCTCAGACCGCCGCCATATTGGGGTCGAGCCGCAGCAGCCCAGGTCAGCACGCAGGCTCTCGCAGGTACAGATCGCTACAGCGTCATAAGTCTGGATTATGGATCACCCCCAGTGTCACATGGCCAAAGGCATGCCTTGGGTGTCTAAATCGGGGTCTTTGGACGGTATTTATCGCCGGATCATGAACAGCTCGCCGGAGCTCACAGGAGACTCAACCTAGTCAGCCATGTTGTTGGCCACGCCCCGACTCATCTATATTGTTGAATCGATATTCAGCAGGCACATTGGGTAAAGACAGAAGAAGATAAAGATGTGAAATGCAGCAAGAGAATGGAGCAAGGAAGAGGGCAATTCAAGGCCAGAAGAGTGGAGACAGAAGGAAGAGCGGGAGCGGTGATTTAGAGAAGCAGAGGAGAGTGGCAGGAAGCCCAGAGTCAAGGCGTAGATGGGGACCGAGAGAGGGGAAGAAGAGAAGTAGACGCTAAAAATGGGAAGAAGAGAGACAGGAGAAAAGAGAAGTTGAAAAGGTATGAATTGAGCTGGAGCAAGAAAGAGAGTGGGAGCTGAGAAGAAGTGAAAGGAGAATTGGGACATATAGGGAAAAATAGAGGGAAAAGTCTAGAACCAGGGTGTGGAAAAGGGAGCCAGGAGGGAAAAATAAGGAAGAGGAGACTCGGAGAGGAGTGGCTGAAACAGTTTGGTGAACTGTGCAGTCTGCTCATGAAAAAATGCTCTTTGCAAAACAAATTCTCCTCTTTTTTTAAAATGTGTTTCTCTAGGAAGAATTTAGCAAACAGCAGGATTTGCGGTGTTTGCAGAATGTTTGCTCTCCCCATCCCCCACATGGACCAGCAAACCATCACGACCAGCGCCATTTCACAGTTTGTACCAGGTGTTGCAGAGGCGGGCCCCCGAAGAGAGCTCAGGAGCCAAGCGCCATAACTCGGCGTCGAGCCCCAGAAGGAAGGGGGAGGGGGGACCCGGCCTGGCGCGAAAAGGAAGGCGCCTAGCAAGGTGTGGGGGAAATCCCACAAGGGTCCCCCCCACATCACTGCGGCCAATGGGGGGGGGGGGGCACACGGGATTTAAACCCCCAATCATGAAAGTGGCGCAAACCCAGAGCGCCTGTCGGGGGGGCTTAAAAGCGCGGCTCCCCCAGGTAGCTCCTAGCATCCAGGAGCGGGGGAGCAGCGCGACGGAAGAACGAAGAGTTTTGTGTGTGCTGTACGACGACGTGATCTACTACGTGATCCACGACAACATAGGAGCGACCGGCGGGAGCCTACCCCGCGGCAACTCGAGCCCGTGAGCAACGCCGTCATGCTCCCCCGCCCCCCCTCCCCCGGCAACGGGGGAAGTGACCGGCGAGAGCCCACCCCGCGGCACACCGGGACAGGGGACGCCCAACTCACCGGAGCCCACCCGACGAGTGCGGGACGAAGTGCGGCCTACACCCGACACCACCAGAGCCCACCCGGCGAGTGCGGGACGACGCAGCGAGGGACACAGCTGACTCGACCGGAGCCCACCTGGCGAGTGCGGAACGAAGTGCGGCCTACACCCGACACCACCGGAGCCCACCCGGCGAGTGCGGGACGATGCAGCAAGGGACACAGCTGGCTCAACTGGAGCCCACCCAGCGAGCACAGGACTGCAGGGTCGAAGCGCCCGACTCAACCGGAGGCCAGCCGGTGGATGAGCGGCCTGCAGCAATCACCCGACGCGACCGGAGCTCACCCGGTCAGCGCGGGACTGACGGGAGAAGTGCCCGACTCGACCGGAGCCCACCCGGTGAGTGAGCTGCCTGCAGGAATCACCCGACGCGACCGGAGCCCACCCGGTCAGCGCCGGACTGGAGGGAGCAGCAGCCAGCGCGGAGCACTCCCCCGGGGCCTCTGGGACACTCCGGATCATACCTGGTGAGAAAAGAGGTCCGGGAGAAGGACGCTGATGGCTCCCTCCGAGCCCCAGTTGGGCTGTGAGCGGGGATAAATGAGCGCGCAAAGGGGGAAGGGCAAAGAAGAGCACGCTCCGTCGGGGAGCCCAGAGGAGGCAGCAAGCAACGGCTCCAGGCGCCCTCTAGCGTTGGGAGTCCTCAGAGCAGGACCCAGGGCCAAACAAGCACAGGCTGCTGCAGGAAAGCAGCTACAGCAGGAAAAAAGCTGTTTTTGGATAAGGAGCAGCAGGCAAGTTGGTGCCAAGGAGCAGCAGCCAAGTTTGGTGCTGTAGCATTGGCGGCAGAACCCCGCCCCACCACAAGGTTGTTTTGGTGCACAACTACCGCAGCAGCACCCCTCGCAGGACACATTGCCATGAGAGGGGGCAAGCAGCAGGAGGAGGATGCGGGCAGCCGCAGCAGTACACGGGGACGGCTGGCTGCAGCAACAACTCGACCCCGACCCAGGGGAGGGGACCAGCCAACAGCACCGCAGCGCGAGCACGCCACCGGCAGCAAAGAGGAGTAGGAAGGCGCCAGCGAAACTAGCGGACGCAGCGAAGGTCACGAAGGCACCTAGCAAGCGGATCCAGCCACCTGCGGCCAGCACGGCGGCGGCGGGACCGGTCCGGGGGAACAAGGACACAGCAACTAACGGTGAGCATATTAGCGCAATCATTCAAGAATGTTGCAGGACTATGGCGCCAATGTTATTGAAAGGATTGGGGGTACAGAGCACAGTGACACAGTGGGCGCAAGCGAGCACAGGGCAAGGGGCGGGGCTGACAGGGTGAGCCACGGACCCACAGGGGATAGAGACCACAGGGTTACCTTGGCACCTAGTCAACCCAGGGATGGCGCGACAGCACCGGTTAGGGAACCAGGCCTTAACACCCGTGGAAGGGTAGATGGGGTCACCCACAGTCACCCACGGTAGCCTGGGGGAACACCCCACCCAGAATCATATCCCCAGGAGTAGTACCATTACCCGAGGCATACGCACGGCGCTCACCGGGTCCGGCATCCATGACCACCAGAGCCACAGGGCTAGCCAGCTTCATACCCTTAGCAGTGAAAGAAAGGATCTGGAGGAAGGAGTTTATGGATATATTCTCTTTGCTTGAAATTCAGTTAGAGGGTCTGGACCTGACGACATGCGATAAGAAGGAGGAAGATAGGAGGGAGAGAAGAAGGGAGCGCAAGGAGCGGACATTCGATAATTGGTTAGAGACATTCAGGATCATGGCATGCATCATATTTGAAGAATTCCCGCGCTGCACAGCCGATCTATGGCTTTACGGAGCCAACTTACACAACGCGCAGCGGCAATTCCACAGTGACGCTTGGCTAGAATATGATAAGGGTTTCAGGCTAAAGATGCAGACACACCCTGAGATGGAGTGGAACGAGGGGGATGTCTCCGGGTTCATCCATAAGATGATGGTGGCGAAAGAGGTCAAGACATGGGGGGAAGGAGCGACCACTCCTTTTGTGCCCCCATTCAGAAAGGAAGGGGGAGGCCTTTTCAGCCATTTCAGAAGCACAAGCACGCCAGTGCAGGGAGAGGAGCGCACGCCAACGGGCCACCAGCTATGTGCTGGAAATTCGAGGCCGGCGAATGTACATATGGGGCAGCATGTAAATTCCAACACACATGTTCCACGTGTGGGGGGGGCACCCCGCATCAAGCTGTAGGCGCAGGGACGACAACAAACGTGACAAAAGGGAGAAAAAGAAGCAATGAGACAAGCGAAAGGGGTGGAGAGGGGGAAGTAAAAAGGGCGGCGGCCCACTAGCGTGTTCCCCTATTACCACACAGAGATTAAGAGCGCTAGCCAACAGATACCACAACAAATCGGATGCAGAGACACTGGTACACGGCTTTGAGAATGGCTTTCCCATCCCCTTCAGCGGCCCCTTCCCTCCCAGCTGCGAGAGAAATTTTAAGTCAGCAATGCAACACCCAGGGCTGGTGGCCAAAAAGATAGAGAAGGAGAGGCAACTTGGCAGGATTGAGGGCCCCCTCCCGCTCGCAAGGGGGAGGGAGCTGGTCATGTCACCGCTGGGGGCGGTACCAAAAAAGGAACAGGGGCAATTCCGACTCATCCACCACCTCTCGTTCCAAGAAGGCATGTCAGTGAACGATGGGATTGAATCTGAGGTGTGCTTAGTAACCTATTCCACGATTGACGATGCGATAGACCTGATAAAGGCTACAGGCAGCGGGACTCTCATGGCAAAGGCAGATATCGAGTCAGCATTCCGCCTACTCCCAGTCCACCCCGACAGTTTCGACCTCTTAGGTTTCCAGTGGGAGGGACATTACTATCACGACAAAGCAATGCCCATAGGATGCTCAGTATCATGCGCTTACTTCGAGCTGTTTAGCACATTCATAGAGTGGGCACTGCATGATAGTCACCCCACGGGGGGAAAACTGCATTACCTAGACGACTTCCTGTTTACCGGCCCAGCTGCGTCCCCCGAGTGCGAGGACACACTGAGGGCATTCATTACACTAGCAGGCGAGCTAGGGATACCACTGTCCAAAGACAAGACGGAGGGGCCAACCACAAAGATCACTTTTCAGGAGATCGAGCTTGACTCTTTCACAGGGACATCTAGGCTACCCCCCGAGAAAGTAGAAGACTTTAGACAGGACATACGGAACCTATGTGGGGGGGGCAAGGCCACATTGAGGGACATACAACAGCTCATAGGGAAATTAAATTTCGCAACGAGGGTCATACCAGCAGGCAAGGTGTTCGCTAGGCGATTGACACAGCTGACACTGGGCCTCACGCACAGACACCACCACGTACGGCTCGGGCGGAAGTGAAGAGGGACCTGCAGATGTGAGATACCTTCCTGGCGGACTTCAACGGGGTGCTGATATGGAGGGAAGGCTAGCTGACCAGTAAACAAATTGAGTTGTACACAGATGCGTCAGGGAGCACGGGGTTTGGAGCGATTTTGAGGGAACAGTGGAGCGCAGGACAGTGGCCCAGCAGCTGGCACAGGCGAGGCATAACAGGCAACATAACATTTTTGGAGCTCTTTCCCATCGTAGTGGCATTAGTAATCTGGAAAAAGGAGCTCCGGGACATGAAACTGACCCTATGGTCTGACAACAAGGGCGTAGTGCAGGCGATTAACAGAGGGTCGGCTAGGTGCCCAGACACACTGAGACTAATGCAACGTCTGGGTACCTTACAGCTGGAAGGCAACATAGAGCTGCGAGCAAGGCACGTGCCAGGGGTGGAGAACGAAATAGCAGACGCGCTATCAAGAAACAAGATGTGCCAATTCAGGGAGCTGGCACCCAGGGCAGAGAGGAACACGACCCCCTTCCCAAACCAACTCTGGGAGCTGGCAGGGCAGACCTGTCGGAACTGATTACACATGCACTCGCCCCAGCTGCAGCCAAATGCTACAGTAAATATGTAGCGACGGTGATGAAAGTGGGGGGCATCCAATCACTAGCTAACGGCGGAGACACTAGCAGGGCGGCAGAGCAGTTCATTGGCTGGGCCTACGAGGGGAAGAAGTCTAGGTCTTGGGCACAGGCTCAATTGGCAGCCGTGGCTCACTACGCAAAGCTGGAAACAGGTCACAACCCAATTGCATCCCACTACATCAGGGCAGCAATGAAGGGTTGGAGAAGGAAGGAAGGAAAGACAGTGGACGCAAGGCACCCAATAGACTTTGAAAAGCTAGGAGCACTGCTGGAGGCACTGGAAGGTGTAACAACAGATAGATACGAGCTGCTGCTCTTTCGGGCTGCGTTCACCACGGCCTTCTTCGGGGTATTCCGTATCAGCGAGTTAGTGGCACCTGCCAGGGAAGGACTGGCCGAGCACTGCATACAGGCCAGCGACGTGACGCCCAGGGCGAAGGGAGTGGAGATGGTCCTACAGCGGTCAAAGACAGACCAGGCGTGCAAAGGGGCCATAGTCAGATTACAATGCATCCAGGATCAGAGACACTGCGCGGTATGCTGCCTGTTGGCATTCATGGCGGTACGTCCAGCGGGGTAGGGGCCACTGTTCAAACACAGCACCCAACTGAGCAAGTTTCAGTTCACAGCAGTGATGCGCCTAGCACTCAGCAGGGCGGGCCTACCGCTGAAAGGCTTTGGGTCCCACTCTTTGTGGATAGGGGCGGCCATGACCTCAGTGCAACATGGGATGTCCAAGGCAGGAATACAGGCGGTAGGAAGATGGCGCTCGCGCGCATACAAAACATACATGCGCCCCCAGCTGCTATCACCAGAGGGCGCGTGGGGCGACCCAGGAAGTGACTGCCCGTTTTTCCATTGCTCCAACAGGGAACAGACTGCACCTAGTGTGGGTGGTAGGTCACTCATTTGTCAGACGGATGGAGGCCTGGTGGAAAAACTCAGGGCGCGTACTCGGGGACAGACCGAAGCACACATGCATCCGATGGTTCGGATGGTCGGGCATGCATTGGAAGCAGCTGATGGCGGCCCTCAAAGGCCTACGGGAAGACGCAGGCCGGCAACCGAACGTTCTGATCATACACCTGGGAGAGAACGACCTAGCCGGGATGGGGCGGAGAGCGCTGCTCCTCGGGATACAAAAAGACCTCATCGAGACGTCCAGGGCGTTTGGGCGCACATCAATAATCTAGTCCGAGCTGATCAGTAGAAAGGAATGGCACGGGCGGAATCATACAAAGGGGCGGAAAACTGAAGGAAAAAGTTGAACCTCACAGTGAGCAAGTTTTGCAGGGCGAATGGCCTGGGCTCAAAAAGGCATGGGTTGATACACACAGGCCGCCCGGAGTACTACGCCAACGATGGGGTACATCTCTCCGAGCAGGGCATGAGAATCTTCTGGTCCAACCTGTGGGGCACCATGGTACTGGCGGGATGTCAGTAATAAGGCAGGACGTAGGAGGGGGAGCCGCAGGAAGATGGCAGCCTCCCTGACGGCGTGGCGAAGGGCTACGCTGAGAACGGTTGGTACAGAGGCACACCGGAGAGCGGTGCGCCAGAATAGGTCCACTCACCTTCAGATGCCGCACGGCTGGGTGAGGTGGCCTAAGGAAAGCGACTCTGGGATGCCTCACGGCTGGGTTTCATGGCTACCAAAGGAAGGGGTAGCAATCAGAGACGGCGCTCGCAGCCCACCCCCCGCCGGATGGCAGGGCACATCAAAGTCGGACAAGGTAGCGAGGCGGCCTACCTCTGGGGACAAAGGCTACCCCCTTCCCGCGCAAATGAGGCGCAAAGAAAATTCCAACCTACCAAAGAACCGTCCCAGAAGGGCCAAGAGATGATCGCAAGGAAATGTATAATGATATAACATGCAAAGTGCAAAATATAACTGTTGCCTTGTAACCCTAATAAACTGCAGCCAACAAATGATCGCCACAAGATAAAAAGTGTAGTGGCTTTCTTGGCGTGAGGGGAAATACCGAAGGGAAAGGAATGGGGTATGCATGTAGGAGTGGGGCAGAGTGCGGGGGTTATTGCAGAGGCAGGCCCCCGAAGGGGGCTCAGGAGCCGGCGCCATAACCCGGCGTCGAGCCCCCAGAAGGAAGGGGGAGGGGGGACCCAGCCTGGCGTGAAAAAGAAGGCACCTAGCAAGGTGTGGGGGAAAGCCCACAAGGCCCCCCCATGTCGCCGCGGCCAATGGGGGGGGGGGGCACGTGGGATTCAAACCCCCCAATCACAAAAGTGGCGCGAACCCAGAAAGCCAGTCGTGGGGGCTTAATAGCGGGGCTCCCCCAGGTAGGCTCCTAGCATCCAGGAGCGAGGGAGCATCGCGACGGAAGAACGAAGAGCTTGTCCCACCCACCCACACCAAAGGAACAGTGATGTCGCAGGGCTGAGGAGGGCAAACGACATGACGAAGGGCTACGCTGAGAACGGTTGGTACAGAGGCACACCGGAGGGCGGTGCACCAGATAGGTCCACTCACCTTCAGATGCCGCACGGCTGGGTGAGGTAGCCTAAGGAAAGCGACTCTGGGATGCCTCACGGCTGGGTTTCATGGCTACCAAAGGAAGGGGTAGCAATCAGAGACGGCGCTCGCAGCCCAGCCCCCGCCAGATGGCAGGGCATAACAAAGTCGGACAAGGTAGCGAGGCGGCCTAACTCTGGGGACAAAGGCTACCCCCTTCCCTTACAAATGAGGTGCAAAGAAAATTCCAACCTACCAAAGAACCAGCCCAGAAGGGCCAAGAGATGATCGCAAGGAAATGTATAATGATATAACATGCAAAGTGCAAAATATAACTGTTTCCTTGTAACGCTAATAAACTGCGGCCAACAAATGACTACCACGAGACAAGAAGTGTAGTGGCTTTCTTGGCGGGAGGGGAAATACCAAAGGGAAAGGAATGGTGTATGCATTTAGGAGTGGGGCTGAGTGTGGGGGTTATGGAAAACTTCAGAGAAACCTTTGAGTAGTCCATTTTCCGGTTCACCTTTCTCCCCGAGAATGTTTTTTTCAATTCCCTAGGGCTACTGGAGAGGGGAAGAGACAAGAAGGAATAGAACACGAGAATGGAAGAAAGGGGGAGATAAAGGACAGAGGTAGAAGGGAATAGAACAAAAGATCATATGAGAGGAAGAAAGAGGGAATGGGGCAAAGAACTAGAGAAGAAAATGGTAGAGGAAGGACGAGGAAGATATAGAAGTAAAAGAAGTGGAGGACCAGAGAGGGGCAGAGAGGTGGAAGGGGATTGAGAGAACAAAGCCAAACGTAGAAAATGGAAATAGGAGAGGAGAACTAGAGAGAAAAACGCTTCACCCCACACTGCTGTTTTTTCTAAGCTCTGTAACAGGCGTCTAATTCAAAGGACAAAATAAGACTGGGAATGGAGAACTAGTAAGGGGCTAGAGGCAGGAGAAGGAGTGGGAGAGGAAAGAGAGAAGAAGAATACAGGAGACAGAGGAGGACTGTCATTTTATTGAGGAGAAAGAGAAAGTAAGAGTGTTGGGAAGACAAGGATGTCAGGGAAGAGAGAGCAACAGACAAAGGTGGATTGAACGTGGGAGAGTGGAAGGGGGAACAAAAGGGGAAACAAAGCAAGGAGGGAAAAGGAGGACGGTGGGGGAAAAAGAAAGGAGGAAGAAAGGGACAGACCATAAAAAAAAGCAGAATTGAATGAAATGTAGAAGATGAAGAGAGGGAGATGCAAAGCAGAAAAAGAAAACAGTGAGGGAAAGGAGAGTAGGAAATATATGAAACGGTGAATGGGAAAAAAGAGGCTTCAAGAGTACGCAACAAAGTAGAAAGGAAGGGAAAGTGGAAGAAAAAGGGATACAAAGGAGTCGTAATAAGTAGGGAAGCAAGATGGATGAAGAAATAGATAACAACAAACAGAAAAAAACAAAGAAAGGGAAGTGTAACAGTGAGAATGAGGAACATTTGGGGACGCTGTGAAAATTAACAGAAAATGGAATGAAATAAACTATCGAACGCAGCAAAGGAAACAAACAAAGTGAAACATTATATAGATGGAAATTTAAGTGGAATGTTCGATAGGTAGGAGGAGTGTATTTGAGAGAAGAAGACAAAAATAAAGGGGCCTAGAAAAAGGCCTTGAAAGAAAAGGAAATGGAAAAGGAGAATTCAAAGAGACGGAATGGGAAAAGGTTAGATCAGGCCAACCAAGACCGATAGTAAAACTGAAACAGAGATATCGAAATATATTAAAACAGAAACTTCCACACATCACAACAACCTAGTATACTGATTTTCAGATATTTAAACAATCAGTCTACCTCAGTTAGTACACCCCAAGAAATTCACAGAAAAACAGTCACATCAAGATATCAAAAGCCTCCATTTTTTCTTAGTATAACCCAGAAATGGACATTTGATAAGATGTGACAAATCAAAGAGCCCCTCCCTTTTCAAAGACCAGCCCAGAAGCGGATGACCAAGTATTCAACCACAAACACACACAGAGGAATCAAAGGAGATATCATCCTTAACATAGTGCAGTCGGGGAGAGATGATCATTTGTTAAACCGTAAATGCAGGAAATTGGAGGTGGGTGATCCCACAAATGAACAGGGATAGCCAAGCCGACACTGATCCCAATGGTCGACTCTGGCTCAAAGAGCCAATGCGCGAGATGAGCCTTGAAAATATTTTGCGTGTTAATCTTGAAACAAAGAATATGTTAGACAATTATAAGAATTAATCAAAATTCAAAATAGTGTATTTCTTTAACACGCAGAAGTGTTTCACCTTAGTACTGCAGATTGTGTGAGAAGTATTTATTAAAAGTGAAAGTTTTTAAACATGAACTGAGAAACATTCCTTTCCCGCCTTCATGACAGTGGTATTAATGAATTGAGGAAAGTCAGGGGTTATGTGTATCCTATAGGTGGTCTAGGTTCATATTATGGATGGAGCAACGCCATAGGTTTCTAGCAACCACAAGAGAGGTGTTTGTACTTTGCAAATCCTGGATAAAAAGGAGTGAAACAATGTATTTGCCTAGGATTATACAATTTGTTCAAGAAGGGAAACTGGCATTCATTCCAGATTATACAGTGTACAATGTGCAATACAGCCGGTAGATGGGCAACTCTTTCTGACATCAAAGGTTAATGCTTTATCTTTTATTTTTGGAGGGTGATTGATAGGCAGAATTCAAACTTTATTTTTGCAGTTTCTCATACCGCCAACCTGGTCTTACCTTCACAATATTACACGTTTGCTTGGCATATAGAGATTTGCTAGGATTCACAAAATGCTGAGCTGAGGCCAGCTTTGAACCTGGTTCCCCATGTTGCATGGTCAGCAGCTGTAGCCACTGAGCAGCATCACCGCCTGTGAAAGATCAGCTCATTTTGGGCTTGATGTTCCCGTAGGACCTCAATCTGAGAAAGCCTGGCGCGAGCCAGGCTTGGATTTGCAGTGGTTCAGCCACCTCTACAGGAAATCAAAGCTGACCTTTACCCTCACATGCCTCAACCGAAGCAGGGACAGGTGGCCTAGTGTGAAATCTCATGTCAGGGGGTTCAAGGAGACCCTCCTCTAGAAGAATAAACTAGGAAGAGATAGATGGTCAGGAGTGAACCCTCACAATGTAGAAATCAGAGACCTCCACCTCCTACAGACTTACCCAGCAGAGAGCAGATAGCTGGAGAGCAACTACAGACCCAGGAATTGTAGGAGACACATTCCTTACAGAGTGCAAGAGGGGAGGGATGACCACTTATGAAATCACTGACCCGGGATTCAAGCCCTCCCCCAACAAAGACCGTCGCAGGCAGGGGTCAATGGCCAAATGTGAAACCTTAAATCCAGGGAATCAAGCAAAACCCTTCTCCTCTCACAGACTGGCTCAAGGGGCAGGAAGATTAGGGGCAGATAGGCAGGCGTGAAACATTTCATCAAGAAAGAACAATGAGAACCTGCTCTCTCAACGACAGGGCCAGATGGCCAGGTGTTAATCCTCATTGGCCAGGTGTTAATCCTCGAATCCAATCAAAGAAGACCCTTACCCTCACATGCCTGAGGCCGGGCGGGGACAGATGGCCTAGTGTTAATCCTCATTGGCCAGTTGTTAATCCTCGTATACAATCAAAGAAGACCCTTACCCTCACATGTCCGAGGCCGGGCGGGACAGATGGCCTGGTGTTAATCCTCATTGTCCAGGTGTTAATCCTTGTATCCAATCAAAGAAGACCCTTACCCTCACATGTCTGAGGCCGGGCGGGGACAGATGGCCTGGTGTTAATCCTCATTGGCCAGGTGTTAATCCTCATAGCCAATCAAAGAAGACCCTTACCCTCACATGTCTGAGGCCAGGCGGGGACAGATGGCCTGGTGTTAATCCTCATTGGCCAGGTGTTAATCCTCATAGCCAATCAAAGAAGACCCTAACCCTCACATGTCTGAGGCCGGGCGGGACAGATGGCCTGGTGTTAATCCTCATTGTCCAGGTGTTAATCCTCGTATCCAATCAAAGAAGACCCTTACCCTCACATGCCTGAGGCCGGACAGGGACAGATGGCCTGGTGTTAATCCTCATTGTCCAGGTGTTAATCCTCACATCCAATCAAAGAAGACCCTAACCCTCACATGTCTGAGGCCGGGCGGGGACAGATGGCCTGGTGTTAATCCTCATTGGCCTGGTGTTAATCCTCGTATCCAATCAAAGAAGACCCTAACCCTCACATGCCTGAGGCTGGACAGGGACAGATGGCCTGGTGTTAATCCTCATTGGCCAGTTGTTAATCCTCGTATACAATCAAAGAAGACCCTTACCCTCACATGCCTGAGGCTGGACAGGGACAGATGGCCTGGTGTTAATCCTCATTGGCCAGTTGTTAATCCTCGTATACAATCAAAGAAGACCCTTACCCTCACATGTCTGAGGCCGGGCGGGACAGATGGCCTGGTGTTAATCCTCATTGTCCAGGTGTTAATCCTCGTATCCAATCAAAGAAGACCCTTACCCTCACATGTCTGAGGCCAGGCGGGGACAGATGGCCTGGTGTTAATCCTCATTGGCCAGGTGTTAATCCTCATAGCCAATCAAAGAAGACCCTTACCCTCACATGTCTGAGGCCGGGCGGGACAGATGGCCTGGTGTTAATCCTCATTGTCCAGGTGTTAATCCTCGTATCCAATCAAAGAAGACCCTAACCCTCACATGCCTGAGGCCGGACAGGGACAGATGGCCTGGTGTTAATCCTCATTGTCCAGGTGTTAATCCTCACATCCAATCAAAGAAGACCCTAACCCTCACATGTCTGAGGCCGGGTGGGGACAGATGGCCTGGTGTTAATCCTCATTGGCCTGGTGTTAATCCTCGTATCCAATCAAAGAAGACCCTTACCCTCACATGTCCGAGGCCGGGCGGGACAGATGGCCTGGTGTTAATCCTCATTGGCCAGGTGTTAATCCTCGTTTCCAATCAAAGAAGACCCTTACCCTCACATGTCTGAGGCCGGGCGGGGACAGATGGCCTAGTGTTAATCCTCATTGGCCAGGTGTTAATCCTCATAGCCAATCAAAGAAGACCCTTACCCTCACATGCCTGAGGCCGGACAGGGACAGATGGCCGGGTGTTAATCCTCATTGTCCAGGTGTTAATCCTCACATCCAATCAAAGAAGACCCTAACCCTCACATATCTGAGGCCGGGCGGGGACAGATGGCCTGGTGTTAATCCTCATTGGCCAGGTGTTAATCCTCGTATCCAATTAAAGAAGACCTTTACCCTCACATGCCTGAGGCTGGACAGGGACAGATGGCCTGGTGTTAATCCTCATTGGCCAGGTGTTAATCCTCACATCCAATCAAAGAAGACCCTAACCCTCACATGTCTGAGGCCGGGCGGGGACAGATGGCCTGGTGTTAATCCTCATTGGCCAGGTGTTAATCCTCGTATACAATCAAAGAAGACCTTTACCCTCACATGTCCGAGGCCGGGCGGGACAGATGGCCTGGTGTTAATCCTCATTGGCCAGGTGTTAATCCTCGTTTCCAATCAAAGAAGACCCTTACCCTCACATGTCTGAGGCTGGGTGGGGACAGATGGCCTAGTGTTAATCCTCATTGGCCAGGGGTTAATCCTCATATCCAATCAAAGAAGACCCTAACCCTCACATGCCTGAGGCTGGACAGGGACAGATGGCCTGGTGTTAATCCTCATTGGCCAGGTGTTAATCCTCATAGCCAATCAAAGAAGACCCTTACCCTCACATGTCTGAGGCCGGGCGGGACAGATGGCCTGGTGTTAATCCTCATTGTCCAGGTGTTAATCCTCGTATCCAATCAAAGAAGACCCTAACCCTCACATGCCTGAGGCCGCGCGGGGACAGATGGCCTAGTGTTAATCCTCATTGGCCAGTTGTTAATCCTCGTATACAATCAAAGAAGACCCTTACCCTCACATGTCTGAGGCCGGGCGGGACAGATGGCCTGGTGTTAATCCTCATTGTCCTGGTGTTAATCCTTGTATCCAATTAAAGAAGACCTTTACCCTCACATGCCTGAGGCTGGACAGGGACAGATGGCCTGGTGTTAATCCCCATTGGCCAGGTGTTAATCCTCACATCCAATCAAAGAAGACCCTTACCCTCACATATCTGAGGCCGGGCGGGGACAGATGTCCTGGTGTTAATCCTCATTGGCCAGGTGTTAATCCTCGTATCCAATTAAAGAAGACCTTTACCCTCACATGCCTGAGGCTGGACAGGGACAGATGGCCTGGTGTTAATCCTCATTGGCCAGGTGTTAATCCTCACATCCAATCAAAGAAGACCCTAACCCTCACATGTCTGAGGCCGGGCGGGGACAGATGGCCTGGTGTTAATCCTCATTGGCCAGGTGTTAATCCTCGTATACAATCAAAGAAGACCTTTACCCTCACATGTCCGAGGCCGGGCGGGACAGATGGCCTGGTGTTAATCCTCATTGGCCAGGTGTTAATCCTCGTTTCCAATCAAAGAAGACCCTTACCCTCACATGTCTGAGGCTGGGCGGGGACAGATGGCCTAGTGTTAATCCTCATTGGCCAGGGGTTAATCCTCATATCCAATCAAAGAAGACCCTAACCCTCACATGCCTGAGGCTGGACAGGGACAGATGGCCTGGTGTTAATCCTCATTGGCCAGGTGTTAATCCTCATATCCAATCAAAGAAGACCCTTACCCTCACATGCCTGAGGCTGGACAGGGACAGATGGCCTGGTGTTAATCCTCATTGGCCAGGTGTTAATCCTCATAGCCAATCAAAGAAGACCCTTACCCTCACCTGAGGCTGGACAGGGACAGATGGCCTGGTGTGTCCCCTTGTCTGATCATGACTGCATGTGAATGACACCCCTCATTGGTGCTGGTGAAGGATAGCAAACTCTTTAGGCAGCAGGGATTGGCTGGAGTACTTGTACTGCGGGTCAGCCATATGTTTACCTACTTTACTCATGACCAGAGCCTGGAATTATGCAATTCAGGGGCTATGACATTTTTTGTATGATTATGGATTTACAGAACTTGCACACATCATATGTTACATAATTTGCAGATTAAAAAAATTGTTTCTAAAGACTCAGCCACATATGTTCCTTCGCAGTCACAGGTCCTTTGTAAATATTAACTGGTTACCTTTCAGTTGCTGATTGCTGTGGTTAGATGTTAAACTGATAGTAATAAGTTGCATTTAGCGTCTATAAATGATAAAAAAGTGAAGTAATCCTGCCACAAAATGTGCAGCATTATGCCACATAATTTGCCTTTTATTCCCGCCTAATTTGGCCAAATTGGTAACATACTTTCTTTTCCCCTGCTACATTTTTCCTGGAGCCCTGCTCATGGGGAGTGCTAGATAGAAGAACCGTTTCAACAATCTGTGAAAGAGGGTGGTTGCCAGGCTGCCCTTTCCAGTGAACCATCCCACCAAAGACGTATAAATCCAGAACTTCATCTGAGCAAAGACCAGGGGACTCGTTTTCCTTCATATATCACTTTTAAGCAAATTGTCTGTAGGCTCGCGCGTGTGCAGAGAGGATAAAATCACCTTTTCTGTTCATTTCTGACTTGTCTTCTAGCTACATCTCAGAGAGGCAGAAAAGAGTCCCTTGGGGTGGTTTACTGAACTCCTCCGTCTGCTCTGCAGAATTCCATCAAACAGCAAATGTCATGAGAGCTTTCCTGGCAGCCCTCCCCAGTTTCTATTTGTGGGCAGGGTGGAGTGTGAGGCAGATCTAAAGTCCTTTGCATGTTTGTCCAGCAGGGGTCTCAGAGGGGCTGTCTGGCGACAGGAGAGAGAGAAAGAGAGAAAGAGAGAAAAAGAGAGAGAGAGAGAGAGAGAGAGAGATGTGAGTGAGAGATGTGAGTGAGTGCAAGCAATCTGTGTCACAAAATGTCTTGCCTGGCTGTCCGGGTGAAGTAAATAAAAGTGACTGGTGGGATTAGAGCAGTAGCGGCTCCTCAAGGGAGTGCTGCGGGGCGGGTGAGGGCTAGGGTGGGGGTAGTAAACTCCGGCATACGCTCGAACGGAGGTAAGTATATATATATAAATAAATAAAACAAATTACATTGCGCGGGCTTCAATGCAAAATGGTGATGCAGTGCACGCAATGTAATTTGTTTGATATATTTCTATCTTTACTTACCTCTGTTCGGCTGTATGGCGGAGTTTACTACCCACCACTCTGCCCCTCCCCTGCCCCGCCCCACCACCCTGCAGCACTCCCTCGAGGACCTGCTACTGGATTAGAGCCACTTCAGTGAGGGCTCACAAGTGCCTAGGACTGTGGCATGGAGTGATCACGACTGACCGCAGCGTGAGCAGACGCCATTGCGGTTGAGAAGATTCCTGAGACCCAGGGCCACAGTCTGTTGCCTTCTGTCCTCCTTTACAGACTAGGACCAACTATGGGCCGGTACTTGCTAGGTCAGCTGCTGGGCAGCCTCGAGGGAAGGAGGGCCCTGCTTGCTGTGGAGAGCAGTGCCACAGAGTGCCCTACCGAGGCGACCCTTCCTAGAACAGTGCAGCAGGTTTAGGATTAGTTTGAGGTCTGTGTTGTCCTAGGAGAAAATGCACCCAGGATTTGTGCACAGACCGCCAGACTCATGGGGGCGCGGCAGTGGCGGTCTCCCAAACGCCCGATTGTGAGTTGGGATGCCAAAGCCCGGCTGCAGACGCCAGGGAACGCCGCTGTCAGGAGGCCACAATATGCTCAGTTGTGCCAAGCATATTACGAGTTTCCTTTTCACCAGTGGAGTCATGGAGGTTCTTACTCCATGTACACCATGGCGGAGAGGAAAAAAAGGGGTCCCCTGTGCCTCCTCTGCATGTGGATGCGCACAGGGGGCACAACATGTGCCCCCGTGTGTGCATGCACCCCAGTTCCTGCAAGGCCTGGCCCTTTCAATCCATGCCTTTCAGGAACTATTTTGGCATTCCCCTTGCAGTGCCCATTTTCAGGGCACCACTGTGAGAACATCAAAAACAAAGCCTGCTAGACATGTGAATAACTCATAATCTGGCGGGCGGCCTCACCACAGCGTTGTCAGTGCAGCAGTGGGGCGGGCCTGGCACTGCACCGCCAAACTCGTAATCAGGCCCTTAAAGTTGTCTCTAGGCAAGTCCTAATACAACTGAAAGAAATGTAATTTCTCTTATTCCCTTAATGCACTTCGCACCTAGCTGTTGAGTCATGGGCCACCGTGATATCTGTAATCTCACTCTCTAGGTATCACTGCCAAGAAGTTGAAGTGCTCCCAGGGAGCAGACTAGACTTGGTTGGAGCTAGGGTGATCCCAAACATGTGAAGCCTTTAGCTTTCGAGCTGCAACACACAGTTGGAACATTTCGACCAAACTGGGGGACAGGAAGTCCTTGCAATGTTCTTTTAATGGTTTGGGATTTTCAGAACAATACATGTTCACTTATTTGGGAGCTGCATGAGATAACTTCACAGTTCCAATAGCTCTGATTTAATGCACTCACTCAATGCTGGTTACGAATGTAAGGGTGTGCGAAATTTGCATAATTTCCTTTCGTATAATTAAATCAAATTTCTGGAAAATTATATGAAATTATGTGGACCACAAGCCCAGCATTTAGCACTATTTTCTAGCGCGCAACGTGTCATTGTGTCCATTTTGGATGTATCGGCACATTTTGCACTAAAAAGTGCTATATCCCACATGACAAGAACAGCAGCCGCTCCCATTCCTCTTGCTAACATTGTTCCCATTCTCCTGCAATTGTATTTGTTCCCCAAACATATCGAAAACAATGCAATATTGAGTAAAGGTGTGATTTCAGACATTTTGCATACCAAGTGTAATGTGAATTCCGTAAATTTCAGGCAATTGCACAGGCTTAATGAAATGTTGCCCATCCTAGGGGTCCATTAGGATGGCGGACGGATCGCCGCCGCCATGCAGGCGGTGGCGATCCGTCCGCCATCCCTGCCCGTCCGCCACCTTTCTTCCCCCGCCATATTACGATGGCGGGGGGGGGACCGTGGCGGAGGGAAAGACCGTCCGCCGCTTTTCTGCCACGGTCGGCTTGCGACCGTGGCGGAAAAGGCCTGATATGGTGGCGGTGTCTATCAGACACTGCCAGCCATATTAGGATGGCCGGTGAGGAATGCCTTTCCGTGGCGGCAATGCCGCCACGGAAAGGCACACAGTCTTTGCGTTGGGGGCCCGTTGTAGGCCCCCAGGGTGATGGGGGGTGAGGAGTGCACATGGGGGGTACCTATGATACCCCCCAGCATTTCAATGTACACCATGAGAGGCACCGCGCGGTGCCTGTCATGTTGTGCATTGAAATGTACAACGTGCTTTTTTTGCATTGCAGCGGCCGGTGCTTCAAGCACCGTCAGCCGCAATGTAAAAAATGTGGGATGCACCCGCCACTGTGGCGGATGCATCCTAATTGGGGGCACAGTTCCTCTGCCCTTGTGGCGGACAGTACCGCCCCCGACAGGATGGCGGACGAACTTTGTCCGTCCGCCATCCTAAAGGACCTCCTAGTTAGGATGAGAGGGCTCCCGAATCTCATGAATAAAATATGCACCTAGGAAGTCCCAAATAAGAGTTGGTACTCACTGCTCAGTCGTTGGGCCCAGGGGAACAGTTGCTGTCTAGTTTCTGGCGTCAAAGGAGCCACACTTTAACTTGGTTCACATTAATGTTGAACTAGGATTCACAGTGCCAGAGGGGAGGGTGCCTGCCCGGCAAAGTCATCATTCTGGGCCTACTCAACTGCGAATTCGCTATGTCCCAGGGCCACAATTCTGGTCACTGAAGCACCAGTGTTAACATACCGAGGTTGCTGTATGGTCTACGTGCCCCATTCTTCAATCAATCAATTAATCAGGAATTGTAGAGCAACGCTGCTTCACCCGTCAGATGTACATAGTATAAGGGGGTTCTCTATAGTGAGCTCGTCTATATACCTTGATAAGGATTCAACAATAGTGGAGTTGCTCACTATTTGAGTAATCAATATTTCTGGAAATCAACTTAATTTGCCTTTATTTTGGTGGTAATAGGATTGCGCCAATCCTGCTCATTGTATACAGTCTGTTTATAAAATCTCCACTAATAAACATATATACAATGAACACAACAAGTACACAATTGCATATATCAAAATCGTCCTTGTAGATAATTTGTTGAGGTGTCTCTAAATTATTTGCGGAAACATAGACCACCTAGTGAGAGCTCCTCCGCTTTTTCAGTGCCGACCCCTTTGGGAAGCACAGTCTGGCCCCCAAGGTTCGTGGTCGTGACCTATGCAGGAGTACATTCTTCGCACAAACACTCAAGACAGGCAACCACAGCAGCAGGACCTCAGGGGACTTACTGACGCCTGATCCCAGACTCAGTGACATGAAGATCTCATAGATCCAGATTCCTGGAAACATGAATGAAGGTCTTTACATCTTCAAGTAGGATGTGGAAGAGGCTTCATTCACAGTGTTGACTCGAAGGGGATAATATGTATTCAGCACTCAGGGAAGCTGGACAGCGACTCTGCTCCAATCAGGCCAGGCACAGAGCTCATTGTTCACGCAGCCAACCAGGTGGGAGAGAAAATGCAACTTTTTCCTACTAACTGAACTACAGGAAAACTACCTGAAACTGAAAAGGCATGTTCATTCTACTTTGCAAGTGTCATAAACAAAGGCAGTTTGACTAACCTTGCGTAGCAGTGTACAGCAGGAGCGATGATGAAGCTAGTTCTTCCCTTCCCTATAAGTGGTGCCTCGTGGGAGCCATATGAATACACACTCCACAGAGAGGACCACCCCCGGGGAAGGGGAAAAAATGGAGAAATAAAATATAACAGAGCGGCAGCCAGAAACCATCTACAGCAAGAGATGACAGGGTAGGTGATCTCTCTAAATGTCTGTATTCCGTTTCCTGCAGAAAGACACAAGGAACACACATCAGTACTCCCCCTGCCCCTATGAGCATTCACGATATCAAAGGTGTATGAATAATCACTCACTTATAAGGGCTGCCACAAACACTCTGTAGAAAAAGTCACAAAAGGTAAAAATAAAGTAATAAGAAAAATAAGAACAGAAGGCACTGGTATTCACAGTTCTGGCAAGTAAAAGCCTCAGCTTCACAGTATCCTAGTGTCGATAAGAGAAGGAGTCTACTTATCTACAAACGACGTGTCCTCTTGGCTCTTGATGCAGAGAAAGCAGGAAAATCAAATAAAGGGTTCCGCCTCTTTCCCGACACTCGGTACTCCTTTGTTAAATGAATCCGAGCCTTTTAAGCGGCTCCGTGTGGTAGCGCATAAAATGAGCGCCACTATTGAATAGAAACGAGGAAAACAAAGTCTCAAGCGCTAGTTACTGCACTAGCGATTACTAGTGATCCAAAGAATAACAAAACCAAATCCTAGCGATGCGCTTGGCGTGGTTCCCCGTTGTAAGGGAAGCGTGAAAGGTCTCGGGAACGCCCAGCGCGTTCCGCGAACCGCTTCCCGCAGATAAGATTCGCCAAACAGAAATAGCACAGCTACTGCCCGTTCGACAGCGGAAAAGTCACGAACTTCAAGGGATTCTCATGGATCGGTGAAATGGCAAGTCTGCTTCACTCCAAACAGGAACTGCAAAGACTCAGGTGACAAGCACTGGAGTACTGGAGGGAGGAGCATATATAGGAAGTAATGCGAAAGGAGGAAGAGAGATAGAAGACAGACCAGTACGCAGGCATTCTGGGATATCTAGTCAGAAGGTCTAAGAGGCTGAGATCGTGACAGCAAGTCAGAAAGCATACCCCATAAGGAGCAGCTTCCCTTCTTCGACACAGCATCTTCACAGGTTAATTTTGGCTCTCTATGGAGATAGTTGGCTTGGCGAGAACTTGTGTGTCCACCTCAACCAAATAAGACGAGGTGGAGGCGCTTTTCACCTAACCCTCCAGAGAATGTGAAGAATGTTCAAATTATGAGGGTTACCTGGATTTTCACTTGGAGGGTTCAATGTACCTCAGTGGAGGGATAAAGCAAAACTGGATGCCTCTTTATGCAAACTATGGCTACCACATAAGTCATTGATGAAGCATTATCTCTCGCGAGAACAGTAGGTCCACAATTTTTAAATTGTCTTTATGTAGGGCTTACTACCCCTGACGAGCAGTAGGGGCCTCATTTCTCCCAGCAAAAGCCTACAGCAATGGACGTCATTTAGAGGTCACCAGGGATCGCAACTGCGACCCCTGGCATGAGTCTTGCAACCCCTGGCGCTGCCCTTGCGACCCCTGACATCAGAGGGTCTCAAAGGCAGTGATGCTGTGAAATATTTTAAGCCTTTTATTTCATACCAGTCTCCACAAGTGGCTTTTTTGGAAACCTACTGGACCCCTCTGAATGCATTAAACTGTTGCCTTTTGTACGTATCTGCAGTTTGTTTCCTGGCGACAAGCCAACATGTCCTTTCTGACTCGATCCACCATCAAACCTGGGAGGTGTAAACTACTTTGTGCTCTGTAGGGTGACAGTACTGGTGTCACGAAGCACATGAAAATGATGAGTCCAAGAATACATGCGTTTGCATTTTTTAAAATTTAAAATATGGCTTGGATAGGCCCCTCTGCTGCTTCTGCATTGAATTTGAAGGGGAGGTGCACAAGGCCCAAACTTCAGAGGCACAGCTGACTTTCTTGATGGTCCAGTCCATGATATTGAAAAACCTTCCATCTGAACTGCACAAGAGTTGAGAAGAATGACATGCCACTATCCAGTGTTACCTAAAAGCAAGCAGCAGGTAGGAGTGACATTCCCTGTTATTTATTAGTTGCTGAGTTAAGCGACCAAAGATGTGCACTATTGACATGCAGAGCTGCAAGAAAGCCTTATGTTAGTGGATTTAAATGTGCCGAAAATTGCTTCGACGTAGGCCCATGTCATGGGTAAGATCATTAGCTTGTGTGTCTTTATAGCCAAATGCATTTTGCTTGGTGGCATTTTCATACCTATGGTTACGGTGTTAAGGGTGAAATTAAAAGTTCCAGGCTACAAAATGCTGCAATGCAGGCCTTTTTAAAAGGGATCACACATTATCTTGAAGCTACTAGACATCTGTGTGCTGTTCTCACTACTTTTGTATGGCTTAGCCAGTGCTGGCTTTTAAGTGGTGCGAGCTGTGCCACTGCACTGGGTGCCGAGGTCAGGGGGGTGCCATTTTTGCTCCAAAATCAGCGCCATTCGCATTTTCGAAAAGCCTGCACTGTTGAACTCTGTTGTCTCTCTTTCTTTTCCATGATGTTAATCTTTGTAGAAATAGAAGCGAGAACAGTGTTAAACAAATCACAAGGATGCATATTATCAAGGGATTTATCTCTGCTTTTTTGGCTTTAAAAGCCAAGAAAGCGGAGATAAAATTATCTCCCTATCAGCAACAGGGTGCTAACACGCAAATTCGCATGTTAGCACCCTTTTTCTCTACGCTTCCCCTTGCATCTCTAATGAGATGCAAAGGGGGCGTTCCAGAGAAAAATAATAGGAGAAATGTTGTTAAGCGACATTCCTCCTATTATCAAGGATTTCGCTAACCTTGTTAGTGATAAAAAAAAGCAGCGATAACCGCGGTTAGTGCTGCTTTTTTTACACCTGGTATTTTCCTGACTTAGCCATGATATCCTATGGAAGGTGGATATCATGGCTAAGTTTGTGAGCCTCTATCATCAAGCTAACGCCAAACTTCGAGAGATTATCGTTGGTTTTCCAGCGATAATCTCACATTTGGCAGTTAGCGCGAGGATTTTTATCACTTCTGAGATAAACCTTGCTAATAGCAAGTTATCTCTGCCATAATTTCTGGTGATGCTTAGTGATAAAAAATTTGTTGCTAAGCATCGTTAGCGAAAAATATCGCTAATCGTTGGTAATATGCCCCAAGGTGCTCTTATGTTCCCACCACCTGGGGATGCAAATTAACTTGTTTGTGTCCCAGGACCATCAATCTGGCAGTGCACGAAAGCGCTACCAATGACATTCCTGCAAACATTATTGTACCGAGCCCATCCCGCGGCAGTGAAAGTCGTGCGGAGTCGGAGAGTCAGGTGTGTCAAGATATGGGCTGGTTGGCCTACCCTGCAGAGTGCTTCTGTTGCACATGAGTTCCCTAGGTGGCCAGCAGGTTTATTAAGATAAGATTAGTGGTCGAAGTGTCCACTTCTGCTCTGCCACCGTCAGCTGCCCACCTCTTTCTTCCTCCTACTCTTTCTCTCTCTTGCTGTCTCTCTCTCTGTCTCGCTCCTCCTCATTTGCTCAAAACCGTGACTTCAATAAACGTCTCTTACCCTCTTTTTCCTCTACTTTCCTTCATTTGTTCCCCTGTGAAATGGATCTAAAAAAGAAAGAAACACTTTTGCTAAGTGTTTTGCAGACTGTATACTCTTGCAACGCCGGGTGAAACACTCTCATGTGTGCTTAACCACCATGATATCACAAGCCCCGGGTTCTGGGCACCTTGCACATGAACATTAAAAGTTTGCAAGGACTTTACCCGACCCGCTCATAGCAATATCACTACATTGGCATTGGAGAATGTATATATTTTATCTTTGTGCTAATCGTGAGGCTACCCGGTTGTATCCTGTTACACTTTACTATTACTCGACAGGTACGCGTTGGATTTGTGTTTTCGTCATACACTGCCATTCATCACCTGCTTCGTATCTGAGAGGCGAGATCCATGCAGTTAAGGGCATGGGTTAAAACATTATTAAATCCTTTGTTTCATACAATGTACCATTTGACCACTCAGTATTTGAGTGCCTTTCTCTTGGGATTTCTGCAGCCGCCGCCCGTGCAGGTAAGAGCGGTGGGGCTGGGTTGGAGGGGGATTCGACAGACGACTACGAGAGGAAATTAAATAAATAATTACTTTTTCCCTTGTTGTCATCTGTTGAAATACCCCCCACCTGGCCCCACTGCCCCACCTTTCTTACCTGCACGGGCCGCTGCTGTTTTTCTACTACGGCATCCAAACATATCATACGACAATGAACATATGGCTAAAACAAGGCAGACCTAATAGGTCTGCTAATGCTTGCTAGTAGTATCAGATAAATAATGTTTTCATTGTGAATAATCAGAATTGAAAATGTTTCAATTCTGAAAATATGAGACTGAATCAAACATTATTAAGTCTGTAGAATGGTTAGTGGGCACCTCGACCACTAATCTTTTCTTAATAAACCTGCTGGCATGACTAAGGCACTCGGAAGACCACTAACCATTCCACTTCTGCTCTGCCACTGTCAGTTGCCACCCTCTTTCTTCCTCTTCCTCTTTTCCCTCTCTTTCTGTCGCTCACTCTCGCTGCTCCTCACTTGCTAAAAACCATGGGGCCACATTTATGAGAAATGACGCATCGCTGCGTGAAAGCAGCAATGCGTCACTTCTCAGTGCGCACTCCTTGCGACATTCCTGATGCGTCATATTTAATGTATGACGCATCATGTCGCAAGGAGTTACAGATACGTCAGTATTTCTGACGTATCTGTAAGCGCAAAAGTGACGCATTGCTGGAGTGTGTCACAAAAGTGACGCAACTCCAGCAATGCGCCCTTTCACATGGGGCAAGCCCCATGTGAAAGGGCCTGCGTCAGTCTTACGCCAGCTGTGAGGCAGGCGCAAGATTTTGACGCAACGGCGTCCTAAAAGTGACGCAGTGAAATCTCATAGATTTCACTGCGTCACTTCTACGACCCTTCCTTGCGTCAATACACCCCCCTTGCATATATTATACCAGGCGCAGGTATAATGTGGCGCAGGGGTTTACAAAGTGACGCATCTACCTAGATGCGTGACTTTGTAAATATGACTCAACAAGGTGCATTTTTTACACCACTGGTGCGTCACAAAGAGTGACGCAACGGCGGCGTAAAAGTGACGCATGGCCTCATAAATGAGGCGTATCATCAATTGGTGGAGGGAGAGAGAGTAGAGATCCTTTCAATCTCCTTTCAATAATTATAAATCAATGTGGAAAGGATCACTGGTCCTGCATAAATGAGGCCCCATAACTTCAATAAACATCTCTTACCTCTGTTTCCTCTACTTTCCTTCATTTGTTCACATGTGAAATTGATCTAAAAAAGAAAGAAACACTTTTGCTGGAAATGTCTTTTTCTGACACTTTTCTGTTCTAACGTGCAGCCTCTGGATGAAGAAATATGAAAAAGAAATAAATAACTTAATAAAGCATGACAGATCAGTCGCAAAGTGGCCAGATTGATAATATTCACACCCACAAACATTAGTGCCACTTAACAAAGTTTTAATTTCAAACAGGGGGTGGTGATGGACAGAGTATCTGAGTTAATCAGAACTTAACAAAGTTTGTCAGTGAAGTGCTACTTTAGTTTTCTCATTTTTCTTTGAACAGTATTGCTTTTTCCATGTAGGGAAGTGTACCATTCCTGGAGGAATTGCAAAACCTGGTTGATGACTGGAGTGGTAAATATTTCATGTGATCCATATCAGCTGTTTTCCTTATTTTAGTTTATAAAATGTGTGCTATGGCTCTTTGTTCAGAGGTTTGGTCTCTTTAAATCATACTTAGGCTTTCCTGCTTTTAGTGTCTATTTTTGGTAAATTCTGGTGGGGTTTTTTCAGTGTTTTCAAGTGATTTCAATACCTTTAAAAAACAGTGTTTGTCAGTGGTTACACTTTTTCGCGCCATTAAAAGCTACAGAAACCGTGTTTTTCCAGTGTTAATGGAACGTTTTGCTTTTATCATTGCTGGCTTTCTGCACTGATTGTGCATGGTATATAGACAGTGTAAGTATGGTGTATATGAGGTTCAAATAGATTTTTGCAAATTAAACATATTGTAGTACATCATACAATACTTCTTCAGTGATTCTTTGAGCATGTGCGCTCGCTCTTTCCTTCCCATGTAAACTTCTGTGAAAAAGCCCTCTCAACATTAGCAGTTGAGATGGGCGATGCCAAACCAGTCAGTACACAATTTGCTAACTCTGGCTACTGACATTGCTTTCCATACCAATACTGGTTCACTTGAAGATTGCGATTCTCAGGGCAGGTTCTGCAACATTTGCGCTGATCTGAGTGCCAATGCCCTGAGAGCTATTGAAGCGGTCAAAAAGGAAGCAGCACTTTTGAAACTGCGGATGAAATTCCCCTTTACGGAAGGGATCTAGAATAGAGTACCACAATGAGGTTTCATTGACTTTAAATGCCATTGGTGGTGATGGGAGATTTCTATGCATCGTTGCAAGCCATTTTTTATACATTGGAAAATAAAAGTTCCTGCATTGCTCTTCACGATTGCTTTGCTTACCAAAAGGCAAGCACTCTAACATGGAACATGTTGCAGTGCCAAAGTCACTAAAGGTGTCGCCCAGCATACTATCAAGAAGCTGTTTGACATCTACACCAATTATGCTGAACACTTGGCAGACAAGGGTTTTTTAAGACTTTAGTCTTTTTTATTATGTCCACTACAGCAGTTATGTTTTCCTGTCAAAATCTAAGAATGCAGTAGAGTGTACTTTTTTCACATCACTATCAATATGTGACCTAAGATCCTCACATTTCTTGTCTTTGGCATCATCACTCAGCAAAAAGTCTGTAAACGGTTACCACATGGAGAATATAGCATTCATAGCTACTTGGCCTGAGAACCATCAGCTAATGGACACAGTTGGGATTACTTTCTTTGATGCCACACAAAGCACGAAATGAGAAATATTTGTGTTTTAGTTCCTGTGCATAAGAAAACAGTGCTCCAGAATGGACTAAAAAGTCAATAGCATTCCTCATTAACTCTGAAGATTGTAAAGATGTTTTCAGCATACCATCTAACAAGTGGCATGACTCTCTTACAGTGAAGCACTTCAGCTGAGGTATCAATTTTGACAGGTCATCACACAACTTTTTCATATACGTAGCGGAATCACTGGCAATACAAACAATATCATTCCAATCTTTGTTGAACTTGGAAAGAACCTTTTTTGCAGAGCATTCCAAGTGACACTGTGTTCCATGTTTTCAAAAAGTCTGGTGTCATGTTTAAACCACTATCCCGGATACATCGTGGTAGCGCTGTTTTCAAATATATCTGTCACTATACCTTGCATTGAATGTGTAAAGCCTGAGGTGTTGGCAATTTGCCTACTATCAATACTGACTCACTAGAAATTGGAGGCTGACGTGTTAAGGGTTTTTACCCATTCTCTGTGGGTAAATGTGATGACACATTTTAGGGAAGATTTTTATGAAACCAGCCATTTTACCTATCAGTGAAAGAATCAAACACAGCCAAAATATTTAATATGATTTTTATATTCCCTGATTCTCTACAGTTTATAAAATAATTAAACAAGACCTAAAACATGCTTCTAAACCCTGCATCTTTAGACCAAAGACCACAAAACTGAAAAAAAACTAAAGGAAGAATAAAAAATATTTTAGTGGCACCCCTAAACAAAAAAACCCAAGTAGAATAACGTTAGCCTATTCTTTCTTACTGCTAGCTTGTATAACAAAGTTACATAGTATTGTCCCCTTCAGGAAGAAAACAAAAGACTCTTTCACTCTCTTTTTCCTTTCTTTGAATGTTTGTGGTTGTGCAGGTGTTTTTTCAGTGTTTATATGTTTTCACTGGTGAGGGCTATTTCTCTTTCAGTGGGGTTTTATCAGTTATTCTAGGTTTAAACCTAAAACCGGGCAGCCTAATCATACTGCTCATGTTTTGTAAGGATATACGGAATGGACATTGAAACGTGTCCCTTCTGGGTGCTGTAATCATGTCCTTAACCTTTCAGGTAAAAACACTCATTGATTTCTGAATAATGAGTGTAATAGTGTTAAGGTAACCATGTTGTTCTACTTAAATTTCACATGCTTTACTTGATCTTGTATTCCTTATGAGGATTTGCTTTTTCCCGGATGCCCCCCCTTTTTTTTATTAAGCAACATATTACTCTTGTTTAGTGCATAATTTGAATTGAGTCGCATCCAGGTGTTTATAGCGGGGCACAATTGGGTTGTAGATGAAGGCAGTGCGAGTTTCTTGGAACAGAATGATGTTCAGTGGGAGAGAGGATGTGGCACTATGGACAGAGCTGCCAAAGTTGGAACTGGGGAACTAGTACAGCCTTCATGAACAGTCCACCAGACCACTCTCCTGAGGAAGCACATTCCTATGCTAGACCTTAGGAGAGCTGGTGTCTTAGCACTTTGAAGTCACTTCCACTACAATCCATACTGAAGTTCACCTCCAGTCTTTCGGGCAGGTCTTTAAAGCCGCACACCCTAGAGCCACAGTGACTCTGTCACTGAGGTCACATTACCCTTGAGGCCAGTCTGTCTCACCCATTGGTACCTCCCTTGGCCTTGTTTCAGCAGGAGTAGTGAAACTTACCAGGGATCGGCAATGTAGTATACGCACGCAGACCAAACTCAGGGACATATTTACAAGGGAATGGTGAAGCTATAAAATGTTAATAATTATATAAACAAGATATATATATTGTTTTAGGATATAATATAAAAGTTATATTTGGCTGATGCTGTCTTAATATCTGTTCCCCATCTAATCCTTATTTCATTTACATATTTGAGCATACATTTTGCATACTCTAAAATGTATCCTGTTTAATATATGGTTGAGAAACCATACAACCCATCACAAAAATATTGTTTGTTTGGGGGGGGGGGGCAACAAAGATTAGCATACAGGGCACCACAACCCCTAAAGCGGGCCCTGGACTTAGCAATGCAAGCTGTATCATACTCGATTCCCAATTACATGATTAGGTACACTGTTCAACTCAGATCTCAAATATAAATGAACATTATAATGGGAAATGCGCTTGATGGCGATATCCGTGATTTGTCTATTTGACTCATGATAAAGGGTTAATGTTTCCGCTGCAAAGCACAAGGTAATATGTGTTTTATGTAGATTGCTCAGTGGGTTAATAATTTTGTAAGAGAATTTGTTTTACTTGTTTTACTTGGAGTTCATAAGTTACAGACCTTATAATATAGCACATTGAACTATGACCTGGCATCAAAGCTCTGCAAACAAATTGCAAAGCATATGTTTAGAAACTTGCTTTTTCCCCACAATCATTTTTTAATTTTAAGGTTGCTACAGAGATCTTCTTTGGGTAGTAGTATAATCAAATTAGTATTCCACCCTAAATCAATGTATTATGTTTAATATTCTGAGTTTATGGTGCAGGTTTGCTAAAACTTTGCTTTTGGTTTGTATCACTAAAGTGTTGTTTAAGTTTACTTTCCTGTGCAAATCCTGAGTTGCATTGGACAATAGCCCTAAAGAAACACAAAGTAGCTCTATGCTCTATTTTGCTTCAAGGAGGTGGGCCATTGATGGTACATGTACATCCCTACGCATCCATCCATGGGTTTTAATGGTAATCCCTATTTACTAAATTTGGTAGAAAGGGATTTGAATAAAAAAATGGCGTAAAGTTAGAGAAAAGATTAATTTTCTCAAAACTTGTCTAAATGTGCATGTTTTCACCATAGAGCATGCTTACGGGTGGAACAGTTTTAAGTTTTGTCTAAGCATAGAATTTTGGGCTTAAAGGGTACCCTTCTACTATAAAACCTATGCTTGACATCAAGCACACACCCTTGCACTATGGTGCAGTGGTGTGTGTATTGGTGCAAGGTAGCCTAAAGTATGGCAGCACTTGAGGAGAGAGAGAGTAAAAGTACCATATCTTGCCAGATATGGTAATGTTGTACTCTCTCTTCAAGCAATGTAGCACAGCAACTTTTTTTATTGCTCTCCATGAAAACTTAGTAAACCACGCATTTGTTTCTCCAGCCCGAACACTCTGAACTTATAATGGCAATCATTATAGCTCCTACACCTTGTAGTCCTCATTTTCTTAAGTAACATTTCTTAAATGTTGACTTACACACTTGTTTTACTCATTGTCCCTGTATAGTAAGTTTGTGATGTAAAGCACTCTGGCATGCTACATTGGGATTAGTAGCACTATATAACACTCACTAGCAAAAGAGTTATTGATGCCAGAGCCTGGAATGCTTGGTTTAAAAACAGACACACATTGCAGAGGCTACAGGCTTTAGAGGCTAGAGCATGGGTACTCACAAATTTTCTCTTGCTTGCCAAATTTACAGTGTGGTTTGTTACCGAGAGCCACACCGGTGGGGGCGGGGTCAGTGGGGGATGTGGCGGGGCTAGAGCAAAAAAAACACTGTGACCATGAGGTTGAACACAGGCCCCTGCAGCGGACTCCTTCGTCCACTGAGCCAACAGACCCTGCATACACACAACTCTCTCTCTCTCTCTCTCTCTCTCTCTCTCTCTCTCTCTCTCTCCCTCTCTCTATCTCCCTCCCTCTCTCTATCTCCCTCCCTCTCTCTACCTCCCTCCCTCCCTCTCTCTATCTCTTCCTCTCCCTCTCTCTGTCTCTCCCCTCCCTTTCTCTCTCTCTCCCTCCCTCTCTCTCTGTCTCCCTCTGTGCCACTCACTCTCTGTCTCCCTCTCTTTCTCTCTCTGTCTCCCTCCCTTTCTCTCTCTATCTCCTTCCCTCTCTCTGTCTCCCTCCCTCTGTCTCCCTCCCTCTGTCCATCTCCCTCTGTCTCCCTCCCTACCTCTGTCTCCCTCCCTCTCTCTGTCTACCTCCCTCCCTCTGTCTCCCTCCCTCCCTCTGTCTCCCTCCCTCTGTCTCTCTCCCTCCCTCTGTCTCCCTCTGCCTCCCTCTCCCTCTGCCTCCCTCTCCCTCTGTCTCCCTCTGTCTGACTCCCTCTCTTTGTCTCCCACTCTCTGTATCTCTGTCTCCCTCTCCCTCTGTCTCCCTCCCTCTGTCTCCCTCCCTCTGTCTCCCTCCCTCTCTCTGTCTCCTTCCCTCTCTCTGTCTCCCTTCCTATCTCTGTCTCCCTCCCTCTCTGTCTCCCTCTTTCTCTTTCTCCCTCTTTCTGTCTCCATCTCCCTCTGTCTCCCTCCCTCTGTCTCCCTCTCCCTCACTCCGTCTCCCCCTGACTCCCTCCGTCTCCCTCTCTCTCTCTGTCTCCCACTCTGTCTCCCTCTGTCTCCCTCCCTCAGTCCCCCTCTGTCTCCCTCCGTCTCCTTCTCCATCTCTCTGTCACCCTGATTCTCTGTCTCTGCCTCTATCTCTCTGTTCCTGTCCCTGTCTCTGCCTCTATCTGTCTCTGTCTGTCCCTGTCTGTTGGACCTGGCCTCGTGGCGTGGTGCCCCCCGATCCTCAGCACATTGTGCGCACAGCCCTGCACCCCGAGAACCACTAGTCGGCCTGTCCCCGGTCCGCCCAGAGCCTTACACAACACTCCCCGCATACCCTGACCCAGTGCTGGGTGACCCGTTCCTGCATCCCTACACGTGGCCACCGGACACCATTATTGCCACACAGGCCCACCGGCCGCCAATTTCCCTTTCCGCCGTCCCTGGCTCTGCAACCTTTGGCCGACCCCGGCCCCGGAGGAGCTTAGGCGGCAGACGCGCCTGACCCGGCTGGGGGGTAGAGGACCCTCCAAGTATCCCGGACCAAAGACTTCAATGGCACCTCCGGCCTCCTCCCAAGAGACTGGTTTCTCTCACACCTCTAGCCTGCCCCTGGGGGCTGGTTTCGATCACACCTTTAGCCTCCCCGAGAGCTGGCTCCAGACCTTGATGGGCGTCTGGGAATCCCCGGACGCATCTTCGAAAGCATCAAAGGGCCAGCCAACGGGACACTCTGCCGCCCCGCCCCCGGACCACGAGATCTCCTCCTGCGAGGGTCCGGACATCAAAGGGCCACTGGACTCAGAACTAGCGGGCAGTTGTATCCTGGACAAGAAAGCCCTGCTGATCTGATCGCGGCTGACCTTGAGGTGAGACCGAACACTGTACCCTACGAGCCCTGCTGACGCTGTCGCGGCTCACCCTCGAAAAGAAGGAACTAAGATCACGGAGCCCCGCTGACCCTGTCGCGGCTCACCCTCGAAACGAAGGAACTAAGATCACGGAGCTCTGCTGACCTCATCACGGTTCATCCTTGGAACTCTAAGGACTTCGCTGAACATCCTGAGCCCTGCTGACGCTGTCGCGGCTCCCCACGAACTAACAGTACCTCTGTGCACTCCGGACCGAGCCCTGCTGACCTCGTCGCGGCAGCGTAGCCTGCTACAAGTGTCAGCAACCAGGGCATTATGCCGGTGATCCCCAATGCCCCCTGAACAAGAGACCTGCTGCTGCGAGTCCCCACACGCGCCAATTAGCCTCCGTAGCGATAGAGGAAGAAGGGATGGAGGACCCCGAGGGGTGGGAGCCCGCAGCCATGGTATTAGTCTCCCTAGGGAATAAAGAGATGGTCCCAGGAGACCCCTTGCCCGACAACACTGAGAAATACTGTCAACAAGTCATGATCAACGGGCGCAGCGTAGGGGCCCTCCGCAACACGGGAGCCAGCATCACTTCTGTACGGTACACCCTGGTCACGGAGTCCCAGATCATCCCCCACGCCTCCTGCAGGGTGATCGCAGCCGACAACTCTATTCGCACCTGCCGAATAGCCCAGGTCCCGTATGAGTGGGGGGGAGTCTCCGGTGTCTTACGGGTAGCGGTCCGCACTGACATGCCAGTGGACTGTCTACTGGGGAATGACCTGGAGAGCTCCCAATGGAAGCAGGTGGAACGAAGGACTCATCTCGAGATGATGGGCCTGCCCGACTGGGCCTGCGTGAGCACACGAGCCATGACGGCCAGGATGGCTACCCCATGGGAAGTGGAACCAGAGATCCCTAGCCCCGCCTCTGATGCCTTGGAGGGCAACAAGCGACCCGAGGTCCTCTACCTTCCACCAGGTGAAGAAATCAACCCCGACGACGGTCCCCTAGGACCTCCCGTCGAACCGATCCAAACCCTGAACGACCTTCCTGAGTTAGCCCAGTTGCGACAGGAAGGGGGACCTTCCCGAGAAGAGTTCTGCCTGGAACAGACCTCCTGTCCTTCCTTGGTTGGGCCGCGGCTCCCATTTCATCTATTGGGAAAATGGCCTATTATATAGCGAGCAGAAAACCGCCGAACTACGGTCAGCACGGGTGCTGGTGGTACCCCAACGTTTCCGCAGTTTCCTCCTGAAACTGGCCCATGATGTGCCCCTGGCGGGACACTTGGGCCAGGACAAGACCTATCAGCGCCTAGTTACCCATTTCTATTGGCCCCGCATGCGCGCCGATGTGGAGACTCACTGCAAGTCCTGCCCCACGTGCCAAGCCAGCGGAAAGAGCGGGGGGAAGCGCAGGCTCCTGTCCAACCCTTCCCTGTGGTCAGTACCCCCTTTGAACGGGTGGGGATCGACATCGTGGGACCCCTGGAACCCCAGACCTCCTTAGGCCACCGGTTCATCCTTGTCTTGGTAGATCACGCCACCCGGTACCCCGAGGCCATTCCCCTCCGGACGGTGACGGCCCCCGTAGTGGGGCGGGCCCTCATGGGGATCTTCTCCCGGGTGGGATTCCCGCGAGAAGTGGTGAGCGACAGAGGTACAAACTTCATCCCAAGGTACATGAAGTCCCTGTGGCAACAATGTGGGGTGACGTACAAGTTCACCACCCCATATCACCCTCAAGGTAACGGCCTGGTTCAGCGATTCAACCGCACCCTTAAAGGAATGATCATGGGTCTCGAGGAGCCCCTGAGGCACAAGTGGGACATCCTCCTACCCTGCCTCCTGTTCGCCTACCGAGAAGTCCCCCAAAAGTCCCTGGGGTTCAGCCCCTTCGAGCTGCTCTATGGGCACCCCGTCCGGGGACCCCTCAGCCTGGTCAAAGAAGGTTGGGAAGCAGCCCCCCTGAAGCCACCCCCAGATGTATTCTCCTACATTCTGGCCCTCCGGAACCAGACTCGAAAGTTCTGGGAGCTGGCCGAGGCAAACCTCGAGGCCAGCCAAGAAGAAATGAAACGCTGGTACGACCAGAACGCCACTCTGGTCGAGTTTCAACCTGGCCAACAGGTTTGGGTAATGGCCCCGGTGCAACCTTGTGGCCTTCAGGACAAGTGGACCGGGCCCTTCAAAGTGGTGGAACGCAAAAGTCAGGTCACATATCTCATCGATATGCAGTCAGCCAGAAACCCCCTAAGGGTTCTCCACGTGAACCGCCTCTAACCCCACTTCGTACGGTCCGAGTTGGGTTTGCTCCTCGCCACCGACGACGGAGCGGAAGAGGACACGGAGCCTCTCCCCGATCTCCTGTGTGTGAAGGAAAAAGATGGCTCCGTAGAGGGAGTAAGTCTCTCCTCCTCCCTCACCCCCGAGCAGCATGAAGGCTGTCACCGGTTGCTGGGACAGTTCTCTGACCTCTTTTCCCTCACCCCCGGTGTCACCAGCTGGTGCGTCCACGACGTAGACACCGTGGACATCCCTCCGGTACGGCACAGAGCCTACCGTGTCCCTGACCGCGTCCGAGCCTGCATCAAGGCCGAAGTTTCCAAAATGTTAGCCTTGGGAGTGGTCGAGGCCTCTGAAAGCCCATGGGCTAGCCCCGTGGTCCTGGTTCCGAAGGCGGCCGCCCCCGGCGCTGTTCCCGAGCTGAGGTTCTGCGTAGATTACCGCGGGCTCGACGCAGTCACCAGGACCGACGCACACCCCATTCCCCGGGCCGACGAGCTCATTGACTGCCTAGGGTCGGCTCGATATCTCAGTACCTTTGATCTGACCAGTGGGTACTGGCAGATCGCCCTCACGGAAGGAGCCAAGGAAAGATCCGCTTTTTTCACTCCGGACGGTCACTACCACTTCAGAGTGACGCCCTTCGGTATGAAAAATGCCCCCACCACCTTCCAGAGGCTGGTTAACCGGGTACTGGCCGGGTTGGAGGGGTTCAGTGCAGCCTACCTCGATGATATTGCGGTGTTCAGTGCCCACTGGCCCGAACACCTACAACACCTCTGGGAGGTGTTGGAGGCCCTGCGCCGTGCGAACCTCACCATTAAAGCCAGCAAATGCTAAATAGGACAGGGATCAGTGATCTACCTAGGACACCAGGTCGGAAGCGGCCTCGTAGCCCCCTCCAAACCAAGATCGATGCAATCAATGCCTGGGAGGCCCCCACGACGCAAACGGAAGTGCGGGCTTTCCTGGGACTCACGGGGTACTACCGTAGGTTCATAAAGGGGTATGGCAGCATTGTAGGACCCCTCACAGAATTGACCGCTAAAAAGAACCCAAAGAAAGTTAGTTGGACCCCCGCCTGCCAGAAGGCGTTTGAAGATTTAAAGCTTGCCATATGCACCGCCCCAGTACTGCAGGCCCCTGATTACTCCCGAGAGGTTGTGGTCCAGACGGACGCATCCGAGCACGGCATCGGAGCAGTCCTCTCCCAAGTAGACGACAAGGGTATCGATCACACTGTGGCATTCATTAGCCGGAGGCTACTCCCCCGCGAACAAAGGTGGAGCACCATCGAGCGGGAGGCCTTCGCGGTGGTTTGGGCCCTGAAGAAGCTGAGGCCCTACCTGTTCGGTACTCACTTCCTGGTCCAAACCGACCACCGACCTCTCCGGTGGCTAATGCAAATGAGAGGAGAGAACCCCAAATTGCTACGCTGGTCCATCTCCCTCCAGGGGATGGATTTTACTGTTGAACACCGGCCCGGTGCTGACCACGCCAATGTGGACGGCCTGTCCCGGTTCTTCTGCCTCAGTGAAGAGAACGCCCAAGAGGATGGGTACTTCTCTCCGCCTTTCAGCTGGGGGGTACGCGTGTTGGACCTGGCCTCATGGCGTGGTTCCCCCCGATCCTCAGCACCCTATGCGCACAGCCCTGTGCCCGAGAACCACTGGTCGGCCTGTCCCCGGTCCGCCCAGAGCCTTACACAACACTCCCCGCATACCCTGACCCAGTGCTGGGTGACCCGTTCCTGCATCCCTACACGTGGCCAGCGGACACCATTATTGCCACACAGGCCCACCGGCCGCCAATTTCCCTTTCCGCCGTCCCTGGCTCTGCAACCTTTGGCCGACCCCGGCCCCGGAGAAGCTTAGGCGGCAGACGCGCCTGACCCGGCTGGGGGGTAGAGGACCCTCCAAGTACCCCGGACCAAAGACTTCAATGGCACCTCCGGCCTCCTCCCGAGAGACTGGTTTCTCTCACACCTCTAGCCTGCCCCTGGGGGCTGGTTTGGATCACACCTTTAGCCTCCCCGAGAGCTGGCTCCAGACCTTGATGGGCGTCTGGGAATCCCCGGACGCATCTTCTAAAGCATCAAAGGGCCAGCCGACGGGACACTCTGCCGCCCCGCCCCAGACCACGAGATCTCCTCCTGCGAGGGTCCGGACATCAAAGGGCCACTGGGCTATATGAAGGCCCGCCTCAGAACTAGCGGGCAGTTGTATCCTGGACAAGAAAGCCCTGCTGATCTGATCGCGGCTGACCTTGAGGTGAGACCGAACACTGTACCCTACGAGCCCTGCTGACGCTGTCGCGGCTCACCCTCGAAAAGAAGGAACTAAGATCACGGAGCCCCGCTGACGCTGTCGCGGCTCACCCTCGAAACGAAGGAACTAAGATCACGGAGCCCTGCTGACCTCGTCGCGGCTCATCCTTGGAACTCTAAGGACTTCGCTGAACATCCTGAGCCCTGCTGACGCAGTCGCGGCTCCCCACGAACTAACAGTACCCCTGTGCACTCCGGACCGAGCCCTGCTGACCTCGTCGCGGCTTGAGGAGTACTCTGGTCCGGCTGGACCATCGAAGCTACCAACACGACCTGACTCGAACCGAAGTGAGTAGAACCGTCAGTACCACCTCCAACTTCCGTATCCCCCTGGCTCGAGGATTGAGAGCTGTGCGCAGGGTACGTGACGTGCTGGCCTACTACTGAGACTGTCCCGCTTCCCTATTCCTTCCAACCAAGACTTTGTGATCCATCGAGCTTTGTAAATATTGATTCCTTTTAACAGTGATAAAGAACGTGCTTACTCAAGATCCACGGTGTGGTGTCTGTTCATAAGTGTGGTGTTAACTCAGTGGGTAAGATCATAGAGTCCTCCCCGGTGGGGACCGCACGATAAGACTCGGCAGTAATTGTGGGAGTGGAGGATTCCGGGGTGGTCGGGAGAGTACATCCTGACCCCTGGGGTCGCCCCTTCCAACACTGTCTCTGTCTGTCCCTGTCTCTCTCTGTCTCCCTCTCCATCTCTCTGTCTCTGTCTGTCTTAGTCTGTCCCTGTCTCTGTCTGTCTCTATCTTTCTCTGTCTCTACCTCTGTCTGTTTCTGCCTCTATCTGTCTCTGCCTCAATCTGTCCCTGCTTCTATCCCTGTCTCTCTCTGTCTCTCTCTCTCTCTCTCTCTCTCTCTCTCTGTCTCTCTCTTTCTGTCTCTATCGCTGTCTGTCTCTGCCTGTCTCTATCTCTATCTGCCTCTACCTCCATCTGTCTCTACCTCCATCTGTCTCTGTCTGTCCTTGTCTCCCTCCCTCTGTCTCCCTCTCTGTCTCTATGTCTCTGTCTCTGTCTGTCTTAGTCTGTCTCTGCCTCTATCTGTCTCTGTCCCTGTCTCTGTCTCAATCTCTCTCTGTCTCTACCTCTGTCTGTCTCTGCATCTATCTGTCTCTGCCTCAATCTGTCCCTACCTCTATTTCGGTCTCTATCTCTGTCTCTCTCTGTCTCTCTCTCTGTCTCTATCTCTCTCTGTCTCTATCACTGACTGTCTCTGTCTGTCTCTACCTCTATCTGTCTCTGCCTCCATCTGTCTCTGTCTGTCCCTGTCTCTGCCTCTATCTAGCTCTGTCTGCCCCAGTCTCTATCTGCCCCTGTCTATATCTGTCTCTGCCTCTACCTGTCTCTATATGTCTTTATCTGTCTCTTTCTCTATCTGTCTCACCTCACCTGGCTCTCACTCCCTGCTGCCCTCTGTCACCCTCTGCAATCTCACCCAGCTCTCACTCCCTGCATCCCTTCGTCACCTCAACCCCCTCTCAGACCCTGCTGCTCTCTGCCATCTCACCCAGCTCTCACTCCCTGCTGCCCTTCATCACCTCGCACCGTAAATATCCGATTATTTTAGCATCTTTTTAGCACATAAAGTGGCAATGCAGGGAATAGGATTTATTGTCTTTATGTCTTGCACGCAGCCATTTGCATTCGGCACTCATACATATAGAAAGAAGCTGAGGAAACAAGGGAAGAAAAGGCAGACCAGCTGATGGAATGGAATGAAGGCTAGTAAGTTAACCATTCGGAAGAAGCAATGCTATATGGTGAGCAAAGGGGGTCGGTGGCAGCTTCCTCCTGAGCTCGCTTGGTGGCAGAGGTGATTTCTACACTCGCTCACTAATTTAATGCGCTTTTAAAACTATCTGAACTACCTGATTTTAAAACATTTTATAGTGATTCTTAAAGCGTGTGTGTGCATTTGCGGTGAATACTACTGTATTTGCGCTCTCTAGCGCTCGCCTACCTGAAGGGTTTGCCTGTACTCGGTGACCTGTCCCACCCGCCCTGGTCCGACGCGGTAACTAGTACTGTTGCGCGGAGGGCGTGGTGGGTAGAGTCGGGCACTTCCGGTTTGGTCGGTCAGCGTTCTAGCTGCAGGGGGAGACTCGGCCATAAATATCGCTTGGGCCTGCGGCGGCACTGTGAGCAAAGGGGGTCGGTGGCAGCTTCCTCCTGAGCTCGCTTGGTGGCAGAGGTGATTTCTACACTCGCTCACTAATTTAATGCGCTTTTAAAACTATCTGAACTACCTGATTTTAAAACATTTTATAGTGATTCTTAAAGCGTGTGTGTGCATCTGCGGTGAATACTACTGTATTTGCGCTCTCTATCGCTCGCCTACCTGAAGGGTTTGCCTGTACTCGGTGACCTGTCCCACCCGCCCTGGTCCGACGCGGTAACTAGTACCGTTGCGCGGAGGGCGTGGTGGGTAGAGTCGGTGTAGGAAGGTAGATCCCTGACTATGGTTGCCCCCAACTTTTTGCCTGGTGTTTTGCTGGTTTTCTGACTTAGTTGACCTGGGACCCTGCTATTCAGGGCCCCAGGCCTACTGCTCTCTCTGTAAAATGGATTCCATGTACCTTAGGTACATATCTAAATTGGATACTGAGTCACCTTATCAGTCCCTGTACAGTGTACCTTAGGTACCCAGGGCATAGGTGTACCCAGGGCCTACCAGGGGCTGCAGCATGTATTATGCCACCCCTGGCTGGCCATCCAAAACTGACACAACTGGCTGCACGACAGCTGGGGCAAGGTGGTGTACTCACCCTTTGCTTTAGATATAGTATCCCTATATCTAACCCTAAAATGGACACACAGATCTCCTATCAGTCACTCCTATGGCAGGCCTTAACAATCCTGAAGGCAGAGTGCTTGGAATCGTGTGAGATGGTGCTCTGGCATGAGCTGGGCCTGTCTGCGGCTTTCGGGATCTAACCCTTAGCCGTTTCCATGATATCGCATACCATATACTCTTAAGTGCATTATAATCCTCGCGGTTAAATGCCAACTCTGGTATCGCTTTATCAAAACATGTCGAGTAAGGTGTCATACGAATTGGAATACTAACCCCTCGCCAATTCTGGCGACGGGGTTAGCATTCCACCCTTCTAGAGGGACACGACATGCATGTAACCTATAACCCGGTTAAAAGTCAGACAGAGCCTTAGCGTCCACAAAATGGATGCTGCCACCGAGACACAAGTCTGCCCTCCTGCTGCTGGGAGTCCTCCCAGAGCAGGAGATAAGGACAAAGGGTTTCCTGCCAGGGGCGGTGCCAGCACCGTCCCAGACAGGGTTTTGTGTATTGTAGGTAGGCAGGGCTTTAGAGGAAGGTGACTGCACGTGGCACCCCGGTGCTCACTGTGCATAGGCTGGCTGGAACCAGTTCCAGGGACACTCCAGACCCTGTGCTGGGGAAAAGCCCGCCAAGGAAGTGGGTGTAACCACCCCCCTCCTGGTCCCACCCATAGGGCAGGACTTAGTCGCGTGCCAGCCCCCTTTTCCCAGATAAAGGTAGAGACTGGCCCCCTTCCAAATCAGATCATCTTTGAATCCTGAAACTACTTTCCACGAAAGGAACTCAAGACTTTTTCCTAAGATTTCTCCCTTGTGACTAAGGAGTAGTCACCCTGCATCCGCAGGCACCATCTAAGAACACTGCGGTCTGCTGCACGTCCTTCCTCCGGAATCCGACTGCCCAGCTCGACGAGACCCGGCTTCCCTGGCACCTCTGACCTCTACCCACCTCTACAGCACAGCTGAGAACCGTGGGTGCGACGAGACCTCGAGGGACCGGCCATCGCCAAGACTGCATGACTTCTGCACAGCAAGCCCACCGAGTAATTTCCTGGTGAGTGCTTTGGGGTCCGAGAAGCCCCCACCCTGAGCAGCTCCAGCACCGAAGAGCAGCCCCCCAGCATCTCCACGATCGGCGTGGGGCCCTTCTGCTTTTGCTTTGCTCACCGCGTTGTTTGGCTACTAGCCCGCTGGCTTGTGGCCTTCCGAACGACGCCCGACGACAACACTGCTGATGGTCTGGTTGCTCCAGACTGGCCCTTGCTTCCCTCCATCGGAGAAGTACCCTGGACCCTCCTGGTCCGGCTAAGACGCCATTTTAGGTCCACCGCGTGGGCCTTGCATTTGCCAAGACTTGTTGCCCAATCCTGGGTCCAGCGACGTCGACAGCAAGAACCTTCGTGGGACAGCTCGCACCTCCATCCTGGTCGCCGACAACGCCTCCTGGTCCGAGAGACTGCAGAGCCCAGCAGCGCCCACTCACCTGACTGCGGTGACTTCGCCCGGTGCCATCCTGGTGCCCACTTAATCACTGGCTAGTGATTCAAGAACTTGGTCCCCTCTGCTTTCAGGTTTCCTTCTTCCTTGATCCAGGCTTGGATCCATCGAACTTTTCTTCACTGGTCGCCTGCCAGCAACTTCTTCCTTCCAGGCTCCTGGTCCGGCACGAGGATTCCCGACGTCTTTTCAGACCTATGCAGCTGCAGCCCCTGGGCTAGGTAACTTCGGCACTTCGGTGTCCCAGCATAGCCTCACTATCCAAGGGTCAGGATCCACTGTCGTTTTCTCCCTACCAAGTCGGGTTCGCCCGTGAACACTAACTTTGTGAATTCTAGCTTCCATAGACTTTGTCCCGCATCCCGCGTGAGAGTGCACACTCTGCACCCGAGTTCCCTAGGTCTCCTGCTAGTAATCTAAAGGTTCAGTAGTCTAGTCCTAGCGATCCCAAAGCCTATTAGTACTGTTACTTACCTGCTAGTAATTCGCATTCCACTTTTAGAGTATATGGTTTTTCGTGCCCCTCGGGCATTTGTGTATAACGTGCTAACTTAAGTATTTTCATAAGAGTTTTGTTGTGTGCTTAGCACCCTGTCCTCATAAAGAGTACAGGGTTGTTGTGATCCTAATAAATACATTGTTTATTTTCATAACACTTGTGTGGTGTCCTTTCACTGGGTGTTCAAGGGGTAATGTGATGGTAAAACAGCTGGCTTAACACGCCCTCTAGAGTCTTAGCCTTAGACTGCCCGTATCCATGCTACTAGGATAGCTGGTCTATAAGGTTGACTTACAACCAATCATCAATAAGGGTTGTTTGGACTGATATATAGTGATCACTAGAATAGTGAACACTGCACATCAGGCCAACTTCTCACATTGGTGAGCAGCGGTTGGGATTTGAGCTTGCTGTTGTTTTACCACACGTATCCTAAGAATATCTTGTGAAAGATCACATAAGTACTAAAGGTACATATAACTTAGCTTAGAATACTCTGAGTTCTACTGAACCAGCTGTTGTAGCTCCTAGGGCCTAGCACACCCTAAACTACAACTCTAGCAAGGGATCAGTAGGCAAACATATAGTGTAGGTAAGTGCACCACTTACACCTCACTAGAAAAGCATGTCTAACCATGGAGAGTCCACTGAGACTCCCCTGGTCAGTGTTGACCCTCCACAGGTCACTTCCAGATATGCAGCTCTCAGTTTCCAGGAGATGAGACAGATCTGTGTCTCCAGGAAACTGAAGCAGGGGTCTAACCCCACCATTCCCTTTCTGATAGGTCTCTTAGAGACATATGATGCCAGAAAGCTTTCTCAGTTACATGAGAACATGCCAGCCTTAGAGGGAACCTCTGAGGATCCAGATCTCCCCAACATTGCTAATGCAGTTGAGGAGGAGGATCAAGAGGAACTCTCTGGGGATGAGGTAGACAAAGGTCTTGAGGTAGTCAGAAGGCTAACCAGGGCCAACTTAGACTTACTTGGGCTAGGATCTGGGGGACCCCCAGTACTAACCCGAAGTGGGCCTAACCTTGGAGTTAGGAGAGATAGATCTCTTTCTAGGGACTCCATTGGATCTCTGCACTCTAATGCCTCTTCTCAGGGGAGAAGGAACTCTCCCCAGAGGAGATTGACTTCCCCTCAGAGAAGAGAGCATGAAGCAAGGATGAGACAAGCTAGACTGAGGATTGAAAGGGAAGAACTTGCCCTGGCCAAAGAAAAGCTTGCATTTGCTAGAGAGCAGCAGATGAGTGGGTTAACTCCCACTGGTGGCAGCAATCTCCCAAGAGATAGAGAGAAGGGTTTAGATACTAAACACCTGACAAAAATAGTGCCCCCCTTTAGACAAGGGGATGACATCCAGAAATGGATGGCTGCTTTGGAGAGGGCCTGCACTGTGCAGTGCATTCCCCAGAGTCAGTGGGCAGCTATACTGTGGCTCTCCTTTGATGGCAAAGGTAGAGATAAGCTCCTCACTACTAGAGTTGAGGATGCTAACAATTACCAGGTCCTGAAAAATGCACTGGTTGATGGGTTTGGCTTAACCACTGAGCAGTACAGGTTGCTGTTCAGAGACACCCAGAAAACTCAGTCTCAGGACTGGTCTGACTTTGTTGATTGTGCCACTAAGGCTTTGGAAGGCTGGCTACTGGGTAGCAAGGTTACTGACTTCACAGGATTGTATAATCTTATTATGAGAGAGCAAGTCTTAAATAATTGTCAGAACCAGTTATTACACCAGCACCTGGTAGACTCTGATCTGACCTCTCCACAAGAATTGGGTAAGAGGGCAGACAAGTGGGTCAGAACCAGGATTAGGCCCAAGAACCAAGGTGGTGACCAGAAAAAGGAATCAACCAAGCCTCAAGAGAAGGGTGGGAATAAATCTACAGATCAAACCACATCAGGGCCCCAAAAATCCTCTGAGGGGGGTGGGTCCCAGAATCCTTCTAATAACCAGAAGAAACCTTATTGTTATCCCTGTAAACAGGTGGGTCATTTGAAAACTGACAGCAGTTGCCCAAAGAATAACAATAAGGAGAACATACCCCCAAGTAACATTCCCAAACCTCCTGTTACTACTAGTAGTAATCCCCCAGGTGGTGGGAGTGCCCCCAAGAATTTGGGTGCATTTACTTTGGGAGTTCCTGGGGACTCTGGCCTAACCAGTTCCCCAAACTTAGATACTCTTGTCTGTGAGACTGGCATGGGGTTTGCCAACTTCACAACTTGTCCCAACACTTTGGGCAAGTACAGACAGGAGCCCCTCATCAATGGTATAAAAGTTGAGGCCTATAGAGATACAGGGGCTAGCATCACTATGGTGACTGAGAGTCTAGTCCCCTCAAGGCAACTTTTACCTGGTGCCACATACCAGGTGACCAATATTGATGGAGTACAGAGAGATCATCCCATGGCAGTGGTCAATCTCAGCTGGGGAGGTGTCACTGGCCACAAGAAAGTGGCAGTGTCACCAAACTTGCCTGTAGATTGCCTACTGGGGAATGATTTAGAGCTCTCAGCCTGGGCTGAAGTAGAGCAAGAAACCCATTTTAGAATGGTAAACATCCATGGTAAGGTTAGTGGGGCAGTGGTAGCCACAGCCCCAGTCCAAGATATCCTCCCTGAACAGGTCAGGAGGGCTGTGCCAGTCACAGCCCAATCTCAGACAACTTCCTTCCCAGAACAGGTTGTCAAGGCTGTGATGGTCACAGCCCACACCCAAACTGAGCCCCCTCCTGAAAAGGTTGGGAGAGTTGTGATGGCCACAGCTCAAACTCAGACAGATGATAGTGTTGTGAAGCCTGAAACTATGGATCACTCCACTCAGACAGAGAGCATTGAGGAGGAAGAGAAATCTCCCTCCCACCAGACTTTAGGAAAAGATCAGCCTCCTCAGGGAACTGATCTGACCCCTTGTGAAGAAACTGCCACAGAGGTAGTCAGGCCTAGCCTGGCAGAACCCCTGATGTCAGTGGACCCTTCCAAGATGGGACCCAGTCTGGAGCAGGTAGCCTGCCCCTCTCTACCCTGCCTCAGTCAGCCCATGGCTGTAGAGGTCAGGGAGGCCAGTGTTGGACCCCAAGGGGCCCCCTGTCCAAAAGAATTTCCCAATCAGCAGATTAAGGGCACTGAAGCTAGTAGTCCTAGCCCAGTGAAAATAAAACATACTCCTGAGGGATCCCCCTTAAAATTAGTTAGGGACCTCCCACAGATGGACCCTGTTGGGCACAGCCAAACTTGGGACCTGAGGGCCCCAGACCTGACCTGTCCCTCCAGTAAGCCAAACAGAGGGACCCAACCTCCAGCTGTAGGTAGCCAGAGGTTGACCCTGAGAGCCCAAAACAACTCAGTCTTGGAAAGAAAGGCCTCTATGGTGGAAAATGATTGGAGGAAGCTGAGCCCAAAATTTGTGGAGCCTCACTTCAGTACTCCATTTCAGCACCAGCCTTTTACTTTGCCAAAACACACCACAGGTAGAGATTCCCTATGGTGGAGACCCTCAGACACCCTTAGGGTGAGGGATTGCTTAGTGGACCATGAGATAGGGGGTAACCATGCCAGTGCTGGTACTTCCTTATATGGCCACTCAGGCAATATAGGCTTACCTGGCAAGGCTAGCCTTATCTCCTTTCGTTTGGGGGGGGGGGGTTATGTAGGAAGGTAGATCCCTGACTATGGTTGCCCCCAACTTTTTGCCTGGTGTTTTGCTGGTTTTCTGACTTAGTTGACTTGGGACCCTGCTATTCAGGGCCCCAGGCCTACTGCTCTCTCTGTAAAATGGATTCCATGTACCTTAGGTACATATCTAAATTGGATACTGAGTCACCTTATCAGTCCCTGTACAGTGTACCTTAGGTACCCAGGGCATAGGTGTACCCAGGGCCTACCAGGGGCTGCAGCATGTATTATGCCACCCCTGGCTGGCCATCCAAAACTGACACAACTGGCTGCACGACAGCTGGGGCAAGGTGGTGTACTCACCCTTTGCTTTAGATATAGTATCCCTATATCTAACCCTAAAATGGACACACAGATCTCCTATCAGTCACTCCTATGGCAGGCCTTAACAATCCTGAAGGCAGAGTGCTTGGAATCGTGTGAGATGGTGCTCTGGCATGAGCTGGGCCTGTCTGCGGCTTTCGGGATCTATCCCTTAGCCGTTTCCATGATATCGCATACCATATACTCTTAAGTGCATTATAATCCTCGCGGTTAAATGCCAACTCTGGTATCGCTTTATCAAAACATGTCGAGTAAGGTGTCATACGAATTGGAATACTAACCCCTCGCCAATTCTGGCGACGGGGTTAGCATTCCACCCTTCTAGAGGGACACGACATGCATGTAACCTATAACCCGGTTAAAAGTCAGACAGAGCCTTAGCGTCCACAAAATGGATGCTGCCACCGAGACACAAGTCTGCCCTCCTGCTGCTGGGAGTCCTCCCAGAGCAGGAGATAAGGACAAAGGGTTTCCTGCCAGGGGCGGTGCCAGCACCGTCCCAGACAGGGTTTTGTGTATTGTAGGTAGGCAGGGCTTTAGAGGAAGGTGACTGCACGTGGCACCCCGGTGCTCACTGTGCATAGGCTGGCTGGAACCAGTTCCAGGGACACTCCAGACCCTGTGCTGGGGAAAAGCCCGCCAAGGAAGTGGGTGTAACCACCCCCCTCCTGGTCCCACCCATAGGGCAGGACTTAGTCGCGTGCCAGCCCCCTTTTCCCAGATAAAGGTAGAGACTGGCCCCCTTCCAAATCAGATCATCTTTGAATCCTGAAACTACTTTCCACGAAAGGAACTCAAGACTTTTTCCTAAGATTTCTCCCTTGTGACTAAGGAGTAGTCACCCTGCATCCGCAGGCACCATCTAAGAACACTGCGGTCTGCTGCACGTCCTTCCTCCGGAATCCGACTGCCCAGCTCGACGAGACCCGGCTTCCCTGGCACCTCTGACCTCTACCCACCTCTACAGCACAGCTGAGAACCGTGGGTGCGACGCGACCTCGAGGGACCGGCCATCGCCAAGATTGCACGACTTCTGCACAGCAAGCCCACCGAGTAATTTCCTGGTGAGTGCTTTGGGGTCCGAGAAGCCCCCACCCTGAGCAGCTCCAGCACCGAAGAGCAGCCCCCCAGCATCTCCACGATCGGCGTGGGGCCCTTCTGCTTTTGCTTTGCTCACCGCGTTGTTTGGCTACTAGCCCGCTGGCTTGTGGCCTTCCGAACGACGCCCGACGACAACACTGCTGATGGTCTGGTTGCTCCAGACTGGCCCTTGCTTCCCTCCATCGGAGAAGTACCCTGGACCCTCCTGGTCCGGCTAAGACGCCATTTTAGGTCCACCGCGTGGGCCTTGCATTTGCCAAGACTTGTTGCCCAATCCTGGGTCCAGCGACGTCGACAGCAAGAACCTTCGTGGGACAGCTCGCACCTCCATCCTGGTCGCCGACAACGCCTCCTGGTCCGAGAGACTGCAGAGCCCAGCAGCGCCCACTCACCTGACTGCGGTGACTTCGCCCGGTGCCATCCTGGTGCCCACTTAATCACTGGCTAGTGATTCAAGAACTTGGTCCCCTCTGCTTTCAGGTTTCCTTCTTCCTTGATCCAGGCTTGGATCCATCGAACTTTTCTTCACTGGTCGCCTGCCAGCAACTTCTTCCTTCCAGGCTCCTGGTCCGGCACGAGGATTCCCGACGTCTTTTCAGACCTATGCAGCTGCAGCCCCTGGGCTAGGTAACTTCGGCACTTCGGTGTCCCAGCATAGCCTCACTATCCAAGGGTCAGGATCCACTGTCGTTTTCTCCCTACCAGGTCGGGTTCGCCCGTGAACACTAACTTTGTGAATTCTAGCTTCCATAGACTTTGTCCCGCATCCCGCGTGAGAGTGCACACTCTGCACCCGAGTTCCCTAGGTCTCCTGCTAGTAATCTAAAGGTTCAGTAGTCTAGTCCTAGCGATCCCAAAGCCTATTAGTACTGTTACTTACCTGCTAGTAATTCGCATTCCACTTTTAGAGTATATGGGTTTTCGTGCCCCTCGGGCATTTGTGTATAACGTGCTAACTTAAGTATTTTCATAAGAGTTTTGTTGTGTGCTTAGCACCCTGTCCTCATAAAGAGTACAGGGTTGTTGTGATCCTAATAAATACATTGTTTATTTTCATAACACTTGTGTGGTGTCCTTTCACTGGGTGTTCAAGGGGTAATGTGATGGTAAAACAGCTGGCTTAACACGCCCTCTAGAGTCTTAGCCTTAGACTGCTCGTATCCATGCTACTAGGATAGCTGGTCTATAAGGTTGACTTACAACCAATCATCAATAAGGGTTGTTTGGACTGATATATAGTGATCACTAGAATAGTGAACACTGCACATCAGGCCAACTTCTCACAGTCGGGCACTTCCGGTTTGGTCGGTCAGCGTTCTAGCTGCAGGGGGAGACTCAGCCATAAATATCGATAGGACCTGCGGCGGCGCTGTGAGCAACGGGGGTCGGTGGCAGCTTCCTCCTGAGTTCGCTTGGTGGCAGAGGTGATTTCTACACTCACTCACTAATTTAATGCGCTTTTAAAACTATCTGAACTACCTGATTTTAAAACATTTTATAGTGATTCTTAAAGCGTGTGTGTGCATTTGCGGTGAATACTACTGTATTTGCGCTCTCTAGCGCTCGCCTACCTGAAGGGTTTGCCTGTACTCGGTGACCTGTCCCACCCACCCAGGTCCGACGCGGTAACTAGTACCGTTGCGCGGAGGGCGTGGTGGGTAGAGTCGGGCACTTCCGGTTTGGTCGGTCAGCGTTCTAGCTGCAGTGGGAGACTCGGCCATAAATTTCACATGCCCCAGCGACCGCGCAGCAGACGGGCGCAGCGGGCGCGCCGGCGGCGCGCCAAAGGCAAGCCCGTCTGCGCCCGTCCGCGGCCGGCTGGGGCCTGGGGCCAGGACCCCTGGTCGTCTTCAGGCAGATATGTGCTACTCTCGTGAGGACCTACTTGGTATGCGCATGGACATTAACCCCAATTGCACGCCTATTACGGATCTTCATGCCGTTTGCCTTGGGAGCGCATGCAGTTCCTGCGGTTACTCGTTTAGCCACTGGCAGTCTCCGAGAGGATCTAACATAATGCTCAAGTGCGCATTAATCAATTGCAGATCTCTTAGGAAACACAGTATAGAAGTGCGAGATCTGCTAGAGGATAGTAAGCTAGATATTCTTTTCGCTACCGAAACATGGTTAGACGAGGACTCGGCCCCCGAAGTGCTGGAAGCTCTCCCTCCACATTACAGTATATGCAGAGTTGACAGACCATGCGGGAGAGGGGGGGATAGCAGTTATTTATAGGGATGAGATTGAGTGCACTATGGAGACCACCTCAGTATCTGACAGTGAGGCGAGTACCTTTTCTATAACTGTTGGTAAAAACTACATATTTAAAGGTATTTTAATGTACAGACCCCCTGGAAACAGTAGCTCGTTTGTTGCAAGTCTGATGCAAAATATTCTCTCACCCGCTTTGCGTTATGAGAAATTCTTGTTGCTGGGTGATTTTAATATACACTTCGACGATATTTCGAATATTCCAGCTCAAGAGGTTCGTAATGAACTGATAACCTTGCGATTACTTTTAAAATCTGAATTACCTACTCATCGACTAGGGCACATGTTAGATCCTATTTTCTGTAACTGGGATACCCTTAAAGTGGATTCCCCGGAACCCATGATCTGGACTGACCATTATTTGGTTCCATTTCAGATCAACTGTTCCGTGGGAAGGGTCCCAGGGAAAGTAGATGGTATTTGTAAAAAACAGAGGAAATGGGCTAGATTTTCCCCGGTAGACTTCAAGGCTTGCTTGTTGAGGGGGGGATCTCCAGAAGGCCTCGGGTCATCTATTGATGAGGCCTGTGAAACATTTGATTCACGCATCCAGGCTGCCTTGGATGAGACCGCCCCTTGGTCCAATAGGGGACCCATGCGGCGCACAAAATCTGCAGCATGGTTTAATGATGACCTAAAAAGGGCTAAAACAGCCTGTAAGCGTCAAGAAAGGATTTTTTAGACAAGGTTATCGGCCGGACCATGAGAAGGCATATAAAGTGAGCCTTAGAGGGTATCATGCCTTAATAAGGAAAACCCGTGCTGCCTATTACACGGAGCGCATCGATAAAGCGGTTTGTTCCACGAAAGAACTATTTGTAGTATATCTAAGGAATTATCCTCACTGGCCTCTGTGGAAGAATCTGCGGTGACTTCTGTGCAATCATGCAATCAGATAGCCGATTACTTCCACAATAAAGTATGGGATATCTACACTGCTTTTCCCAGTACGGCCAGGGCCCCGGCCTGCGGAAACATACTGAAGGAGGAAGGACCCTTGGTAATGAATAGTCTGTGTGCTTTTGCTGTCCCAGACATAGACCAATGGGTCAAACTGGCCGGAGGCATAAAATCTGGCTCTCCTAGAGATCCTGCCCCAGCCAAAATTATGCGAGGCAACATGGAGGCGCTAGCGCCGTATGTGAAACATCTTCTTACTTTATCTTTTGAATCGGGCAGAGTACCAACAACCTGGAAACAAGCAGTGGTACTCCCAATCAAGAAGAAACCACAGATTAGCTTAACCCAATTGAGTAATTTACGGCCTATCTCACTCCTTCCCTATATTTCGAAAATGGCCGAAAAATTAGTTAACCAATGCCTTTCGGCTCATATCGAAACCCATCAACTATTACACCCCACTCAGGCAGGCTTCCGCGCTCTCCATTCTACGGAGTCAGCACTACTCTACTCCACGGAGATGCTGCGGAAGCATGTGGATTAAGGTCAAACAGCGGCACTGATCCTTCTTGATCTCAGTGCCGCGTTCGACACTGTGGCACATCACACTCTGCTTCAGCGCCTTCGAGAGGGTGGATTGGTGATAGGGCATGGCAATGGCTGGAATCCTTTCTCCAGGGGCGCAGTTTCTGCGTGGAGCAAGGCCCCCATAGGTCTAGGGCTATTGCCCTGACCCAGGGAGTCCCGCAGGGTTCCAGTCTGAGCCCCACCTTATTCAACCTCTATGTTGCTCCAGTGGCATTAGTCACGGAGAAACATGGGGTTGATGTGGTGACATACGCTGACGACACTCAGCTGATTGTAGCCCTTTCTCAGCCAGCTGATCAGGCGGCCAGTTGCTTTGCTTCTTGTCTTCAGGATTTGGCCAGTTGGATGTCTAACAACTGTTTTAGGTTAAATGGGGACAAAACGGAGGTGCTAATTGTGGGCAAGTCTCCTTCAGTATGGACATCTGCTTGGTGGCCCCAGACTCTGGGTCCTCTTCCCCAACCTAAAGAACAGGTCAAGATTCTTGGCATCTGGATGGATTCGAATTTATCTTTCGAGTGTCATACTAGACGAGTAGCTGGAACGTGCTTTGGCATCCTCCGTTGTTTGAGGAAGACCCTTGACCTACTCCCGGTGTCAGCTAGGAGAGCCCTGGTCCATGGCCTGGTGACTTCCAGGCTGGACTACGGGAATGCCTTATATCTGGGAGCCAATGTGAGATGCCTTCAACGCTTGCAGCGTATTCAAAACGCCGCTGCTCGCCTAGTGTTGACACTGCCGAAAAGATCCTCTTCTATGAAGGCCTTGAAGACGCTACACTGGCTGCCAATCAAGGAGCGTATCTTGTTTAAAACCCTCTGTATGGGTCACCGGATCGCCCATGGAACTGGCCCCAGGTTCTTGCGGAACCTGCTCACATTGTACAAACCCACACGACTCTTGCGGTCTGAGGGTGCTGGATTAATGTGTATCCCCAAGATTACTAGGGCTAGGATGGGAGGCAGATCTTTCCGCCTGTTGGCGGGTCGAAGCTGGAATGCGCTTCCTCTCAGACTCCGGACGGAGCCCTCCGAGAAAATTTTCCGCAGGGAACTCAAAACATATTTGTTCCCAAAAAATTAACTGCACTAGATTGTGAGCTGCACAGGGTAGGGTTGGGAAACATCACTTACAGCAAAACTTTTACAACACACTACCATTACAACGCGGTCATTACAACGCAAACCGTTACAATGCATTGCGCTGGGGGGCGCTCTAGGATAGGGAATAGGTTAATTTACTATCCAATAACCTTCCCTAGTGTCCACGGGGACTGGAGTTGGAATAGTAAATTAAACTATTCACTATCCAGCACCCAAAAGCGCTATGCGTTGTAATGGTATGCGATGTAAAAACCGCGTTGTAAAGGCAGGCGTTGTAATAGCCTGCGTTGTAACGTCATACATCCGGTAGGGTTTCTTAGGCCACTGAATAGTGCGGGGACACACTGGCTAGTGTAACCAGGCGCTGTATAAACTTAGTAATAATAATAATAATAATAATAATATTTAAATTGTTGCAATATTATGTAAAATGTTGTCATGTCACAGATGCGATTTCTCAGATGTCAATACTTGAAAGATTAACCTAGCCCGGGGATACATTAAGCCACTGTAGGCAGCTGCTTGGCCGCTTGCAACTGCAAGTCGGCACCAGATTGCATGGCAAAGGGAGTACCCAAAAGCAAAATCTTATTTTGCCTGTGCTTCCAAACAATTCCTGCTCTGAAGTTGAGATTAATTAACTATGAAAGCCATCAGTAAAAGTTCCTGCAAAGGCACCGAGCATGGCCACAATTTCCTTATGCTAATGTCAACATGTTTAGCCAATGGGGTGCAAACCGCCCCAACCCCCCCCCCCCTCAGTCCCTGCTGTCCTCTGTCACCCTCTGTCATCTCATCCCACGTGTATGGTAGCCTGGGCTGAGACAGCTTCCCAGGCGCACACACAGCCGCACCCCCAGTACTTCACAGGTGTTCAAAAGACCACTTACATGTAAATGAGGCTTTGTCCACCTCTTCTTAGTGCCCCTGCAGCTCCTCTCTGAATATCGCTGGAATTGCCCGGCCCCCATAGAGCAGTCTCTCTGAGCCCGCGCTGCTGCAATTGGTGGTGTTTGCTGGCACTTTAAAAAAATTAAAAGAACACAGGTAAGATGTCTGCAAGGTCCGCAGGCCGCCAAGGAAGGCTTGCCGGGCCGCTGGTGGCCCGAGGGCCGTACTTTGAGTACTCGTGGGGTAGAGGAATGGGTACTCGGTGAGAGAACAGTGCAAGGGAGCAGAGATGGGCACATAGTGAAAGCAACAGAAGGAAGGAAATGGGTGGGCACATGGGAACAGCACTTGCTCGGTCTTGCAGGTGCCATTGGCCAGTCTGTCTGTGGGCCCACCGTAAGGCAATAAGGTCAGATTTTGCCCACAAAAGTCAGTTGGCTAAGTTATCAAAGGTCACCTGATGTCACTACCTGTATTTACATCAGTTCAAAGGTGATGCATTGTCACTTTCTGCAACATTCGGGCTAGACTGTTCCTATGAGGCACAGAGTCAAGACTGATTCGCATATGGCTGGGTCTGCACTGTGGTGGCAAAGTGAGCTAAAGAACGATGATGGATTCAACCCAGATCTGTGACTTGGGGTGAGTGTCTGAAAAGTTTCAGTGCTCCGTCCATCATCTCTTTGTATTTGCTTTGTTTTCCCTAAGTTGGCAGGGTATTCTCAGACGTGGGTCCCTTGCTCACTTTGCCACTGGATTCAAGGTAGCCTGGCTGATGAAGGGTGTTACCCAGAAACCGGTCCCAGGATTCTTATTTCCGGTCCTGGGAAGACCTGACTTGGCATTTCTGGCTGGACTGTTCACATGAGGCACAGGGTCAAGACAGATTTGCATATGGCTTGGTTTGAGCTGGGGTGGTGAAGTGAGTAAAAGAACAATGATGGATTCAACTCAGATTTGTGACTGGGGGTGAGAGCAGCGCTCCGTCCATCATATTCTTGTGTTTGCTTAGTCCGCCCTAAGTTAGCGGGGTATGCCGAGTCATGGGTCCCTTGCTCACTTTGCCAATGAAATCAAGCTAGCCTGTCTGAGGAGGGGTGAAACCAAGAAAGCAACCCTAGGACGCTTATTTCCAGTCTAGGGAGGACCTGGCCTGGCAGTTTGGGCTGGACTGTTCCCATAGGGAGCAGGGTCAAGACTAATTTGCATATGGCTGGGTTCAAACTGGAATGGCATAGGGAGCAAAAAACGATGGAATTGGGCCCAGATCTCTGTACTGGGGAAAATGTATGACATAGTTCTGCATTCTGTCCATCAATTGTTCATTTTGCATTTGTGTTGTCTGATCAACCAAAACATTGGCCTTGTGAAGGTGGGAAAATCACGCTCCTTCACGAAAAAGCAGAGGGTTTTTTCCATATCTTTTTGTTTTGAATTTTCAAAGTAAAACCAATATCATGTATAAATTGCACTGTTGTACACATCATATTACATTCAGGGATAGCCTGTGACCCCCCAGACCCTCTCCCACACCTCCTTTTGTCCCATTACTTGTCCTCAATCTGCCGAAGACAATGCACACACCGAGTGGAAACACAGAGTCCATCTGAATCAGTCCCCTGTAGGAGTTCCAACTGCTCCATATTTTCTCCCCATTTTGGCGGTATCCCCTGCCCTCATAGACCTCGTTTTACCTAAATGCACCAGTCTATGCACCGCTTCTAGGTCTTGAGATCTCGGGCCAGTGCGATGCCCCAAGGTTTCTCAACATTTCTTTTCGCCACCATCAGACCCAGTGATGTCAATGTTCTCTGAGCCCCAACAACTCCTGCCTTCCACCATATATTAAGGACACATTGGGGGATATTTACAAGGAAGTGGCAGAGAGAGGCACTAGCCTTCCCGGCTTAGCCCCTCTCTCCACCACTTCTGATACGCAAGGCTGCACCATATTTACAACAACATGGTGCAGCCTTGCGTTTCCCCTGCGCTGGTGCTACACTTAGCTGTGTAGCGCAAACGCAGGCCACCTTGCACCATAGTGCAAGGGTGTCTGCGTGCAGGGGAGGATTGTTTATGTGTAGGAAGGTGTCCCTTCCTGCACATATACAATCCTGAAATGCCATTTTGCCACTTTCACATGTGCTGTTTAATGCAGCACACATGAAGTGACAAAATGGAAGGGGAATCTTCCTGTAAATAAACAATCCATGGCATTTTGCTTTTTCCATGTGTGCTGCCTTGCCTTGTGCAGCACACATGGAAAAAGCAAAAACAAGGAGAAATAATGCATTTCTCCTCATTTCGCCAACTCAAAACCATGTTTTCGCTGGTCTTAATTTTGGCACTGCCTCCTATGTACTCCATCCTTGTACATGGGGGGCAGCGTCAAAATCAATGGGTGTTACTCACTGCCCACCCCTTTCTCGCTAACCATTGTGTGAAAGGGGGCCTTATTTACAAGGCAGCGTTAAGCCACGTTAAATGGCTTAACACTGCCTTGTAAATAAGGCTAAGTCCCTAACGCCACCACAACATCGGTAAAAGATATGTTGTGGTGGCGATAGGGGCTTGTACATATGCCCCATTGTTTAGCAGAGACTGTCAGACCTCTCCCCCCACCCACCCCAATTTTGGACCAGAATTTTCATATCACAGGGCAATTCATAAGGACATGGAGGAAGGATCCAGTCTGCCAGCACTCTCGCAAGCACAAATCTGTGGCAGCCCTGCCCATCTTCAACAAGGTCATTCGGAATTAGTAGAAGGAGGATCTGCACTTGTACCAGACTGAAGCATGACTTTATGGCCACCTCTCTAGGGGTAGTCACGGACCTCGTGCCTCTGCCCATCATTGAGTTTGCCCAAATCCCTCTCCGATCAATCCCCTAGTTGTCGTAGGGTATCATGGGTGTGGTTTATGATTTTTTTGTTAAACATCAGAGGTGTGGCTTTCTTGGGCATGGGATCCCCCAATAGTCTGCCCTCCAGAGAGGAGGATTCTGCAAGCTCCGTGCCCTTTAGTAGCACAGCCCGTAGCGCATGCCTGAGTTGCAGGTATCCGTAGGTCTCGGAGGATGCCAGCTGTAGTTTCTCAGTAAGTCTGCAGGGGGAAGACATTCCTCTGAACTCACACGTCTCCTACTATGGAAATACCAACTAGATCCCACGTGCTAACGTCTGTTAGCCTCCTCAGGGGTATACAACCTTTACCACGCAACTTTTACCACGACCTACCATTACCACGCAACTTTTACAACGCAGGACCCTTTACCACGCATACCATTACAACGCTGGTATTTACAACGCAGGTACTTTTACAACGCATACCATTACAACGTAAGTATTGGTAAGTATATAATTTTATTTAAAATATGTTAGGTTTGGGTTTTGGGTAAATGGGTATTTTTAGGGTTCAGGGTCAGTTTTCAGTTTTTGGGTAAATGGGTATTTTTAGGGTTCAGGGTCAGTTTTCAGTTTTTGGGTAAAGGGGTATTTTTAGGTTTCAGGGTCAGTTTTCAGTTTTTGGGTAAAGGGGTATTTTTAGGGTTCAGGGTCAGTTTTCAGTTTTTGGGGTACAGGGGTATTTTTAGAGTTCAGGGTCAGTTTTCAGTTTTTGGGGTACAGGGGTATTTTTAGGGTTCAGGGTCAGTTTTCAGTTTTTGGGGTGCAGGGGTATTTTTAGGGTTCAGGGTCAGTTTTCAGTTTTTGGGGTACAGGGGTATTTTTAGGGTCCAGGGCTGGGTTTTGGGGTTTAGGGGGATTTTTAGGTTTTAGGGCTGGGTTTGGGTTTTGGGGTACAGGGGTATTTTTAACATATATATTTAAAAATTAATAATTAAATATTAACATAAATAATTAAAATATTAAATATTAAAATAATAATTTATTAATTTAAAAAAATATTATTAATAATTATTTTACCATATTATTTACTTACCTATACTTACGTTGTAATGGTATGCGTTGTAATAGTACCTGCATTGTAAATACCAGCGTTGTAATGGTATGCGTGGTAAAGGGTCCTGCGTTGTAAAAAATGCGTGGTAATGGTCTGCGTGGTAAAAGTCCGCGTTGTAACGTCATATATCCCTCCTCAGGGTCCCCAGCATTTACCTTAATTTTTATTTTAAAAATATTTATTGAGGGGGGTGGAGGCGTGGAGGTGCGCTCCACTGAGTTTTTGCCCAACTCCATGGAGCTCCGCGTAGAGCAACTATGCCAGCTCCGCCCAAGCCTATTTAATTTATGACATTTTGCAAAAGTGACGCATATTCTTCGGGAATCAGATCACTGAACTTGAGATGCATCAAAATTCCTACACCTCTAAAATCCAGGCGTAGGAATGACGCATTGGCTGTGGCATAGGTATCTGACCAGCTGAAGTGACTTGAAACAGTGTAATCGGCAATCAAGTTACATCTCCTCAACACACACATAAGGTAGGTAACACAGTAAATATCACATCACACACAATCACAGACTTGTATTCACTCACATTGTGCTTTCACATAATATGTCACACATACGTAACCATAGTGATACATTATGTCCACTTGTATGAGCGACATCCAGGACCAATTTAATAGAGTCCAAGGTAAATTTAGTTTTTTACCTTTTCACACTCTATTACATTGGCCCCATCACTTGAAGCTACATGTATTAGTTAAAACTGATTTCTGATGCATTGCTGTAGTTGTGTCATTCTTATGACCAACTACAGCAATGCCCCACTTTTGGACCAGATGCCTTGCCGTATCCTACCCATGGATTTGTCAGAATTTCTGACGCATCCCTGGGACCTTGCGTCATGAAACCCCGTATTGTAAATATGGTGTATCCATGAGGTTATACAGTTTTATGGTGCAGGTGCAAGAAAGTTTGATGCCTTGCTACCTTGGCACAATGGAGCATAATTGTTTGTAAATAAGGCCCGCAGGGGCTTATTTGCATGTCCCTTGCGCTGCTCGTACATCACTTTTTCCCACATTAAAAGTGACACACCAGCAGCACCAGGGGCTTGTAAATAAGCCCCACAGTTTATAACTTGCTCTCTCACCAATCGCACCAGGCTCACACTTCATAAGAAATGGTTTCAATATGGTTAAAATCTCACAAGGTGATTTAAGAATGGTGAGATGGAGGGGCAGCAGTAGGATGAAAGAGAGGGAAAGAGTAAATGACAAGGGAACTACCAAAGCAGTGCTCAATTTGAGCCGGTGGTTTCTGGTGCTGGCACTTGCACTAAATTGTCAACACGGGGACTCATGCCAGCCACATGGTGGCGCTGTTTTCCAATCTTGTGATGATGACAACAACAGTTTTTAAATAATTCTAAATACATTAAAATGACTTGTATCTGCCACCCAAAGCAATAAAAAATAGCTTGGGGGGCAGGTGTTACTCATTTTTAATAAATAAAAAGTCTGAATTTTCAGTAGTAGTGCGAAGGGTGGTGCAACCTGCTGTGGTCTCCTCACAAGGGTCCTGGCACTTATTTCACATTAAGTACTGTCCCAAAAAGACTTCGTGGAGCTGCATGTAGAGACAGAGACAGAGAGAGAGAGAGAGAGAGTGTGTGTGAGAGAGAGAGAATGAAATGACAAAAGAATGACAGAACGTAACTTTATTAATATAACGAGAGAACTTTCTTGAACTCTGCAGTAATCCCTGATGCTGCTACGCTTTGTACAATCTCGTGTATTCCCAGACCTTTTGTGCTAGAGAGCGATTTAATTTAAAAGAGATTAGTGGTACAGACCCACGCAAACGGTGACAAACCCTTCGTCTAATGCTCAGAATGAATTCAAAACTTAGCTACCCCTGGGGACAGGAGTGCTGAAGGTGAGTGCTCTGAGGAGATTTTGAGAACCCGCGTAATGTACACAAAAGTAGAACTACGCCAATATTGTATGTATTGCAATGTCTGTAGCATTTCTATAGCGTTTATTACCCCTATGTGGGGCACAGAAGTGCTTACCTACATGCGTAGGGAGTGTGGTCAGTAGGGAACCACACTAATTTCTGCCGATCCATCCAGGCCTTGTTGGACTCCTACTGACGTCATCACGCAGCTCTGGAAATGTACTTTAATTCTTCAATTCAGCAGCCCAGGTTTTTAGGTCTCGCGCCTAGCGTTGCAGTGCTCAGCACCACTCACGCAGCGCGAGACATCTTGTAAGGGGGTTCTGAAAGCTGCTCACACGCTTGTGCGTGTGAGCAGGCTTTTGCCGCCTGCCTTTGGCTTTAGGGTGTTTTTTTTAAAAACGGCATGGGATTGGGCAAAGACTGGCACATGTTCCGCCTTTGCAATGCCCATTCCCGTCCGTGGCTAGCACGAGCTGCAGCGCGCGTTCGCCTCTCTGCCGCTGCCGCGCTCCCTCCCCCCGCTCCTCTGTGGTGCGCGCACCACTAGTTTTTATCATCACCGCCTCGTGAATATCTGCTGTTTCAGGGGAGAGGCCTGCTAAGAGAGAGGAGTACCTGGTCTGACAAGGCAGGCATCCCTTGCGTTTTCCATCTTCGTCTCCCCAGGGATGTCTGCAGGCTGAGGTGGGGCACCTGGGCTCAGGGGGCGAGATTCCTTCTCGCTGTCTTTTCCTTCCCGCAGGGCTGCACACGGGTTGAGGCCCACGGCTGCTTCCACACCCTCCCTGCACTCATTACCTTCATTTAGCCGAGTAAACGTGCCGAGGCCCCTGTGCTCGTCACTGGCCGGCCCTTCTGTACTCTGATGCACTGGTGGCTCCTCTGCCCCATCTGCGGTCTGAGCTGCGTCCAGGCCCACAGTTGCTTTTCTTCCGTCCCTTAGAGCCGGGAGGGTTTCCTCGGTGGGCACTTGATCCCCAGCGGGATCCCAGACCGGCAGCCCCCTCATGGGCAGCTGCTCCCTCTGCTGTGACTGTCCTCCTCGCCTGCGGCCTGGTTGAGTGGTGTCTTATGTCAGTCTGACCTCTGCCATGGGCATGGGTATAGAGCCCACTGTTCCCTGTGCCTCAGAGTGATTGACTGTCGGGCCGGAAGCTGCAAGACTCCCCATTGTTTGGTCCATTGACTAGAAGTGCTTTATTTCAAGCTTAGAACTTGCTCTGCTGCTGCAGGCATGAGGACCAGGGACATATGAGCTCTGGAGAGCCAGGGGGAGAAGGGGCGTGGATACCAGAGGTTGGATGTGGATTACAATTGGTGTGTGTTGTGAACGTTTGAGGGCATTGTTCGTGTGATACTGTTTGTGTATGATATCAGTGTGTCCAAAAAGTATGTTAAGTGTATGTGAGGTGTGAAAATGCCTGTGTTTGTATGAAAGTGGGTTTTGTGAGGCATGGTGTAAGGTGTGTGTGTGTGTGAAATATATGTGGGCAAATTAGAGGTCAGGTTAAGATAAAGGTGGTGTTTAGGTTTATCTTTCAATCAGGGTAATAGTTTCAGATTACATTAGGACTAGAGTTACAGCTGTTTAGGGTTTAGTCTTAGGTTGAAGGCAAAGGTTAGGAATGGGGCTCTGTCAAGAGTAGGGGTCCGTTTAAATATAGGTATAGTTTAATCGTTTAGGTTGGTGCAATTTCTTTATGAGCTAGGGTAGGCTAGAGGCACTTTTAATGTTTGGGATTCAGGTTATGGTTAGGGTTAGGTTTATATGTGAGGTTAGTGTTTATGCACTGGGTCGGTGCTTGGGATAAGGGTTAATGGCAAGGTAGGGAATTTTCTCATTATTGTATTTGTAAAGCTTTTTAGAGTTACAAAGAAATATGAAACACATTTTCTCATGTTTGTGTTCATCAACATCACATAGATCCATTTTTAAAGCATTGCTAAGGTTATATGGCTGCTCTAGCAATTTTTAGTTTTTTTAATTAAACTGATTCACTGATGGTCCTCATAAGCAGTTAATTATTTTCTGGGTATATATATCTTTCACACCATAGGACTGGATATTAGGATTGTGGAACTACACCAGGATGGAGAGATTTCAGCAGAGTTTGGAATGCGGGATTTTCTTCTCCAGCACAATTACTGAGGAATTTGTTGCCAAATTAGGAGTGGAGTAAAAATGGAGCCAGAGCCCGAGACTTAAGTTATGTTTTAGAGAAACTTGCGATATTCATGTAGAAACGCCGCCTCCGAGCCGCAGAAAGTGTCAGGGTTCACCATTTGGGCTCTGTTTGGCAAGAATCAAAGAAATCTACTGATTGTTGACCACAATTGCAGGCATTCAGTCAGAAAGGTGTCATTCACTGAATTGAATGGTAACTACTGATGCAAAGTGACCAGGTAAGAGGGACCGCCGTCACCTGAGCAATTGAGAGTGGCATCCCATGTACATCAGAGAATGTTCTGATACTGGTGAAAACTATTGTGACTGAGTGATATCCAGTCTGACATGACCTGGGAAGCAATATGTTGTATCCAGGATGTGGTGACCGCAGTGTTATCCCAATTACATCCGGATAGAATGTATGCAGGTACCAGTCTCGACCACCTCCAGAAAGACACAACCAAGGTCATGAACCCCATGCACCGGATACTGCTTGATGCATACATTGCTGGAACAAAAGGTCACCACATCCAGCATGCTCTGAAATAGGCAGAAACCCAATAGCTCTACATGGTCGAAGCATGCTATGCTTTACCCCATGTGTTGTGATCTCACATAAAACCAATTACTCTGAATCTGGAGTGACATGTGGAAACCCACATGCACGAGATCTGGCATGATGTGCCCACGCAGAAGCACAGGACGCCAGATGAAATTCACTTCACCAGATCAGTTCACTATTATCCACTGACAGTCAGCTGCACTATGTCCCGTGTACCATGGTTCTTGGCCAAACTGAACATCACAAGATCCTGTTGGGTACATGTTTATGCAGCGCTAAGCAACAGCGACAGAAAGCAGTACTTGGTGTGGGCAGAAGACTCTGACAGGGTGTGGGTGTCTCACAGTAGTAGGGAGTGATATCTCACCAGGGATTTGCAAAGGATGCTGGGATATTCCCAACACATTCTCACCCTCTTAAGATCCATGGTTTCAGTGGAGGGTGTCAAAACAAAAGGGCAGGAATGCGCCGTATCTATACGATACGGCGCATTCCTGTCTTTTTGCCCTGCACTGGCGCACAATGGGCTGCCCTGCGCCAACGCAGGCACCCTTGCACCATGGTGCAATGGTGGCTGCGTTGCAGGAGATGATTGATTTTGTGCAGGAAGGGACACATTCGTACACAAAATCAATCACAAGAGGTGATTTCCTCTTTTTTTGTGTGCTGCAGAATGCAGCACACACAGAAAATGGAAAAATTAGGAGAAATGAAAACATTTCTCATTGCCGCGCCTTCCTAATGCCACCCCAGTGTTGCCTCGTAAATCTGAGAATGTGTCAGGTTTCATGAGTGTTGCGTGGGAACACCCACAGCAACACCCATGGAATGCCCCTTTCACACAGTTTTCTGTGTGAAAGGGACACATATTTATAAGGGCATGAAAAGTCACATAAAGTTGCTTTATGTGGCCTTGTCAATATGCCGTGGCCCATTGTGCCACCACAGTGTCAAAAAAGTAACATTCAAGTGGCGCAAAAGAGATGGTAGCGCATCATAAATAAGGCCCTTAATGTTTAAGATAAAATAAGTGCGCTCCTTTTGATAAAAGTCTATAGTGGCTCCCAAGCTGCTTTTGGATTTGGTGATTAACTATATGCACACATCTACATTTCTTTCATGCACTTTTGTGAGAAGGCCTGTTTCTTCTTTAACTCTCTGTCCCTTCTTCTGTTTCACAGCAAAGGAGATCCCCAATCCCTCTCCCACCAGCCCATCTTCACTTTCACCAAGAGGCCCCACACCCAGCGCTCAGCTTTGCCTCTCCTTCTTCCCCAATTGTTGCCATGAAATGTTGAAGGGGGGTCCAACTTTAAGAAATTATACTTAGATGAGCTGAAAGCAAAAAAGTTTGAAGACCTCTAGTCTAAGGCGTTTCTGCCAAGTGTCCTCAGCACTAAATGGGTGAGAAATGGATCTTAGCTCTACTGTGGTTCTGCAAACTGTGGAACACTTTGCTACTTCAAGCTCGAGCCCTCTACAATCATCTGTCACAGGAGCTGGCTTTTCAGTGCACATAGTGCCACTTTATACGTCTGGTTACTTTTTAGGTCGAGCCTGGGCAGCACATGCACTGCTCTGCGAGGCATGCTGTATTCATGTAGGGACTTGAAACTCCACTGTAAACTATGACTGTTCATTGGTCAATAGGCTTAGTAGTCCCTCCTTAGTACCGCCATGTCTCATTTTGTAACCTCGAATCGCAACACCCCCTGTTACGTGTGCTGTTACTCAGTAGGTTTAATTACGGCCTCCAAGCACTATTTTCTCAAATAGCTTCGAACTGCCTTCTGTTGGACACGCTCTCTCCTAACGCTTTAAAACATTTTTTAGAACACAAACGCATTTGCAATGATAAGTCTTACATTTGCGAGAGTTTAAGCTATTGGCATTGTAAATGACTAAGCCTTTTATCTGTTTTAAAAACAACATATAAATAAAAGACATTGTTATTTACAATGCTAATAGCTCAAACTCTCGTGAATGCGAGACCTATTGCATTGCAAATGCTTGTTTTTTTAGTATTGAGAACCTGTAAGGATGAAAATGGGGCACTGTGGTCGATCAGGGTGGCAAGGGCCAAAATATAAGAAATAGAAATAGGACCCCACCCCTCGGTTGGACTTTAGAAGGCAGTCATTAATGTGGTGCACTGGACTCCTCGTACCCGTGGGCCCTAGGGCTAGTACTTATGCTAGCTAGGCCTATGGTGCTACTGTCCCAAACTGATGTTAGTTTTTCTTTTGAAAAATCCTTCTGTATGTTTTCACATGTTTTCCCTGACCCCAGATGTCATCCAACTGCATCCTCACCTGCTTGCTCTTGAATCTCCCTGGCTGAAGTTGCTTAAACTGTTCTTCCTCCTTTTAAGGAATGTGCAATCTCCTTTGACAGCATGTGGAGTGGTCCTGTGGTCGATGACCCCCTATCATAGCAAGGAAATAGCTTTTTAATGACACCTCTGAGGGTAAGCTCTACCCACCTGAAACGGGTATAACCGTAGCTATACCCCTTACCATCCATGCCAACAGACCCTATTTAGGCAGGAGACTCACGATTTTTAAGCAAAAAAAATAGCTTTATTTGAGCAGATTCTGCATAAATTGCTGTTATTTCAATGTATGCCAATAGGGAAAATTAACTCCCGCAATTATTTTTCAAAATCTCTCTCTTACTAGCTTCAAAATCTTGGTATGTATGCATTACTCAATCTTCCTCCTCAAATGTATGTTAAGATTGTAATAGCATATAAATACAGTGCTTAATTTGTGCCAGTGGTTTCCGGTGCTCAGGGCTGATACATAATTATCAACACCGGTGCTGTGACAGTCTGCCACAAGGTAGCATTCTTTTGCAAATTGAGAGATGACCACATCAACAGTTAATTATTAATTCAATAAACATTTAAAATGGCTATTACCTGCTGCTCAAGCCATTCTTTAAATTGTAGGAGTGTAATGGTTAGTAGTTGTGTTGTTACTATCATGGCAGCATGGGAGGGCAATGTGTGGTGCAAACTGCAGTGGCCTCCTAATAAGAGTCCTAGCACTTATTTTTGTTTACAAATTAAGCACTTTCCCAGGAGTCCCTGCCCGACATCCACCACCTGGCTCGCGCTGCCTGGCTGCCCCGCCCCCAGAACGTAATACATACTATATAGCTGCATAAGGACCCCGCTGCACGGGAGAGACGCCGGACGAAGCCCGGGCAAAGGGCGGGCCCTCTGAGGCCCTCGGAGACCGCAGGAGACTGGGCTGGGCCCCCCCCTTTTCGCCGTACATATTGAGTTGATGACGTTTGCCTAGTGCAGTAGTATGTTGTGGGTATCAGCTTCTAGCTAGGCTGTTTGTAAAGTCAGTTGTTTGAACTGTGGGCCATATCAGTGTGTCAGTACAAATCCCAACCCCTAACGAGAATGTCGTCTCCCATTATGGAAAAGCAACCACCAACAGGAGGGGCTAGCCATCGTACTCTGGATAATTATTTATTTAGGATTACAACCGGAATAGACAAGGAAATTACTCTTTCTGAACGACGGGCGGAGAGACGCCGCTCTATAGAATCTATCAAAAATAGGCGATCTTCTTTGGGATCGTTAAAGTTAACAATTTCTCCTATTCATAGTACCTCCTCCGTAAAAGGGGATTGTGAGGTATCCCTAAATGATAGTATACCACTCCTTTTACAAGAAATAACCCCCCCAATAGTCGCTGTTAGTGACCAGACTCTAAATGAATCAGCCTTCAACTATAATATGACGTCAGAGGTAGAAGTCCTGCCCGACACTTTGCTACCTGAGGTGGAGATAAATCACATAGCAAAGGAAACATCTAAAAACCCTAGACCTCAAAGCCCACTGGCTAAAAGAAGGAAAAAGAGGGGGACTCTTTTCGGAAAAATAAGAATTAAAAATAAGGTCACTTGCAATAACGATGGACCCACCAAAAGACCTACTCTTAGTGTATCTACACCATCTAGAATGATTAACCCAACACTTCCCTCGACAAACTACCTATTTAGCAATAACCTCATGAGCAGAATAGAACAATTAATAAAAGCTTTTACACTGCCATTAGTGGAGAGAATGAAGGGGCTAACCCACCAACTTGAGAAGCTAGATAAAGTTATTGGGGAAATCAAAGTTGCAACCAAGGACAGCTCTAGAGCCCCAAAATCCCGTTATGTCCTTAACCACCAATGCTAAAGTCCAAAACGCAACTAAAAACACTAATTTGCCCATACCTAAACCTCGTAATTTATTGCCCCCCAATGCAGCTGGGTTAAACAATAAAAATAATAATGCTAAGATGACAAAAGAAGGAGAAATAGCAAAACCACTTGGAAAAGCCCCAAAATTGAACCCTCCTGGAAACGCCTCTAAACCCATCGGCCAAGATAAACCCGCCAGGTCACTCCCAGCCATGAGGCCCAGGGTAGAACTGCCCCCAGAAGCGGCCCGGTATGTAGCTGTTCTTACCGGAGTACCAGTCTTAGAGGACGGTTGTGGAGAAGATCAGCGCGGGCTGAAAAATAAGGCCATATATTGTTTAAGACAGAATTGCCTACTTCCACCACACTTAAATGGGCTAATTCTTAATGTTAGGCGTCTTCCCTGGTTGGGCCAAAGAACTAAGGACCTTGTAGGCGACATTGTCATAATAAACTTTCAGGATGATAAAGTCGTCAGACATATTGTAAATGGGTTTTCCCAAAATGTTGGTAGTTCAATCACCGTACGAGATCTGACCTACTTTTATCCTAGAGGATCATTTGCTTCGGTTTCCAACTTTAGGCCCTCAGTTCACCAACAAAGCTATCACATTGACGCTTCATCTTGTCACCAGACTTTTGGTTTTGGTCCCCCATTCCAAATGCAGGGAGGTAGTTTTAGACCATTTTTTCAACATCAGGCTGATTACTCCCTGCCTACTTCTAATCGCTTTTTAACTTTGGCAGGCTTGGAGGGAGTTGTTTGACTTTGTGTAGCAGATAATGATAATGCTGGCCTACAAAAGGTTCCCCCTGCATCCGTAGAGTCATGCAAAAATAGTAATGTACATGTCTCTCCTTTAAAGCAGACTTGGTCTCAAAATACATTGACGGAAAATGTGGCTGAAGATGATGGGCCACTAATCCCTCTACAAGTCCCAGGTTGGGGAGGAATAAGGGGGGAGGTAGTTGACGAGGCAATTAGAATAGTGTCGTGGAATATAGCTGGTTTGGCCGCTAAATTTAATAATAAAGAATGGCGTCAGTATATAAGCAAATTTACTTTAATCTGCTTACAAGAAACTTGGGCAGTTGATAATAGCTCCCTACACATAGAAGGATACAAATGTTTCTTTGTCCCGGCAAGGAAATCCAGATCAGGTAGGGCTGTGGGTGGGTTATCTGTATATTTAGATTTGAACCTCCATGGCACATGGTCAACCTTAAACTGTAACTCACATGATATCCAAGAGGTGCGGTTTAATGGTAAAGGACTTAAATTGACTATGTTTAATGTTTACAACAATGTGGCGGGTGGAGGAGGTGACGTATTGAAAAGAGAACTGGAGTACAGATTGTGTCAGGTTCCCACCTGTGAAGCCAGGGTCCATGCCCAAAATATCTTAGTTATGGGGGATTTTAATTGTCATCTTTGCCCAGCTCTTTTCCCAATAGATGAAATATGGTCAAGATGCCCAGAGGAGAATGGTGCCCATTTTGAGCACTCGCCAGAAGGTCATGCTTTAACAAAATTTATGCATAACCATGACCTGGTTCATACTATGGACATGGTGCATTTTACCGCAAGATGAGACCTTGCCACCCACCTTTAAGGGTAGAGGATGCTCGTCATATATCGATTACATTTTTGTTTCAAGGGTTTTCAAAAATAGGATTTCTAGGGTGGGGATTGAATCAAACCCGTTTAGCGACCACAATCCCTTGGTGTTAGATGTGCATTATCGTGCTGGTCCCAGTGGGATTAAGCACGTCGCAATAAATGAGTTGCCCACTGACCAGGGTAGACGCCTCAGCTGGTCCAAGATTCATGGAGAAAGGTTCTATAAATCATTGATGGAGAAGGGGAAATTAGCTTTTGAGGCATGTCTAGATGTGGCAATAACAGGACAGCAGCTACTTAGAGAATTTAAATATATTGCTGATTTAGTGGATAGTCTGTTAACGACTAGTGCCCCGATAAAAGTGACTGGCAGTCAACCACGTTGGTTTGACCAAGCCTGCTCCAAAACCCTGAGGGAACTCAAAGACAGTATTAAAATAAGACCAAGGGATGCCACACGAGTCGCCTCCTGCAGGAAAAAATATAAGAGCGAGCTGAGTAGGAGGAAAAAGGGTATACACCCGTTACGACGCAACTTTTACTCCGCACTACCATTACAACGCGGGCATTACAACGCATGACATTACAACGCATTGCGCTGGGGGGCGCTCTAGGATAAGAGGTAAGTTTAATTTACTATCCAACACCTTCCCTAGGGTCCACGGGGACTGGAGTTAGAATAGTAAATTATACTTACCACATTACAAGCAGAAGGTTGGGCAGATTTAAGGGAGGCGGGGGAAAAAAGGGATATGACCGAGTTTTGGAGAATTATTAATAGACCCACCTTCCAGGACGACACGGTCCCCAAATTAGGAACAAATATAACACCTACTACGTGGATTACTCATTATAGGGCTTTATATAATCACGAAACGGGCATACCGCATGAGCAAAGGAACGTAGACCAAGACCAGCCCGTAGTTTTCTCACTAAAGGAAATCAAGGTCGGGATTGAGGGGTTGTCGAAAAACAAGGCGCCAGGCCCAGATGGAATTCCGCCTGATTTGTTCCTAAACTCTGTGGAATTATGGGCCCCCATAATGACAAGAGTCATTAACACTGCAATCCGTCATGGCTTACCTCCCTCCTGGTCAACGGCCATTATCGTCCCTATCTTTAAAAAAGGGCAACAGGGATGACCCGCAGTGTTATCGTCCTATCTCCCTTATCAATGTATCCGCTAAAATTCTGGGGAGGGGGATACTAAACCGGCTGTCGGAGTGGTCTGAGGCAAATAACATCATCTCAGACACACAGTACGGTTTTAGGATGGGTCGGTCCACGAGCGACCAGTGCTTGAACCTTTATATGTTAGCAGCAAAATACACTAAGGCCAGCACGGAATCCATTTATATGGGGTTCATGGATCTGGCAGCTGCTTTTGACCACGTAAATAGGGACAAGCTCTGGGATATGATGACCAGTATGGGGATAGAGGTCGGACTTATTAACATCTTAAGAGAATTGCACCGTAATACCTCAGCACAAGTTAGGTACAATACAGAGGGTGGATGCACGGACTCCTTTCATTGTAGAAGTGGGGTACGCAAAGGCTGTATCTTGGCACCTTTTTTATTTTCCCTCTATATTAATAATCTAGAGCAGCACCTCTTACAGCTGGGATCAGATTGCCCACGAGTAGGGACGCGTCATGTTCCTGTGTTACTTTACGCAGATGACGCGGTCCTCCTCGGACGAACACCCAAGAGTCTACAGATTTAAATTGATGGTTTTGTATCTTGTATGGGTCCTTTAGATCTTTCTGTTAACCTTGGTAAATCGTATGTTTTATCTGTTGGTAACAAACCATGCAACAAATGTACATTTACGATAGGGAGCCACAAGATATAGAAGGTTAAATCATTCTCGTATCTGGGCTTACTATTCGATGGGTCTTTAAAATTTAACTACCTGGTGGAGGAACGTTCCCGCAAGATGAATGTTACCAATGGAGCTATTGCAGGTTATGGTTGGAGGTTGGGGAGGTGGTGCCCTGAACAGGTGCTGAATCTGTACAACTCCATGTGTTGCTCCAAAGTCACCTACGGGGCAGAGGTGTGGGGCTTTGTGAATATCGGTCAACTTCAGCGGGAGGAGAACAAACATCTACGCTCCCTCCTGAAAGCCCCACATAGTCGAGCTGCAGCCATTGCACACAGGGAGTTAGGGATACCCTATCTTGAGGACATGGTGAAAGTCAGGCCAATTTTAGCTTGGTTAAAAATCTGGATAAATCCCGAGGCGACCTTAAGTAGGGAAATAATGAAGGACTGCCTGGGCAGAGAAAAATGGTCGCGGATCACGTGGCTCAGTTATGTTAAGTCCGTTTTGGACACTCTGGGCCTCGGGAATCTCTTTGCCGACCCGGCAGCAATTATCCCTCACCATAAGATGACTGTTAAAAAAGTGTTTTTGGCACACACAGCCACACAAAGAACAGAGCTAGATAGGGCTAAAACTACGGTGTGTGCCTATAACCTTGTAAAGACCACAGAAGGAATGGAACCGTATTTATATTTGATACACAATGCTCAGGATAGGTTTTTAATGAACCGTTTTAGGCTCAATCTTTACCATATTTATTGGGTCCACCATTAGGGTATTCCCCCACAATTGAGCAGAAGGGAACCTGCGGCTGCGACAATAGGTCTCCGCAGGATTCCCTTCATTTTGTACTGTTATGTTCATTTTATTCTGAACCTAGGTGCAGATTCTTGGTAGACATTTTTAAAAAATCAAACATAAAATGTGCTCAAGAGGCCTTGATTTATTTACAACAGGCGAATGATCCCCTCACACTGTGCTGTATTATTAATTTTATTAAAGTGGCTGTTCGATTGAGGGCAACTAGAGGGAGGGGGGAACCGTGAGATTTCTGACATTGGTTTTAAAGGTCCATAATGTTTTTTTTCTTTAATATATTGTGATTTAGTTGTATTCACATCAGGATTGATGCTAACTTAATAGTCTTTTTTAATGAAATGAGTGTATATTGTATGTCTGTACTTTTATGGTGATTTTTAATCACCGAATAAAGAATCCTGACTGACTGACATTACCACTGTGACCCCCTCTCCCCAGTAGACGACCAGCCCTTGGATGTGATTTTTCTCACCTAGAGCCCCTGCATGTGTACTTTTTGACCAGGAAACATCATTTACAACGCATGTGTTACAACGCGTGTCATTACAACAAATGTTTTACAACGCAACATCCATTACAACGCATGTTGTTACATTGCATAATCCATTACAACGCCTTCCCCAAAGTAACGCCCCGGCGGAGTTAGAATTGTAATTGCATTGTAATGGATTATGCGTTGTAATGACATGTGTTGTAACGACGGGCGTTGTAATGGATTTTGCGATGTAAAAAATTAGTTCTAATGACACACGTTATAACACGTGCATTGTAAAGTTTCATATTCCATTCGACCATATGTGGACTTGGCGAGACCAGGCTTTGAGCTGAAAAAGACATCCCGTCTCTATAACCAAGACAAAGCGCTGTGAAAAATACCCTCTTACCTGAGTGAGTAGGCATACATTTGAAATAGGGATCTTCGGCCATTGGAAGAGAGAACACTGTCCAGCTTGCCAGTTTAAATAAACACTGGGCTTCTGCACCCTGTGCTTTAAAGGGTTTTACTCTGAAGACCTACATGGAACTGGGGAATACAGAAAGTGTTATTGCCTGGACTCTGAACTGGAGTACCTTCTGCCGAAGAGCTTTTCGAAAGCACTCCATCTGTCAGGGCCCGTAGGATTCTAGCACAGCACCATCCAAATCGGAAAATTGTCATGGACATAGGTAGGGGTGTCAAAAGACTCACCAACACCCATTGGCCAACAACCGAGATTCTGTTCCTGCAGCTTACTGTCTACAAACGTCTCTGGCTTCTTCAAGATCAGGGTCACAACAGGATCACCTACAGTCCATCTCCCTTGGAGATGTTCAAGACACCTTTACACCTTTGCAGTTATCAAAGCCAGGGCAGTCATTAACTACTCCCCAACTTCCTACAAACATCCCAATGACTTCTAGGTCGCCCCATTGAAAGAAACATTGAGCAGACTGAGGTTCAACAGTCCTTTCTTCTGTAAACCAATGGGAATAGCGGCCTTCAACCTTCCTTGAAGGAAACAACCTCTTATCGGACAACCATATTGGACAAGGACAGCAAAATCTCCTTGATCAGCATCTGGCAGGAGGTCAAGAATTCTACTGATACAACTGGACTTTCCACCCGCCTCCTGCTGGCCCTCTCTTCCACTTTGAACACGGCACGTCATTCATCATATACTACACAGAGGTGGTAGCCTCAGGATTCAAGACACTGTACTTCAATGGCCCTCTTTCTTCCTCTGTGACTTACCTCTGCTATCTACCTCCCAACTTTTTCTTTCATTGGTGCCACCAGTATCACACGCCCATTCAATGTCTGCCTCAGCCCTCTTTTGTAACTCATTGCGTCATTTTACTGCATGTGCTAAAGCTAAGTAAATGACGCACTCTGGCTGAGTTAACCCTTTGGGTATAGATCCTGGTGCCTTTGGCCAATGCTTCTATGCATTTGACCAACGGATGATGCACAACCATCTCAAGTGCAACCTGTCGAACTCTGAGGTCCTCACCTATGAAACCTAATGAAATTATCAACCCGGAGGAGGGTGGGCGCACACTGCCTCACATCCCAACACTCAGTTTGCCCCGATGCATCATAGTAAATGCAGTGCATGGTAACACTTACTTTGGTGACAGGCTTTAGTTTTTCACCCTTGTTGGTTCAGCCAGTGCTGTGTATCTGCAGACATGTGTGTGCTGGGATGTGAGGCAGTGGGTGCCCACCCTCCTCCAAATTATCAACCCACAGCTGTCTGGCCACAGGAACCCAGAGTACTACCAACCTACTTGATTGAAGTGAGAAGCATGGGTTTATTATGATCTCTAACCTCTCCCCTGAACCACAGGTTAATTATGTGACTAAAGGTGTCTTAACTCACACAGATCCTTCTCTACATCTTTCTTCATCCAGGTTTCACTCAAAGGTTCCTGTCATGCATGGACTATGACAACACTTGTTACATTGGTTCCCCACTCTAGTGACTCTGCATTAGTGAATCTGAAACATGGCTACCGAACAACTCCTAAACCTACGTATGCCTGACCACATCACTTCTGCTAGGTCAGCACTGGACTGGTCACCAACGGCAAAATCCCCTGCATGGTGAACAAACGATGCATGCCACAGGACTGTTCTTCCTTCAATGAAAACATCTTTCCAACTAGAAAATCAGAACTGTTCACCTCAGAGCGGCTCCATTTTTGATCATTCCTTTGTTTAGAGGATGTTCCTACTCATATCAGATAGAAAAGCTCTGGAACCCTGTACAAGCAAAAATAAAGATACTAAAGAACCATCTTGAATTCTGGAGAGCTGTAAATACCTGACTATTAGCAACCACATGAGCCTTCTTTACCTACGGAGATTAGTATGGATAAGCAAGCTGCAACTGGATCAATTCAGCATATCCCTTTTCATCAAGTTATTACCCGTCTGTTGTCACAAGCTTGCAGCAACATGATTGCACTACCCCTCCAAACCTCACACACAACAACACCCAACATTCCACCCACAAGCTACCCTAGAAATTATACTCTACAAAACATGTTAGGAGGTTACATGTGTTGAGACTTAATTGACCACCTTGGGAGTGTTTGGCACCACAGGATGGGTAAGAAGTGCCACTCGAATGTTACAATACAATAGAGTAAAATACAACACAATAAATATATGATGTTATACAATATCTATCTTTGCATAATTTGGTGCATGTCAGATGCTCTTTCCAAAAGGTTCATCTGTGGTGTAACTCAGTGAGAAGTGATGGCAGAAGTGAAGTGTTGGAAGTATGTGAGATCTTCTGATTAATGTGTTCATGTAAGTACTGAACTGTCCCTTGGAAACCAAGTGATCAGTGCAGACCACACAGTACAAAATGTAGACACAACAAGCAGTGCTTGATTTGTGAAATATTAAGTGCCAGGGCCCTGACCAGGAGGCAGCTGCAGCTTGTACCGCCCTTCGCCCCTGTCATTGCTACCAAAACGACTACTAACCATCTCGCTCGCCTTCAAGTGCGGCAGTTCAAATTATTCCAGGCCCCCAGAGCTAAAGGAATGGCTGGGGAGGTATGTATTAGTAATTTTTAATGTATATTGTATTTATAAACGACGGTTGTTCTGCTCATTTCTAAATAAGATGAGCAGCACCACCATGTGGCAGACTGTCGTAAATGCCGTTATGACAATTAAGTGCCGTGCCGAGCCCCGGAAACCACCTGCTCGAATTAACCACTGGCTACACGCACTGAAGAAAGCTAGCTGGTATGTTATCAGTCATTTCACACCAAGAAAAGACAAATGAATAGGGACGGGGTCTGGAATCTGAAGATTCTGCCTGGATGGAACCGTACTAAGAAGTGTCCGGTACCCACACCCCTCATGGCCAGTGGTGTTTTTCATGGGTAATGCAGATAAAGTCATGCGAAGCAGTGGGGCCGGGATGATCTAGTGGCACCAGAAATGGGCATGATGGTGCGGCAGGTGCCTGATGAGGAGTTAGAACTCGTGGCATATTGTTCAGATACCGGAGCAGGCCAGAAAAAGTTGTTGTGCAACAAGGAACTGCATTTCCCCTTTCTTTTTTTTGATTATGTTTTATAAAACTTTAAAAAAGTTTTACATAAAATAGATTAGAACACCTCATTTTGCATCATGCAACAAATGCTGACAGGTAGCTTACACCTTACTGGACTTTCTCAAAACATGTGTCCGGTATTTAAAAGATTAGGATCTACGAACTGCACATATGAAGTTCAGTTAATAACATTCACTCTTTTTCCAGGTCCAACATCCCATTCTCCATCTTCTCAGCCTGCATCATGGGTACCAGCATTTATATCCACACCGGCTTTGACCCACTTAGCTCCTGGGTGCTCTTTGCTTCAGTGATGAGCAACCTGAACACACCTAAACTGTGCCCATTTATCACAGTGTGAACCAGGGTTGAAGTGAGATCAGAAATAGGCCTGGGCATGCTTAAAAAAAGGGGCCCACATTTGGGGACTGCCTTTCCGCAAAACAACACTTCGGCAAAGTTTTATGAAATGAAGGGGGGGGGGTGTAGGAGTCATTGACAGAGGAATGTTTTCTTAACTTCAATTAGATAGAAAAAAAATACATGGATTAGTTCACAATGGTGAACCACGCATGAATACAAGTGAGGCCACTTCTGCTAAGGTTCCCTGCCCCCTGAGTATATTAATGGACAGGTCCAGCGAGACAAAGGGAGTGACACCTCCACCCCGTGGGTAAAACGGAGGTAACAGAGGCCCATCTGCCTCTAGAAAGGCCACTCAGGCATCCACTGGGCCGCTGGTGGCATCCGAACAGCACAGACACCGCCCAAATAGACCCCAAGGCAGCCCAATCAAGCGGTCCACAGCTGGAACTCGGATACAGGCCTCTCGGCCATTGCTCACGCGCCCACCTTACCAATCCAACCATGGCGTGACCCAAAGGTGCTAAGGAGGTCGGTCATCGTTTACTTGGTTCACTTAATCAAGAATTCACTAATTGTTTGTTTATCTTATTAGCAATGTGACGTCAGCTGGAACCCATCTACTCACTCCTCATTCCATCCATCGAGGGCAGGAGTAGCTTTAATCTTCCAGCACATTGCTATCTGCCTCTTGACCAGCAACATAGCAAGATCTGTGAGTCAGCATTCTATTTTATGTGGGAAGAAGACCCAAAAGGCAGACCCTTGGGCACAATTCCAGCCTGTGCCTTTGTGTAACGTCTCTTATACTGTCAAGTGTTCTAGTCAGAGTCCAAAACATATACTAGAGCTCATCCCCCACTCACCCAGAAAATTACCCAAAACCACAAGAAACATTCAATGCAGTCTGTAAGGCATCAGGTACACGAGGTGTAATAAATTAATTTTTGGAAACTTGAACTTTGTGTTTTAGGCAACCGTTTTAAGACATGCTACAGTCTTTCTGCAGCCGTTATCTGAAATGGTCTATTCACATCCTCTGCCCACAGGACTCTTATGCTGTCAACCTGATCTTGATCATGTACGCTAATGTCCGATATATTTGGGTGAAGGAAGTGTCCTGATTAGGGCCACCCAGGTCACTCGCAACAACCTCTCAGCCTTCCATACAAATGAAGAGTCGGTCAGACAGTAGAGAATACAAACCAAGTATATTTTATTCAGATAAACTCGAGCGGGGTTCAGTCTGACCAGCCTCATAGGATTGCTGCAGAGGGACTGACTTCAGCAAACATGGAAATACATTATGTACGTTTTCTGAACCAAGAATGTCCCGCCCCTAATGGAAATCTACTAGCCGGTGCAGCAAAAACAAAGTACAGTACGACGAGTCTCAAATCTGAGACCGGGCACACATTATCTTACTGCCAAGGTCATTCTGTTTGTGTCTATCACTAGGCTAGGAGGGAGAAAGCCTCTATTTATGGGAAAGGAATGTGTTAATAAGATCAGTGTATTCATTAGCGGAGAAAGGCCTAACCTTGGAGAAATGAACATTTCCACAGCCTGCTTCTCGAGTCAGAGGATATGTAGCTGACAACATGATTTAACATGGCGGCGGTACATAAGATGGTGCCACGAATGCTAACTTAACACAAGAACAAAGTACAAACTAAATAGCAAAACATTTTCATTTCATTATGGGTCACCACCTTGTGTGAGTTCCTCAGTTTAATTATTATGCCAAGCACCAAATGTATGTCCAGGCATTCAGTCATTGAGTCCCATGCATTCTGTTTCTTCTGAAACACTGCATTAAAAGATAGAAATCGTCCCACATGGCACTAATGGGATTGTCTGAGACTCCGAAATGACCGAATTTGCCATCCTTATAAATACAAAAGAGAGAGGGGGTTTCGAGGGGTTACTCCCAATCTCCCTGGGGTATCAGTATCCAAAACAAAGAAAGGATTAATCCCGTTGATACAAAATATCTATGAAATGAGAAGGTAAAAAAATTGTAACTATCCAGAAAAGGAAAAGCTTACTTTTAAAAAAAACCCTCACTCATCAACCTAGTTGGTGACATGCTTCATCATTGGCGTCCCACCCGAGTAGCCAAATGCCACTCAGGTGTGCTTCAACACCTGATTACAGTGGAGCAGGATTAATCACAACAGTGGTGTAAGTGAGTGAAAGGAGTGAAGTTAAGAATTGTCGTTTTTAACTCCCTAAAGGTTTAATATGGAGCAATAAGATAATATTTAAAAACAGGTGAGGGACACCGATTTAGGATTAAATTGACTAAAGGTGTCTCTATCTAAAAAAGTGAACATGGTGGTCTACATGTTTCAACCTGTGCATGATACTACCAGGTTTTTATCAAAACCTTTTGTGAAAGCCCCGAGTGGTGTGAGCACTCTAAGGAGCATCCAACTCTGGGTCAATTTTAATTCCACACTGTATACTCACAGTGTGGCAACCTTCCAGCCTTCTGTGAAAGGAACAATCTGTAAGTAAGGGGACAAACACACATAATCCCAGTCAATTGTGTGTCTGAACCTAAGTTAACCTTTCATGCGTGGCTCTATTGTGAGCTTAATTGCATGGTACATACCATGCTTCATACATAGCGTGCATGTTGTATTAATTTCTGTAGCAGGTGGCTGCAACTTCTTCAGAGTACATTTATGGCTGCGAAACCCACCACATAAGATCAATCAGGATGGCGCTGATCTTCTCAAATATATTGTGGTCAAATAATAAAATAGACTCAGGAAGATAATAATTTCCAATAGCCTTTTCCAAACCATCTAATTTTTATCGATTTCCTCTAGTCTTAGCAATGGAAATGAATATGTTACCAGTAGTAAGTCCTCATCTGTACGCCATTTTTTTATACCAAGATATTTAAAGTACTCTCCTCCTAGCAATAGGGGATCCAGTTCCCTCTCCCAAGAACAACTGGTTTCAAAGCTGTGTAGGGTAAACACAGGTCTTTGTGAGATAAACCATCAGGACCAATACATTCTTTGAGTACACCTAACACCTGGTTCACTTCTTCAGATGCCTGTTGTAAATATAATAGAACATCGCCTGCATACAGTGAGGTTAAATGCACATCTTGGCCTATGACTAGTCCCAATGTGCAGCTTCCCTTCTATATCTTGAGACTAAGGGCTCTATGGTCAAAGCAAGCAGAAGTGGAGAGAGGGGACAGCTCTGTTGTGTCCCTTGCTCAATTGGGTAGGCTACCGAGACAGTGCTACCTGCTCTTACTCTTGCTGTTGGGTGTGCATACCGGAGGCAAATCCATCTAAGGATCCTATCACCAAATCCCATTATCTTCAAGTCTGTAAAGAAATATTCCCATGTAACAGTATCACAGGCTTTTCCATATCCATTGACTCAACTGTCAGCGACGGCTGAGTCGTGCGGCCTTCTGCCATAATGTGCAAAAATCTTCTTTCTTTTTTTTTTAAAGATATTTATTAGATATAAGACATGGTAGCAAATTCATTCAAATATTCAAAATTAACATACAGAATATCCATGTCAAACATCTCTGAATTTTTCAATTTTCACCCGACCCCACCCTCCCACCCAGGTAGCGCCGCAGGAAGATAGGAAGGAAGAAATAAATACAATAAAAAATACTTAATTAAGATAAAGAAAAGAAGAAAAGAATCAGAAAACCTGGCAGTTTCATCCAGATATCATAGGCCTTAATTTTCGAGAGTCATCCATTCATTTAGGGGTTCCCAGATTCGTTCTCCCTCCCGCCGAGCCCTAGGTCCTCTTCTCTTGAAAACAGATACTTCCCTCCTACTCACATTGATAAATTTACCCAACCACTCAAACACATTCGGGGGAGTAGGATCCAGCCAAACAGTGTCAATTGATAGCCGCAAAGTATGGCAGTAAAAAATAGTTTGCGTTCTGGTTCAGTCATATTCTGATTCACTACACCCAGCATTATAGCCTGAGATGTCAATAATATCCTGCGTTTAAACATTTGTTCCAGATATTGCTCAATCTTATTTAGAAAAGGTGTCAGGCTTGGGCAAGTTGCAAACATATGAATGCTGTCCACCGCAAATTCTCCGCACTGAGGGCAGTTTACCCCTGTCGTACCTCCCCATTGTTTTATACGATGTGGAGTTATATACAAGTTGCACCATGTCTTAAAGCACTGGACCTGAAGATTTGCGGAGATAGTGGCAGTTGGGCTGTAGCCTAGAGATTCTTCACATAACTCCTGTCTCGCATCTAATCCAGTCTGCCAACGACTAAAGTGTTTGTTTAGATCATCGCTCCGCCCATCATTTAATAATATATAGATCTTAGAAATAGTTGATTGTCCCCCCTTAATTGCGTCTATAAGCGGAATATGATTCCAACTAGCAGTTTTTCTAGAGAAGAAATCTCGAATCTGTAAAAATTTTAAAAAGTGTCTATTACTAATTCTAAATTTCTGTTTTATTACTTCGAAGGTCAATAACCCGGTTTCCGACACTATATCTCCAATTACCGAGACCCACTGTAATGCCAAGTCTCTAAAATATCCATCCTGAAATATTCCCGATAACAGAGTGTTCCCAGCAAAAGGAGAATATATATGAATCCTACCAATATTACACAATTTCCAGACCATAGACCAAACTTTAAAGGCCCCCCACAAAACCTTGAACCTAACCCTTTAAAATAAGCAAAATCTACATGTCTAAATAGAAGCCCCCGAGCCTCCTCCCCATAAATTAAATGATAAATTGAAATATCCAAACATTCTTGGTCCTGAACATCTAATAGTTCGGCAATATGCCTCAGCGTTATTGCCCACTAATAAACTGAAAATTGGGCACGGACCATCCCCCCCTCTCCCTGGGCAGTGTCATATATTTCATAGCACGCCTGGGCCGTTTCCCTGCCCATAAGAACCAGGAGATGATCCGATCCAGTTTTCTAAACCAACTTTGGTCAAACAGTAAAGGAATGGCTCTTAAATAATACAAAATTTTAGGCAAAAATGTCATTTTGACCACATTACATCTACCCATTAATGTTAATTGAAGATTATTAATCCGACGGGCATCAGCATTAATTTTATCTATCAAAGGGGGTAAATTAATCGTAATTATCTCATCTGGATTGGCACAAATTTCTATCCCCAGATATTTTGCATGATGCACCACCCGTGGTTCTACTAAAACAATTTTATCATTATGTATAATTTGAGTTTTAGCCTCATTCAAATGATACCCTGAGATCAGACCAAACTGTGTTGTGATAATCTGGATTTCTCGTAGGGCCACCTGAGGGGAATCTGTCAGAACAGCCAGGTCAACCGTGTAACCTAGGACTTTAGTTACCCCCCTACCTGGACTGAATTGGGCATATCAAACTATCAAAAAAAGTTTTTTAATTAAGGGATCTTTATAAATTGCAAATAATAAGGGGGAACAGGGACAGCCCTGCCTTGTACCTCTCAAAATATTAATTGTACCTGTCTGAATTCCCATGACAGAAGTTTGTGCTATAGGTTGTTTGTACATGCTCTGAATAGCACGAATAAATCTTTCCCCCAACCCATAATGCTTCAGAGTAGCCCATAAAAAAGGCCATAGGGTCTCCTGAAACCTTAGTAAAATCAAACAGCGCAATTGTGCGACGTATATGATCAATCGTTTCCCGCCCGGGAACAAACCCATGTTGTTGAGGGGAGACTAGTTTTTTGATAACCCCCGACAGCCGATTCGCCAAAATCTTTGCATATATTTTTATATCACTGTTTATCAGGGTAATTGGGCGATAGGACCCTGTGTCAGAAGGCTCCATACCCTTCTTCAAGAATGTGACTATTCTGGCTCTTCTCCAAGATTCAGGAGGCATATCCCCATTCTGAATCTTACCAAACATTTCCATCATCACAGGTGCGAGATGAGAACGAAAGCATTTATAGAAAATCCCCGGCAGGAAGTCCGGACCCACAGCCTTACCAGCATGGATGGAATCTATAGCTAGCAAAATTTCCTCCATTCTAATGTCTGCATCTAGCAAATCGCTCTCCTCAGAGGATAGTGCATCGACCTCAATATCCCTAAGATATTCTTGAATTTCTAACTGTATTGCCTCATTTTCCCTGATATCCTCTTTATAAAGTTTTTGATAAAATTTTTGGAAAGCTAACGCAATAACACCTTCTTCCGAATCTAAACCTACATCTGGGTCTAGGATATTTTTAATACGCGTTACAGACTCTCTCTCTCTGGTTCTAGATGCGAGTAAATGCCTGCTCTTTCACTATTTTCAAACATCTTGGACCTCCAAGCTACATATTTACTTGCTGCCTTAGCTTGTGAAATCTCTGTAATAGCTGATTTGGCCAAGATAATTTGTGTTTGAGCAGGATCACTATCCTCAATCCGAGACAGAGCCCGGGCTAAGTTCAGCTCCGCCTTCTCTAGATCTCCATATAACCTCAATAGTTTTGTTTTTTCTTTTTTCTGGCTTTCCCATCCAAAGCAAGTGGTCTCGCCCCTTATCCCAGCCTTGAGTGTGTCCCAAACATTTTGTATCCCAGTACTACCCAGATTTTCTTCTAAGAATCTTATGATCCAAACAGCCATGGACTCTATATACAGCCTATCCCTAAGCAGGCCCCGATTCAACGTCCATAAATCCGGTTTATCACCCCTTAATTGCCCATTGATTTCAAGTAGAAGCGTATTGTGATCCGACATCACTCTGGGATATTTCGTAATGTTAGATTTTGAGACCAAAACTGAAGAAATAAGAAAATAATCTAGTCTAGAACATATTTTATGAGGTGCCGAAAAATAAGTAAATCCGGGATCCTTAGGTCTTAAGAATGCCCAAGCGTCTCTCAAACCATGTAGATCCATCATATGCCGTAATGCCCTATACACCTTTGGTTTTCGACCCCCATATGTTGACCCTGATTGATTCATCAAGCCACAGTCAATATTTATATTGAGGTCCCCGCACACTTTCAGTGGGGCAGGCCATCCTACCAGCTCAAGATTCAGCCATTTATATATTTCTGGATCATCAAGTACAGGGCCATATATCGAACATAAAGTCAGCTCTTTATTCAAAGATTTACCATGCACAATGACCCAACGGCCATAAGAATCCACCGCTGATCGGATAATATTAACCCGGCCCCGTCTTGCCAGAATGGCAACTCCTTTAGTCTTTGCCTCCAATTTAGTCCAAGATACTAGCTGGAACCCCTCAAACTCCAAAAATGTATGCCGACTGGCTTCTATATGCGTGTCTTGAAGGCAGATAATATCTGCCCGCAAGAAGTGAAGATCTTCTCTAATCCGGCGACGTTTATTTGGGTCATTAAGCCCACAGATATTTATAGATGCTACTCGAATATTAGCCATGCCAGTAAGAAAACATTTCTAAAATTAAACCTGCCAGTACACTGTATCTCATTAAACCAAATTCCTCTTTCTTCAGAGCCCACCTTTCCCTCCCCCTGCAGCAGTTCCCCCATCCCCCATCCCCACAATCGACCCTCCCAGCCCTCTCACCCCCACCCACAAAACATGCAAAAGGGGTCCTTGGACCCGTGTGATGCCTCCCGCTTCCCAAATGCCCATGGTCACACCCTGTCCACAACACATCCAACCACGAGAGCGAAGAAAAAATGAAAGTCCTAAAGGATCAACAGAAAAGAATATACAAGGACAGATATATACAACCACTCAGAAATACATGTGGTTGGAGCCATTAAGGGGTTGATTCAGAATTATTTAGACTTGAGGCCCATTAGCCATCAGGAAGTTCATTCAGGTAGTCCCCAGCTTGTATTTCCGAAGTGAATACCCGTGTCTTGCCACGATAAATAACTTTTAACCGTGCGGGGTTCATCAGGTAAACCTCGCATCCCTTCTTTTGGAAGGGAGTAATCAGTGAACGGAGTCGCCACCTCCGTTCCACTGTAGCGTGGCAAAAATCGGGTCGCACAAAAAATGTGTGTCCCTCTACGGATCTTTTCGCGTCAGGGCGGGCCTTCTCAAAAATGGCTTGCCTCTGCAAAAAATTGCCAAAGAATATTAATATTGCTCGTGGTTTAGCTTCAGGGCCTGGATTTTTTTTTAACATATACGGGAACCGGTGCACTCTTTGAATCTCTGATTCCCAACACCAATGTGAAAGTTCCGGAAATGCCGCTTTAAACAATTTAACAACAAATCCTCTTATGTCTTGCCCCTCGGCCTTCTCTTCAATTCCTAATAATCGTAAGTTGTTCCTACGTAATCGATTTTTGGAATCCTCCAGCTTCCACATTATATCAATAAGCTTTTCATCATTGGCGGTAGTTTTTATTTCTGCCCCCTGTAATCCGGCCTCGAGCCCAACGATCCATTCTTCCAGGGCTGCTGTCCTAGCAATCACCTCAGAACACGCCTTCGTGTTCTTCCGAATGGCCCCCTGTATTTACATGGTGGCCAGCTGGGCCCTCTTATGCTCCTGCCGAGCTTCACTTTGAATAGATTTCAACATCGTGTATATCAAAGAGTTTGGGGGAGATGAGTTCGTCTTTCCGCTGGAGCCCCCTACTTGTACTTCCTGTGTGCTCGGCCCCTCTGCTCCTGCAAGGCTGGTGGTAGCATGTGAGTAATCCCATTGGAGATTATTGCCGGTTTCAGACCCACCACTGTCAGAAACCCTTTGTTTGGCCATCTTCCTTCCTTTCGTATGACGCGGGGTTACCCTCTTTAAAGTATCACCAGTATTAGGAGGACTACCACTCTCTTCACCTGATATTAAATCTTCATTAACAGAATCCACAGTTAATTCAGAATCCTCTGCTACGGAAAAGAAACTATCACCGCCCCGGGCGTCCTGGAAGCTACCCCCAGTTAATCCTGGATCTGATTTCTCTCCAAAAGGGGTTAAAAAGTTGAATGTATCGCCCTGATCCGTCTCATCAGTCTCTGAGTTCTCTAAGTTCTGCAAAGAGCCAGTGTTTTTGGCCCCTTCACTCCCTCCAGACTCAAGGTCCACATACACAGGGGGGTCCGGTGTAGCAATATAGGGAGCCCCATTTTTTACCACGACTTCAGCCACAGGATTTTCAGTATCCTTTAAGTCTCTCACTATATCTTTTGATCCTTCTATAGCTTTCCTCGGCTTCTTGCCATTTTTGCCAATTTCAGTACCACCTACCCCCACTGGCGGTGTTTTTACATTTTGAGGGAGACTTTTCATGGCAGTAGCCTTCCCTGAGAACATACCGGGAACCGTTACTGGCTTCCTCCGTCCTGCACCCACTACAGCTGATGCCACATTCCCGGTCCCCTTACTCTTAGTTTCATCATTCGTATTAGGAGGAGGCTGCGTCTTTTCCATAGGCTTCCCCTTTAACAAGCCTTTCTTAAGACTCACCACCGCTGTCCTGAGCCCTGCTCTCTCCATCCCTTCGGGTTTCCCGGGTTTCTCTTTATCTGGTGCCGGTGTAGTCATAATCTTCCGTGAGACGGGGGTTGATTCCCTCGCTGCTTTAGCGGGCCCGTTTTTTGCGAGGCGGCATTCGCTCTTCCAGGCTACCGTGTACCGCTGCTCCTTGCTGCTGGCTCTCCACAGACCACACCTTCCAAGCCCACAGGTGAGCCCGGCTCCGGAAGGAAGTTACAGCGAGCCGCGCTGCCCGCAGCCAGAGCCTCGAATTTCACCGAGCCGTAAGCATAGGTCTTTCCTTTCTTTTTTCTGCCACGGATTCTTCCCCGAAAGTCCCAAAAAAAGTAGGATTCAATTCTCCGATGCTCTTTGCAAAAAACCTCTCCTCTACGCTCTCAAACAGCCATCGATTCCAGAGCCGGACAGGGAGTGACACTCACTCGGGTCAAGTGGACGCCATCTTGCCCTCGCACAGGATGCATGTGCAAAAATCTTCTTGTTCTCTTTGCAGTACACCTATTGATAATAAAACGTGTATGATCAGGGTGGGCCGGTTCTGCCATCAAAGGAGCCAGCTTGGTAGCTTTCATCTTGGACAATATCTTATGATCATGATTTTGCATTTAGTGTTCGCTCTAGGCAGCCAAAAATGTGCTAGCACACGGAGAGGAAAGGAATGTGCCATATGATGGTAAATATGGCCCATGCCTGCCCTCGCACTTTCACGCATCGCAGTGCGGCCAGGTGGTTATTCCTGTCCTTTCCTAGCACTGGTGCAGTTTTCGCTGCCTAGTGCTAATGTAGGTACCCTTGTGTCATGTTGCAAGGGTGCCTGCACTGTAGGCCATTTCGTTTTTGTGCAGGAGAGGGCACTTTCCTGCACAAAAATATTCCTGAGAACTATTTTCCTCTTTCTATGTGTGTTGCAGAATGCTGCACACCCTAAGAAAGAGGAAACAATGAGGAGAAATAAAGATATTTCTCCTCGTTACGTTTCAACTAGGGAGGCGTAGCATTTTGACACATTCCCAGGTCTACCACTAAGGGTAAATCTGTGATTGCACCAATATCCATGGGAGGATGTGTAGGAACACCCACGCTCCACCCATGAAACTCGTCCCTTGCGTTTCTCTAGATTTATCGAGTCATGCAGGGCCACGCAAGGTAGCCTTGCATGGCTTAATAAATCTCACTTATGTTTGACATCCTCCTTGTGCCCTCATGTGTGGCTCAAGTATGACACAAACCTTGATAAATATGGAAATATGGGTCATAATGGGTATAATTTGCGGAACAGATACCAGATGGCGATTTGAATTCCTGCCTCAGGTATTCACTAACCAAAGGTTTGTTAACTGGTAATGAGACTCTAAATCTGTTATGTTCTGAACAACTATCTCCCCCCCACCCCTCCGTCCACCTGCTCTGCAGGCTTAATAACTGTTGAAGAACAAGTAAAGTGTCCTTTTCCATTTTTTGCCATAAAATATTTATTTTCTCTCTGTAAGAATTCCATGTCACTGGCCACTGGTGTCCAAAGGTTGTTGTTCACTGATTTAGTGGGCGGATTATTAAGAGAAGGGTTGACTAGCCCAGCACCATTCGGAACTGAATCAAACTCATGTCCATAATAGCAGAAGTTACCACTAGTTAGGTCGAGCCTAGACCAAGCACACATGCACTGCTCTGCGAGACATTGTAGAGGAATGGGAAATAGAAGCCCCGCCCACTCTCTGCCCATATTTGCCATTGCCTTTTGTCATTGTCCGTCTTAAATGCTGGCTTCTGATTCGTCAATAGGCTTATTAGTCCTTCCTTAGTACCACCTCCTCTTCATTTGTCACCTTCCATGGCGACTGGCCCCTTTACCTCGGTTGTTACACGGTACGTGTTATTTAGACTGTGAGCACTATTTTCTTTAATGAGGCTTTCCTACTGCAGGCACGACATGCTCTGGTACCTTCTTTACTCCCACCCCTCGGTCCCGTTGTCATATCTACTTTCCCCCCTCTCTCCCGTTGTCTGTGCCTTCTCCCCCCTCCCGCTGTCCATACCTTCTCCCGCCCCCGACCGCCCTTCCTCCGGTTGTCCATGATGCCTACCATTTGCAATGCTTGTTTTTATACTGAAAGGGCTCACGTGGAGGTTGCTGATAGAAGTCATCAGGTATGGGTAAACCTTTTCCTTGTGAAAGAAATTCATGTTCTCACTAGTTTATACTTTATTATTTTTAAAGGTTATAGTTTTAAACTTGTATAGTAGTTTTTGGATTTATCAAAGCTGTTTTTGTGTTTCAGGCTAATTAAAATGTGTCTTTAGAGTGTCTGTGTCTTGGTTAGTCGCTGCTGTACTGTGGTTTTTGTGCCAAACACAGAATTTTCTTGCACAAAGGCGTGTGCAAATGCTTTACGTTTCTGAAAGTGAACCAAATCTTTTCCATCGGGAGTTGTTTAGTTTCACATTTGAGCCATTAATAGATCCCCTCTGTTAAGTATCGTATTAGCTACAATTTACTGTGTGTTTTCAGAGCTTGGCTTTTTTATGACAGACACATTTCTTTTATTAAGAAGGTAGGGCACAGAAAAAGTGTCAGGCACTGTTTAAGCCAATATTGCAACAGTGCAAATGATAGGATCGTGTCAACATAGGAAACAAATAAAATCACTTCAAATTTGAAAAACAAAGAAAAGTAATTGTCAACATTATAAAGCTTATATGTATGTTTTTGTCCCATCCAACTTTCATACGTGCATTTGTTCAAGTTCACGTATACCAAGCCCTGTGTCACTTGCAACACCTGCAGCCCCCTCTGACTTTTTAGCCAATGTAAACTTGCATTCTGATTCTTGCTTTTTCGCTTTTATCACTGAATGTGAAATTAAAACTCTTGCATGCAGAGTGCCACGAGCCCAGAACTGCCAGGTTTATCTTAGGTAATTGACACTGTTATGTTATGTCGGTCGGTTCAAAGCTTTATTCGATCATTGAATAAACAATCATAAAAGCACACAGGATATTATGTACATGTCTAATAAAGTTATTAAAGCATTTAAAAATGGGGGGTTCGGTACAATTCCACAAAGGGAGGAATAACAATCGGTATAGCAGCAAGATATATGGGAAAGGATATAATCACAGTTAGGTTATAAATTCCATACTTTTCCTAGCGGACACTGATTTTATGATAAAGATCACAGTATAAAAACAGACATCCGGAACATCGAGTGCAAATAAAAATCTCATAGCAGTATTAACCCCTTCGATGCTTGTGACGGAACCGTTCCGTCATCAGTCACGGCTGAGCTGTGCTGATGACGGAACGGTTCTGTCACGACCGCACCCTGTTCTGGAATGTCCAGCACAGGGGCGGAATCGGCGCAGCACGGAAGCGGTTAACAGTGGACACAGAATATTTCTTAAAAAGGGGTTTAAGATAAGCAATACGTAGATGCCAATACAAGGGGCAAATTAACAAAAAGTGCACAGTGCTCTGTTTGGAGGTACCATCACATGGACAAGTAGATGACGTGTGTTTTTTCATCAGGGGGAAGGCCACCAAGTTATGAACAATGCCTAATCTCAATCTAGTAAGAACGTACTGATGAGATTGCTTGGTGACCACTTTTAAGTACTTTGAAAAGCCGTAGCCTGCCAGATTGTTGGAGTTATAAAAATAAATGTGTTGTAAATTGGCTACTGGCTTCACTATGCAGTTTAGTTTTTACTCCCAGGTAAACATGTTTAAGCTCCTGTTTTGAAAAATTAATGGCACTTACAGGTTCCGAAAAAACATCCAGATCAAACACGGCTCTATATGAAGTCAAAACATATTTAAGCCATGGGATCTGGCTATAGTTATCCAGGCGGAGGCAATCATTAATTATTTTCCTAGTGAAGCCTGTTTCATCCTTGGCCCAGATGGACCTCCAAGCCAATAGGGGCCTCAATCCTGTTAAATCAGTCAGATAATCCAACCCCACCTCTTTATGAACCAACTCATTAGAAGCCGAAGTTGGAAGACAAAGAAGCCTCTTTAAAAAGTCATTTTCGGCTACTTGCAAAACCCCTTGCTGGCAGTGTCCCCAAACACCCGAGCCATAGAGTGCCACTGAAGCACATCTATGTCGGTAAACATTTAGCATATCCTGTGTACGGCGACTGCCTAATTTAGAAGCAAATCTAAAAAACCCTGAGGCCCCCTTACCCATTTTAGCCTTAATATTAAGAATCTCTGGAGCCCAGGTACCACTGCTACTAAAAGTAATTCCTAGGTAGCAGAATTTATCCACCACTTTGATTCTTTGATCCCTAAACTGGAATGATCTCAGCTTTTTCACCTTTTTCCCACATGCCATAACAAAAGCTTTATAAAATCATTAAAACTATTCATTAATCTCTGCAGACCTACTGGTGTTCTAGATAATAGAACGGCATTGTCTGCATAAAGCAGTTCCGGAATTGCTTGGCCCTCAACTAGTGGTGCGTCCGCTTGAACCATCTTCAACTCGGAGTCCATAGCATTTATAAAAAGGGAGAAAAGCAGCGGGGCTAAGACGCAGCCTTGCCTAATTCCTGATTTGACCTTGATCTTCTTGGTACATTCCCCCGCTTGACCGAAACGGATCTGAGCTGACAGCTTGTTATATAGTCTAGCCAGGAAATAAATAATTGCAGCAGGGGCTCCCAACTCGATCAATGTGGACCACAATAGGGCATGATCTACCAGGTTATGTTATGTTATGTTAAAGGAATTTCTTAAGTGCAGGTAGCGCACGTACACCAAGCGGTTTCATGGCGCTGGCGCTGAGACATTGGGTTACTTGGAAGCTCTGAAGGTGCATCTGTGTTTAATGTGAAATGTGTGTGTCTGTATCTGAAGCTCTCTGTACTGTCTTAGGACGTGGGTGCCAATATGTTGCTGTGACTTAGACTGCCTGCATAAGCATTGACCGTGTGCAGAGGTCCATGCATCTGGAAACTCTCACATTTTTGAATTCCGAGACTTATTTACAAGCCCTTTGTGCCGCTGGTGTGTCACTTTTAATGTGTCTATGTAAGCATCTAATCCAGCCTAGTTCTTTTCTTTTCATTCTGATACTTACCGACATTAATTTATCATGAGTTATACATGACCACAAATACCAGAGTGAAAGAAGAAAAGGTTGACTGGAAAAGCTTTGGTTTTGTCTTATTTGTAGCCTTGGGCTCTTACTTGTGTGTTGCGTCTATGTGCATTGGAGGACTGTAGCTGTATTGCTGTGTGTGCATCGATGTTGCTGTATGTTATGTTATATTTTGTAATGCGCATGGCTGCCCCAGCAATGGGGCGCCCCAGCTTCGGGGCGGCCCAGCACTGATTCCAATTGACCAACAGAGAGAAGAGCAGAGGTGTCAGGGCTAAGGTGGAGGGGGTATATGATGTGCTTCAGTGTTCATGAACTATATAAAGCCCAGACCTACTGGCTTTGTTAATGTTCCTAGGCTGTGAGCCGTACACCTCTTCTCCATTCTTCTACCATATGCAGGTTTATTTACAAGAGTACACTTCAGCCTTTGAGCTGCTACACAGCCTGCTTTGTTGATTTTTTCCCCAGTGCTTGATTAAACGTCATGGTTTTCCTCTCTGTTGCCGCTTTTGCTGAAGACAAGATAAGGTAGGGTAGGGTTCAGGGTCTATGCAAGCTGAATTTTATATGTGTAACTGAGCTGAGAGCAAGGTTGCATGTGATCCAAGAGAAGCAAGCATTTTCTATGTGATAGGTCTCGCAACTGTGAGATCTTAAGCTTTTGGCAATGTAAACGATAATGCCTTTTATTTAACTGTTTTTCAAAGCAACACATATATGAAAGGCATTGTCAAATCTAATGCTAATAGCTCAAACTCTCGGGAATGCGAGGCCACTTAAATGGTGGCCGCACCCCTTTCTTTAGACGCTGCTCGCCGTATTCAGGTTACAGTGAGCAGCATCTCAAGAAAGGGGCGTGGCCAACTTTTAAAGTGAAAGCACGTATGGGGCGCTTTCACCCAAAGTGTAAAAATAAATAAAGCTTTTGTAGCCCTAAAGTGAAAGCGGTCACACAACAAATTAAATAAACAAATAAATAAGCGCTGCCGCTGAAGTGAAAGAGGCCCGCACTGTAAATTAATTAAATAATAAATAAATAAGTGAGGCAACTAAAATGAAAGCGGACCGCGCTGTAAATTAAATAATTGAATAAGCAAGGTCGCTAAAGTTATAGCAGACCGCACTGGAAATAAAAAAATACATGACAATATAAAAGGAGTCAGTGTGCTGCGACGTTGTGGGTGGAATAGGGAAGATCATTAAAGAAAATAGTGCTCACCGACTGGATAATGCAGACCGTGTAACAACATAAGTAAAAGTGCTGTTTTTATTGGAGGTTACAAATGCAGACAAGGCAGTACCAAGGAGGGACTACCAAGCCTATTTACAAATGAAAAGCAACGATTTTGAAAGGACAGTAACAGGAGCCAATTGAAAAGATGGGCGAGAAATGGGCGGAGTTCTATGCCATACCTGAATACAACATGCTTCGCAGAGCAGCGCATGTGCTGCCCAGGCTCAACCCAAAACGTACGTAATGAAACCTGTCCTGGACAGACCTTTACCACAAATTAGTTTTTTTCATTTTCTTCCAGTTTAATGGTATTTTTGTGGCATGGACTCATCTCAAAATATCTGTGCTGTCTTTTTTTCAACCGGATCATCTAGCTCTCTTTAATTTTTTTCAGGAAAGAACCATGTAACCCTTTTATTCCACTTACTCTTTTACCCTCCCTGTCTTATTTGTGGAGATGGTACGGGAGGCACACCCCTTACCCCACGCCTCATTCCTCTCTTCTTTTCATCCCTCTTTCTTTGGTCCAACTGTGCCCTCCCCTTTCCTCTGAAGTATATCTTTCTTGTCCCTTAGTCAAATCCTTCACCCTCCACCAGTGCTTAATATGAGCTGTGCTTGCAGTTGGGGTCCACTCGCATTCATTTTTCGGGGACGGGAAATTATTTTTCCTAATTAGACTGTGACCCAGTGCAAGAGAGCGCAAAACACAAAAGGAGGAATGGAGGAGAAAGAGATATCAAGAAAAACAGAGACAAAGGCAGAGAGGGGGGATGAAAAAGAACCTGTAAGAGAAAGAGACAGGAAGTGTAGGGTAGGGGGAAAAAAGAGGCATGAGCTGGAATCAAGATTAGGCAACCTCGATATTCTGAAATCAAATCTTTAATAGCGCTTGCTGAGAGCTTCTGAGCCAATTTTCAGGGCCAGGTACTTAGGGGCAGATTTTCAAGCACCTTTTGCCTCTATTACGCTGCTGTTGCGTCACTTTTGTGACGCAGCAGCGGCGCAAAAGATGCGCCATGCTGCGGGGTATTTAGAACGTGACGCATCTGGGAGATGCGTCACGTTGTAAAGCCCTGCGCCAGAAGTAGGCGTTACTGCGCAGGGGGGGCGTTCTGGCACAGGAACGCCTCCTAAAAGTGACTGAGTGAAATCTACAAGATTTCACTCAGTCACTTTTGAGCCCATGCTGCGTCAAAACCCTGTGCCTGCTTGAAGCAGGCTTAAGATTGATGCAGCATTGTGATGATAAGGCACCCCCGAGCATTGCTGGAGCTGGGCTGCGCTTGCCACGCAACTCCAGCAATGTGCCGCCTTTACGGCACAGATGCGTCACGCATCTGGGCTGTTTTTGCCCCATGGTGCGCTGCATTGTAAATGAGGCGCATCCATGGTGGCGGAGCCATGGCACACAATAACTGGCACATCCCTGCTGATATGCAGGGATGCGCCAGTTATTGTAAATCTGCCCCTTATTCTTTTACAAAGTAAGCTCTACCCCTCTTCAGTTTTCCATTACACTGCCCCTCTTCTTCTTAGCAGCTATTTCTTTCTTTGCATTGTTTGAAATCTCTCAACATTTTTCTGCACAAGGTCCTTATTTTAGGAACGTGCCAAAATGGAGCTTTATCTATTTGAGGCGTTCTCTATTTTGTTTATTTTACAAAACGAGGTAAATGAGAAAATTAAAAGCAAATAAAGGTCTGTGAACACAAACAAAGGAGAATATTAGCAAAAAGAGTGCATCTGGAAATTATTACCTGCCTTCCCCTAAAAGGGTGAAATTCTCCAACTGGGTAAGATGGCCACGGGGCCCCACGTCAGCAGGACGCCATGTATACTTTTGTGGGTTTCATTTAAAAATGGGCAATTCTGAATTTGTGGTGTTTGTTTTCTTGAATTGGAGCAATGGAATTAAGGCACCAGAGAAAAATGATTTGTAAAAGGAAAACCTAGGATTAGATTCATGGTGTTCATAGGGTATGGAGCAATACAGCATGCCTATGCAGCATCTTTTGGGTGAACTCTCCGTCAGTGTCAGACGGTCAGGTGTAATATGCTAATTAAATCAAAAAAATTACAATGAGATAAACCAAGAACTACAAGTACTGGAATGCAAAGTTTAAACAAGCATTTGCAATGCAGTAGGTCTCACATTTGAGAGAATTTGCACTATTGGCATTTTAAATGACAATACCTTTTATTTATGTGTTGGTTTTTTAACCCGTTCCGTGCTCCCGTTGGCCTTTGGCCGACGGGAGCACTACCTCGAGAGTGCTGCCGTCGGGCGTTGGCCGATGGAGCCTCGCGCACTCAATAGCATGCCCGCACCACAGCGGAAAAACCGCCGCGGTTAAGGCGTTAAAACAGATAAATAAAGGGCATTGTCATTTACAACGCCAATAGCTTAAACCTGAAATGTCACTATTTGGAGGGATGGGAGCATTGCCATATTGAGGCGGCGTGAGAGAGTCGTAATATTACAACGCAGGAGGGAGAGATGGATGGGACGTCACTTCAAGGCAGACATTTTATAAACTCCCGGAAGAGGATGTAACACGGACAGGCATGATGTCAGTAAGCTAGCTTAGTGGGCTTAGCTTTAGCTGTGGAGATCTGTTTATAAAGAGCAGGACAGAGGTGCAGATCCCAAAAAAGCAAACTCAGACTTTTTATTCTGCCGAAGATGAACAAACAGTACCAATTACTTACTTACCTAGATAACAATATAAGTTTTATCATTACTTTTGTTGGCAGTCATAGTTTAGGTGACAACTTAAAGAGTAAATTATAACACGTTACTACTGAGTGTTGGGTTTGTGGACTGGGCACACCTCTGATCATATCGCCAGCAGTAAGAGCGATCAGCTGGGCACTGCTCGATTAAAACATGCATTGAAAATAGGTTACTCGGAAGTGGGCCAATAAAGTCTTCTGGACATTGTAATGAGGCTGCCCGCGGTGCACGCAGTGGGCCCTATAAGAGGGTGGCCACCCTCCTTAGTGCCGCATTAGGCACATCCCCGTGCAGCAGCTGCTGGTACCCCTTCCCACAGGAGTCCCACCCATATCCGGCGCCTCTTCGGCATCAGTTCCAGTACGCACTGGGCTAGGGACAGGTATTTATATCTGCCTCCACCTATTGGCCATCCTCTTTGTTCCCCGCTAGACATGCTGTCACCCTCCCTAACACTTACCCTGCATGCCGGCGGGCAAAGTAATTGAACGTATTAATGTATGAATTTGTGTTCCAGGAGGAGTCACAGGGCGATCCGGAGGCTGATTGGTACAAAGGAGTACCCTTTCAGGAGCACAGAGGGGTGCTTTATTCCACACCCCAGGAGGCTTTACGGCAGGACCCTGGATGAAAACGATGGGCCCGCTAGTCCTTCGGGCAGGTAGTAAACCTGAGCAACCAGGGGCTTGCCTTGCAACGCTCTGCCCCTAAAATGGTGTGAGCAGGGCCGGCTTTAGTGCTGGTGGCACCCTATGAGACAATGTTTGTTGGCACCCCCCACAGACTCCCTCACTACTACCCTTTAACAGTTCCCCCTCAAGTCTCCATAACCACTCACTCTCCGATGTATTTAATGAGTTATTTAGCGCCACCTATACGAGGGTAGGGTGTCAGAGCACTCTACATCACACACACATTACACAGAGACCATCAGTCATATGTGTGTAAATCAGTGTATAGGAAATATTACATAAGCCAGAAGACAACAAGATGAGTCACATGTCACCCATACTGGTAGACAGTATAGATTGAGTGCTTGGTCTGGAGAAGCACAGACTCAGAATTTAAAACATAACCCCATGGTTGGGGGTTAGATTTCATTAAAAGGATTTTTTTTTACAAAATGTACCTTGTTTGAAACATTAGAATAATGAAAGTTGGAGGAAAACATCATAATGCTCTAATCTATACCTTACAGTTTGCATGTAGCTCTTTGATGACAGTAATTAGCTCACTGTTATGTTAGGATTTTAACATCTACACTGCTAGTATCAAAAGGATCTCTCTGACAAAAGCACTGACTTATTTAAACTATATGCACTTTGTGATCTGCATGGTACACATTCTTTGCAACAGGCACATTAACCCTCTGTGCTACCATAAAATGAGGTAAAATTCCACTTGACAAAACTCCTTCTATCTCAAGGAAGAACATTAATCATCCTGTTATCTTGACATTTTTATTTTTGTATGAAATATGCAGAGGCCAGCAATGCAGCAGCAGGTGCTTTTAAAACCATAACATACTTTCAAACATGACGCCACCTCCAAGAGTCAGCACCCGGTGCGGTGGCACAGGTTGAGTCGGCCCTGGGCGTGATTAAAGTTATGGACTGGTGGTTTATGGTGTTTAGGGGGTTAATCCCCACATTAATGATAGCACTGATTGCATTGGCCACGGTGCAGTGTGGTTCATCAGGCGGGTAGGGCGGATTAGGTTAGTCACCGCTGCCCAGGGGCACAACACTCATTGGGCTCACGGGGCTTCAGCCCTCCCCCCCGTCGGGCGTGTCAGCCCGGGCTGCGACAGCTTCGCGGGCTGGCAAGCATGTAATTGCAGCCGCACCCGAGTACTTAACAGGTCTTTAAAAGATCATTTACGTGTAAATGAGGCTTTTGTTGTGTGGTCACCCCTTCTCACAGCCCCTTTGTCCGTGGTTGAAAGAATTAGCCCCCCCCCCGAAATATTTTCAGCCCCCCCCCCCCCCGAAATTTGGATCTAGTTGCCCGCCTGCCGCTGCCTGCCTTTTGATCGCCCGCAAGTTAACCCACCATGTTGGCATACTTCTTGTATGAAATAAACCTGTAGCAAACTGTTTTCCAACAGAAATCGTGTGGACTGATTATTTTGTGCAGCGCAACCAATTACTGCTAAGCAGAGGCTTGCCGATATCGGCTCTATGAATACGTACAGGAGAGCTGGGAACATTTCTGCACACTTGTTAATGAGAATTGTAGCCAGGGTGGACTGTGCACATTGTTCACACTTTCCATCAATACTGCTTACCTGGGCTCTCTGAGAACTCTTCTTTAAGCACCACTGAAAAAGTGAGTATCAACAGCCGTTCTTCTCTTACTCCCACCCGACAAGGCACACTGAGGAAAGCTTCATACACCAGCTCATTATATCAAACAATAATGCAGAGAGCCCGCAGGAGCCGCAAGTTTTTTTTCCATATTCCGCAGACATAGGAAATAAAACAGATTTAACTCAGTGCTGTAGAATTCCCACCTCTATGAATAAAAGCTAAAGTGGCAAGCCATTTATTGTGGTAGCGTGCTTTATAAAGCTCCATTATCATAACATAACATGGATCTTTATAAATTGTGTTGAAGCTTTTATGAAGCGCTTCCTTATCCCAGGTGGGGTTTCAAAACGCTCCAATTTGCATTTGGTGTACTTTTCGAGTTGGTGATTGAAATGAGTGTTAACTACACATTAGGCCTCTGTAGGGGGTGTTGTCAAGGGGTGTGCTGTGCTTAAATTGTACGGATGATTGCAGTTGGAGGGCACTGGCACTCACTTTTGGGGACAGAAACCAAGGCAAATTTAACCCCTTCTGCGCCGATGACGAGCTAAGCTCGTCATGAACCGCGGGGTTTTAAAAACTTCAGCGCGCAGCGGGAAAACCCGACGCGCGCATGTGGTTAATCATTAGACTCCGAGCAAGAGAGAGAACAGCAGAAAGTGTGAAAGAATGAGGCAGAGAAAGATGGGAACATTGTGACACAGGGAGCAGGCAGAAACGATAAAGCAACTGCAAGAATGAGATAAAGAGGCAGGAAATGTAGGGCCGGGGAAGAGGCAGAAGGTAGAATCAAGACTAGGCAGCCTCGGTGTTCGGCTGCTCCGGCAGCAGGCTCTAAAGAAAAGCTTTCTCCTGTGTACGCATGTGTTTGTGTGTGGAGTGTGTTTCTGCACATCTTTATCAGTTGCTGCACATTGAGGACTCTGAGCCTCGCTGTGCATGCGCATTTGGAGATGTGTGTGTTAAGCCTTTGTGTGCACCACTCAGCCGTGGTCCGTGCAGGCAACAGCGGTGGGTCGGAGGGGCCGTGTGTGAGAGGGGATTTCGAGAGACGATGCAGAGGGAAAATGAATTATTTATTTAATTTTCCCTCTGCCTCCTACAGGCCCGGACTGGCCGTTGCCAGTGCGCCGCCAGGGTGGGGGCCGGTTTTGGGCCCATGGGGCAGCTTTTGTTACAGGGTCGTTTTTGCAGCATAGCTGCAAAATTGGCTCTGTAACAAAATCGGCTGAAAACCGACCCTGGCAAAGAGCTCCGAGCACTTTGCCAGGGCCGGTTTTGGTTCTCAGTCCGGCCCTGGCCTCCCACCTCGAAATCCCCCCCCCCCCTTTCGTGGCCCCACCGTTGTTACTCGCACAGACCGCGGCTGGCACCACTGTGTGTCTGTTTACCTACCTGTACTTCCACCTGTGTCTGTATGCGAGCTAGTTAGCGTTTGTCGGTGTGTATTAATGAAAGCATGATGTATTTGCTGTGGTACATATGTGTATCACTGTGCATTGTGAAAAACAGGCTGAAAGGGCATTACTACAGCACTGCATGAGTAGGACAGATACATTTGCTACTGTATAATTGCATTGATCGGAAAGCGTGCGTGACATTGTGGCAAAGGGACAGATATTTCCACTAGCCCAGCACTGTAGAATTTGGAGTACCATGTAGATAAGTGTAGCATTGTGGAAAATCGGATAATAATGTAGATTACAGAAGCATTGTGAAAAATATGTGCGGATGTGTGCTTTAATGCATTTTTACGCAGTTGCAAAGCACCTGAAGCATTGCGTAACTTGGACAAATGTGCATTAATGTGCGGCTTGGATGACTAATCACAAATGAGCACAACTTCAGCACTGTGAAGATTAGCCAAACACGCATTATGGATATTTTAACGAAAATGAGCAAAACGTGCCTTACTTCAGGAGCCTAAATACTGGGTGCATTCTTGTATGACTATCAAACTGGGTAAAACGTGCATTAGTGCAGAACTGGGGAGACTGCGTGAATATGTGCATTATTCTAGCATTCAGAAAACGAACAAATATGTTTCAGTGCAGCACATTTGGGGAAACGGACATATGTGCTTTACTGTGCAGTGTGAAAAAGAATGTGTAGGTCTGTAGCACGGCTGCTAAAGTGAAAGCGGCCCGGCTGGCAAATAAATAATGAAATAAGCGTGACCGCTAAAGTGAAAGCAGCCAACGCTATAAATTAATTAATTTAATAATTTAAATAAATACATTATAAAAGAGAGCAGCCTGCTGCGATGTCGTAGGTGGCATAGGAGAAGACCATTAAAGAAAATAGTGCTCACCGACTTATAAAGCAGACCGTCCAGTCGTTATGGGAGGTTACAAATACTAACAAGGAGGTACCAAGGAGGGACTAGTAAGCCTATTTACAAATGTAAAACAAGGATTTCGCAAGGACAGTAACATGAGCCAATTGAAGAGATGGGCGTGAAATGGGCAGCGCTTCAATGCCTCACCTCAATACGGCATGTCTCGCAGAGCAGCGCGTGCGCTGCCCAGACACAACCTAAAAATGGTTAGATGAGCTGTTCACACAAGTAATCTGTACAAAGAGATGAAGACGAGAAGAAAGAAGGTACTTACAGTCATTTGTGGCAGTGGGCTGAAGACACAGAGAGACAAGCACCGGCACCATAGGCCTGATGAAGATGGAGCTGACCTTTGACCTCCAGGCAGAAAAGAGTGTAGGAAGAGGTAAGCCAAAGTAGGCCAGTCCACTGCCTTTCAAGGCATCCCTAAGGCATCTGGTAGCAGAGTGAGGGAAGGTCCCATGCTGCCAGGAGGCGAGGTCAGCAGATCAGCCTTTCCGCTGGCATTCTCCTCAGGATGACTACGACCTCTGGCAGACGACACCTTCATCCTTTTGGAAATAAGGGCAACTCGGACCACCAGTACGCCCACATCAAAATATGGGGGGATGCCTGACAAGGGACCAATTGGGGCTAAGCAACCCATTTCCTTCCCTTGGGGCTAAACCCATTAGAGCAGGACATGCAGAGGACTACCGTGGCGGCTTATTACCACCCTTCAGCAGGGCACTGGAGACCCCCGACAATATGGCGGAGGTTTTCTGACAGTGTGGAGTCGGAACAGTGGAGATCTGTGTGAAGTCTGACCATTAAAGCCCGCATGACCTGCCCCGCGCAGAGTAGGTGGTGTAAGTCAGGCACCTCGCCAGCACATACTTTGAGGTGGCGCTAAACACTGGTGGGTCATCAGCCCCTGTTCTCTTATAGATAAGGAATGTAGAAATGCTGGCCCCGCCCCATGGCTGCTGTTGGCTCAGCGAGTGCTACTCCCTCCATGACCTCATGTCCTACCTACCTTGCGTGACGCACAGGTGCTGTCGGAGATCGGGATAGGGCGCAATGAGAGGCACCACCAGGCCCAACTCATCCAGCGTCCCTATGAATGTCCACCTGAATGAGTCACCTTGGAAGATGACCTTGAGATGATGCCATCTGACTCCACCCTCCAGCCTGGCATTTCTTGACTTCCATTGCCCCGCTGGCATCCATGTGCCCTGCTCTAGGGCAAGATGAACCTACATCTGATGTCTCCACGAACTCCAGGAGTAGGAGAAAGAAGATAATGCGAGGAAGGAGTAGGGAGTGGTGGAACAAACAGGGGGACTGGGGTGTCTTCCCACATGGAGATGACTTATCCCCCTCCTGCAAGATCCTGCTCAGCTTCCTTGCAGGTGGCACCCCTTAAAGAGCAGTCCTGGGCTGGAGGTGGAGGGGGTATCTGCTGCTTTACAACAATAGTCACTCCCTCCTAATAGTCATTCCCTCTTCTCATAGCACTTGCTTTCAAATGGATTTTTAGCTCTGTAAATAGCAGCTGATATTTCCCAATTCAATGGACCATTCTGCGCCTTCTGATGGTTATTAGGGCGCTAGGACGCACTTGCCTGGAATAACACTGATTTTCGGTTGTTTTTCAGGGAATTTTGCAGATTTTTAAATGGCCCACTCCTCTGCTTTCATCTCAAGGGCCTGCAAACAATACATACTGGGCGCTCAGCTGCCTCTGCATAGATTACTGCGTGGTTGAAAATAAATCTGGATTGAAAAACTCTGACGTTGGCAGTTTATTAGGGTGCTCGAAAAGCCCGTGTTGGAAGGCTCTCCAACTTTGCACCGCTAGTTAGGCTGGGTAATGAGAAGGTTGCCTTTCCGGTTTCAGTGCCTGTTCTTGGAGTCACTGCCCCTCAGGGTCCTTACTCATAAGCCAGCATTATAAATTGCATGTGGGCACAGTATGATTGCATGTGATTTTATCATTACTATGCGGTGATGGTGAAATTGACTTATCCAGTTGTAAAACCACACAGAATTCCAAATTCTGAGGGGCATATTACCAAGCAGGGGGATAGGCAATTATGGCCGCTAAGCAGCGATAATTCTATCGCTTTATTAGCAAGCTGTCGCTAACAGCAGTTAGCGACAGCTTTAGGCGATAGCGAGCGGTTTGGGTCCCGCTTTGCATGTCAGCGATATTTATCGCTAATGACATGCAAAGTGGGCGTACCCAACCTGTTACCGACTGAAAGCAGTCGCTAACGTCGCTATCGCCTATTAGCAAGGCAGGCGTAGCGATGGAAATATTCCCACTATCGTCAAAAACTAACGCCTGCTCTGAGGAGTTCTTAGCCATGTTATCCAACGGGAGGTGGATAACATGGCTAAGAGCATTTTGTCGCTAATGCGTGAATATCGCTATATTCTCAGCGATATTCATGCTATCGCCGGAAAATGTATCGCTTTGGAGATAAACGTTGCTAATGGCACGTTATCTCAGCGATAATTTCCGGCGATGGTTAGCGATAAGAAATTTGTTGCTAAGCCTAGTTAGCGATAAATATCGCTAATCGTAGGTAATATGCCCCCAAGAGTTTTAATGTATACATTTACCACCTGCTCTGAGTGATTGCTTCTTTGGTAGACATCTGACTATGTAAGTCCAGCTATGTTATTCATCTGTGTTTTTCTAAACTCGTGAAACCATTCTGTACTGGGTAGTCTCAAATCAAAAGTCTAATTGCGTTACTATTGTTAAAGCAGCTTTAAGAGCCTTACAACAATTTGATGACATATTACAAAACTCACAGACAGCTCTTCAGTAATAAGGGCAGTCATAAATGAAGCTACAATTGTATGTATAAAAAATGTAATCGCCCTTTCTTGTCACACTCTACATCATTTGATGTCCAAGAAATAAATAGCTGCATATAGAAACAATTCAGTAAATCTTCAAACTGGTCTAAAATAGAAAATGTATTCTACATCTGCAGTGCACAGCAGCAAAATGGCAGCATTGCTCGCATCAGAAGGATGATTTTGGCAGTGGCGGTTGGTGACATTATAAAAAGGTGAGGCGCTACATACATTAAAGCAAACATATATACGTTATAAAATAACATTACATTGAAAAATTACAAGAATGAAAAAATAAAATGTTCACTTACCTTATCCTGCAGCACGTCCTCTAAGCTCTCCAGTCCCTGGCTCCAGACTCATCCGAACGCGAGGTGATGTCACACAGCCAACTACCTTATGCAATCCAGACCAGGCACGGACTGGCCGTAGCGGGCACCGGGCAATCCCCCGGTGCGCCGCACGGGTGGGGGCTGGTTTTGGGCCCATGGGGGCCGTTTTTGTTACAGGGTCGTTGGTGGCACCCCCAACTCCCGCAGGGGGAGGGGTGAGGCGGCCGAGCACTTTGCCAGGGCCGGTTTTGGTTCCCAGTCCGGCCCTGATCCAGACTCTGCTCTCATGCGTTTAACCTGTTAAGAAGCATGATGTGAAGCGCCTGTATTGGCTGAAGCAGGAAGCCTCAGCACTATGAAAAGCACTGGAGGCCTGTGCCCGTGCTGCCAACTGAGCTGTCTATGACAGCTGGGTTGGAGAGTTTTGAATTGCGCATGTCGATCTGGCGGCAGTCAGATAGTCGGACAAACCTGCATACACTTCAAACTGAAGTGGCCACTCCTAATTGCTGCCAATCAGCAGCGATGACGCACTGGCCATGGCCACGCCCCCATACTGCAGAGGGTACAAAATAAAATGATAATAAAATAATGTATTACCAATTTATTTTTCACTCTGCAGATGTGTGTGTGTGGGGGGGGGGGGGCGAAACTCCAATGCTACAATGTGGGAACCCGTGCCGCATTGGGGGGAACTTTTTTCAGGTCTCTCAGGGTAGAAATGTGTTGCTGGGCCCAGACAGTAACAATCATTGCATTTTAAAACTGTTGACCTGGAGCTTTACCTCAGTACTGAGGCCAAAACCGAACACCAACTACACCTCTTTACCACTTGACCCTCAGGTCAACCAAGTCAAGCTGTCCAGGGAGGAAGCATGGGAAAGAGAATCAGAACTCACTGAAAAATCTGTTAATATTTAATAAATCAATGTTCAGCCAGTGCTTTTACTCAAAGAGAAAAAGTGATTCACTTCTGTTACACAACACAATATAGTACATAAAATATTAGCGGGCAAATAAAATGTGGTACCCACTTATCAATGGGACAATTAACGAGCGGGGTGGGAGCTAGTGAATATTAGATAATGATATTCCCAATATCAAGGCAACATATACGAGCTTTTCTGTGCAAGCTTGGGCCCCTGGCTGAAGAAGGATGTGTTTCAGAGACATCTTCTGGTATTGCTTTTCTCGGTTCCCTTCCCTCCTGCTTACCTCTTTTGCGGGAAAATCACAAATATGAATATGACTGTTGCCTTGAGACTATTCCCTTGCACTGCACCTGTCTCAGTCAGTCCTGAGAGGAATGGTCCACATTTCTAGGTGCCGGCATGTGCAGTCATGCAGGGCCAGCCAAGATGCAGCCACAGCCAAGAGCTGGACTGGGAACTCAAAGCAGCCCTGGCACGTTTTGTCGGACCAGTCCCCAGGGGGCGCAAGTATGAAGCACTGCTGCTTTTGTTACTGGGGGCCGATATTGCAGCACCGCAGCAAAACTGGCCCCCAGTGACAAAACTGGCCCCCAGTATCAAAACCGGCCCACAGTAACAAAACCAGCCCCAGTGACAAAACTGGCCCCCAGTAACAAAACCGTCCCCCAGTAACAAAACCGGCCCCAGTAACAAAACCGGCCCCCAGTAACAAAACCGCCCCCAGTAACAAAACTGGCCCCAGTAACAAAACCGGCCCCCAGTAACAAAACTGGCTCCCAGTAACAAAACCGGCTCCCAGTAACAAAACTGTCCCCCAGTAACAAAACTGTCCCCCAGTAACAAAACCGGCCCCCAGTAACAAAACCAGCCCCCAGTAACAAAACCGGCCCACAGTAACAAAACCGGCCCCCAGTAACAAAACCTGCCTCCAGTAACAAAACCAGCCCTCAGTAACCAAACCAGCCCCCAGTAACAAAACCAGCCCCCAGTAGAAAACCGGCCCCACTGTTGCAAAACCGGCCCCCACACTTCCAGCTTCCCCAGGAAATGCCCGGTACGGCTAGTTTGGCCCTGTCCCGCCTAGACAATACTGCTGTTGCCTCCGACCCCGCACCCAGAGCGCGGTGTACGTTTTGCTAAAGGAGGTGACATGGCAAGCGTCAAGGCAAGGAGAAGGTGCTGCTCTGCCAGTGTTGCTCAGATCCAGGTACGTTCTTGTCTGGGGGTTCTTCCTCCAGCCCAGTCACTCTCAGGCCACACACCCAAGTAAGGTGTCAAACCCACCCCAATGACAATGAAGCTCAACTTCCGTGAGTGTCTAGGGGTCACAGGAGCTTAGTGCTAGGCACACCACAAAAGCCACAGGGTCTCTGTGACTCAAGATAAGGCGTGGCAGGGCATGCCCTTCCTTCCCTGGATTGCAGTGACCTGTACACCACTCCTCATCCCTCTGGTCCTTGAAGTCCTCCTTTTCAATGCGTGCCCCTCCAAACTGCAAAGCCCCACTCTCGGTCTCTTTCCATGTCACGAGGAAAATTCAGAGCACACCCATGAGTCCCATGTGTAATCAGGTGAAAGTTAAAATAAAACTATCTGAAATGTACTAAGAAGAGCTCGAGGCAGGTGCACGCGCTCTCCAGTGCCATGCAGGGAACCTTTTCAAACCCATCAAATATAATATGGATTATTATATAGTCTGGGGCACGTGCATTCAGGTATAAACGATAAGCACTGAGATAGACAGAAAAGACTTCGGGCCTGATTTAAAGTTTGATGGATATGGGATGTCTACCAAAAATTGGTGGACGACCCGTTCTCCATGCTAAGAGTGTAGGCATCAATATAGTACACAGGGCGGGCAGGACATCTGCCACACATCCGTCGAGCTCTAAATCCACTCATTGGTAGTCTACTTATAATTAAGTCTCCCTGTTTTCCGTTTTTACTGATTTTTACAGATAAATACAGACAGAAAACATTTATTTTCTTGTCTGTATTTATTTTTAAATGTGGATAAAAACGTAAATTGAGGTGCTTTTTGAGGAATCCTAAAGACTGTGCGCCATGACTGCCAGGCCAATAGATGTGTGGATTGATAGATAAGGGGGTTAAAAAAGAAATGAATTTTTAGAGGCTTTAACAGCAGTAGATATGCACAAGATTGATACTGAAATTCACATATTTTCATATAATGCACTGATTTATCTTCTGCGTGTGTTCCCAGCACTGAGACCTGGCAGACGTTCAAGCATAAGCGCATATTTATCGGTTGAATAAATGTGGAAATATACAAATTTCAGCTTAATTTTTCCACGAAACCCCAAATAAATATGGATATATTGATAAAAAAAATTAGCAAAAAATAAAAATGGATAAATATGTACAGGAATGGCAAAAAAATAAATACCATAAAACCAGGAGCCCTACTTATAATCTGGCGTGTTTTAAAGTTTAACTTTATAAACATGTTAGGTAGGGTGGAGAAAGGGGATCAGAGTACTCAGGTGAATCTGGCTACAGGTCAGTTTTGTGTTACCCAGTGTTTCTATAAGGTTGCCTTTACCCTTAATAGGGCTGGATAGTAGCAAAGGAAAGGTTTTAAAGTTGATGTTGCATTTTGAAAGATTTCACTCTTCATTTTTCGAGTTAAATCTCTATAATAAAGCATGGTCATAGCAAAAACATTCTCAGATTGCTATGACCACAGCTTATTATAATGTAGTCTGTGTTTCAAAAATGCGTAGGTTTGAAGTTAGAACAGTAAATCTGAAGTCCTCCAATAAATGTTCTTTCCACTATATTTGTGGATTTGAAGTTAGAATAGTAAATCTGTTTTTCCAAAATACATGCATCTGTCTCAATGTTTGTAGAATTGGAGTTTAATTATATAAAAATGTTGTTTATACATGGATAATATTAAATATAAAAAATATTTTCAACACAATATAATTTGGAAAAAAAACATGTGCATTAAAAAATAATCAGCAATAAATGTGTTACTTCACAATATATATGGTTCTAGGTGTAGAAAATATTAAATATATATTAAAATTAGAAATATTGCTAGAATTTGTTTCAGGAAAGAAGAAAAGAAGAACTTTATTAAATAGTTTTAATTATATAAAATGTAGACAGAAGATATATTTTCACATACTATTTTTTTCATTTTTTGTAAATATTTTAAACGTGAATAGGGTTTGAACAAACTGTTATAACAGTCTTATAACATGTCTTATGTACATAAAAAAAAACAATTTTTTTCAATGACTTCAATGCAACTGTAGTCTATTTTTAATTTCAAACTTGCCTCCATTGTGTTCTTGGTTGAGGCCCATTGAACAGTTATTTTTCATGCTATTGCCCAGCGGACAGCACCGGCAGTCTCCTGGTAATTTAAAACAGGACACGATATGTAAGTATAGAAGGCATATCAAATATAAATTTGATATGCCTCTATTAATTGCATTGTTATATGAGTGTAGTTTAATATATTTTAAGTGTTTTGAGTTGGTAATGATTATACCAGTTTAGGTTGGCTAGTATTTTTAGTGCATATTTGGTTTTAGGTGGAAGCCTAATTTGGGAATGTGTAGAACTGGGATGGGGAAGTTTCCCTGCTTGGCTCTAAGAGTATGTGCCCTCTGCCTTGGATTCACCATGGAAAGCCGTGGCTTTCAGAGCTCTACCTTAGCAAACACAACAATCATGAATATGCGCTGGAGGTAGCTTTCTTCAATCCTGATTGAGACCCAGAGCTGTACTCTCTGGTTGGAGGGTCACAAAATGTGCAACCTGTTTGGATAAGAATGATTCTGTGAGATCCCTAGCCTGCAGATGCCCCCACTGGTTAACAGGCAGTTAGGTTTGTCAGACTCTCTGGCCTTTATGCTCTTGTATTGGGTTGCCCCTATCTTGAGACTCCTACCTCCCAGCATTCCTATTTACACTTGTGACAAAGAAGAATGGCCGGACCAGTCTAAGTGGAAATAACAAAAGAGCAGAACTGTCCAGAACCTTTAAAAGAAACTGACTGGCTAATAGAATACAACAACTTACTGCAACTTGACTGTAAAGATGGGGGAGAAATTCCCAGTCAATATTACAAGATTTCTCTACCAGGATTCCTGAGACTCCACAGTAGAGGTGACAAGAAGGCCTTTGTGGTGCAGGTTAGGGATTTCTACCACTAACTTCGATTGGCAGGTTCTGGCCCAGATCCTGGGAAAGTTCAACTACACATAAGGAAACCCTGCTGCAGAGCCAAGTGACTGCACAGAAGGAGCATTGGGGGTGCCCTTGAAGGAGGACAGTGAAGGGGGGCATAGAAAGGGGCATAGTGTGCTGGCTGCTGCAAATGGGGGGGATCCGCATTGCTCCAGATGACGAATGTGGTCTGGATGACCCGAGCGCACCAGCGGTGTGGGCTTTCCTGAGGGAGCGCCCCATTTTGAGGGAGTATTCTGGAACAAATTTGAAGTGTTTAGTCGGTGATCATGCTATTGAACTTAAGTATTTAGAGGTGTGAGGCTCTCAAAGATGACGACTGGAGTCAATGGGTGCATTAGAACTGACCTATGTCAAGGAGGAAGCTGACAGACTCACCGTTACAACCAAGGTATGCTATTGGTTGCCTTGGGTGTGCGGGACTTGTGCTTGGGCCCAATGAAGAAACACCCCCCACAGTTAGATTTACCCAACCCTGACCAGTAGGATGTTCGCATGACCTCTCCTGGATTTATAGTTGCTTCTCATGTCTGCAAGGGTGCAGGCCAAGTGATTACAGTTGGTAAATGCCTCAGGTGAGCAACTGGCATTTTACGGTAATGGGCCATTAGGGTTAGGAAGAAGGCCAGCCCATGATATGCAATATTCACATCAATAATAGAGCTACTTTCTGCTGTCTGATCTTTTTGTGATAGGGGTTTAAGTAGGCTATCAGTCCCTCAATGCACAGCATGAGCTATGGGGGCTGTTGGCAGCCAAGTGTGAAGATTCTCTTTGTTCTTCACTGGTCTGGATTAGGCAAATATTATTATTTGATTTCATTAAAAGGATTTTTTTTTACAAAATGTACCTTGTTTGAAACATTAGAATAATGAAAGTTGGAGGAAAACATCATAATGCTCTAATCTATACATTACAGTTTGCATGTAGCTCTTTGATGACAGTTATTAGCTCACTGTTCTGTTAGGATTTTAACATCTACACTGCTAGTATCAAAAGGATCTCTCTGACAAAAGCACTGACTTATTTAAACTATATGTACTTTGTGATCTGCATGGTACACATTCTTTGCAACAGGCACACAAACCCTCTGTGCTACCATAAAATGAGGTAAAACTTTCACTTGAAAAAACTCTTTCTATCTCAAGGAAGAACATTAATCATCCTGTTATCTTGACATTTTTATTTTTGTATGAAATATGCAGAGGCCAGCAATGCAGCAGCAGGTGCTTTTAAAACCATAACATACTTTCAAACATGACGCCACCTCCAAGAGTCAGCACCCGGTGCGGTGGCACAGGTTGAGTCGGCCCTGGGCGTGATTAAAGTTATGGACTGGTGGTCCATGGTGTTTAGGGGGTTAATCCCCACATTAATGATAGCACTGATTGCATTGGCCACGGTGCAGTGTGGTTCATCAGGCGGGTAGGGCGGATTAGGTTAGTCACCGCTGCCCAGGGGCACAACACCCATTGGGCTCACGGGGCTTCAGCCCTCCCCCCCGTCGGGCGTGTCAGCCCGGGCTGCGACAGCTTCGCGGGCTGGCGAGCATGTAATTGCAGCCGCACCCGAGTACTTAACAGGTCTTTAAAAGATCATTTACGTGTAAATGAGGCTTTTGTTGTGTGGTCACCCCTTCTCACAGCCCCTTTGTCCGTGGTTGAAAGAATTAGCCCCCCCCGAAATATTTTCAGCCCCCCCCCCCGAAATTTGGATCTAGTTGCCCGCCTGCCGCTGCCTGCCTTTTGATCGCCCGCAAGTTAACCCACCATGTTGGCATACTTCTTGTATGAAATAAACCTGTAGCAAACTGTTTTCCAACAGAAATCGTGTGGACTGATTATTTTGTGCAGCGCAACCAATTACTGCTAAGCAGAGGCCTGCCAATATCGGCTCTATGAATACGTACAGGAGAGCTGGGAACATTTCTGCACACTTGTTAATGAGAATTGTAGCCAGGGTGGACTGTGCACATTGTTCACACTTTCCATCAATACTGCTCACCTGGGCTCGCTGAGAACTCTTCTTTAAGCACCACTGAAAAAGTGAGTATCAACAGCCGTTCTTCTCTTACTGCCACCCGACAAGGCACACTGAGGAAAGCTTCATACACCAGCTCATTATATCAAACAATAATGCAGAGAGCCCGCAGGAGCCGCAAGTTTTTTTTTTCATATTCCGAGAACATAGGAAATAAAACAGATTTAACTCAGTGCTGTAGAATTCCCACCTCTATGAATAAAAGCTAAAGTGCCAGGCCATTTTTGGTGGTAGCGTGCTTTATAAAGCTCCATTATCATAACATAACATAACATGGATCTTTATAAATTGTGTTGAAGCTTTTATGAAGCGCTTCCTTATCCCAGGTGGGGTTTCAAAACGCTCCAATTTGCATTTGGTGTACTTTTCGAGTTGGTGATTGAAATGAGTGTTAGCTCCACATTCGGCCTCTGTAGGGGGTGTTGTCGAGGGGTGTGCTGTACTTAACCCCTTGCATGCTGATGACGGCCCCCAGCCGTCATGCACTACGGCGCTCGTGTGCTGATGACGGCTGGGGGCCATCATAATCCCGCCCACTTGTGATTTTGCTGCACAGGTGCAGAATCGCGGCCGCATGCAAAGGGTTAAATTGTACGGGTGATTGCAGTTGGAGGGCCCTGGCGCTCACTTTTGGAGACAGAAACCAAGGCATATTTAATCATTAGACTCCGAGCAGAGAGAGAACAGCAGAAAGTGTGAAAGAATGAGGCAGAGAAAGATGGGAACATTGTGACACAGGGAGCAGGCAGAAACGATAAAGCAACTGCAAGAATGAGATAAAGAGGCAGGAAATGTAGGGCAGGGGAAGAGGCAGAAGGTAGAATCAAGACTAGGCAGCCTCGCTGTTCGGCTGCTCCGGCAGCAGGCTCTAAAGAAAAGCTTTCTCCTGTGTACGCACGTGTTTGTGTGTGGAGTGTGTTTCGGGACATCTTTATCAGTTGCTGCACATTGAGGACTCTGTGCCTCGCTGTGCATGCGCATTTGGAGATGTATGTGTTGAGCCTTGGTGTACGTCGTTACAACGCAATGTTTTACATCGCAGTACTTTACGACTCATGTTTTACAACGCAAGTCGTTACCATGACTTGCGTTGTTGGGGGCTGGATAGTGAATAGTTTAATTTACTATTCCAAGTCCAGTCCCCATGGATAGTAGGGAAGGAGTTGGATAGTAAATTAAACTATTTACTATCCTGGAGCGCCCTCCAGCGCAATTCGTTGTTACAACTTGCGTTGTAAAAGTTGTGTCGTAAGGGAACTGCGGTGTAACATCCGCGTTGTAAAGGATGTTCCCCGTTGAGCCTTTGTGTGCACCACTTAGCCGTGGTCCGTGCAGGCAACAGCGGTGGGTTGGTGGAGCCGTGTGTGGGGGGATTTCGAGAGACGATGCCGAGGGAAAATGAATTATTTATTTAATTTTCCCTCTGACTCCTCCCTCGAAATCCCCCCCCGCCCCCCTCGTGGCCCCAACGTTGTTACTTGCACAGACCGCGGCTGGCACCACTGTGTGTCTGTTTACCTACCTGTACTTCCACCTGTGTCTGTATGCGAGCTAGTTAGCGTTTGTCAGTGTATATTAATGAAAGCATGATGTATTTGCTGTGGTACATATGTGTATCACTGTGCATTGTGAAAAACAGGCTGAAAGGGCATTACTACAGCACTGCATGAGTAGGACAGATAAGTTTGCTACTGTATAATTGTACTGATCGGAAAGCGTGCGTGACATTGTGGCAAAGGGACAGATATTTCCACTAGCCCAGCACTGTAGAATTTGGAGTACCATGTGGATAAGTGTAGCATTGTGAAAATCGGATAATAATGTAGATTACAGAAGCATTGTGAAAAATATGTGCGGATGTGTGCTTTAATGCATTTTTACGCAGTCGCAAAGCATCTGAAGCATTGCGTAACTTGGACAAATGTGCATTAATGTGCAGCTTGGATGACTAATCACAAATGACCACAACTGCAGCACTGTGAAGATTAGCCAAACACGCATTATAGAGATTTTAACGAAAATGAGCAAAATGCGCCTTACTTCAGGAGCCTAAAATCTGGGTGCATTCTTGTATGACTATCAAACTGGGTAAAACGTGCATTAGTGCAGAACTGGGGAGACTGCGTGAATATGTGCATTATTCTAGCATTCTGAAAACTGACAAAATATGTTTCAGTGCAGCACGTTTGGGGAAACGGACATATGTGCTTTACTGTGCAGTGTGAAAAAGAATGTGTAGGTCTGTAGCACAGCTGCTAAAGTGAAAGCGGTCCGCTGGCAATTAAATAATGAAATAAGCGTGACCGCTAAAGTGAAAGCGGCCAATACTATAAATTAATTAATTTAAATGAATACATTATAAAAGCGAGCAGCCTGCTATGATGTCGTAGGTGGAATAGGAGAAAACCATTAAAGAAAATAGTGCTCACCGACTTATAAAGCAGACCGTCCAGTCGTTATGGGAGGTTACAAATGCAGACAAGGAGGTACCAAGGAGGGACTAGTAAGCATATTTACAAATGTAAAGCAATGATTTCGCAAGGACAGTAACATGAGCCAATTGAAGAGATGGGCGTGAAATGGGCGGAGCTTCAATGCCTAACCTTAATACAGCATGCCTCGCAGAGCAGCGCGTGCGCTGCCCAGACTCATCCTAAAAATGGTTAGATGAGCTGTTCACACAAGCAATCTGTACAAGGAGATGGAGACGAGAAGAAAGAAGGTACTTACAGTAATTTGTGCCAGTGGGCTGAAGACACAGAGAGACAAGCACCGGCACCATAGGCCTAATGAAGATGGCGCTGACCTTCGGCCTCCAGGCAGAAAAGAGTGTAGGAGGTGGTAAGCCAAAGCAGGCCAGTCCACTTCCTTCCAAGGCATCCCTAAGGCATCTGGTAGCAGAGTGAGGGAAGGCCCCATGCTGCCAGGAGGCGAGGTCAGCAGGTCAGCCTCTCCGCTGGCATTCTCCTCAGGAAGACTACGCCCCCTGGCAGACGACACCTTCATCCTTTTGGAAATAAGGGCAACTCGGACCACCAGTATGCCCACATCAAAATGTGGAGGGATGCCTGACAAGGGACCAATATGGGCTAAGCAACCCATTTCCTTCCCTTGGGGCTATACCCATTAGATCAGGACATGCAGAGGACTACCGTGGCGGTTTATTACCACCCTTCAGCAGGGCACCGGAGACCTCTGACAATATGGCGGAGATTTTCTGACAGCATGACGTCGGAACGGTGCACATCTGTGTGAAGTCTGACCATTAAAGCCCGCATAACCTGCCCCGCGCAGAGTAGGTGGTGTAAGTCAGGCAACTCGCCAGCACGTACTTTGAGGTGGCGCTAAACACTGGTGGGTCATCAGCCCCTGTTCTCTTATAGATATGGAATGTAGAAATGCTGGCCCAGCCCCATGGCTGCTGTTGGCTCAGCGAGTGCTGCTTCACCCCATGACCTCATGTCCTACCTGCCTTGCGTGATGCACAGGTGCTGTCGGAGATCGGGATAGGGCGCAATGAAAGGCACCACCAGGACCAACTCATCCAGCGTCCCTATGAATGTTCACCTGAAAGAGTCACCTTGGAAGATGACCTTGAGATGATGCCATCTGACTCCACCCCCAGCCTGGAATTTCTTGACTTCCATTGCCCCGCTGGCATCCATGTGCCCTGCTCTAGGGCAAGATGAACCTACATCTGATGTCTCCACAAACTCCAAGCATTGGAGAAAGAAGATAATGCGAGGAAGGAGTAGGGAGTGGTGGAACAAGCAGGGGGACCGGGGAGTCTTCCCACATGGAGATGACTTATCCCCCTCCTGCAAGATCCTGCTCAGCTTCCTTGCAGGTGGCACCCCTTAAAGAGCAGTCTCGGGCTGGAGGTGGAGGAAGTATCTACTGCCTTACAACAGTAGTCACTCCCTCTAAATAGTCCTTACCTCTTCTCATAGCACTTGCTTTCAAATGGATTTTTAGCTCTGTAAATAGCAGCTGAAATTGCCCAATTCAATGGACCATTCTGCGCCTTCTGATGGCTATTAGGGCGCTAGAACGCTCTTGCCTGGAATAACACTGATTTTCGGTTGTTTTTCAGGGAATTTTGCAGATTTTTAAATGGCCCACTCCTCTGCTTCCATCTCAAGGGCCTGCAAACAATGCATACTGGGCGCTCAGCTGCCTCTGCATAGATTACTGCGTGGTTGAAAAAAATCTGGATTGATAAACTCTGACGTTGGCAGTTTATTAGGGTGCTCGAAAAGCTCGTGTTGGAAGGCTCTCTAACTTTGCACCGCCAGTTAGGCTGGGCAATGAGAAGGTTGCCTTTCCGGTTTCAGTGCCTGTTCTTGGAATCACTGCCCCTCAGGGTCCTGACTCATCAGCCATCATTCTAAATTGCATGGGGGCACAGTATGATTGCATGTGATTTTACCATTACTATGCGGTGATGGTGAAACTGACTCATCCAGTTGTAAAACCACACAGAATTCCAAATTCCACGAGTATTAATGTATACATTTACCACCTGCTCTGAGTGATTGCTTCTTTGGTAGACATCTGACTATGTAAGTCCAGGTATGTTATTCATTAGTGTTTTTTCTAAACTCGTGAAACCATTCTGTACTGGGTTGTCTCAAATCAAAAGTCAAATTGTGTTACTATTGTTAAAGCAGCTTTAAGAGCCTTACAACAATTTGATGACATATTACAAGACTCACAGACAGATCTTCAGTGATAAGGGCAGTCATAAATGAAGCTACAATTGTATGTATAAAAAATGTAATCGCCGTTTCTTGTCACGCTCTATATCATTTAATGTCCAATAAATAAATAGCTGCATATAGAAACAATTCAGTAAATCTTCAAACTGGTCAAAAATAGAAAATGTATTCTACTTCTGCAGTGCACAGCAGCAAAATGGCAGCATTGCTCAAATCAGAAGTATGATTTTGGCAGTGGCGGTTGGTGACATTATAAAAAGGTGAGGCGCTACATACATTAAAGCAAACAAATATACGTTATAAAATAACATTACATTGAAAAATTACAAGAATGAAAAAATAAAATGTTCACTTACCTTATTCTGCAGCACGTCCTCGAAGCTCTCCAGTCCCTGGCTCCAGACTCCTCCGAACGCGAGGTGATGTCACGCAGCCAACTACTTATACAATCCAGACCAGGCACGGACTGGCCGTAGCGGGCACCGGGCAATCCCCCGGTGCGCCGCACGGGTGGGGGCCGGTTTTGGGCCCCTGGGGGCCGTTTTTGTTACAGGGTCGTTTTTGCAGCATAGCTGCAAAATCGTCCCTGTAACAAAATCGGCAGAAAACTGGCCCTGGCAAAGAGCTTAGCGGCACCCCCAACTCCCACGGGGGAGGGGTGGGGCCGGTTTTGGTTCCCAGTCCGGCCCTGATCCAGACGCTGCTCTCATGCTGTTAACCTGTTAAGAAGCTTGAGTGAAGCGCCTGTATTGGCTGAAGCAGGAAGCCTCAGCACTATGAAAAGCACTGGAGGCCTGTGCCCATGCTGCCAACTGAGCTGTCTATGACAGCTGGGTTGGAGAGTTTTGAATTGCGCATGTCGATCTGGCGGCAGTAAGATAGTCGGCCAAACCTGCATACACTTCAAGCTGAAGTGGCCACTCCTCATTGCTGCCAATCAGCAGCAATGATGCACTGTCCACGCCCCTATACTGCAGAGAGTACAAAATAAAATGATAATAAAATAATGTATTACCGGGGAGGAGCCAAGCTCGCGTCCGAGATGGCCGCGTTTTAGCTCGGCTCCGTTTGCTCTCCTGTTTGGAGCGTCTATCCTGCATATTATCCTGCCCCGGGAAGAATTCTTCGACACGCTGTGGAACTGAGAAGTTTTGCTGGCACTTACCGTGTGTTCCGTTTGTTCCTGGGTGCCGCGGAACCTGAGTTACGCCCCTGTTCGCCTCGGGGCCTCCGGAGCGAGCTGGCCTGACTCTCCTCGGCGGCGCCTAGAGGGGGCGGAGCGCTGTGGTCGGCCCTGGATGGCGCTGTGGGCTCGGTCGGAGAGGCCGTTGTGCAAGTAGACCGGTCCTGGCTCTCCGGTCCTGGTCCGGCGGTCCCGCGGCCTGGTGTGGAGGTGCGGACTTCTGCTGACGGTGTTGACCGTGTGTTTGGCCCGTCTCCCCTTTGTTCTCTGGTCCGGCCATTTTGAGTCCCTCCGCCCGGACTCGGAGAACGGGGCCGGTGGCGTTGGGGAGTCGACTACCCTCCTTCTTCTGGTGGCCCGCCTTCCTGCTCTGGTGGTACCCCTGCTGGTGGCCGGCTGTATCCTGTTTGCCTCGCTGGCAGCCGGACGGAGGTCTGGGATTGCCGTGGCCCCGTCGGGCTTCTAAGATGGTGGCCGGCCCCATGAATATCTGCCGGGCTGGAACTGGTGACGGTGGTCCGCCGCGTGGCCAGTTTGCTGAATACTGTGAAGGTATTCCTACACTTCGCGACATCCTCGCCGCCCTGCGCTCCTGGTGTGCTCCTGTGGCCGCACCCGCCGTTCGCCTGGAGGAGGATCGTTTCGCCGGGCCTGTTGGGCCCCCCCTGCTGTGTGCGGCTTCATTGTCGCTGGGTGCGGATGGAACTGTCCTGGATGTCGTGGGCCCGATGGCCGCTGCCGGTGTGGAGGTTCCTTTGTCTGCTGCCCTTCATCGTCCTGTGCTTCCTCCGGTGCCGGGGGTTTGCGGGCCGGGTCCCGTCTGGACCGGTTGCGTTGGTACCCCCAGTTCTTCCTCGCCTCGAATGGCCGACCATGGATGCTGGGCTTGCTTCGCCGGGCCGGCTTTCCTCATTTTGTCTTCGGAACTGTGCCTGCCTTGTCTGCGAGGGTTGCTGTCTTTTCCAGTTCATCCAAGTTGTACTCAATATGTCTTCTGTGAACTGCCGCTTGGCCTCCCTGTTCTTTGCATCCTGTTCCTCGTGGTCTGGTTCCCCGTGAGTCGGACGATTGTGACTTTGGTAAAACAAGGACAGGGTTGAGCCGAACTTTCCTCTGTGGCTTCTTCTTTTGCATTATGGTTGGATGATCTGTTTGTAACGGTATGATTATGTCCGACACTCCTTCCGATTCCCGGAGTTTCTCCTTACACTTCTTCTCTTCCCGAGGGCCCTGTGTACTCTCGAACGGGAGGGTGGGTGCTGATGGTCCTGTTCTTCGTGGCTCCTCTCCCGTGTTTTTTTTCCCTAATTTCCCTTCCTCTCTTTTTGTCTTTGTGTTTCATTTTTGCTTTCGCTCTTCTATATTTCGGGTTCTGGTTAGGGCGACAGGCACGCTGCTGGGGGGTAGGCCATAGCCTTCTGCAGGGGTGCAGGGTGGGCTTCCGGGGTGGGGGGGGGGTCTGTCGTTTTGGGGTCTTTTCCCCTCTATCTTTCCCCTTATTTGGTTCTATGGCGCTTATGTGTTTTCTTTTTCTGACGCGGTCTCTGCATGTGCCCCCCCTGGGATGTTCCTGATGCATGGGCCTTCTGGTTTTATTGTTGTCGTATCGGTTTATTACGCCATCTCCTTTCCTTCACCACTGGTTCCATGTGTCGGTCAGTGTCTTAATGCTTGGTCTAACGTGGGGCGCATGCATGAGGCGGCGTTCTTCTTTTCCCCCTTTTTGAATTTTTCCTCCCCTCTCTCCCTTCCCCCCCCTTTTTCCCCTTTTTGTTGTTTTTTTTGTCTCCTGGGTTGTGGTGACGGAGGGCATTATATGGAAGGCCTCTTTCCATTCTATTCGTTATTGTATTATTGTTGTGGTGGGTGGGCGACGGGCGGTGGGCTCAATTGTCTTTTACAGTGGGACTCGCATTCTGCATTGCCAAAATGTATTTATTTTTCGACTTATCCTGTATTTTGTATCTTGCTTGCTCGCGACCCGCCACGGCCCTCTGGGATTTATTGTTTGCCATAATCCTGTTTTACCCATTTCTCTATTAGAAAATTGACCTTCTCTTATCCTGCTCATGATGGTTGCTCCATGGCTGCTCGCCTTTGCCTCCTGTGTGGTTTACTGTGTTATCCTGTTGGCGCTTATACGCTGTTCACAGTGTTTCTCATATGTGGTGGCCGGCCCGACGGGTTGTAGGCCCGTATTTGTGAGCCCCTTTTTGTACAATAAAGGTTTAAAAAAAAAAATAAAAATTAAAAATAAATAAATAATGTATTACCAATTTATTTTTCACTCTGCAGATGTGTGTGGGGGGGGGGCCACACTCCAATGCTACTATGTGGGAACCCGCGCCGTATTGGGGGGAACTTGTTTCCAGGATTCTCAGGGTAGAAATGTGTTGCTGGGCCCAGACAGTAACAATCATTGCACTTTAAAACTGTTGCCCTGGAGCTTTACCTCAGTACTGAGGCCAAAACTGAACAACAACTACACCTCTTTACCACTTGACCCTCAGGTCAACCAAGTCGAGCTGTCCAGGGAGGTAGCATGGGAAAGAGAATCAGAACTCACAGAAAAATCTGTTAATATTTAATAAATCAATGTTCAGCCAGTGCTTTTACTCAGAGAGAAAAAGTACTTTACTACTGTTACACAATACAATATAGTACATAAAATATTAGCGGGCAAAGAAAATGTGGTACCCAGTTATCAATGTGACAATTAATGAGCGGGGTGGGAGCTAGTGAATATTAGATAATGATATACCCAATATCAAGGCAACATATACGAGCTTTTCTGTGCAAGCTTGGGCCCCTGGCTGAAGAAGGATGTGTTTCAGAGACATCTTCTGGTATTGCTTTTCTCGGTTCCCTTCCCTCCTGCTTACCTCTTTTGCGGGAAAATCAAAAATATGAATATGACTGTTGCCTTGAGGCTGTTCCCTTGCACTGCACCTGTCTCTGTCAGTCCTGGGAGGAATGGTCCACGCTTCTGGGTGCTGGCATGTGCAGTCACGCTGGGCCCACCAAGTTGCAGCCACAGCCAAAGGCTGGACTAGGAGCTCAAAGCAGCCCTGGCACGTTTTGTCGGACCAGTCCCCAGGGGGCGCAAGAGTGAAGCACTGCTGCTTTTGTTACTGGGGGCCGATATTGCAGCACCGCTGCAAAACCGGCCCCCAGTAACAAAACTGGCCCACAGTAACAAAACCGGCCCCCAGTAACAAAACTGGCCCCGAGTAACAAAACCGGCCCCCAGTAACAAAACCAGCCCCAGTGACAAAACTGGCCCCCAGTAACAAAACCGGCCACAGTAACAAAACCGGCCCCAGTTACAAAACCGGCCCCCAGTAACAAATCCTGGCCCCCAGTAACAAAACCGGCCCCCAGTAACAAAACCAGCCCCAGTGACAAAACTGGCCCCCAGTAACAAAACCGGCCCCAGTTACAGTAACAAAACCGGCCCCCAGTAACAAAACCGGCCCCCAGTAACAAAACTGTCCCTCAGTAACAAAACTGTCCTCCAGTAACAGAACTGGCCCCCAGTAACAAAACCGGCCCCCAGTAGAAAACCGGCCCAGCTGCTGCAAAACCGGCCCCCACACTTCCAGCTTCCTGGGGAAATGCCCGGTACGGCCATTTTGGCCCTGTCCCGCCTAGTCAACACTGCTGTTGCCTCCGACCCTGCACCAGAAAGCAACGTACGTTTTGCTAAAGGAGGCGACATGGCAAGCATCAAAGCAAGGAGATGGTGCTGCTCTGCCAGTGCTGCTCAGATCCAGGTAAATTCTTGTCTGGGGGTCCTTCCTCCAGCCCAGTCACTCTCAGGCCACACACCCAAACAAGGTGTCAAACCCACCCCAATCACAATGAAGCGCAACTTCCATAAGTGTCCAGAGGTCACAGGCGCTTAGTGCTAGGCACACCACAGAGGCCATAGGATCTCTGTGCCTCAGCACAAGGCGTAGCAAAACCAAAGGGGATGATGGATGGAGTCTTGAACAATGCAAGAACTCACCCCCAGTCAACTGCTCTGGGTTTCATCCATCATCATTCTTTAGCTCACTCCTCCACCCCAGTTCAGACATGTCCATATGCAAATCAGTCTGTGCCTCATGGGAACATTCCAGCCCGAACTGCCAAGCCATGTCTTCCCTGGACCGGAAACAAGCATCCTGGGACCGGTTTCTGGCTAATCAGCCGTCATCAGCCAGGCTAGCTGGAATCCAGTGGCAAAGTGAGCAAGGGACCCACGTCTGGGCACAGCCTGCCATCTTAGGGCGAACACAGCAAAACCAAAGGGGGTGATGGACGGAGTGTTGAACAATGCAAGCACTCACCCCTAGTCAACTGATCTGCGTTTCATCCATCATCATTCTTTTGCTCACTCCTCCACCCCAGTTCAGACAAGTCCATATGTAAATCAGCCTGACCCTGTGCCTCATGGGAACAGTCCAGCCCGGACTGCCAAGCCATGTCTTCCCTGGACCGGAAACAAGCAGTCTGGGGCAGTGGCACAAGGCATGGCAGGGCAGGCCCTTCCTTCACTGGATTGCAGTGACCTGTACACCACTCCTCATGCCTATGGTCTTTGAAGTCCTCCTTTGCAATGCGTGCCCCCCCAAACTGCAAAGCCCCACTCTCGGTCTCTTCCCATGTCACGAGGAAAATTCAGAGCACACCCATGAGTCTCAAGTGTAATCAGGAGAAAGTTAAAATAAAACTATCTGAAATGTACTAAGAAGAACTCGAGGCAGGTGCACACGCTCTCCAGTGCCATGCAGGGAACCTTTTCAAACCCATCAAATATAATATGTATTATTATCACTCTTTGGCCATTAGCTTTTGAGGCAACCACCTGTACATTAGACAAGTTTAAAAATAAGTTTGCTTTTAAAAACAAAACTAGCGCCTAGGTACATAGAATCAACATATAAGGGTATAATCAGGGGCACGTGAATTCACGCATAGACGATAGGCACTGAGATTGACAAAAAAGACTTCAGGCCTGATTTAAAGTTTGATGGATATAGGATGTCTACCAAAAATTGGTGGACGACCCGTCCTCCATGCTAAGAGTGTAGGCATCAATATAGTACACAGGGCGGGCAGGACATCTGCCACACATCCGCCAAGCTCTAAATCCACCCATTAGTAGTCTACTTATAATTAAGGCTCCCGTTTTCCATTTTTACTGATTTTTACAGATAAATACAGACCGAAAACATTTATTTTGTTGTCTGTATTTATTTTTAAATGTGGATAAAAACGTAAATTGGGGTGCTTTTTGAGTAATTCCTAAGAATGTGTGCCATGACTGCCAGGCCAATAGATGTGTGGATTGATAGATAAGGGGGTTAAAAAAGAAATGAATTTTTAGAGGCTTTAACAGCAGTAGATATGCACAAGATTGATACTGAAATTCACATATTTTCATATAATGCACTGATTTATCTTCTGCGGGTGTCCCAGCACTGAAACCTGGCAGACATTCAAGCATAAGCGCATATTTATCGGTTGAATAAATGTGGAAATATACAAATTTCAGCTTAATTTTTCCACGAAACCCAAAATAAATATGGATATATACAGATAAAATTAGCAAAAAATAAAAATGGATAAATACATACGGGAATGGCAAAAAAATAAATACCATAAAACCAGGAGCCCTACTTATAATCTGGCGTGTTTAAAAGTTGAACTTTATAAACAGATCAGAGTACACAGGTGAATCTGGCTACAGGTCAGTTTTGTGTTACCCAGTGTTTCTATAAGGTTGCCTTTACCCTTAATAGGGCTGGATAGTAGCAAAGGAAAGGTTTTAAAGTTGATGTTGCATTTTGAAAGATTTCACTCTTCAATTGTTGAGTAAAATCTCTATAATAAAGGAGGTCATAGCAAAAACATTCTCAAATTTCTATAACCACAGCTTATTATAATGTAGTCTGTGTTTCAAAAATGTGTAAGTTTGAAGTTAGAACAGTAAATCTGAAGTCCTCCAATAAATATTCTTTCCACTATATTTGTGGATTTGAAGTTAGAATAGTAAATCTGTTTCTCCAAAATATATGTACCTGTCTCAATGTTTGCAGGATTGGAGTTTAATTATATAAAAATGTTGTTTAGACATGGATATAATTAAATATAAAACATATTTTCACCACAATATAAATAGGAAAAAATACATGTACATTACAAAATAATCAACAATAAATGTGTTACTTCACAATATATATGGTTCTAGGTGTAGAAAATATTACACATATTTTAAAATTAGAAACATTGCTAGAATTTGTTCCAGGAAAAAGGAAAAGAACTGTGTTAAATAGTTTTAATTACATAAAATGTGGACAGAAGATATATTTTCACATACTTTTTTTTTCATTTTTTGTAAATATTTTAAACGTGAATAGGAATTGAACAAACTATTATAACAGTCCTATAACATGTCTTATGTACATAAAAAAAACTTTCATTTTTTTCAATGACTTCAATGCAACTGTAGTCTATTTTTAATTTCAAACTTGCCTCCATTGTGTTCTTGGTTGAGGTCAATTGAACAGTTATTTTTCATGTTATTGCCCAGCGGACAGCACCGGCAGTCTACTGGTAATTTAAAACAGGACATGATATGTAAGTATAGAAGGCATATCAAATGTAAATTTGATATACCTCTATTAATGACATTGTTGGATGGGTGTAGTTTAATATATTTTAAGTGTTTTGAGTTGGTAATGATTATACCATTTTAGGTTGGCTAGTATTTTTAGTGCATATTTGGTTTTAGGTGTATGCCTAATTTGGGAATGTGTAGAACTGGGATGGGGAAATTTCCCTGCTTGGCTCTAAGAGTATGTGCCCTCTGCCTTGGATTCCCATGGAAGGCTGTGGCTTTCTGAGCCCTACCTCAGCACACACGACGATCATGAATATGCGCTGGAGGTAGCTTTCTTCAACCACCATTGAGACCCAGAGCTGTACTCTCTGGTTGGAGGGTCACAACATGTGCAACCTGTTTGGATAAGAATGATTCTGTGAGATCCCTAGCCTGCAGATGCCCCCACTGGTTAACAGGCAGTTAGGTTTGTCAGACTCTCTGGCCTTTATGCTCTTGTATTGGGTTGCCCCTATCTGGAGACTCCTACCACCCAGCATTTCTATTTACACTTGTGACAAAGAAGAAAGGCCGGACCAGTCTAAGTCGAAATAACCAAAGAGCAGAACTGTCCAGAACCTTTAAACGAAACTGAGCGGCTAATAGTATACAACAACTTACTGCAACTTGATTGTAAAGATGGGGGAGAAATTCCCAGTCAATATTACAAGATTTCTCTACCAGGATTCCTGAGACTCCACAGTAGAAGGACTTTGTGGTGCAGGTTTGGGATTTCTACCACTAACTTCGATTGGCAGGTTCTGGCCCAGATCCTGGGAAAGTTCAACTACACATAAGGAAACCCTGCTGCAGAGCCAAGTGACTGCACAGAAGGAGCATTGGGGGTGCCCTTGAAGGAGGACAGTGAAGGGGGGCATAGAAAGGGGCATAGTGTGCTGGCTGCTGCAAATGGGGGGGATCCGCATTGCTCCAGATGACGAATGTGGTCTGGATGACCCGAGCGCACCAGCGGTGTGGGCTTTCCTGAGGGAGCGCCCCATTTTGAGGGAGTATTCTGGAACAAATTTGAAGTGTTTAGTCGGTGATCATGCTATTGAACTTAAGTATTTAGAGGTGTGAGGCTCTCAAAGATGACGACTGGAGTCAATGGGTGCATTAGAACTGACCTATGCCAAGGAGGAGGCTGACAGACTCACCGTATAACCAAGGTATGCTATTGGTTGCCTTGGGTGTGCGGGACTTGTGCTTGGGCCCAATGAAGAATCCCCACAGTAAGATTCACTCAACCCTGACCAGTAAGATGTTCGCATGGCCTCTCCTGGACTTATAGTTGCTTCTCATGTCTGCAAGGGTGCAGGCCAAGTGATTACAGTTGGTAAATACCTCAGGTGAGCAACAGCGCTTTTGCAGTAATGCGTTATTAGGGTTAGGAAGAAGGCCAGCCCATGATTTGTAATATTTACATCAACAATAGCGCTACTTTCTGCTGTTTGATCTTTTTGTGATAGGGGTTTAAGTAGACTCTCTGTCCCTCAATGCACAGCGTGAGCTATGGGGTCTTTTGGCAGGCAAGTGTGAAGATTCTCTTTGTTCTTCACAGGTCTGGATTAGGCAAATAGGGGTAGATGAATGAAGCCGTGGCTCTAGGAGTCAGTCTGTCCTTCACCACCAAGGATTTCTGTGTCACAAAGGACTCTGAATGTTTTTCAACAACAACAAACTCTCTTGATGCAAGAAATACACAAAGACATGGACTTTTCCTGGAATTTTGGGTTCATTATTCGTAGACTGTTCACCACTGGCATAGATTTGTACCCTTTGGACACTCTTCCTAGAGTCGCTATTCCTCAAAATCAACATGCGACCCGGGAGGAGATAGGTTTGAAAGGAACTCTACACAAAGAACTGGATCTCTGAGTTGTATCTAGGTAATCACTCTGAGGTCCTCCCTGTCCATTGAGGCCACTTGTATACTGACCTGATGGTGTGGAAAGTACCTTAGCCCCACACTGCGTGTTGGGGATACATTTACAGACCTTCACCAAGTGGTCAGTGTTTATGACAGAGAGCTCAAGATTTCCATTCCCTAACACCTGCCAAATGAGTACATAGTTCTTGGATAACTGATGTAAAGATCGACAACTATTTTTTAAAGTTTAGTATTCCTTTATCGAGTTCTGCAGTGGAGTTGTTGTGGCAACTCAGAACAAATTCCCATGTTAGTAAACTAAGATATTACTCTTCTGCACCTGGCTGGAGCTTGACTCTTCAGGTACAAATTTAAATTAGAATAAATTAGAATAAAGTTTTGAGGACATTTTGAGGTGACTCAAGGTCTGATTTAGTGTTTAGCGGACGAGATACTACGCCAAAAAGTATTGGATAACTTGCCATAGGCTATAATGTACTTGTAATACAGCAGATGGGACATCAGCCATGTTTGTGTTGAAGTACCCCACCACCCAAACTCTAAATAAGACCCTTGACTTGCTGATTATTTTTGCCTAAGATTTTGTTTGTTTACTTGTATACCTGGCTAGTCGTTTCATTAATTTTATTTGGGGCAGTGTTTGATGACTAATAGTTTTTGATCCTCCGAAACAAATGTTCAATGTTTTTTGCCCTTGAATATTTATTCAATATTTTTCTTTTCATCAAATCTTATGTTCGACCTTGAAGTTCCTTGATTCCTTGACTCTACTACAGCATACACGAGGACACATGCAGCCCAGCCTTGTTTCCCCGTGAGTATTTTTCTGGTGCCCAGACCATGCTACCAAAGGTGAGTCAATGGACACCTCTCAGTTGCTTTCTTCTGTGTAGTCTGACCTGTATTACATAGACTAACAAGCCTATTCTTGACACACGTCATCTGAGCACAAGCAAGGCAAGTGGCCAAAACTTCATTGGCAAAAGTTAGGCTGAATCGAAAGCCGCGACAGGACCTTGAGCACAAGGAGACAGCGAGCATGGGGCGCCCTGTCTGCAGTCTGTCTTACTTATTCCAGATCAGTGGCAAACTAATGCATTATCTGTATTAACATATCCTAAAATAATACTGCTAATTTCACATAAATTAGAATGAATGATCCTAATTATGCTAATAATGAGAGCATTAGGAATTTGTGGAGGGTGTCAGCTTTCTGAAGGCCCATGCCAGGAGCAGATGTCTCTATCCCTCCCGCTTCAGAGCCTCTTCATCCCACTCTGGAGGGGGCCTTGCCCATCTCTCGCCCTCCAGAGCTCACTCCGTTGGTCTCCTCTGCGGCAAGGACTACTGACCTTCCACACTCAATAATTCCTGTTTGTAAAGCGCAAACGTATCACCCCTTAAGGTTTCAAGGTGCTGGGGGCAGTCGGGGAGATTAAGTGAGCTATTGCCCAGAGTCACATGGTGCGGAGCTGAGCTGCCGCTGGGGATCGAACCCTGAGCCCCGTGCTCAGTCGGCCGCTCTGGCCTCTGCGCCACACCTCTCCCACATAAAGTGTATTTATAAAGTGCACGTTCACTACCGTAAGGGGAGGCACAGAATAACGGGGTATCTTGTTGTCACGCGTTCATTGTATCCATCTTGGATGAATGAAAGGTTGAGTGGGCCCACCGGGATTAAAACCTGTGGCAAAGGGGGCACTCTCAGATTCCTTCAGTGGACGCATTAGCAACCCCAAACATCCTACTTGGCTTTGAGGAGGAAGTACTAATCCCTTGAGAATTCCCTCTGTCCAAGACTTAAGGAAAGTTTCCTCAGTCTTCCTATTCTCCCTCTGCCAATATTTGCAGGGTCTGTGTCGGCTCCCAGGGCTCCCTTTGCCCCAAGCCTGAGAGATGTCTATCAATTTGCACCTTTGCTGCCCCACACGAGAGGACTCTATTCACACCTCCCTCTCCCCAGACCTCTCTCTATTTCCATAGAGCTCCCTCTGTCCCTGACTGTAGAGCACTGATTCTTTCCCGTTTACCCAAAAGCTCCACGATGACTCTGTCCCGTCCATTCCTGAGACCGGTCCAACTCACACTAGAGGGGGTCTCCCTCATTTATCTCACACCTAGCACAGATCACGCTTTTCCCCATGTCTCTCCCCTCCAGACCCCCCTTGTGCCTACTCGTGTGGGTTCTGTCTCTGTCCCTCTGAGGCAACAGCTCTCTCTTCCTCACACTGGAAGGGCTGTCTCATTTCACTTGAAGCTCACTAACGCACGTTGCAGAAAGCTGTGGTGCCAGTCTCCCACGGCAGAGAGAGCTGTCAACAGGGCTCGAGTCGGGGTACCACGCGGGTGGACAGCGTCCCCCCGCTTAATTTACCAGGTGGACGCCGCCCCCCCCTGCCAAACGGCTAGACTTCACTCTTTGCCCTCTCTGGGACAAGATCGGAGCTCACAGCACCCTGCTCTCGCGCTGGCTTCACAGATGCAATCGCATCTAAGGGGTGAGCGAGGGGAGGCAATGAGCCAGATGGTGCAAGCCACCTTTTGTGATGTCACTTCCTGTTGTGACGTTACTTCTGGTGACAGCGTCCCCCCACTTCTTTTTTTAGGACCTGTGCCCTGGCTGTCACCCGCAATCCTTACCCTTAGTGCGTCCCACACTGGTTGGGGCCATCTCACCGGCTCCCGCGCGAGCTCTCACTTTCACACACTATGAAAAAAGCCCTTAACCCCCCCACAGCACCTTCTGTTGGGGGTGTCCATGTTTCTAGCGCCCCTTCCTTCCAGTCAGTGAAATCCTGCAAAACGAAAACACACCTGCAGTTTGGAGTGTGGCCCCTAAAACATGGCCTGGTGTGACGGACTCGGGTATGTATGGCTCTTGGGGCGCCTTCCCCTTGGGGCAATGTGAAGGGGCCCCTGCGGGCTGTCAGGGGTCTCTTCCCGTTGGAACAAGGGGCTTGGTGAAGAGGGGTACGATATGTCCGGGTCCCACTCCAGTGGTAGCTGTCTCTTAGGGCTTTAAGTGGGATGAACAAACTAGGGGGCTCTCAATGGGGCGTGGCCAAAGTAGTTATGGGCGTGGCTTAAAAACCCCAGCTAAAAATGTGTGCTTAGCATAGTGTGCCACTTGACTTGTATTTTGCTGTTTACGTCATTGCATCTAAGGGTGGGTGTAGTGTGCTTAGTGGGGCTACGCGAAGCTACGCAAAGTGGGCGAGAAAATACGCCCACCTGCGCACTTCGCGTAGCCCCACTACGCGCTGCATGCCCCCCTCCCCTACATAGCTAAATCTAATTGAATGGGCCTATATAATAAATAAAATACACTTACCTTGTCTGCAGCGTCCCGGGGCTCCCTCTGCTCGTTCACGGCGCCATCTTCTAACCAATGCGGGCCGCGCATGCGCATTTCTCACGAGAAATGCGCATGCGTGGCCGCCCGCGCAAGCGCATTGGTTAGAAGTTGGCGCCATGAACGAGCAGAGGGAGCCCCGGGACGCCGCGGACAAGGTGAGTGTATTTTATTTTTTATATGGGCCCATTTAATTAAATTTAGCTATGTTCGGGAGGGCGGGAGGGAGGCGGGTGGCGGGCAACTTTGCTACGCCCAAGGAGTGGGCGTAGTGTTGCCTACTTTGCCTACTTTGCAAAGGGCGAAGTAGGCGACACTACGCCCACTTCGTGGGCGTAGCGAAGTTGCCCGCCCAGGGTTAATTGCATCCAGATATATCATACAAGTAACATCATGCCTACAACAAGTTAGAACTATTGACTTTGTCAATGGTTGTTAGTTGCTTAAGATAAATAGGCCAGCAAGTATGGGTTGTATAAAATAGTGAAAAAGCTTCCACGTAAAGCCCTAATGACACCAGGACAATGTTGCTACTCCTGATTTTCAAAAAGAGAAGGGAAATGCAGAGAGAAAATGACTCTCTTTAAAGGATTTCCCTTCTCCTACAAGGCTCACCTGGCATGATGTCATGCCATAACTTTTTCACTAGTGAGAAGTGAGCAGTGAGACATCGGTGTGCCTGCTGTCACTGCAGTCAGGAAAAAAAACGGACCTCTTGTGCCAGGGCACAAAACAGAGCTCGATAGAGACTTGTTTCGAGGCTCCCTTTAAAAAACTGCTGGTGCTCAGTCCCGGTGAGACCCGGCCCACTTAAAGCCCTCCTCTTAGTGGCGTAGCGACATACTATGTGCAGTAGTACCGTGGCCCACTAGTATGAGGGGCTCTCTACACCCCAATTATAGCCGTTTCTGAACTACCAAGCCAGGTGAGGCGGGCCCATTCCCATAGCTGCCTTAGGGCCCGTGACTTCTTTGCCACGCCATGCCGGACTCGGAGCCTTCTGTCCCGCACAGGGCGGGGCCGTCTCTATCGCTCCCACCCCAGGCCTCCTCCCGGCGCCTCCTGCGTGCCATGTGCGCCGGACTGCAGATTAGACAGCCCGCGCCTAAATGCCACCTTCGTTCGCGGTGTCCGCTTTATCGAAGGCCTGCGTTTGGGAAGCCGCGATAAGAGAAGGCGCGCAGGAAAATTACATTGTCGTTTAATAAACACCATCTTCCGTCTCGTGTGCCTCGCTGGCACTTCGGCGGTGACATTTAAAGAGCACAGCTCCCCGGCTCTGCCGTCACAACACTTCATTCTCCCTCGCCAGACACCAGCTGAAGGGACCCCGGGCCTCCCACGCCCTCCCCAACGACACATGGGAGAGCTGCCTTCCTCGTCTTCTCTTCCTCCTCCACGCGTGCGGGGCAGACATATGCATCCCCTGCCATCGCTTTCTGCACAGCTGCTCGGTCTGCGCGCCTTGTCAGGCTTTACAGATGATCTCATTGCCTAATTTAGTGCCTCCTTGTGACTTCTCGGAGGGCCTGCTCGTCAGCCTCGTTCCAAAAGAGAGAAGCCTTGTCTTATGGGCCTGGGCCTTAAAGCCCAATAATGGACCTTGAAACCACCCAACACAAGATGGTGGCTGAGCCTGAGGCTGGCTACAGAGGTACGGTTCTTGCAGAGAGCGGGTGGAAGCTAAGGCTGTCTGAAGACGCCCTGTCGCTTTACCTTTACTTTTTGGACACTCATAAACAAGGGGGAGGCCCCAGGGAGGAGCCACACTTATAGTTTCTTGGTATTGATCTTCAAAGGAAGACACATCTATTAGATGAAGGTTGGCTCAGTGAGATGGCAGCTCCATTGGCCTTTGCTGTGTATCCTTTGAGATACTTTTAGAAGGGCTGACTGATCTCCAGCCCTTCCCAGTAGAGTGTCCGTCTATCCTCAGATGCCCCTTCTATACCGCCACCTAACCCTAGTTCTTCTTACAGGTGATGCAAAAAGACAAATTCTCCAGTAGGATCCTGCTGCCACAGGTTGTACTGGGGCCTGTCTTGTTGATGTTTCTTGGACAGACGTCTGTGTACTGTGACCCAGTGCACCAATCAGCAGCCATTGTGTTGTAACCCTTGACATCTCACTACAGCCCATCCTTTTAATGTTTATGATCAGCCTTTGGATGCCCTTGTACACGCGGAGAGATAGCATTTCTATGTGAAGGCAGATGACACCTCAGTACCACTCAATATACTGGCCATCTTGTAAAAACACCCATGCAATTTCAGGCCTGCATTTAGGCCCATATCTCTGTACTGGGGTGCATGTATGACATTGTTCTGCATTCTGTCCATCAATTATTCTTCTTGCATAGGTCACCTCGAGTGGGGCAGGTATGCTCAGACGTGAGTCCCGTGCTATCCATGCCACTGGAGTCAAGCTATCCTGGCTTGTGAGGGCTGAAAGCCCGAAACCGGTCCTAGGATGCTTGTTTCCAGTCCAGGGAGGAGCTGGCTTGGCAGTTCCGGCTGGACTGTTCCCATTGGGCGCAGGGTCAAGACTGATTTGCATATGGCTGGGTTCAAACGGGAATGGCATGGTGAGCAAAAAAACAATGGATTTAGGTCCAGTTCTCTGTACTGGGGTGAATGTATGACATTGTTCTGCATTCCGTCCATCAATGGTTCTTTTTGCTTAGGCCTGCATAATAGACATGCAATTGCGGTTAAACCACTGGCTAAAAATAAATCAGATGAAACAAATGTTATGATGGCAGGAAGATGTTTTTGTCTCATACTTCTTGAAAGTTCCTGGGCAATCTAGGGTTAGTAGACATTTTTAGCCTGCATCCCCATCTTTACACAGGGCATTAAGGATTCCTGCTTGCTAGTTTTTGGAGGGATGATGGCGATGATGGCCAGGTCAGCTACGAAAACTGTTTGCACATTGTGCTGTCTGCCTTGTTCATAGTTAGAGGTTGGCCTAATTTAAAATGGCAACCCTCTCGTATGACCTCTGGTTCCTTATCAACTGATTTCTCAATCCAGGATGGCTGTCATTGACTTCCAGGTTGATGATCCTTTACTTCTGAGTTAAAAGGGGTTCTGACAGTATGAGTCTATGCCTGGTAACATCCATAGTTGATTGGTTCTACTGCTGTTGACTAGTTAACTCACCCAGCTTCTTCCTTCATGTCCATCTATTTGTGTTTTCGAGTCTCTAGGGTACTTCTTTGCTATGTAACTTTCCCAGTTATTGCAATTCTTTCAGCCTGTCTTGACATGTTTGATTGGAGGGCTCTAAGCCTGAAATGCATTGGGATGTGTATCAGCATGGTAACCTAGGACAAACTGTGAATTCTGCTGTGCCACAGGATGAAAACCATTGATGGGCATTTCTTTGGCATTTTAGGTACAAAATCACATTGGCCCTTTTTTAAAATCGCTGAAAAACAAGGGGTAAATATGGATTACTTGCAGTAGTGGCTGCTACTGATCGGGAGTGGTGATACGGGGGGTGCAGGATGGAACGGAAAAAAAAACTTACCTTGGCCAACTGGCCGCAGCCTCTTCTCCGTCCTCTTCTTCCTGTCTCCGTCGACTGCAGGAAGGAGCAGGAAGCACCCGTGATCCCAGGATCCACATAGCCAATCATAATGCTGCAATGCAGCATTGTGAGTAAGCATGGGCGCAAAATCCGTTCCGCTTGTGGATTTTGCAGATTTTCGGCAAATTCGCAATCCGCGAATTCCCGCGAATTTGCCAAAAATCCGCAAATCCGCGAGCGGAACGGATCCGGGGGGCAAAAGTTCAAGCTTCAAGCTTGTAACTATTTTAGAATGGCGCCGGCAAGCTGCCAGCACCATTCTAAAATAGTTACTAAGTTAGCTTCAACAGGAAGCACTAATAGAAGCAGGTGCTCGAGTTCAACTGAATTCGAGCACCTGCTTTATTTTATCTATTAGTGCTTCCTGATGAAGCTAACTTAGTAACTATTTTAGAATGGCGCTGGCAGCTTGCCGGCGCCATTCTAAAATAAAACAGGAGAGGGGCAGAGGGCAGAAGGGCACAACAACGAGTGTGGCAGAGGGCAGAAGGGCACAACAACGAGTGGGGCAGAGGGCAGAATGGCACAACAACGAGTGGGGCAGAGGGCAGAAGGGCACAACAACAAGTGGGGCAGAGGGCAGAACGGCACAACAACGAGTGGGGCAGAGGGCAGAAGGGCACAACAATGAGTGGGGCAGATGGCAGAATGGCACAACAACGAGTGGGGCAGAGGGCAGAAGAGCACAACAACAAGTGGGGCAGAGGGCAGAATGGCACAACAACGAGTGGGGCAGAGGGCAGAAGGGCACAACAAAGAGTGGGGCAGAGGGCAGAATGGCACAACAACGAGTGGGGCAGAGGGCAGAAGGGCACAACAACGAGTGGGGCAGAATGGCACAACAACGAGTAGGGCAGAGGGCAGAAGGGCACAACAACGAGTGGGGCAGAGGGCAGAAGGGCACAACAACAAGTGGGGCAGAGGGCAGAATGACACAACAACGAGTGGGGCAGAGGGCAGAAGGGCACAACAACGAGTGGGGCAGAGGGCAGAAGGGCACAAAAACGAGTGGGGCAGAGGGCAGAATGGCACAAAAACGAGTGGGATAGAGGGCAGAAGGGCATAACAACGAGCGGTCTCGCACAAACAAAACCCCGCGAACACGCAAAGCGCCCCGCGAACACACAAAAATAAAAAAATCCGCAAATTCGCACAAATTCGCAGATTGCGAATTCCCAAATCCGCAAATTCGCAGATCGCAAATTCGCCAAATTCTCCCATGCTTAATTGTGAGTGGTCTGAGCGCAGAACCAAGGCGCTCAGATGGGGGCTTGGAGGCATTGCATGTTCCTCACCAGGCTGTGTAAAGCAAGCCTGGTGGGGATGATGAAAAGTGCAATGCACTGGGCCGGCCAAGTAGTCAATGCGCACTTAAGGAGTGCAAACCACTCCTCTCCCTTCTCTGGCCACCCCCGCCACGCGAGCCACTCACTTAAATAGGAAAAATAAAATGATAACGATACAGTATTATAATTTTATTTTTCCTATTGAAGTAAATGGGGCAACGCTCCTCCTCCTTAGCGGAGGAGCCGCCACTGATTACTTGGATGAACATTGGATTTTCGTTTCTTGTCCTTTGTGACTCGTGTTGAATGGCTGTGCAGCTTGATGCTGGTGCGTGACGACGCACCAGATAGCATTGACTTTAACCCGTGCTACTGGGACAAGGCACGCTTCTAGCTTGCAAGCAAAATCGCGCCTTTAAGCATTTTTCTATGTTAATATTGAGTAAAATTGGTGTGCATTCCATCATTTTCCTCAGATTGTTAATTGCAGTCCTTCCGATTGTTTGCAACCAGAGTTGAACTGAATAATAAGCATAATGCCATCTGTAAACGGAGGCTTCTAGGGAACACAGGGTTATATTAAATTTAACCAGAGAGAGGCATTTGACATCATCAAATTACTGTATCATTTATCTTAAGTGCTTTATGTGCATGAAAATATATTTAACAAACCTTGCTTATAAATGTATTTTATTTTTGGAGCATTGTTTATTTTCATCACATTTTTAACTGGTTATTATTTTTGGCTACTACTATATTTGACATTTTTTTCACAGGAACGTAATGTGTATTACAAACTTTAGCAGTAGTGTGGTATGCAGGGCCGTTTCTAGGTGTTTTGCCGCCCTAGGCGAGAATTGAAAAATGCCGCCCCCTCCCATTTACTACCATCACTCTCTCCCCCTGTCATCCAGGCTAGAGAGGCACACCCTCTACTGCCGAACACTTCTATGTTACTCTCATTTAGTATCAGAAAAAACGATCACAACAGTCAGTCCTGCAAACGACCTCAACGAAAGGCCCAAGCCAGACCGTTACGGTAGCCATACACTCAAAGAACATGTACACGGATGCCCATTAGAGCCTTCTGTTTAAATACCACTGGGGCGTCAAGTGCACCTCGTTTTCAAAACCAGAAACTAAAAAAAAGTAACTTGCATTGCTCACTCACCCAGTACCTGTCCTCAGTACCCCTCAGTCAACACAGTCTTCAATGCTCACTCCGTCAGTACCTACCCTCAGTACCCCTCACTCAACACAGTCTTCAATGCTCAATTGGTCCATATCAGTCCTGAGAGACCCTCGGTGAGTACCAATCCTTAGTGCCCTTCTCTCAGTGCCAGTTCGCATAAACCCTCTCCAGTGACAGTCCTTGGTGCCCCTCTGTTAGTAGCAGTCCTCAGCGCCAGTCTTCGGAACCCCTCGCTCAGTACCAGTCCACAGTGCCCCTCTGTGAGTACCAATCCTCAAGACAGTCCGTGAGTACCAATCGTCGGTGCCAGTCCTCAGTGCCCAACACTATCATTCAATCAGTGCCAGTCCTCAATGCCTCTCCGTGGGTAGTACCCCCTCAGCACCTCTCTCTCAGTGACAGAATGTGCGTGTTTGTGAGATGTCTTGTATCACCAGTACTTTTTTTGAGTTCAACAATTAAGCGTGCTGAAGCACACTTCCTCTTCTGACACATTAGGTAGTGGTAGTCAGGAACGTGAATGGCCTATACACCATAGAGCGTTTACATTTTAGTGTATATATAGATTTTGTTGTTGTTTTATAACGGACTGAACTAATGTATTTTTCTTCTATTTTATTATCAATTCTAATTTGTTTAGTGATATTGAAAGAGGCGCTGGCTAAAATGAACAAATTATGTTTATTTCTGGCAGAATTAGTCGGAGTTCTGAGTTTTCCGTGTGAGAGTAGATCGTCCAGTCCAGGTTTTCGCCTTACACTCAGGGATTTGTAGTCCTGTTGAAAACCTGGACTGGATGATTTACTCTTGACTCGAGCCCTGTCCCCCCCCCCACCCAACACACCATAAATCCAGCAGTTTTGTAATTAGTCAACTGCACATTCAGTCCTCCTTCGCATGTACTTTTACCGTATACATATCGCCACAAAATAATTACCCATATCAAACACATGCAGTCCTTGAATTTGCTGAAGAGTTTGTGCTTACTCTGATTAATTTGCCTACAAGAAGCTAGAGACTGTTTTTCTTATACCCAATGCACAACAAGGATTTATCTAGACTCGTGTTATGTTTTAACATCAACAATCATGTGAAGGTGGCGTGGTCAATAAATATGGCAGCATAGACGTACCATGTTAAAGCTTCTAACGTGGAGGCCCAAATATTTGATCAATCCTGTGGCCCTGGTTGAGCAAAGTCCCTGCAGAGTGTGGCATTGCACCCTGCCTGCATTTAGGGACAGAGTCTCTACAGCGGGCCGGCGTATGGTCCTGAGACTGGGCCGCCGGTACAGTCTGGTGCGGCACTGTGCTATCGGGGGACGGCATTACCCGGGGAGAGCCTGGAGTGCCCGGCAGCGAGATGCTTGCGCTGAGTGCTGAGAGGTGGCACCTGGGCTTTCGGTGGGCTGATGCCCCAGCCGCTGGAAAACGAAGGATAGGTGAGGCTGAGAGAGGGGTTGTGCTGCAGTGGAGGAACAGGGAGACAGGACAGCCCGTGTGAGTTCTCAACGGGCGGAGGGCCGACAGGGAACTGCGGAGCTCTATTCCTTATGCCGTGCCTCTGCCCTATTCAGAACTGCCTCACGCCTGGAAGGGGGCATGGATGGCTCCCGGACACAAACAGACGGGAGCCGGAAGCATCGGGTGCCGCTGGTAAGCCCGATATGGCCACACACTGCCCTGTGAACCGACTTCAGCATTGTATTACCCCCATCCCCTGCCACCTTCTTGTATCTGCTGGGGGCAGGGCCATTTCTACCATTCGACAAGACTAGGCGGCCACCTAGCTTTACTTTCGTAGGTTCAAATAAAAAAAAATTCCCCCTTTTGCCGCCCTAGTCGTTTCGCCGCCCTAGGCGGCCGCCCAGTCTTGCCTAATGGTAGAAATGGCCCTGGTGGTTTGCGTATTTCTTCAATGTTTATTTTGTTGTTTGTCACTCAGGGTCACATGTCATGTTTATTTGGATGGGTTGCACCTGCAGTGTTCACCATGGATTTAAAATGAGCAGTTTACTCTACACACAACTTTGTTGGATTTTTCGGACATTATAAGCCATGTGGCCGGCTACTGTGAGACACTGTGAATATAGATCTTACATCGGAGGCATCGAGAGTTTATTGTTAGGTTTATGTTTTCTGTATATGGTCCCAGTTTAGGATGAGGCATGGTTTATTAATTTTATTTTATTTACATTCAGGTAATTTCCCATATAACCACTTATTCCTTCGTATTTTGCACGCAGTATTTTGGTGTAATTGGGTATAGTGCATTATGGTTGCTGCATGGGGACTTTATAGATTGCAGGTTGGGTCACTTAGGCGTATGTTCTATGGGATTCTTTATGATTTTGATGGGATTTTCTTATGTTTCAGTTATCCCTGAAAAAGGTCTATAAGCCTGGAATGCATTGGGTTGTATATCAGCATGTTACCCAGGATACGCTGTGAATTCTGTTGTGGTACAGGATAAAAGCCTAGATGGGCATTTCTTTGGCATTTTGAGTTTGGAAACACGTCACCTCTGTTTTAAAAATCACTGAAAAACATGGAGTAAATGTGGATACTTGGATGAACATTGGATTACGCCAGATAGCATTGAACTCAACCGACCCCCTGGATCCCGCAGACTTTTCGCCAACTCCATCATGGACATCATCTCCCCACATGCCATCGTGTCCACCAACTACACCCTACTGGGAGACCTCAACTTCCACCTCGACAACCAACTGGACCCCAGCACCACATCCCTCCTGGACAACCTCCACAACATTGGACTCCGCTAGATCGTGACTGAACCCACGCACTCAGCAGGACACACCCATGACCCCCTCTTCACAACAGGTAACTCCATCACCTTCAGCCACACAACCGAACTCCCATGGACTGACCATCGATGTGCCCATTTCACCCTCAGAACACCCACCATCCACAGACACCTGCACCTGCTCCCACGAAGAAACTGGACCGAATCACAGACGGCCAACTAACCTCATCACTCAGCAACTCCACCCCAACCATCGCGGAAAACGACAACCCCAACACCGCAGCCCAAACCCTGCACAGATGGCTCTCCGACAGCGCCAACATCATAGTCCCCCTCAAGAAAAACAACAACATCCACTCAAAGAAAGCCAAATGGTTTACCACCGAACTTCGAGAGTCCAGACATACTTGCCGCCGACTCGGAAAGGCCTGGAGGAACACCAAATTCACAGAAGCCTACAACAACTTCAGAGCCACCACAAACGCCCACCACCAACTCATCAGAAAAACAAGGAAGAAAGCGATTGATGACAGAATCTCCACTCACGCACACAACAGCAAAGAATTCTTCAACATCATCAAGGAGTTCGCCCAACCCACCAGCGAGTCCACCGGCATCCCTCCCTCACAAGACCTCTGCGACAAACTCAGCACCTTTTTCCACCACAAAATCAAGAGCATCTACGACAACTTCGATGAAGACAACCAACACACTGAACCCTCACCAACCACCCCCGACACCCTGAAGCCATCGATCGACAACTGGACAGCTCACACTGAAGACGATGAAGTCAATCCACTCCAGGACCCCCACGTACCCCTGCCCCCACCACATTTTCAACTGAGCCGCCGACACCATCGCACCCATGCTCTGCCACACCATCAACCACTCCCTGGCAACCACCATGTTCCCTGACGACTGGAAACACACCAAGGTCAACCCCCTCCTGAAGAAACCCATGGCGGACCCCACTGACCTCAAAAACTACAGACCCATCTCCCTGCTCCAGTTCCCAGCGAAAGTAATCGAGAAAGCAACCAACAGCCAACTCGCCACATTCATCGAAGAGCACAACATCCTTGACTCCTCTCAATCCGCTCCTTCCTCTCCGGCAGAACGCAGCGGGTCAGACTCCCCCCTTTTCTTTCCGACCCTACACCTACCACCTGCAGAGTCCCCCAGGGGTCCTCCCTCAGCCCTACACTCTTCAACGTATACATGGCTCTGTTTGCCCCCATCGTCAGAATCTATTGACTTAACATTGTGTCATACGCAGACAACACCCAACTCATCCTCTCCCTATCCTACGAGCCCAATACCGCCAGACACAATTTTCGAGAAGGCATGGAAGCCGTAGCCAAATGGATGAAAAATAGCTGCCTACAACTAAACACCAACAAAACAGAAGTACTCATCATGGGCCCAAACCCCAATGCATGGAACGACACCTGGTGGCCCCCCGACCTCGGAAGCCCGCCCCCTCCCATGGACCACGCACTCAACCTGGGAATCAACCTGGACTCCGAGCTCAAAATGGACCGCCAGATCAACTCTGTCTCGTCCTCCTGCTTCCACACCCTCCGCCTCCTCCGTTACACCTTCAAATGGTTCGCTCTCGAACACAGACAGACTGTCACTCACGCCCTGGTCACCAGCAGACTCGACTATTGCAACGCACTCTATGCTGGAATAAACAAAAACCTCACCCACAATCTACAGAACATCCAGATACGCCGCCGCAAGACCGGTCCTCGACCTGCCAAGACACTGCCACATCTACCAGCACCTGCACACACTCCACTGGCTCCCCATCGACGCTAAAGTCACCTTCAAGATGCTCACCCAGGCCCACTAGGCCCTCCACGACACCAGACCAGCATACCTGCACAGCCGACTCAACTCAAATTCCACGCACCCCAGAGGACCCTACGATCTGCCCAGCTCTCCTACGCTGTGGTCCACCGCAACAAAAAGACCGGACTGGGAGGCCGCTCCTTCTCCTTCCTCACGGTCCGAGCCTGGAAAGCCCTGCCACTCCACCTCAGACAGACAACATCGCTCCCCATCTTTGCAAGAAACCTCAAAACCTGGCTCTTCGACAGACCCCCCCTTGATGGACTAAAGCCTGATTACCCCCCCCCCTCCCCCCTAGTGCCTTGAGACCCTTATGGGTGAGTAGTTGCGCTTAACAAACACCTGATTGATTGATTGAATTTAATCTGTGCTACTGGGACAGAGTACACTTCTGGCTTGAACGCAAATTTGTGCCTTTGTTCATTTTTCTATATTGATTATATTTACTAAAATTGGTGTGCATTCCATAATTTTCCTCAAATTCTTGCAACCTTACCATATATGTAACTTTGGTGCCATTTGACAAACTTTCCAAACCAAAAGTTCTTCCACCCCAGCTCATCCTGGAAAGTTTTGGGGAGTTCTGTCAAGCTGGGGCTGAGAAAAAGGAGGGTCCCAAATCACAGTTTTCCATTCATTTTCCCATAGGAATTTTAGACAGAGCTACAGCCCAAAGGTCCGAATGGATTTACACCAAATTCAGCAGAAAGCTAGATCCTGGTCCAGAAAGAGTGATGCGATTTGGCATATATCTGTTCAGTAGTTTTTGAGTAATTAAGGGTCAAAAACGTTGTATATTCCATGTCGGGGAGACTCTGTGTACCTGGGGCAGCTCCTCTGGTGGAGGAGCGCCGACTCACTGCCTCAGCCAGCAGCCAAAAAATAAAACAATATTGAATTGTTTTTTGCCTGCTGGCTGAGCCAGCATGTGAGGGGATGGGTGGGGCTGGGCAATTGATGGGGGGCAGAGTGATGTGAACTACTAACTGTGCATGTCTGTTTGGCCAGCTGTCTCAGGTTGGCCAAACAGACATGCCCAGTTAGGTTTCTCCAACCTGGCTGTAATGTACAGTCAGGTTGGAGAAACAGCAAAGACTCCCTGACATGAGCATCAAAGGAGCCTGCTCAGGCCAATCCCAGTGTTGCTCTCATGCAGCATGAGAGCATTGTGCGGATTGGATGGGAGTCGGCTGCTGTGTCAGTGTCTGCTGGGACCATGGAGCAGAAGAACTCCGAGGAGCGAGGTGGCAGAAGCAGCATGAGGATTTTTTTTTTCTCCATTTCCTCCACACTCCCCTGTGCGCCTCATCCCCCGCAAGCTCCCTCCCCCTGCGCGCTCCCTCTACCCACCTCACCACTGTCAATATGTATTTGCTGTGACTGCTGTGAACCCAACAGCTCTTATGCTGCGCTCTGACTGGCTGCCATCGCCTCAACAAGGATGTGCCAGCAGCACTCTAGGACTCAGAGGTCAGTCCTGAGTCCTACAAAAAAGGTTAAAATAGACATAAGGGGTCAGGTTATGGATAACCTGTCCCCTTTTCTATTCTAATAGGCCCTGGGGAACCAACCCTAAAGGTCAAGCTAAATTTGAAGGGGTGGGGGCATGCAGCTCACCTCCCTGAGCCTGTAAAGGCCAGAGATCCCCTACCTGGTGCCGGCTCAATTACTGTGTCCCGGAGAGCCCACCCCTGGGTCACAGTAGTTTTCCTGCCTGCAATAACATGAGCAGGGAAATATATGTCTGCTCAAGCCTGCTGGGAGTGTTATTAATGCTCCTGCCGGGTATGAGCAGACATGCTTCTCTGCTCACAGAAGGGCATGTCAGTTCCTCCCGCCTGGTAGAAGCAAACAAAAACAGCGGTTTGCTTTAGGCGGGCGCATTGCCAGCTGCCAAAGTACCCAGGATGGGTGCATGTGGAAAGCTATCAGGCCACGGGGCCCTGGTGCTCTCCCCATGGCCCCCAACCTATTGTTTAGTAAGTGGCTTCGGTGGGTACCAGGGGACCCACCCATTCCTAGTAAGACCCTGTAAGATGGGGTCCTGGGGACAGTATTGGCTTGGGGAGGGGGGGACTCCTTCGGCCATGTAAGTGTGGGACTGCCTACCTAAGGAGGGTTGACCAGAGGGCCCTGTAGCAGGCATGGCAGCGTAGTTGACTTTATGTATGGTAATAAAATATTACTATACAATAACAACCATAGAATTTCACTGAAAAAACAAAGGTTGAAGTAAAGTTAAAGTTATGCGAATTTTTCAGTGACAAATAACATTTTTAATGTACAAAACCATTGAAATTCTGAAATTCACCAGTCATAGTTATCTCAAGTAACTGTAACCCATTCCCTCAAGTAACTATAACTCGTGCCCTCGCCATGCATGGCTAATTACCTCACAAATAGCATCACTGATGACAACTTCTAAGACATCATTGTTAATCCCACTGTAACATTTGCAATTAAATTAGTGATAAGAAAAGTGTGCATGACTGGGGGTATTTTGATGTGTAATAGTTTCTGGTGTAGCTCATGGATGGTCAGTGCTGACAGTGACTGTGTTTTGTTATAAATGTAGGCCATGTACTACAGAAAACATGAGCTTTAACCCCTTCCCCGCGGGGCTAATTCCCCCGCGATGCGTGGGAGAGGGGGGCAGCGCGCGGCGCTGCGCTGCTCGTGATGACAGGAGAGGAATTAGCCCTGCGTGGGCGTTCCACGGCCGTTATGACGAGCTCAGCTCGTCATGAGCACAGCTCCACCGTGCCTCATGACGAGCTCAGCTCGTCATGAGCGTTGAACGGGTTAAATTCTTTGTAAACGTTTTTGGGGGAGGATGGAATAGTGCAAGGCATAACTATCATTGCATAATATTTGCAAATTTAAATTGTATGTTTTCTTTTCTTATGTACAATACATATGTGCAATACATTCTGGGTACAAATGTGAATGACTTGGCACATAAACGTTCTTTGTGAGACAAAATCAAACTTTGTTCATTTCAGATTTTGAAACCTCTTGGCGGCACGTGGCTGATAAAATTCCCATCAGACCACCCATGTGGTGGAGTTTGCGTCATGTGGGAGTTTCATAATCATGCCATCCAAAAACCAACCAATCAGTGTCAGTACAGGCAAAAAGATCACAAATCTGTGATCATTATGTGTATCCTAAAAGTGATGCAAACTGAAAAAGAGGGGAGTAACAGTGCTCAAAATAATTAAAATTGGCTACCCAGACTTCAGAGGATGTACTAGGAGTCCGAGTGTCAAGGAATAAAAACACGCTAGGTAGTGAGACTACCCTATGGCGCTGAATAATGTGGTCAAATGTGGTCGACATGTTTCAGCCGTCAGGGCATCTAGCCCGGCTTTCTTCAGGACCTCTATATAACAATTCTTACTCCTGCAACACCAGATAAGACGTCACAGTGAAGAAGTAACAAACATGTACTAAAAAAGTTACAACCATATCTAGAAAACTTAGAATACTTAAGCATCCACTCAAGAGGAAGTAATATTTCTTCTTCCTATCAAAGAGAACAAGAGAGAAAAATGTTAAAGTCACACCAAGTCCCACAACAACACCATAGTGTTCACACGCAGAGACAAACCAGACACACCTGCATGAATAATTTACATTCTGCATACGGGACAAGCATATTAGCTTAGGGTAGTCTCACTACCTAGCGTGTTTTTATTCCTTGACACTCGGACTCCTAGTACATCCTCTGAAGTCTGGGTAGCCAATTTTAATTATTTTGAGCACTGTTACTCCCCTCTTTTTCAGTTTGCATCACTTTTAGGATACACATAATGATCACAGATTTGTGATCTTTTTGCCTGTACCGACACTGATTGGTTGGTTTTTGGATGGCATGATTATGAAACTCCCACATGACGCAAACTCCACCACATGGGTGGTCTGATGGGAATTTTATCAGCCACGTGCCGCCAAGAGGTTTCATGTTTTGGTACCCTTGTTTCACGTCTCACCATTGGTGTCGCGCGTTGATACTACAGACACACACATTCCCTTGACTTGATCTGCTCTCGTGTGTTTTGTATATGTAAGACTGGGGAGCGAGCAGACAGGTCATTAAACTTTCCCCCCGACCCTCCACACATCCTTTTTGTTTTTTGAGCATTTCAGATTTTGCCCATACATTTCACTGATGACAATATCAGTCTGTAAAATATAACTATTCATTCGGAAAAAAGAAAAAGAAACATGCCTCAAGTGGAAGCAATGAATAAAAGTATAACGTTAGAACCGAAAACGAAATCATCTCCAGAGGTTAACATATACTAATTGGAGAAGAACAGCCCAGTTTGCCACTTTGCAAAAATCAAACACTGAGCCAGCTGATATTCAGGCTAAGAAGCTTGCATGGATCTAGTGGTCTACGCTGTTCCCCAGAGAGTGGTCCTGAACCTTAGGTAGAATATGCCATGGAGATAAGTGATCCAACCGAACTACTGAGGGAAGACACTGTATCATCAAACCTCATTGCAGAACTAAATTGAACAGAAGAGAGTCACAGTGTCAAACTTCTATCCTTTGTTTTAGGCAAAAAATAGCTCTCTTAATACCCAGAGTATGGAGCACCTATTCCTTTGTGGAAACTGGATGTGGACAGAAAGAATGGTGATATAAACAGAACCGTCTTCTAAACACATTCTGCGTTCCAGTTCTCCAACAGAACCTGTCACTCTCCAGATATAATGGCTCCTTAGGCCAAAGATGCCTTTACTTGATAAATGAAACATCAGAAAGTTATTTGACTTGCATCTCCATTGTAGCAAGAACATCAGAAATATATTCCCCATTCTAAAGAGACTAGGATGTTTCCTAAAAATCCTTGACCAAGACTGAGAGGCATATGTACTACTCCCCGCTAGGTTAACAGCTGCATTAGCCTTCTTCAGGATACCATCTATCTTCTGCTCAGCTGGTTCTGAATTCATTGCATCTTCACCCAGATGGACACCATCAAATCAACTTTTGCCATTTGGAGGAGTTCGCTAACCACACCCTTCAATTCATAAAAATGGGACAAAAACTGTAGAATTTAAACTTTGCGTGGTCCTTCCAGTCTTTCTTTCTCAGATTTTTCATAATTTGATGAATAGGAAATCGAGGAGTTTGATCTTGTTGGAATTGTCAAAATAGACTGACGCAGTGACTGGTACAGATGCAAATTCAAGAAAGCCTAGATTTTTCCTCAGGTAATTGAATATCTCTGATAAATCTTCCTTCCAGAAACATTTGCCACTGAGATTTTTGATCACTGTCTCTTTGGACTCTGCAAACTTTACCACTGCTAACCAGTGTTGAAGTGCTTGTGCTCTCTCCCTAAAACATGGTAACATTTGCTCATACTCAATTGGCACATTTAATTTACTAGCAAGTCCCTAGTACAGTGGCACTACATGTATCCAGGGCCTGTAAATTAAATGCTACCAGGGGCCTGCAAAACGAATTATGCCACCCACTTAACTAGCCTTTTTACATCTCTCAGGCTTGCTATTGCAGCCTGTGTGTGCAGTTTTAAACTGCCATTTTGACCTTAATACATATAGATCACCCCTAGGGTAAGTCCTAAACAGCCAGAGGGCAGGGTGAACTGTGATTAAAATGTTGGACATGTACGTTTAAGTTTTACATGAACCGGTAGTGAAAAATACCTACATTCATTTTTCACAATTGCAAGGCCTAGGTCACCAATAGGATAACTTTGGGTTACCTTATTACATTTAATAAGTGTTACCTTTCAATTGGGAGCAAGTGGAAACATCGGTTTGGGTGTCTAAAGAATTGTAATTTGAAACCTACCGTAATGGTAAAGTCGGATTTTAGGTCACAATTCTGAAAATGCTACTATTAAAAAGTTGGCATTTTCTTGTCCTAACCATTTGGTGCTGCAGCCTGTATCCTGGGTAAGGTGACTAAGTGTAGCTGGCAGTTGGTCTTGTGTATTGCTCCCAGACAGTGAGACACAGGGGGGAAAAGTGTTGGCAGGAAGGGCCATCTGTGACTTTATGATGGGAAGGAACTGTCACCTACCACACTTCCACATCACAAGGGCTTTGCCTATGCATATGACAGAAGGTTTAGACTATCTTTTGTGCCCCCAGACAAGCTGGGGCCAGGGCAGGGAGGCAGGAGATTAAAGCACATCTATGGTGGACCCTCCAGAACCTTCGCCTACTTCAAAGCTGGCACCAGGTATAAATATTGGACCCTCAGACCCAACTCTTCAGTAAACCTATGGACCGGTGGAAGGCTCAGAAAGACTGCTGTGCTGCTCTTCAAGAAGAACTGCTATTCTGCTGCCTGAGTGAAAAGGACTGGACCTGCATTGAACTCAGGATCACTTGAGTGATTCCAAGGGCTACTTGGATGACCTCCTGATCAGAGCCTCAGGGGCAGAAAAGTCTCCAACCACCTTTAACGCATCACCTGGACCCTGCCTGCTGTGAGTCGCACACCCAAGTAGTCCCACCCCTGTCCTAGACCCTTGGAAGCAGACCTGAATGTATTCTGCCAGCCCAGCTGTGGTCTTGTGAGCAGAACCAATGCCAAGTGATGCAACTCCTCGCAGCCGCATTTCAACTGGCACAGCAGGATGCATCCCAGATACAGGACCTCTCACTGCAGTTTACAGGTACCTTGGAACCGCTACTGCATGATGCAGGCAATCGCATCACAAGCCCCTTGTCAACGGCATCCTCGATAGTGACACAGGACTACTCATCGCAGCCCCTCAGCTTGCTCAGAACCACCACTGCATGACTCATCCTCAACGTGGGATCTCGCAATGCTCCACAACCAGTATTTAATGTACTTTGTTCAGTGGGTCTAACTTGGACCATGTATCTGCCCCATGATCTATCGCGGTCGGCCTGAACTTGTGATTTTGCTCCAGTCCAGCATGACCAGATAACTTTATGATTTTAGGCACTATGTTCACTTAAATCTTTAAAATTGCATAGCTCTAGCTCTACTGATAGTATTTTTGTTGTTTTGGCCTCAAATAATGATTTCAGTTTTACTCTATTTTTCTAAAATGGTGTTGGATTTTTCTTGTGTTGTGTTTTCACTTCATCATTGTTTGAAGTGCTGCATACATACTATGCATATTGCCTCCAAGTTAAGCCTGACGGCTTTTGCGCCAAGCTACCAGAAGGTTAAGCACAGGTTAATTGGGGTTTGCATGTTTTTCACCCTGAGGAGAATCGTATTTGTGGCTTGAATACGGAAATTCTCTCCAATCACCCCCATGAACCAGTAACCCAATTTCCTACAGAGAACATATAAAATATAGCTCTGTCTACTTTGTGGTAAATAGCCTTTTTGTCTTATAGATTCTCATAGCAATCTTGAACTCAGTTAAACTGTAGTCTCTCTCTCTCTTCTCTGTGATTTGGGTGCTAACTTTTTGGGCCTGATCAATTTTAAGGGGGATATTTCAACAAGTATGCCCAAGGCCTAAGCACCTAGCCATGCGCGTGGATTTCTCTGTTCCTCTTGGTGTGTCTGTTTAATTTTTTCACATTCTCATTTGCACCCAGAAGTATGTGTGCACCAGCCAGCATATGTGCAAAAGGCTATCAAAACTTACTCTTCTTTCATTTAATCAAGCAGGTTGTTCATAGTTTTTGATTTAGAAACAGCTCCTGTCAAATCCATTGAAGCCAAATCTATTGCAGATATAATAATAAGACGTCATCATGGTGAGCTCCTAAGATTTGCCAGCTCTGCTATGAGTTTGAGCAAATGAGAGAGGAGGGTGCTATGTTTGAGGAATGAGTTTAGCTTCCTTTTTAGGTCGAGACTGGCGTATTCTGTGCGCATGCGCAGTCTCGCCAGCGCGACTTAATGTCTCTCAGTAGCGAGGGTAAACCCCGCCCCTCTTCTCCATTGGCTGGCCTCCTAAACGGCGGCCAGCCATTGGAGAAGAGGCCCGAGTGACGTTCTTCTTTGCCTCTAAGCCCTGTCTTTTTTCGGATTGAGGGGCATGTTTTTTTACTTTCTTTCTTTCAGTGGCGTCCTCAGTCAAAAACACGCCCCCCAGTCTGAAAAGGATGGGGCTTAAAACGTCACTGGAACCTAGCTCATTTTATTGAGTACCTGCACTTATTTTTTCCCCACTGAAAGCACTGCGGGTAACTACGGTTACAGAACACATCATGAAGCTGGCTAGAAGACATTTCAGTGTCGGTTTTAAAAAAGGTGTCTTCCGTGGGATTGCAAGATGCATGTTCCCTGTTACGACGAGCTCGAGGGTAGAGCTTGTGCATGGCTTTGAGCTCGAGAAAAACCGTGGGGTAGAATGTGCCTGCGTCGTGGGAGGAACGTTGGGGCTGATCTCCGGGGAAGGGGATGTGGGGAGTCCGTCCTACGAGTCCTGAATAAACCTTTGGAAAATGATCTGTACTCGGTGGTGATTTTACACAAGATCACCCACAACCCATACATAACGCAACCGAGCTCCCCCAAGAAAAAAATCTCATCACTAAAGACTCTATGGAAGCGGTGTGGGCAGTTCCTGAACACAACCTTACCTCGCGATTCGGTTACCTAAAAATACAATCTCTGCTATTCCGCTTTCTACGCCAGCCAACTTCAATGTATGAAGGACTCACTTCCCGACATTGAGAAGTGGGGCACGGGAACCAATCAGAAAGCCAGTTCCCAATGATTAGCAGGAAAAGGGGCGTTCACATGAAGTCTTAATGACTGTACCGTCTATAAGAGGTACGATTAGTTGTAATGACCCGCCCCGGAAAAGACAACTCGACTCACCAGAAGAAATCACCTCCGCTTGTGACCCGGAACTTAACGTCCAGCTACTGTGGACCGCCACACCAGGCAACGTGCAGTTTTTGCAGACGTCGATCTCTGCCGCACCGGAAGTGACGGTTTTCCAAGAGGAAATGAGTCAGAGAGTAAACTAAGAGATCGTGTGACTCCAGACTTGGGCTGAGGACAGCGGTCACTATCTAGTCAGTATAGTGAGGCATTTCTTGCGGAAGAGAATCTACAAACTAGTTAAAAAATCGCATAGTACTAGCTGCCAAACGACTCCTAATCAATAGACATTCGCGAACCAGGCTTCTTTTATTTTACAAAGCAATGCATTGTTGGAGTTGTCGTTTTTAGGTCGAGACTGGCGTAGGCTGTGTGTGTGTGTGTGGCTTTGTGTGTGTGTGTGTGTGTGTGTGGCTTTGTGTGTGTGTGTGGCTTTGTGTGTGCGTGTGTGTGTGTGTGTGTTGCTTTGTGTGTGTGGCTCTCCGTGTGTGTGTCTCTGTGTGTGTGTGTGTGGCTCTGTGTGTGTGTGTGTGGGTGCAAATGCAATAGGTCTCGTATTTGCGAGAGATTAAGCTATTGGGATTGTAAATGACAACGCCATTTATTTATCATTTTTCAAAACGAACACATAAATAAAAAGTTTGTCATTTACAATGGCTCTAACTTTTCTGAAGGCGAGACCGTGGCATGTAAATGCTTGTTAAAGCAGTGGCTGGTGTTTTCATGGTAATGTTAGGAAGTAGCGCCACATTTACAATTTTCCTAGAGTCCCCGGGCATAGAGATTTGAGTGCCTGGATCTCAAAGGTATAGCGTTAAATGTTAATGTTAATGTTAATGTTAGGCTACATTTATAAAGCGCACTGACACCGGAGGTTTCCTACTTTTTGTAAACAAAGACAGGAAAACGCAGATATCCGATTGACCGGCTGAGCCCAAAGTGAAAAGTGTCATCCAAAATATCATGTTGCATATACGAATTTATGCCTTTAAAACCTGGAGTACAAAAACTGTGATTCGAAAGCAAAATTGTATTTTTTCCCATCCATCCATGTGTGCATTTTTACATGGGCATAGTTGACAGGTGGGTCACGACATGCATCACACTGTCAGTCATTTCTTTCTTCCCAGCCGGCATCACTTTGCATTTAGACTGGTAGTTTTCTCATACCCGTGAAGTGCCACGTCCTCCGTTGCTCCCCCACCAACCTGCTCCCTCTGCAGCGTTGACTGGCACCTACCACCCACTTCTCCATTGCGCTCCCATCACTCCGTTGTGTTCCTTTTTTTTAAAAAAAAAAAAGGTTTTTTTAGGGCCTGGCATTGATAATTTTGTACCGGGCCAAACAAACAAACAAAAATATTCTGACACAGCTGGCCACGCCATTTTGTAGGTGTGCCCACAATGTATTAGGTGCCTACAAAATGATAAGGATATAGGGGCATATTGTCAAGACAGGCGATAAAATTATCCCCGTTTTAGCGGCAGATAAAAAACGCTAAAACGGCGATAATGGGCTTGATAATATGCTCTATGGAATTCCAATTGAAGCCCATGTTAGATGTCCTTCACATTTAACATGGGCTTCAATTGGAATTCCATAGAGCATATTATCAAGCCCATTATCGCAGTTTTAGCGTCAGTTTTCTGCCGCTAAAACTGCGATAATTTTATCGCCTGTCTTGATAATATGCCCCATAGTTTTTTCGTTTTAGTTACCGATTTGAGTTTGATTGGCAGCTAAAAAGAAAAAAAACACGAGTGAGGGATGAAGCAACATAGGCGAAGTAACAGGAGGGGGGAGAGTGGGGGTCGGAAGAAACATGGGGGATGAGGGGCGGAAGCGACACAAGTCACCAACACAAGCATGCACAAACATTGCTGTGCTACAGTGACCTTTTGCGGTTTTGTAAATGCTTTACTTCATTGCCATAGAGCATTTTTTATTTTTGCCTGTGCTGAGAAACATCTACAAAAACCATTGGCAAAACCAGAATATTGGATAATGCTCTTGAAATGAGAGATCTGTTGACTTTGTAATTGCGTATTTCATTTTACCATAAACATTCGTAAATGGTATGTGCTCTTTTTTATAAAACAGGTCTGGCATAAGGATTGGCATAATCAGTAAGTGGCAATTCACAATAGGAGTCAGGGTTATTTTTACAACCGCAATATGTCCATACAATATAAGAATTTAAGGACACAATGTTTTTGGGTCAGTCATTTTCATTAACAACTCTCAAGGATTCCAAGTTGTCTGCAAAAAACAAACTTGGATATTTGCTGTTTGTTTGCCATTGATGGCTATTATTACAAGGCAAGGCCCATAGAATTATCGGTAGATCATATTATGCTCTTTTTAGTTTATTCTAGTCAGTGTGTATTTGGTTACACATTTCAAAAGCGGGCTTAATTCCTACTTTTTTGGGTAATTACATTCTTTGCAAAGTGTGCAATAGTAACACAAAACTGATGTCAACTGGAACAAATTATTATTCACAAAGTCCATCATCCCCTTTTGTATCGCTTTGTTCGCCCTAAGTGTGGCAGGGTATGCTCAGACGTGAGTCCCTTGCTCACTTGGCCACTGGATTCAAGATAGCCTGGCTGATGAGGATTATGAATCCGAAACTGGCCCCAGGATGCTTGTTTCCGGTCCATGGAAGACATGGCTTGGCAGTTCGGGCTGGACTGTTCCCATGAGGCACAGGGTCAGACTGATTTGCATATAGCCATGTCTGAAATGGGGTGGCTGAGTGGGCTAAAGAATGGTGATGGATTAAACCCAGATCAGTTGACTGGGGTGAGTGTTTGATTTGCTCAAACGCTCCGTCCATCATCCCCTTTTGTATCGCTTTGTTCGCCCTATGTGTGGCAGGGTATGCTCAGACGTGAGTCCCTTGCTCACTTGGCCACTGGATTCAAGATAGCCTGGCTGATGAGGATTATGAATCCGAAACCGGTCCCAGGATGCTTGTTTCCGGTCCATGGAAGACATGGCTTGGCAGTTCGGGCTGGACTGTTCCCATGAGGCACAGGGTCAGACTGATTTGCATATAGCCATGTCTGAAATGGGGTGGCTGAGTGGGCTAAAGAATGGTGATGGATTAAACCGAGATCAGTTGACTGGGGGTGAGTGTTTGATTTGCTCAAACGCTCCGTCCATCATCCCCTTTTGTATCGCTTTGTTCGCCCTAAGTGTGGCAGGCTATGCTCAGACGTGAGTCCCTTGCTCACTTGGCCACTGGATTCAAGATAGCCTGGCTGATGAGGATTATGAATCCGAAACCGGTCCCAGGATGCTTGTTTCCGGTCCATGGAAGACATGGCTTGGCAGTTCGGGCTGGACTGTTCCCATGAGCCACAGGGTCAGACTGATTTGCATATAGCCATGTCTGAAACGGGATGGCTGAGTGGGCTAAAGAATGGTGATGGATTAAACCCAGATCAGTTGACTGGGGGTGAGTGTTTGATTTGCTCAAACGCTCCGTCCATCATCCCCTTTTGTATCGCCCCATCAGAAGAAAATACATTTATATAATTTCCCAATAAGTAGTGGCTGAATAATGAAAATATTTTGGTGCAAGGGTCCAAGTTAATAGGAAGAGGAAAAAAGCTCCTTTAGACTACGAGCAGCCAAGCTGTGGAATTCCATGCCACTATACCTGAGACTTGTACATCCAGAGTAAGGTTCCGGAAATACCTTAAGACCTTGCTCTTTAGGCAGAGTCAGTAGGCCTAGATGCTGCCCTGCGTGCCGGTTCGGGCATCGAGGCCATTGACTGTTGTTTGGCGGCCTTCTCCTCCACCCCTAAACCATTTTCTCTACTGATGAGGGAAGTTATCCCGAAACCCGAGCCATGTCTCGGGCGATACCCAAAAACCCGGGACATGTATCGGGTCTAGAGATTCATCAGTCCAACAAGTACCGACTTGCACCCACCTGGGTGATCCACTACTGAACTACAAGTACCAGAGTCCCGAGGGGCGATCCGGAGGAGGGGCTAGCGGTGTGTGTGCTCCATTGCGGTGGTTTTTACTAATTGTCTCCCTTGAGCTTTGAGCCGACGGGCTCCTGGATGCTGCCCTGCGTGCCGGTTCGGGCATCGAGGCCATTGACTGTTGTTTGGCGGCCTTCTCCTCCACCCCTAAACCATTTTCTCTACTGATGAGGGAAGTTATCCCGAAACCCGAGCCATGTCTCGGGCGATACCCAAAAACCCGGGACATGTATCGGGTCTAGAGATTCATCAGTCCAACAAGTACCGACTTGCACCCACCTGGGTGATCCACTACTGAACTACAAGTACCAGAGTCCCGAGGGGCGATCCGGAGGAGGGGCTAGCGGTGTGCGCTCCATTGCGGTGGTTTTGGCCTAGTGGGCCTTACCTGTTCTCTGACTTTCTGGACTACGATTGAATATAGTGCTTAGCTCAGGGACACTCTATGGAGTAACGAGGCGCTCTACAAATCTCTCAAATAAATAAAATATCGTCATGAGAATCTATAGCCTTTTTAGGTCTCGCAAGAGTAGGTTGCGCACATGCGCAATCTCGCTAGCGAGATTTTATGTTTTTGAGTGAGTTTCAGTAGCGGGCTTTAAGCCCCGCCCCTCTTTCCCATTGGCCGGCGTCACTGTTTATGCTAAACAGTGGCCAGCCATTGGGGAAGAGGTGTATGTGACGTCGACTTTTCTCTTTGTCAGACGGCCCACTTGGACGGGCTTGTCTGACTTCCTTCTGCTGCAAAAGCTTTGTTATCTTTATGGGGCCATGAGGGACCAATAAAGATAATAAACCTTTTACTTCAGAAGTCAAGCCTGTAAAGAAATAGATGTTTGTTTCTATTGCTTTACTTTTGGTATAATCGCGGCACCTGTGCTTTACTTTTAATGTTATAAGTAAAGCGCGGGTGCCTCGATTATACCAAAAATAAAGAAATAGGAAAAAACATCTATTTCTTTACTTTTGGTATATTCGCGGCACCCTCTTTTACTTTTAACATCAAAGGTAAAGCGTTGGCCTCATTATGGAATTGTACTACTTTAAAACGGAGGGCTGGGAGCCCTGACGATGAAGCGGTTGGTGCAGATCTCCAAGAGATCCTCGTGTGTGCGGTTGAGATGTCCTTGATCTGGCTGGATCTGCAGGGCTTAGCATGTGTGAGGGCGGCTGGGGGAGATGTTGTGGCTTCTGATTACCAGCACATTCTCGTTAGTGTAAGGGAGCCCCTCACTGCTGTGATTGCTCGCTGATGGACGGATGAAATAATACAATAGTGAATTCCAAAATGGTCGCTAGATTATACTATCCCACTCGGTTTAATGACCACGCCCTCTACCTCTCCCCTCCTCCATGTCTGTGACGTGCATGGCCATTGAGCCAACGATGCTTTGCTTCCGGAGTAAGCGGTCAATACAACCTGGTCCTTGGGTCGCTTCTTCTCATTACTCTGTGGACCCAAGAGCAGGAACCGTCCCTTGGCCTTACTGTCTTAAGCAGTCACTAGCCAGGAGAGAGCGGGAGCAGAGGTGCCATGTCAAGGCAGGCGAACCGCGACAATGAGAGCCAAAAAATGGTAATTCTATAGGGTGGCAGGGAGGCGATAATTCCAGTATCTTATGCAAAGCATGCGAAAGCACCACTCTCAGGGGGATGATAAAACAAAATACATTTGACGTCTTATTAATGGGGAGAGAGTGTGTCTGCGGATGTTGGTAAGAAAGTGGTCATTGAGAAGTAACGGCGAAGCAGAGATACTAACAAGCGTGAAAGGGCTATACCGGAGTAATGGTGTAAGGGAGGCATAATGCCTGTGCAAGAAAGGTAAAGTAACACTGAGTATGAGGTAATCTAGTAACGTGAGGGCGGGAATAGCGGTAATGAAAAAGTGGAGGAATGGATTACAGCTAAATAGATAAGAAGACCCAGTAGTGCTCGAATAGGGGAGCAACAGTGCTATAAGTGGGTCGGATCCTGTTGGATCTCAGACCCGACAGTAAATAAAAACCGACTTGAAAATAGGTCCCTACTGGGCTCGTTATTTCTCCCCAATGACTGTAAAAACCCTTAAGGTAATCCATGTTTTCTATGCAGTCCCTGTTTACATTTCGCGTTTTACATGATTTTGTATTCCCTAAGAGTATTTCATTTTCTCCAGACGTTGTGTTTCTCTAGTTTTGTTCATGCAACAGTTGACTTTTGAATTGTGCATATGGTGATCTAAGTCGGCGAGGGTGAGTGTTAATTACAGGCACGAATGAGAGGTCAGGAGCTGATGCTGAAGGCAATGTGAGTTTCTCTCAGTACCTGTCAGTGAGTGATACAGGTACTCCGAAAACATGTACATCCAGTCCTTGGCCTCTCTAACGAACGCAAAGAGCGATGATCAAGTATGTGCCATTTAATTGCGTTCATACGGGAAAGTATGATAAATAAGTACATGATTGATTAAATATTGACACCACCAAAGGAAAAGAAAATGCAATCCTTAGAGAGAAGTGGGTGTAATTTCTATAGATTGATTTGGTACGCTATTTTTCTTTTTTATTAACTTCTCACAAGCCTGCAGTTCCTTTTAACCGGCTTCATTATCACTTCAGCTATTAGGAGATCATAATAATGATAGTGTACATTTCTTCCCTGTCTTACTATGTAGTTTTTTTCGTCACCACATTTCACCTTTTCTGTGGGCTAGCCTTGAGAGACCAGCTTTCTTATCCTGATCTTGATGTGTGTCATAATCACACAACTCTTTCTGTAAATTTAGAAGAGTTCTATTGTATCTGCATGGTAAAGGCCTTTTAAATTCACTATCTCTGCAGATTGAATGAATGCAGGATTGCTCTGTCTGTAGGCAAATCTGAGACCTTGACATCAGAATAAACCCACAACTGTGGATATTCAATTGTCATAGCATCACATGTCGAAACAAAAAGTATCCTGGAGTCATGTGCGCTAGAATCTTTGTCTACCCAGTTTGTGCCAACAGTACAAAGTACATAGGGCGTCGTTAAGTCTCACCGCCTATTATTATAGGCCTGGGTCTATAAAATGTGTAAACAGTCTGAATTTACTATAAGACACCATGTCGTACCACAATGTAAATAAATGTAGTGAGAAGTCAAACCCATTCAAAGCTTACGGAACATAGCATGTAAAAAAAAAAGAAGCAACTTTTTTAAAGTTACACCATAAACAAAGAACATTTTAATTTAAGCACAAATCAACTTCCATCTCTCTTTTGCAATCCACTTAAAGTCAAGTATTTTGCCGGCGTTTATAGTATTGTATCAGGAAAATATCGTAAAAATAAAGTATCACATTTACCATTCTGAGGCGACTATTTACAGCTTTTGGATTTTGGGAACCAAGCTCATCTAGAATAAATTCAAAGCAATTCCTGTCAAACATTTCATTCTCATTAAAGCTGAGCAGAGTAGTATTACCTAGTCCAGTCATAAGCAGGCCTACTATTATCAGTGAAACTGAGCTAGTTGAAAGCTTGGAGTGAATCATAACTTATGCAAAGGAGACAAAAGAACTCTGTGTGCACTCCCGTTTTGGTCAGAGTGTATTTCAGGTCAAGTTCCTCAATATGCCAGCGGCAGTCTATTGTACTCCACTTCTATTTCTATACTCCTGCAAACCCTTTAAGCACTGACGTGCTCTCTACCAAAAATGGACACACTTCTTTTTTTAAATAATTGTTGTGAGTCAGGCTACTTATCTTACCAACTGATAAGCGTTTCTGTGGTCTGACTTGAAAGGAGAGCCTTTCTTTATGTTCACCATATACTGCAAGCAATCAGACTCGCAAAGTTGTCAGTGAATGGTCTTTCCAGTAGTCTTTCTTTTTATTGATTACTGGAAGCGTGTCCCATTGTTTGTTGGGGCTACTACCTAAGGTTTTCATTACTGAAACCTGGGCAAAGGACTCCTCTGGCCCTGATCTCATCGAAGCAATCCCGGAAGGTTATTGCTTGACACGCCATGACAGACTTGGCCGGGTGGGAGGAGGGCTTGCTATTCTATATAGGGACCATCTCTCTACTGGATAGCATGTCAGCCTGTGGTTTTAACCAACGGGTTAAAGGGGCTACTCACCGAGCTGGGCATACGCTCGATGGAATTTTTTCTAATGATGAGAGGTTGTCGATTGAGGATTCCATCCCTCTATCATGGTCTGACCATCTGGCCGTCCCATTTCAGCTTAGCTGTCCGCGCATATCTGCGCTCGCAAATATTCCCAGCAAACAAGAACTCCGTAGAAACTATAAGGATATTTCAAACAGTTCCCTCTCCCCGTGGGCATCCAACTTGTGCCCACCTCAGGAAGAAAGTGTTTCCACAGCTGCTACGCAGTTTGAAAGAACCATGACTGAAGCCTTAGATCAATTAGCCCCGTTCCAACCATGCCGACGTGCCAGGAAAAGGCCTTCAGCCCCTTGGTTCTCAGAACATCTTAGACTTCTGAGACAAGAGGTAAGGAGACAGGAGCGCCTCTGGCATACAGGATGGGACCAAAAAGATAAGGATGCTCATAAGATCTTGCTCAGGAAATATAAGGCTGAAATTATAAAAGCCAAACAAGAGCACTTCACGACCTTGACAACCTCATTGTCTTCTCCTAAAGAGCTTTTCAGGGTTGTAGATTCACTTATAACCCTTCAAACCCCAGATCCCGTAGTGGCGTCCCAAGAGCTTTGTAATAACATCGCCTCTTTTTTCCAGACAAAAATATCAGATATCTATTCTGCCTTGGAGCTACAAAAATCGCTTATGAGTGGGCCCCCTGCTTTAGGGGCTGTAGATTCCGCCTTGGTTGAAAAATCTTCCTTGGGAACTCTAGATTCCTTTCCCCCCCTCTCTGTGGAGATGCTGGATAACCTCCTTAAAAGAACTAAATCAGGCTCTCCGCTGGATGTGTGCCCCCTTAGGATTCTTAAACAGTGCAGGGAAACTCTCCTGCCCTCGCTGGTGGATATTATGAATAGAGCCATAAGAGACGGATTCTTTCCCACCCAATGGAAAAGTGTGGTGGTAAAACCTCTTTTAAAAAAGTCCTCCCTGGATCCGTCGGTCTTAAAAAATTTCCGGCCTATTTCATTACTCCCAGCCCCAGCAAAGATGCTAGAGGCGCATCTCAATGTGCACCTTGCCGCTTTTGTTGAGAGCTCGGAATGTCTCGATTCCTCTCAACATGGTTTCAGGAGGGAACACAGCACTGAGTCAGCCCTCACCATAGTGTTGGATAATATCCGCACTCGCGTTGATGAGGGCCAGACCACCCTCCTGATCCTTTTAGATCTGACAGCGGCCTTTGATACCCTTTCTCCCTCAGTATTAACATCACGGCTGAGGGAGATTGGGGTGCGAGGTGCAGCCCTGGACCTACTCACGTCTTTCCTCACTCACCGAGTTCAAAGAGTGAAGCTGGGGGAGTTCCTATCTCCATCCCTTCCTGTGCAATGTGGGGTCCCCCAGGGGTCGGCCCTTAGTCCGACCCTATTTAACATCTACGTGACCCCACTTGCCAGGCTTATTAGATCTTATGGGATGGAGATAGTTTCCTATGCGGACGACACCCAGATCCTTGTCTCTCTCTCCCAGGCTAGCGTCCCGACTGCCTCCAATTTTAGATCTTGTATGGAGGCAGTCGGTCAATGGATGACCCTAAACTCGCTTAAATTAAACGGAGAGAAGACGGAGGTGATGGTGTTCGGAGGCAAAGAGGATATATGGTCATCCTGTTGGTGGCCAGACTCATTAGGAGCCTGTCCTACCCCTACCTCCTCCGCAAAAAATCTGGGGGTTGTGATTGACCCTTCCCTTGATATGGGTAAGCAGGTCAGCCAAACCATCTCCACCTGTTGGGGCATTATCCATGTCCTGAGGAGGATTAGACATTATCTATCCTTACAGGCAAGGAAACAGCTTGCTGTTGCCCTTATTGGCTCCAGGATGGATTACTGTAATGCGCTGTACGCGGGCATGAGTAGGAGCCTACTGCAGCGCTTACAGGTAGTCCAGAATGCCGCTGCTAGGTTTGTTTTGGATCTTCCCAGGCGCACCTCAGCCACAGCGGCCAGAAAGCTGCTGCATTGGCTTCCTGTCGAGACTCGCATTCACTTTAAGACCCTATGCATGACATATAGGGCCTTGGCCAGAAAAAGTCCCACTGGTGTAGGATCTATTTTGTCCCGCTACACTCCCGCTAGGGAACTGCGGTCCTCGGGCAGACTCCTGCTATCTGCCCCCCGTTTCAGGAGAGTGAAATGGAGTGGCAGGGCCTTTTCCATGCTTGCGCCCAAGTGGTGGAATGCCCTCCCTCTGGAAATAAGATCCCTACCTACTCTTCAGGCTTTCAAAAAGGCTTTAAAAACATACCTTTTTGTGCAAGCGTATTTGCAGTGATGTAGCGATTTCTTTTTTGATCTGTTTTGTTAGGCGCCTTGATGCCTTCGGGTTAATGTTTGCGCGGTATCAATTTTATTCAATCAATCAATCAAGGTGTGCTCCTGAGCCTCTGTTTTCAGCCCTCTGAAATCTGTTGCTGCAGACTTTGTAGTTGTCATCTGCAAGGAGTAGGATATTGTCAGGCCCTGTTCAGGGAGTAAGGAGACAAGCAGGGGCTACTGGGCCTCTACCATAGTTGGTTATGTTATTTGCCTTTGACCTGAAGCCTGCTCTGCTTGACTCTTCAAACTGGGTTATGGACAACGCCTTCAGCACGTCTCTGGCAGTGGAAGCTCTGGAGAACAGTCGCTTCTCAGCAGTGCTTAATTTGTAAAATATTAAGTGGCAGGGCTCTGACCAGGAGGCCACTGCAGCTTGCACCACCCATCGCCCTTGTCATCGCTGTCAAAACAACTACTAACCATCTCTCTCGGATGTAAATGCGACATTTCGGATTATTCCAGGTCCCCAAGGCTAAAAAAAAAATGGCTGGGGAGGCAGGTATTAGCCATTTTAATGTATATTGTAATCCTAGACTATCGTTGATCTGCTCATCTCTAAATTAGATGAGCAGCGCCACCATGTGGTGGACTGTTCTAAGTGTTGACAATAAGTGCCGGTGCCAAGCACAGGAAACCAATTAAATGCCGGTGCTGAGCACCGGCTCAAATTAAGCACTGCTTCTCAGGGTGGTAGGGGGAGGATCCTTGAGTTTAGCACTCAACAAGAACGCCTTAGTGTACTAAAAGATTATCCACCACAGTGCTTTAATTTCAAGAAGATAAGTATTTTAAGGAACACTAGAACTACATATTACTCATACAACTCAAGCAAAATGAAACTTGGTGTCCTGGACTCTTGAGACTTTCTGCGCTGTTTGCAACTGTTGGCACCAGTCCCCCTTTATAGTGCAGGCCCTTCCATTCCATGTCCAGTGCCAGGCTCAGCTCTAATCACCCCGTGGCCTCTCAGTGCATGCAGTCTCTCTGACTACATTTTATCTCACCAACTAAGGTTTCTTAGTCAGTATTCGGGTTGGTAAAGGCTGGTGCCCACCGACTCCTCCAGTTACCCTCTCTCTTGCTTCTGCATGGGAGCAAGCTATCAGTTCTTGTCAGGGTCTCTCCTGGCATTCGCGTCTCCTATGAAGTATCTGCTCCGTGTTCTCCGGTGACAGGGGTGGCTCCTCATAGGCTGAGACGGCTGTTCCGGGAGACTCTGGATCACTGACTGGCTAAGTATGTGCTTGAACATCAGTGTTGCCCGGCTTGGGCCAATCGAAGCCAGGATGGTGGGGCTACATGCAGGTCAGTCTCAGGATGGTACAGCTTTGTCATATGACAAGGCCCAGCACAAGTCCCACACTCTGAATGCAGAGCAGGTCTTCCATTGGCTTTGTCTTTACTTTCAGCGGCTCAAGTGACACTTCAGTTTTGTCTTTGGGTACTGAAGCTCAGGTCATGCCCACACTTCTTTTTTGGCGCACGGCTCAGGACACGCAGCAACTTCTCTTCTAGCATGACCGCTTGGTCACGTTTTAGAGGATCAGAGTCCCCATTGGCTGACTGACTGACTGAATTATTTATTAAGTTCACTTATGCCGAGGCGTCTTGGCGCTGTACGGGAAATTAGGATGAACACTACCAGTTAGGATTTGGTAAAGAGCCAGGTTTTTAATGCCTTTCTAAAATGGATCTTGTTAATTTCTAGGCGTAAGCCGGTGGGCATGGAATTCCATAGCTTTGCCGCTTGGTATGAAAAAAACTTGCCACCCCATCGGGCTCTCTTTATCCTTGATAGGCAGATCAGACCCAAACTACTAGATCTTGGTGTGTGAGACTGCACTTAGCGAGGAAAAAGAGTTTCCATGTCCTCTGCACCGCCTCCATTTACAGCTTGGTAAACTAGGCTCCAGTAATCTTTGGTCATGCTGCAGGTTACCACCAGGAAATGCAGGGGCTTAGACTGCAGCACTTTGACACTGGGGAATGTAGAACACTGTTGACAGTCGTTTTCTTCTTGTAGATCTCACCACGCTGGGGTCACACATCACCCTGTTCCTGCTGGACCATCACTTCTCCAGCAGGGTTGGAAAAACCTCCTTCCATTTCAGGCAGGCTGGCTTTTCCATACTTCAGGACAGGTCAACAACTCTTACAGCAAAGGGTAGACTTGGGTGATGGCCCTTCCCCTCTGTGGATCTGGGCATCAGACAGACACCAGCTTTGGTTGCACAGCAGTCTTCTGAATACTGGGCAGAGCACCTCTTTACTTGCTCATAGAGAACTTGGTACTGGAGCAACACGTTTACACAGAACAAGCAGTTAGGAGATGTAGACCTATTGCCTGCACTTTGAGAATTGGTTTGAGGTGTTCCTCCTTCTAAGTGTCTTTTGCAGGCAGCATTCTAGACAAATACTTATGTAGAATGATGTTTTGCATAGCAGGGTGTCTCCAGCAATGAGCAATCACAACATGGACACAAAATGGTGTGAACTTTCTACACCTGGTTATCACTAGCCAGACTGAAGCATGTCCTCTGGAAATACCAAAATGCTGGGCCTCCCCCAAGGAGTCTCCTTAACCTTGCACAACAGAGTCTGCAGTCCTACCTTTCCCCCCCACATCTACCAAATGGCAGTGTTTTAGGAATACAAATCAGCAGCTCCTTACTTGGCAAAAGGTCTATTTGAATTTCTAAAGGAGCCTTGACTCCTTTCCTCTCTCTTTGTTGTTTAGGTCTCTCCCTTCCAGAATCAGGAATGGCAGCATCACACTTTCACTGACTGGAAAAACAACACTGCCTTCATCTCATGCAGCAATTCAGGCTTGAGGCATCCAAAATAGATCCTGCAGCTGTCATTTAATACCCTCTACTCTCTACTACTCTCTACTACTCTCTATCACTCTCTACTCCTCTCTATCACTCTCTACTCCTCTCTACTACTCACTCTCTACTACTCCTCTCTACTACTCTCTTCTACTCACTCTCTACTACTCTCTACTACTCTCTACTACTCATTCTCTACTACTCACTACCACTCTCTAATACGCTCTACTACTCTCTACTCACTCTCTACTCACTCTCTACTACTCTATATCACTCTCTACTCCTCTCTATCACTCTCTACTCCTCTCTACTACTCACTCGCTACTACTCCTCTCTACTACTCTCTACTACTCACTCTCTACTACTCTCTACTACTCTCTACTACTCACTCTCTACTACTCACTACCACTCTCTAATACGCTCTACTACTCTCTACTCACTCTCTACTACTCACTCTCTACTACTCTCTACTACTCACTCTCTACTACTCTCTACGACTCACTCTCTACTACTCTCAATTAATCTCTACTACTCACTCTCTACTACTCACTCTCTACTACTTGCTTTCTTTTACTCCACTACTCACTCTCTACTACTCACTACTACTCACTCTCTACCACTTTCTACTATTCTCTACTACTCACTCTCTACTACTCACTCTCTACTACTCACTCTATACTACTCCCTACTACACTCTACTCTGCTACTCTCTACTGCTCACTCTCTACTACTCTCTACTACTCACTCTCTACTACTCTCTACTACTCACTCTCTATTACTCACTACTACTCGCTACTCACTCTCTACTCGCTCTCTACTACTCTCTCTACTACTACTCACTCTCTACTGCTCTCTACTCTCTACTACTCACTCTCTTCTACTCTCTACTCACTCTCCACTACCCTCTACTACTCTCTGATACTCACTCTCTACTACTCACTACTACTCTCTATTCACTCTCTACTACTCACTACTACTCTCTACTCACTCGCTACTACTCACTCTCTACAACTCACTCTCTACTACTCACTCTTTATTACTCACTACTACTCGCTACTCACTCTCTACTACTCATTCTCTACTACTCTCTCTCTACTACTACTCACTCTCTACTACTCTCTACTACTCTACTACTCTCTCTTCTACTCTCTATGCCTGTTATGTACATGAAAGTTTAAAAAACACTAATAAAAGCAAAGCTAAACAGCCACCTAAATACAAACAGAATTGCTTTAACTTAAACGAGGGCGAGACCTATTGCATTTACAATGCTTGTTTTATATATGTGTGGATGAGCGTCTGCAGTGTGAAAACAAATGCAACTTACAGCCTGAGTGCTGGTATGCCAGTGTGTTTACCTCTTTACACACACTAATGAAAAAGCAGTCTACTTCCTAATAAATGCTTGATTGGCCATACACCAAGCTTCTCCAACGAGTAGCTCACGCGCTGCTGGGAGCTCTCCAGCTACCTGTAAGTAGGTCTCCTGTGTGTAGTCCACCCTACATAATTAGAGGATTTTGCATGGTTGAATTAATATAAGTATACCCAAATTGAGTGCACTGAAGATTACATTTTGTATAATTGCACAACTCATAAGGAAAGCTCGGAGAAAAACAGGTACATTAGAAAAATATATTAAAAGCTGATATTTGAGTGATAAATCATGTGACATTGGGGAGACTCATAACTAATTTATTACTTTGGTGCCAGGGCGATGCAGCTATGGCTATAATGTTTTACTCATGTAGTGACAAAGCCTTGTCCACATTACTGCTGGTAACCCTGTCAGAGATGATCACAGCTTGTTAACCTTGTGAGGTGGCCAGTAATGTAATCTTGGATGACTTGGTCCCGAATGCAACAATAATAATGTTAGTAGATCATTTCATCTAACATAAGTAGCTCTCATCTGTAAAAAGGTTGGAGACCCCTGCTGTATATCTTTTTTCACCTGTACTGAGTGCGTCCCTCGTTAAACATCCTAAAAAAAGTGTGTGACTAGCTGTATGCTGCAGATTGTGTGTGGACCTACACGCGTAGAGCAACGTGCATGTATGATCTTTAACTTATCTGTTAGGTGTAAACCCAGGGCTCGAGTCGGGGTACCACACGGGTGGACGGCGTTCCCCCACTTATTTTACCGGGAGCTCGATAACTGGAGCAAATGAAGCCACACATTCACTATTTGGCCTCTCTAGGGTGAGATCGGAGCTCATTTATCACGCTGCTCACGCGCTGGCTTCTCTGATGCAATTGCATCTAAGGGGTGAGCGAGGGGAGGCAATGAGTCTGATGGTGCAGGCCACATTTCGTGACGTCATTTCCTGTCGTGACGTCAGTGTCCCCCCACTTCTTTTTTTAGGACTTGTGCCCTGTGTAAACCTAACTGTGAGAGCACAGAACACATTTCTCCAATCCACTGTTCATGGCGCACATCTAACAATGCACATTATCCCTAATGGAAGGAGAGGGCCCGCGCATGCGCGGTCGGTCTGGCCAGCGGCTCCCCGTTACTTGCTCATATGGCTCACGGATGGAATTGTCTTGCCGCTTGGCAAGGCCACCTACACCAGAGAGCGCTTTCCATGCTGCTAGGCCCCGGCCACCTGTTCCTGCTGTCACCGCGTCAGCAGGTGCGTCGCGTATTCAAACGGCGCGGACCCCGGGAGCAGCTGCTGGGAAGGCTGTCAGGCGGCTCACGGTAACCTCTCGCCTCTGCATCCGCACACACACTGTTTACCTTTGATGGAGCCCCTTTCATGTGAGGCCCGGTGCCTCGGCACACCACCGTCAGTCCACCTGACTAAATATTTGAAACACATTTCCTGGGGCTGGGCTCGTCAGAGAATGCAAGCAAAACTGACCTTACCACATGCTCATGATTGCAATGAAGGGATGCTGTAACACCTGTGGAGCGGGTGCCACTGCACCTGCTGCACATATGATACCGAGTGAAGGCCCTGTTCTAGGGCGACCAGATTATAAAATCCATAAACAGAGGGGCAGATTTGCAAGCCCCTTGCGCCACTTTTGCGTCACTTTTAACATGGGAAAAGTGACGCAAAAGTGGCGCTAGGGGCTTGTAAATCTGCCCTAACATGGAAGAAGGGCAACAATTTGACATCAGCACAGAATACTTTTCCAAGAGAAGAAAGATGGCCGCTCTTGTCATTCCTTCAACTTTCCACTTTTTTGGAGGAGCCTTGCTGAAATCTGGAAATGCCATATACTGCGTAACGGAGCAAAGCCATAACATTTTCTTCTTACGATGCACCCTGTATTTCCTACACAACCTTTTCTTCAAAATCATTCTAGTCCTCTGAGGGGTACTTCTATATGTGAAATTGGAGCTTTCCCATCCAGCGTCTGGGATGAGAAAGGTCCCTCAACTGAAAGAGTGAGCGTTGGTGTTGCTTAGCGGGAAGGGAGGAAATTTGCTTCTTGGAACAGGGATCGACACCCATTTGTTTTTCTTGAGTCCACTGGAACCCCACAGCTTCAATTGCATTTTATTTATTTATTTGTGTATTTTATAGAGCGCACAACTGCCCCAACGGGGCGTCCCGGCGCTGAGAACTTTGAAAGCGGAGGGCACAGAAATATGTTAACGGGAGAACAGATGGGTCTTCAGGGACTTGCGGAATGACAATTCTGTGTGGGGGGAGCGGCATTGGGGGGTTATGGACTATGATGGAGTCTGCAGATGGACTTCAAGGACAAGTTTCACCAAGGTGGTCCATCATGTCCTGAGACAACAATCCTGTTTGGTTCCTGAGACCCAACTTCTACAACCACCAGGCATAAAATCAGTTGTGGTAGAAACTGACTCCATAAATCTTTACTTGGAAGAAAATAATTAACTGTATGGACAAACTTCTAGACCGTGGAAAGTGTAAGTATCTCAAATGGTTTGCGCTCTATTAGTTGAGCCTGTATTTAAAATCTCGTGGTGAAGGAGCACATACATGCTTAGGTTGCAAAATATTACAAAATAAGCTAACTTCTTTGCAGTAACAAATACATACAGTCCCCTGGCAAAGTTGTTCCTTACTATAACGTTTTGCATTCCCCTACAGTTCTCCTACTGACAGCAATTTATGATTGATGAGCCCTGAACAACAGATAACCAGGACCATTCCGGATGTTATGTACCTCCAGACACTGCCTGGGAAAGGAGAACTGAAAGTGCTCATCATTTCCTGTTTGCGCTGACTAATCACCCAGTTAAGCTACTGATGACTGCTTGTTTGGTGTCAGTGAGACTGGCACAGTTGGGTTCACCCTTTTTTCGGTACTTCTTGGGTTGAGTTTCGCAATTCAGCTGTATGTCAGAATTTCCTTTAGGAAATATTGATTTGTCAAAATACCGTAGACTAAATCTCGATGACTAAAATATTGTGAAGGTAAGTATATATAGGTAAGTATAGATTTACTATTCTTCACTCCACTTCTATGTGACTTCAAGCTAAAAGATATATATATATATATATATATATATATATATATATATATATATTTTTTTTTTTTCTACTGAAAGAGGTTAAAATGATGTGCAGTCATCACTGATGTTGTGAAGGTAAGTATATATACGTAAGTAGATAAGTATAGATTTACTGTGCTTAACTCCACTCTTATGTACTTTAAAGATATATTTATATATATATATATATATATATTTTTTTTTCTCATGAGGCATGGAAAGATGCCAACAATGAATGGACTGAAAAAATCCTTATGTGGACCAGATATATAGACGACCTGTTCCTTATTTGGCACGGTGATCGTCTATCTGCGGAAAAGTATATTGCCATCTTAAATACCAACAATCTCAACCTGAAATTTAGTAGTACTATTAATGCCAGAAGCATTAATTACCTAGATCTGGAAATATTTGTGCATAATAACATCTTACAAACCCGCTTGTATAGAAAACCCACGGCGGGTAATGCAGTACTGCATGCTACCTCATACCACCCTAAAAGCTTGGTAAAAAATGTGCCATATGGCGAGTTTCTCCGTCTAAGGAGAAACTGTTCTTTAGAACGAGATTACATGCAGGCGACAAATGAGGCACAAGGGAGGTTTGAGAGAAGGGGGTATAATAGAAACATCTTGAAACAGGCCAGTGTGAAAGCCTCTGGTATCAATAGGAGGGATCTCCTAATACCTAAACCAAAAACAGAGGAACCTGATGAGGTGAGAATGATAACTGAATTCAATACCAAGTCAGGAGAAATTGTGAACATTTTCAAAAAACACTGGCATATACTCACCGCTGACAAGATCCTTAAAAAGAATCTGCCGCAAAGACCATTGATTACATACAAAAGATGTCCATCTCTGGCAGATCATCTGGTCCACAGTCATTTCAAAACAATAACCCAACCCATCAAGTTATCTAGGTCAACGGGCTTTTTTCCTTGTCTTAAATGCAAGGCATGCAAATTTAGCAGTAAAATGTCAGAGTACCCAAATTGCACAGGAGATAAGAAACCCAATATAAAAATTAAACAGTTGCTTAATTGCAACTCAGAATACACCGTTTACTGTCTCACTTGCCCCTGCAAGCTGCGGTACATTGGCAGCACTATAAAACCTGCAAAACTAAGAATCCTATAACTTAAGCGGGCAATTACGAATAGGGACAAAACATACCCTGTGGCCCGCCATTTTGCCGAACATCATCAAAGTAACTGGGAGAAACTTAGTTTTTACTGTATTGATCAGGCGCCCAAACTAGAGCGGGTGGAGACAGAGACAAGTCCCTACGTATCCTTGAGTCAAAGCATATCATCAGTCTTAAAACCATGACTCCGTGGGGACTCAATAATAATGAAGAACTTTGGGTTCACCTATGAACTGTGTACAGAAACTGACATATTCAATAATAGGATGACTATGATTTAAAATCATCTCAAAATAATAAGTCTATTTTCTGTTGATCTGCATGTCATGATAAAAAGTGTTTGTGCTGCTAGTATAATCGCCCATCCAGGGCTTAATAACTAACATCATGCGAAATAAGAAATCATTCTTCCTAAAAAATTTGCACTATATGGGTCAAATGTCCATAAGAGACACTGGGAATATAATCTCCAAATGAGGAGGGGAGGAAAGAAAACTTTTGGAAGAACAGATTTATTGGCTCAAATGAACTTTACTCTGTTTGAGAATTATGAAATAACTGATTTACGTTACATGTTTTTAATAAGCACTATGCACTTTATCTTAAGTCACCATTGCCAGCCATGTATTTTCATGCAATTTGCACATTACAAGATGGCCTCCATCTCCTTGCATGCCCGTAGCCTTTTCTCTATTTTCATGACAATGTTCAACTGGCTAATGGTTTAAAATGGCGACATGTATTTTGCACTAACGTAACACTGACGAAGCCTGCAAAGGCGAAACGCGTCTGTTGGGGTGAGGGGGGTTTGGGGTCAATAAATCTTTAATTTGGATTCCAGTGTGCCAGCCATTTTTTCCGAACCCGCAAATCTAAGTAGGAATGTGCAGCAATATCTATATATATATATATATATATATATATCCCATCCAAATTCGCCCAACAAGGAAAGGCCCACACAGGAGTGAAGAATAACCATTTCATTTAATGGAGTTTTTCGTGGCAGCGTTGCAGGAATAAAACAGCACAGCAAATCATTGTCCTAAAACCCAACGCGTTTCGTGCGACTAGCACTTCATCATGGGTTACAGAGGCTGACAGAATGCTGGTGAAAACTCGGCAATGTTCAGGCATTTTAATTTATATCAAAAGTCACCGCCCTGCTGGGCATGGCCACCGCGTGGCCTTGTGGTCTTTGCAGTCCCTGTTACTTCTCCAGTGAGTTTGCGAAATCACAGCGCTTTTGTCAAAAGAATTTCATCCCAAGTGGCTCTGCGTTGCTCAACTCATACAGCGCACCTCTTGTAATAACCTCCATTTGGCAACTCCTGTCCTATATATATATATATATATAAATTCCAATCCTGAATTTTGCCATGTACAAACAGGCGCTGACTCCGTGGGATCATATATCAAAGAGAAGTTTATTCCATTCAATAGGCTTTTGATGCGTTTCGGCGGAAGAACCGCCTTGATCACAACATCTGGCCACACTAGGAAAGGTACATTATATACAAATGGTTTTGCTCAGTAATGGTGTACATGTGTTGTCATGGATACTCTTCCAGAGGACAAGGACATAGAAGAGGTCTGCTCCATGACAGGTGATTGGTCATGGTAAGATTGAAAGTATTTTTTCTTTCTTTTTACATCATTGCATTAAATTCATGTGTTAATTATTTTAACATAAAGATTATCTTTAGTTACCACCTAACATTTGAATTCCTTGCATTATTTACAGGTAGGCATACATTTGTTACTGGTGAAATTGAATCTATTGGTGAATAAACAGTGAATCATGTGACATTTGTGCACATATATACATTTGATTTTTCACTAGACTTGAACAGTTTGTTACAATAATGCCATACACCCATTGTAAGTTGTAGCCCAGAAATGTGTAATTCCCTATAAAACTCCAGTAATCATTGTGTCTGTTTTCCCCTGTATCTGGTCATTTTCGTACGGGTTTGTGTGACACCTGTCTGTGGTTTGTGCTTTCATGTTCTGCATATGCCGTCAGTTGATGTTTGTCATGTTTCCTAGTCCTGCTAAAATGTTTGCTTATTCAATTCTGACTGCAATATCCAAATTGGTCATATGTTTCATACACAATAATTTTAAAAGGCCTGACAGTAGAGGTGCTTCAGGTGCTGCCCCAGTGGGCATATCTAACTAAGTTTGACCATGTGTTAGGGGTGGGTTGCTGTGGATGTTTCTTGGGAAAATGTGGGCTGACAAACTCTGTGTTGGGTGGGCTTTGGAACGTGTAGGTCATATGATTTGGGAAAGGGGCGGTGTTAGGTGTGAGTGGATTACCAAGCAAGTGACATGTAAAAAAGTTTCATGAAAATGCGTGGGTTGGATGTGGGAGTGAACGGGTCAAGGAAAAGGGAGGCGTAGTATAAGGTAAGCTTCTGCTATGGTGTGCTTGTCTTGAATTCTTAGAGGTGCACACTCATTGCTTCATCTGCGTTAAGGCCGTTCGGTGCCTTGGAGTCTAGTAAGATGATATACCTGGACTCAAGTCTCCTGAGGGCTAGCTGTCTGTTACCACCCCTGACATTTTTCTTCACACTGTCAATGACAAAATATTTCAGGTCTTCTGCTCTGCCACCGTGGTGAGTGTTTATGTGACGTGCTACTGGATATGTGGGATCGTCATTGGTGATCGCTCGCAGATGTTGAAGTATCCTAACATGGACCGGGTGTATGGTACTCCCTACATATTTTTTGTCACATGTGCATTGCAAGACATAAACTGTGAATTCTGTCTTGCACGTGAAATTTTCCCTTATGTCGAGTGGGGTTTTTCTGAGTGGCAACTGTACCCTGTTGGTGTTCGCACCATGTCTGCAGGCTTTGCACTTTGTGCATCTGTGAAAGCCATTTGTGCTTTTCAACCAGATGGTGCTTTTTTCTTTTTTGCGAGGCGTATTGGTCACCAACTCTTCTTTCATGGACTTTGCTCTCTTGAACATAATTTGGGGTAGTTTGGTACAAAACAATCCTATCGTAGGATCGTTAGGGACAATTGGCCAGTGTTTGTACAGAATTTTGCGTAGCTTTGTATAGTACGCGTTATATCCTGTGATAAGTCTCGGGGTGTCACCTGACCGTTTAGTCACTGCTTGTTCGTTCTTTTTAAAGATAAGGTCTTCTCTGATATTGGTAGAGCATTTCTGCTCTGCTTTTATCAGAGTTTTATTCTTGTACCCTCTGTCCCTTAGCCTGTCAAAGAGCTTTTTTTGGATGTGTCAAAGCTCTCTTTGGCACTGCAGTTACGTTTCATCCTGAGGCATTCCGCATAGGGAATACTCGAGATGAGGCTGCTAGGGTGGAAACTGTCAGCATGCAGAATCGTGTTTCCAGAAGTTGGTTTTCTGTATGCCTTAGATTGTATTTGGTTTTGGCTGACGTATAGTTCTAGGTCCAATAAGACAATGGAGACTTTGCTGGTGGTGCAAGTGAACTGGAGGTTGAGTGTGTTCTGGTTAAGTTCAGCTGCAAAGTCCCTGGCGCTTTCCTCACTGTCTCGCCATAACACAAAAATGTTGTCAATGTAGCGACAATAAAGTGCCACATTTTCTGACATCTGTGTGTGTTGTGTCTTCATGAGTACTTGCTCCTCCCACCAGCCCATATGCAAATTAGCATAGCTGGGGGCCAAGCAAGTACCCATGGCTGTCCCCTGTGTCTGCTTATAGAGGAGGTTATCAAACATGAATGTGTTGTTTTCTAAACACCACTCAGTCATTTGTAGTAACATAGATGTGTGTTGGTAAAACCCAATATCTCGTTTACCCAGAAAATGTTTCATAGCATTCAAACCGTCCCTGTGCCTGATGCTCGTGTAGAGGCTCTGAATGTCTAGGGTGACAAACACGTAATCACTGTGCCAATGAAGATCATATATCTTCCCCAGCAAATCCCCACTGTCTTTAATGTAGGCAGGTAGACTTTGCACATGTGGCTGGAGAAAGAAGTCTATAAATTTACTTGTGTTTTCAAATAGTCCGCCGATTGCCGATATTATCGGTCTTCCAGGTGGGCATTGCTCATTCTTGTGTATTTTCTGTATCAGGTAGAGTTGGGGTATTACCGGATAGTTATTTTTTAGGAAATCAAATTCCTGTTTGCAAATTAGTCCTGCTGATTTCCAATCATGTAAGCTTTTGTGATTCCGTTCTTGTATGCTGAGAATGTTTGTGGCACTTATTCTCACATAGCAATTTCTATCTGCTAATTGGGATTTTGCTTCTTTGTTATACATTTCGAGCGGCCATAGGACCACATTTCCTCCTTTGTCTGACCAACGTATCATGATGTCATTGCAGTCTTTGATTTTCTTTATCACAGTGTCATACTCCGTTCTCTAATTGTGCCTCATTTTGGTGAACTTGTCACTACTTTCCACTGATAGCTCTTTTAAGTACTTGATTACTTTGTCTGAGAGGACATCGATATTGTCTTTGGGCATCAGTGGGCAGAAGACTGATCTTGGTCTAAAATAACTTTGTGCTGTCATTTGGATGTTTATACCTGCATGTGCCGCCGCCTCTCCTGTGCTCATTAGATTCATTCCATCGTCATCATCTAGTTCAGCCATTTCCTTAATGAACTGCATGTCAGCCACATTCCAATTGTTAGAATCACTGTCTGTTGATTTACCTATATTCGAGCTACTGGCTTTGTCACGTGTATTAAAAAAGTACTTTCGTAATTTGAGTTTTCTTATAAATTGGTGCAAGTCTATACGTGTCTTAGTATAATCAAAGTTAGTTATTTTGCTATAAGACAGGCTTAATGTAAGTGTCTCTTCTTCTTTGGTTGTCAATGCCATGTCTGATAGATTGATTACTATGTTTTTGTTTGTGGATGTGTCATTCATCGTTGTTTGTTCTTTCTGTATGTTTGCTTTCCAGTTTTTTGGTTTGCATTCGCCCCATCTACTGTCTTTCTGCCTTCTACTCTTGGATTTGGCGGCGTGTTTGGATTCCGATCTTTTCGAGGTACCCTTGGCCTGTGGCTCATCATACGGTCCTCCCATAAAAAAGCAAATTCTTCCATGGGTATAGGAACTTTCTGTGTTTGGCTCGTATTGCTTGCACTACCAGGGTCAGATTCAACATCAGTGCTTACATCGGATTCGCTTGGCTCATTGCACTCTTGTGGCCCGCTGCCTGCTGTCGATAATTGTTGACGGCGGATATTATCAAATTTGCATGCAAACGTGTATATTCTGCCAATTAGGTAATCGTTCCTATCGCGCTGAAATTTGTGCGCCTTTCGTTCTTTTATTGTTTGCTCTTATTTGAAGATCCTGTTTTTTATATCCGTGAGGCCTTTTGTGACCCCGTCCTGGTTTTCGGCATTTTCAAGCTCTTTCCGAATTTCTTCCAATTTGGCCAGTATTTTCTCACAATCAGAAGAGGCATATTTGATTAAGATTTGCAACATATTTCGCGATGATTGTGCAGTGTTGTCAGCCCAGTCTTGCAGCATTGCTGGGTCTGGGTTCTCTTATGTGGGCGCTACAAGTATTCTCAGACCTCTTGGAACTCGGCCCACTTCCAGATATCTGCTTAGTGAGGTACATTCCCACCATTTGGAAACCTCTTGTCTAAGTCTCTCAAATTCTTTAAGTTGCTGTTTCACGTCATTGCCCTGTGCTTGTTGAGCCAGGTTGCTCGATGCCTCCGCACCCGTTGCTATGGATGTGTCGCTGAAAATATCCTGTGCTGCCTCCTCGCGCTCCCTGACCCATTCCTCAGCCATTGTTTTCCGGAAAATGTATTTTCTTTGATACCCACTGCCTAGGTCTCTACTGAAACCGTTGGACTACCTCTCCCAGCAGCCACTGCGAAGGACCCAAAAGAACACTCCCATTCAACACCCCGCAGGCTTACCTGGAACTCGGATGCCCTCCGGCAACCACGAGAAACAGGAAACAAACGTCTGTGTTTTCTGTCTGTGCTCTGTCGTCCAGCGATGCAGGCTTTGGGGGCTCTCCGGTTTCCTCGGTATACCAAAGAAAAATCCACTTGTTTTCACCGGGCAGCGGAGAGCACCAGATCGAGGAAGGTCAGCGTAAGGGGCTCCAGAGCGTCCCTGTGTATAAATTCCAATCCTGAATTTTGCCGTGTACAAACAGACGCTGACTCCGTGGGATCATATATCAAAAAGAAGTTTATTCCATTCAATAGACTTTTGACGCATTTCGGCGGAAGAACCGCCTTGATCACAACATCTGGCCACACTAGGAAAGGTGCATTATATACAAATGGTTTTGCTCAGTAATGGTGTACCTGCGTTGTCATGGATACTCTTCCAGAGGACAAAGACATAGAAGAGGTCTGCTCCATGACAGGTGATTGCTCATGGTAAGATTGAAAGTATTTTTTCTTTCTTTTTACATCATTGCATTAAATTCATGTGTTAATTATTTTAACATATAGATTATCTTTAGTTACCACCTAACATTTGAATTTCTTGCATTATTTACAGGTAGGCATACATTTGTTACTGGTGAAAGTGAATCTATTAGTGAATAAACAGTGAATCATGTGACATTTGTGCACATATATACATTTGAATTTTCACTAGACTTGAACATATATATATATATATGTATATATCCATCTGAAAGCTGCACCAACATTGAGGCACCGCACACGTGCGTGTTGAAAACCTTTTATTTTGGAAAGTTGCAGGGTAAACCAGGCTCACTTTCCCCAGCACAGAAGAACCAAACATGTTTTGGGCTTCCATAGCCCTTGCTCACTGGTATTGTGAGGGAAGCACAGCAACAGTGTTTCGCGCTGCACTCGCGGCGTTTTGAGTGATCGTCCCGCCCAGTGGGCGTGTTTAACAGCTGCATGTTGGTAGCCGTAGTTTCATGTATTTTGAATCCATAGTGGAGTGCCGCTGTCTTTTCCCAAAGTTCCTTAAAAACCTGTAGTAGGTTGCTGTGAGAAGCAAGGCTGGGTCCCTGCTCGTATTCTTGCACAAACTGGTCACGCCGTTCCGTTGGACACTAAAGATTTGACAGCGTACAGGAGCTGCTCATCCGCAGCGGGGTGCCTCGCGACCTGGGCAAGGCCGCTATACATCCATCAGACAGCTGCACCAACATTTGAGGCACTTTTTGTTTGAAGTAGACCAGTACATACCTGGAACACAGTAGCAAGAGAAATTTAATTGTTATTACTGGGCACTAAACATCATTTATTTGAGGTAAACATGAAATGTGAGACATTACAAGATGGCCGACGACTTTATTTGTTTATGCACTAGTCCACTTTTTATGTTAAGTTTTGATCACATGCACATAATCTGTTTAAATGTCCTTTTGAGAAAACATTACACTAACCCGTGAGCAAGGCGATTTTCGCCAAAACATGTAGGGTTTTCTTTGGCTTAAAAAAATGCAAATAAATAATCTTCGTTGAAGTACATCGTTGGACTGAGGCGTAATTATTCTGGGAGGAGTGCATAAGTGCTTTGGTGCACAGCGATGAGCAATATATATATATATATATATATATATATATATATATTCACTTAAAAAAAACATAGGTTTCAGGCCTTATATAGTTAGGAATTAGCATTTTAAAAACCTTGCAAATTCACTTAAAAAAACCATAGGTTTCAGGCCTTATATAGTTAGGAATTAGCATTTAAAAAACCATTGAAATTGCTCCTATATAGTTAGTTGTACTAACTATATTTCGCGCACCCGCAATCCACTGCTGATGATGTCACATATTACCTCATTCATGACATGGTCAGTGACATCACTGATGACATCTCAAATGACATCACTGATGACATCACTGATGACATCACTGATTTCATCTCATTTGACATCACTGATCACATCACTGATGATATAATTCATGTGATAATACGATGCACCTCCTCACACTCTAATATAACCTTAATATAACCTAGGTCTACACACACAGTCACTCATTCACCCATAGAATCACTCATACATACAGTCACTCATCAATACAACACTATCATATGCACTCATACACCTATACAGACACTCACACACTGCCACTCATCCATGGAGTTACTCACACACCTAGTCAGTCATGCAAAGAATCAATCACATTTCCATTTTCTCAACTATACAGTTATACACACAACACCTTACTTATTCAAACATATACTAACACATACTTACTCTCTTATACAATCACTGATACAAGTACACAATGATCCATACAGCCACTCGCACATTCACTGGCTCTCATGTATAGTCATTTATATATGCCAACTCTCACATGCACTGTGTTTTACACATGTACTTACTTGGACATGTAGCACTGAGATATCCATTCACTCACCAACACACCCAAAAGCAAATTTACCCGTGAGCAAGAAGTTTTTCTTCGAAACGCATAGGGTTTGTTCGTGTGCCTAATAAAATATAACATTAAGCACTATTTGGGCCCCGGTACTGGTTTTTTTTGTGGAAAAAACACGGTGACATACCAGGAGAGGTGTAATATTGAGGAGTTGGCGATTCCACCGGGGGCCCGCCGTCACAAGTGGCTTAAGCACGCCAAATCGGGTGTGTTCATTTTTTCAAGCAACGCTTTTGCCCGCCGAAAACAACTGCTGTGGAGAAGAGATCAACAAAGGATTTCCGAGGTCTTGCCTGACCACACGCCGGGGAGCGGTGTGAGTCTGAGGACCGCGCAGTCTTCAGGTACGTGGGAAAGGTTAAGACCAAAGAACGGATCCACAAGAACTGTTCAAGCAGATTTGTTAGTGCTATACGGCAAAAAGCTTTATGTTCTCAGCGAAGCGCTTTTGGTGCACGCTGAGCAATATTTTCAATGGCAGAATCACGAAACAGCAAGAGAAAAGAGGCAGCAACGAAATTGTTTACGACCAATGGCAGTGAAATTGACGATATCACTTCGTCCTCTAACCCAAGAGTTGATGATGTAAAGAAACTGTGGGACACTTTATGGAGGGTTTTAAAAAGGGAACAATCCAAATGGTGGGAGGCGGCTGCCCTCACTAAATATGTCGAATGTAGTCGGATTCCACGGGGTCTCCGAATCTTCGTGATCCCAACCTTTCAAAAGCCAGACCCCGAACTGATCGACGAGTGGATGACTATTAACCACGCGTGTTCAATGAATATGCTAAACATGCTGATTAGATATGCGGAAAAGGAGTGTGTGAAACTGAATTTGGAAAGTGAAGCTCTCATAGCAAAACTAAAAGAAAAATACACTGAGACTGACTTCTCCGTCAAAATGAGCAAAATGGAGAAAAAACTGGAAAAGGTGGAAGAGGAAATAAAAGCAAAAAAACAAAGAAAATTTATCAGAGATGAAATTGATTACAAGAAGGGACAAATTCTAACTTTTGCGAAAAAATATCAAGCATTACGTGATTCGATCAAAACACCCCGCAAAACAAAAGCGATTATAAATCAGTTGACAGTGCATGAAGCTAGTAGAAATGATGAGGAAGCACCACTGCCACATTCGGAGGGTGAAAGTTCGGAGAGTGATACATCAGAAATAACCGAACCACACAACGTAAAAGATCGAATTTTAAACGAAATAGTCCTTCTGAATCAAGGCCGTCAAACAAATACTCCACCAAGAGGTCGTGGAAGAAGCGGCAGAGGAGGAAAAGCAGTAAGAGGAGAATTGTCCAATGTAACCAGATCAGCAAGCCCGGTGGGAGTTGTAACAAGAGGCAAAAAAGCGCAGAAATGATGGCGAACTACAACAAAACTGTGGTAAATCTTTCCAAACATGTTTTAACACCTGAACAAATTGAAATATTGTCACGAGGTCTGTCATTTTGTCCGACAGCTAAATTTAACTTTACTGATGCTCGAATTGATTTATTCAGGTTTACAAGAAAACTTAAATTAAGGAAGTGGTTTGCAACTAAACCACGCCCGAAACATGCTAGTGATGAAGTGAAGAAAAATACTTTATCTGTGAATGATGCTGAGAAATTGCAGATGGTGCATGAATTAGCGGGTTGTGATGATGTTTTGGAGGACCCACTTCTTAATTTCTTACATACAAACATTGATACTGGGGCAAGCAGTGCAAGCAGCTTCAAGCCTAAATCTGTTTTTTTACCACAAATCAATAATAGCAGCATTGAGAGTTTTGAATTAGGCATGATCAAGGAAATGAGGATGATTGAAAAGCGTAAATCTAAATTAAATTTGAACTTAAATAAGGCTCAATACCGGGCTTTACAAGAAATTCAGGAATGGACAGACGTTGTTATCAAAGGTTCCGATAAGGGAGGAAATGTTGTCATATGGCCATTGGAAATGTATTTGGCTGAGGGTTTATCACAACTTGGCAATGTTGACAATTATAGGATCTCCAACCTACAGGAATACAATGAGTCTAAACAAATGTATTATGACAAACTGATTGATTGGAAAGACAGGGGGATCATTGAGGATGATGAGTACAATTATCTCCTTTGTAGATATCCACAGATTCCAGCACTTTATTTACTTCCCAAAGTGCATAAAAACCTTGAGGTACCTCCTGGCAGACCAAATGTCTCCTCTAACGGGAGTCTGTTAGAAAATACCTCAATTTATATCGATCATTTTCTGCAACCATTAGTTCAGGCACTCCCGTCTTACATCAGGGATACATCCGATTTCTTAAAGGTCATCAATGAATTAACTTGGAAAGAGGAGTACTGGCTTATAAGTTTCGATGTAACCAGCTTATACACGAGCATACCACAGGATTTAGGTGTGGATGCTTGCAAGCATTTCTCGAAAGACAGGTCCATCTCCCATCTACTCCACACACACATGCTATTGGACATGATTAACATCTGTTTGAAAAATATTTTTTTCATTTTCAACAAGCAAATTTACAGGCAGACCCGGGGAACTTCGATGGGCAGTTGCTTTGCCCCCAGCTTCGCTGGTCTTTACCTGGGCTGGTGGGAGGAGCAAGTGGTGAACAACATCTTCCATTTTTCTGACCACGTTGTTCTCTGGGTCCGCTTCATTGATGATATTTTTTGTGTATGGAAGGGCAGTTTGGAGGAAGCACACAAATTTGAAGTCATCTTAAACGACAATTCGTTGAACTTACAGTTCACAAGTCATATGAGCAAGGATCAACTGGAATTTTTGGATGTCAATTTGACTATAGATCACGGAGTGTTAACTAGTTCTCTTTTTCACAAACCCACAGCAGGCAACAGTTTATTACACGCTGAAAGTTGCCATCCGCCCAATTTAAAACGTAGTATCCCCTTGGGGGAACTAATTAGGGCTAAAAGAAATTGTAGTGTGCAGAATGCGTATGAGGCTGAGAAAAGCGTCATGCGTAAAAGGTTTTGCGAAAGAGGGTACAGTGATCTGATAATCAAGCAAGCTGAGACTAAAGTAGATCAGATGGAAAGAAAGGATTTACTTATTCCTAAAGTTCGTATGAATTCTGAGCAAATCAGATTCATTACCAGTTTTGATAGCCAGTCATGGAAATTAAGGAAAAGCCTTGGCAAATACTGGGAGGTTCTTAAGCTTGACGATGATTTGAAAGATGTGATTAGTGACCATCCGTCAGTCACCTTCAGAAAAGCGAAGTCCCTGAGGGACACTTTAAGTAATGCCTTAATACAGGAGAAGACTAAAACCTTGCAGACTGCAGGATTTTTTCCGTGCAGAAACTGCAAGGCATGTAAAAACAGCCACAAATGCAAAAGTTTAAAAATCTCACAAGACCAAGTGGAACATAAAATCACCAAGCAGTTGGGGTGTAACACTGAATACGCAGTGTACGCGTTACAATGTCCGTGTAATAAATTTTACATTGGCATGACCACAAAAAAAGCCAAATTGAGGGTGTTGGAACATTTGAGGGCCATCAAGAATGTCAATCCGCAATATCCTGTGGCGAGGCATTTTGCATCAACACATAATCAAAATCCAGAACTTCTAAAATTCACAGTGATCGATTGTGTAAACAAAAAGGAGAGAGGGGGCAACAGGTTGTTGGCACTGCGCAAGTTGGAGTCCTGTTACATCATACGTTACAACACCACATACCCCATTGGGCATAATTTGTGGGAAGAGTTAGCTGTCCATTTACAAATTTAGAATGAGTAATTAGCTGTCTGTTTCTAACTATTACCATTCCGTTAGTTTTAAATTGTTTTAAAATTCACCATGATTCTAGGACTCACAACAACAGATTTTTGCATGTGGTTTTTCTTTCTTTTACAGATGAATTATTGAAAACGGGGCTTATTGTTGGAACTTGGTGCCCACTGGGGCAATACACAGCAAACATGAGGATTGTCATTGAACCACATCATCAAGCTTATGAGAACATTTCACCAAATATCAGTGACTCTTTATCAATATTGACGCTTAACAACAAAACTTATGTTTGAGCATTTGCCCACTTGGGTGTTTGGCAATTGTGAAATCAGTTTAATGGGGTTAAAATATCTGTCAGGATAATCCTCAAATTGTGTTATTGTATTATAAATGCAAAGTTCACGTTTTCCATGTAACTTTATTGTTTGAAATTTGAAACTTCACTGCAACATAGTAACTTTTCTATGTCCTTCAATCACGTGCACGTTACTTTGAAACTATAGCACTTTAAATAGAATGGCCGCCAAAAGCAAATTTACCCGTGAGCAAGAAGTTTTTCTTCGAAACGCGTAGGGTTTGTTCGTGTGCCTAATAAAATATAACATTAAGCACTATTTGGGCCCCGGTACTGTTTTTTTTTGTGGAAAAAACACGGTGACATACCAGGAGAGGTGTAATATTGAGGAGTTGGCGATTCCACCGGGGGCCCGTGGTCACAAGTGGCTTAAGCACGCCAAATCGGGTGTGTTCATATATATATCTATATATATATATATATATATATATATAAAAAATCAGAGAAAAAACAAAGGTTAAAGGGATGTGTTGTTGTGTTGCCATCAATTATGTCATTTCAAATGTCGTTAGTGAAGGTATCAATGATGTCACAGAAAATGTAGTGAGTGATGTAATATGTGGGTTCATAAGCAGTGGATGGCGAGGGTGTGAGTCATAGTTACGTCAGTTAAAAATAACTAGAGAATTTCAGTGTTTTTTTGGTTTAAAATATTACTTTAAAACTGATATTTTTACCGAATTATAACGTCACTTTAATCTTGTTTTTTAGTACATTTCAACTTATTTTTAAAGCACAGTAAGATATTATTATCATCCATTACTATAACGTCACTTTAATCTTTGTTTTTCCAGTGAATTGTTAATTTTTAAAGTCATCGCCCTTTTACTGTTTTACTATAATTGAAATGTTATATTGTGCATTCTCTTTTTGTAAAGATTTTAAATAATCAATCTCTTTTGGTAAAGATTTTAAATAATCAATCAATAAACTTTATTACTATTACTTACTTATTACTTACTTACTTATTACTTACTTACAGTGAATTGTTAGTTTTTTTTAATGTAACAAAACTAAAGTGATATTTTATTACCATACATAACTATACTAAGCCCCCACCAGGTGCTGCCTATGGTCATGCATGGAATTGGGTTTACTGTAGACACTGTACCCAACCAAACCCCCACCCATCGAGTGGCCACACTCAGCTGCAAACAGCCTTTGGCCGTGAGAAGCATGGTGTTGGCCACTAGCATGGCCTGCAGATAGGCCCTGCACCCAACACCCCATGGGAAGCCAAAGCTAGATGCACACAACCTTTGATCATGCTTAGCCTACTGCCAAGCCATGTGTGCAACCCCTTTCGGGGGGAAGACACATTTTTTCTAAAAGGTTCCTGATCCCACAGGACTCTTGGGGGAGCTATTGGAGGCACCTGTGCTCTATATAATAATAATAAGGGAAGCTTGTAAAGCGCTTGGTTACGCTCGTGAGCGTGTCCCCGCGCTACAACTGAAAATCACTCCGAGCCAAAGTGAGGAGAGAGCTCTGTTATCTTGTAAACAGGTAAGTTTTTAAGTTCTTCCGAAAGCTGGATTCAGATGAGTCCAGCGGAGATTAGGAGGCAGGGCGTTCCAGCTCTTCGCTACCAGATGTCGGAACGAGCGCCCTCCCATGCGGGCCCCTTTAACCCTGGGGACCTTAAGTAGGCCTCCATTTGAAGAGCGCAAAGTACGTAATGGTACGTACTTGGAAACTAGGTTCTGAAGTGGTATTGGCGCTTTTTTAGCAAGAATACGGTGACAGGTACGGAGGGCTTTAAATTCCACTCTGCTTCTCACTGGCAACCAATGGAGGGTCTGAAGAGCAGCTTTAGAATCCGATCTTTTTGGGATTTTTAAAACAAGGCGGGCAGCCGCATTCTGTAATATCTGGAGCCGGTTCATTGCCTTGCAAGTGGCTCCCAGGTACAGCAGGTTGCCGTAATCTAGGCCTGAGTTCACGAGGGCATGTACCAGCGTTTTCCGAGCGGACCTAGGAAGGAGGACAAGAACCTTCCGTAAGGTTTTCAAGACGCCAAAACAGACACCTGCTACTCGGTCTATCTGGGGTCCAAAAGACAGGTCAGCATCGAGCCAGACGCCAAGGTTTTTAACTTCCTGACGGGGCATAGGAGCCTCACCTAGGCATGGAGGCCACCACGCCGATGACCAAACAGATGGGTTCCTCCCTACCACGAGCACCTCAGTCTTGTTGCCATTTAATTTAAGGCAGTTGGTGGACATCCAGGTTGCAAGATCTTGCATGCAAGCCCTGAAACTGTCCATAGCAATTCCGGGTGCGCGTGAGAGGGAGACAACCAGCTGCGTGTCATCGGCATATGACACAATGTTCAATCCATGACTCACGGCAATCGGAGCCACTGGAGAGACATAAAGATTAAACAAGGTTGGGCTCAGGGGCGATCCCTGGGGAACGCCCTGGCCCAATCCTATGTGTCTAGAGTAGTAATCACCCTGGCGGACTTGAAAGCTTCTCCCAGTCAGGAAGGATTGGATCCATTGGAGTGCAGCTCCAGATATTTCTCCGTTATTCAGACACTGTAGCAAGGTGGTATGAGCTACAGTGTCGAATGCTGCACTCAGGTCCAATAGGATGAGGGCCATGGTATGACCCTCATCCGCCCCCTGACGTAGGGCCTCCACCGCTGTTAGGAGTGCAGACTCCGTTGAATGACGAGGTCGGAAGCCGAACTGAGTATCATGTAATAAGGCAGCCCTTTCCACAAAGTCCATCAATTGTATATTTACCGTTTTTTCGGCTACTTTGGCCAGGTAGGGTAGGAGTGAAATAGGACGGAGGTTCTCTAGTTTCTGGAAACTGATAGTAGGTTTCTTCCTTAAGGGTAGAACCACCGCCTTTTTACAATCTTTAGGTACGGTCTTGGTGCTGAAAGACAGGTCTAATATATGGCTGATGTAAGGTTCTAATACCGCCAGACTATCTGCCAGACGCTTAGTTGTGGTAGGGTCCCGTGGAGAACCCGATCTCACAGATCTACAAATTTTTAGGAGATCTTCTGGGGGCGGGGTAACAAAGTCAGTCAATCTAGCGTTTCTCGCTGGAATATGAGGGCTGTGCTGGCTCAGGAGTCCTGCAGGGTTGCAGCACCCCAATTGTTTTTTTTTTATTTGGCCTCAAGGGGTGTGGTCCTTCTGAGACCATCCCCTTATGATGACTGGGGGGTGATGGAGCAGGGGAGAAACAACATTTTTGTACCCCCTACCAAGTGTATTCCGTCATAACTTTAATAATATGAATTGTGTGAAGCATGTAAACTAATCAACAAAATGCACATTATATTTAGACACTACACGTGGGAAAACTAACTGCTATTTGTAAAAATTAAATGTATTAATAAAACGTGAGTCGAACTAACATAGGACTGTGATAATGTAGAAAAGAAAGAGTAAATGCATGTATTCGTGCATGTAGTATTGTGGCAAAAGAGTGCAGATGGTAAGTAAAAATCTTTTACATGCCGCTTTGCTATGTAACACCTAACACAGGTAATTAGAATGGTGGGAGGTAAACAGAAGGGCTTAGTTATTTACTATTTCTAATTTCTGTTGTGTTTGTTTTCATACTAGTTCCCATTACGGCCTGATCGGCTTAGTCTAAAAAGTGGCTGCTGCTAAAACGTGATGATGCACTTGAATTAAAGATGGCCCAGCACATGCGCAAAGAATGGATGCTCAGTCACAATTGTATGGCCTGTACCCGGAGTGAGAGATGTCAAGGTCAGTCTGGCCTGCATCGGGAGTTGTGCCAAATTGACTATGTTAAAAGGCCTGGGAACGGATGAGCATTGAAACCTGGATGCAGGAAACTGTTGCAAATATTAGACGAGTACAAATGTGAACATTTGCTGAAGTCATGTGAACCTCTGGTATGAATATGCACTTTTGTGAATTGGTTTGAGCCAGGAGGACATGAGGTGATCATCGCCTCCCCTGCAATGGACCAATGAGAAATGGATGTAGCACCTAAAAGTTAAAATTGCGGGTTTAGAAAGTCAGTGAAAGGGTATAAAAGAGCTTGTGTTCATGATAAGTGCGGCTGTTATTTTTTGCACCTTTGCTCAGCACAACATGCTGTCAGTTAAGATGATTTTCCTTTATGGTGCAAGAAACTTTGAATATTTTGGGCTTTGAAATCTGATGGGGAAAAGAAATTAAATCTGTCATGGAAATTCTATGTCGGGAGGGAGACATCGAGGAGGTTAGAGAGACAGACAGTCAGCTTGGGAACCTATTCTATGTTCTGCGGTTCTATCATTGCCGTATGGCCAAGGGGTAATGAGTACTTTCCATTTTCTTTTGCTTCAATTTTTTTTATTAAATTATATTTAGAATGATTTTTGTCTAATAAATCTTTAGTAATTGAAATTCTCTCTTAATAAATCTAGATAATATTTTATAAATATAAACTCGAGTCTGTGATTATTTGAATAAAAGTCATGACGATTAAAGGCTGAAGGTTTTAAGAACTTGTGATTGAGCTGGACTTAATCGCCATCAACTGATTCCTACTAGTTGGTCCATCGACCAAATAGCGTAGTACCTTGATGTTGGTTTTATAACTGTTAGGCACTAAAATTCTAATGTATATAATGTATAAAGTTACTGTATAGGTTAATAAGGTACCCCGCATGTCTTGCAGCTCTTCTACTTATCACTGATTCAGAGGCTGTGAGATTGAGTGCGTGTGCGTGACTTACGGTGCTATGGGTCCCACCAATGAGTAAATAGAAGAGGTTTCTCCTGGATTGGTGATATCGAGAAAGGGTTTTATGTTAGACCCATTGCATCAGGGGTCAGGGTACCCCTACTTTCCCACTTATACCTTGTGTGTTTTTGATTTTCAGTACTCAGGGACGGAGTCCTTGTGACTTTTAATGGTGGCAACAACATTTCTTTTCATGATGCGACTGACCATTCTGAGCATGAATTCCTGTGGGACTCATTGGGGCCTTTCCCTCCCATGGAAGCAAGGTGGTCGACTGGAAGAAAGCCCCCTCCGCCAATCAGATCACTCTATTATTTAAAGTGGCATGCACTCAAGACTCTTGTACTGAACCGTCCAATTATCTCTATGTGTTAAACCTTATCTTCTCAAAAACTACTGAATGTATTTACACTAAATCACAAAAGCAACTTTTTCTGGGTAAAGATCATGTTTTCTGCCAAATTTGGTGTCAATCCGTTCAGCCATTTTGGCAGTGCTGTTCAAAAATCCCTATGGAAATTGCATGAGAAAATTGTGTATTGCGACCCCCTTTCTTTCTCAGCCCCCGCCTTGCGGATCACCTGAAACTTTCTAGGAAGGGGCTGAGATGGATGAACTTTTTCTTTGGAAGGTTTTGAGAACATTCATCAAATGATGCCATGGTTATTAGAAAACCAAAAAAATCTATTCCCTGTGCTAACTTGATCCTCACTATAACTACACAGTGCCAACCACCACTGTGTAATGTGCATGTAAGAAGATTGTCCTCTTACCCAATCTTAAATCAACAGCAATTACCAACAAATGGGTTCTAAAATGTCCTTTTGTTTAATGACATTTAGTTGGGTTGTAAAACGTACTATAAAAACACCTGACCTATAGGACTTGTGCAACCTGAACTGTAGGACTTGTGCGAGTTCTCATTGTGATTTTGAACTGTATTTAGCCTCTCCGTCTCCAGCTATTACTAAGATTGAATGAAGGACCTTCCAAGGGAATACTTACATGCCTACCTGATGAAGGATTGCCTTATATAATGGAAACATTCGTCAGCACAAGATGATATAAAAGAGATCAGAACTACCTACCAATTCTCTCTCCAATCTGTGGAAGTTATATGAATGACTCATGAGTGTCAAAGGGCAGTAGGGTATCCTGGAGTGGAGTCCTAAATTCAAGAGAAAACCTAATTTATGAGGTTTACAATTTCATCTAGGCTGCACTTGAAAAAAAATACTGTCCAGATGGCTTTCACAATTGGTTATCTATCAGAAAGGGGGAGAATAAACCACAAGCTTCAATACTAGAGTCTCAGAACTTTTTGTCTCAGAGGCCCTCAACAACACGTCACAGACTGCAGTGTATGTAATCTCCACTTAGTGTGGTTCGTGGATAGCGTGATCATTGGGTCTTGGCACTTGAATGTCCTGTTCTACAAATGATAGCAAAACCTCCAACAGGAGGGAGACTATCTGGATGTTGACCGTAGTAAATTGATTAAAATGATCGCCTATTCTTTAGGTGAATCTTTTTTTGGGGGGGAGAGTAGGATAGGGATAAATCTGAAAACAAAAGCAGCTTTTAGTGGGTGAGTCACTGGTCTATGACACCTAGTAGTCAAGTCTTGTTTCAATCTGGAACAGCCCCTATAGGTCTATGTCATTTGTCAGGACCAAATAAATATATATGATTCCTTATACTTTAGGGATAGTGTGTTATTAGTGAGTGGAAACTCTCACCCATCTTCGTCGGTGAGCACACTTTTCTCCCGACGGAACGTGGTAATAGTTACAGTCTTTAGGCCTATAACTGTGAGGGAAACAAAGGAAAATTAAATGCATGCTAAAACTAGCATTGCCAATTACCCAATTCACTCAGTGTGACTCTGAAAAAAACGTGGGCAGCGATATCACTGGTGATGGCTGGGTTATCTTCCTATAGATATGCAGTAATGAAAGAAAGATACAGCCAGGAGGAACATGGACACTGTCTTGCTCTCACTCTTGGCAAATGTATCTCACTACTGTCCTGATGAGAGTATGTGTTTCCGACAGGAGGAATTGCCACATCCTCTTCTGCAACCCCCTACCTGTCTCAATCCATAATAATCATCTGATTGAGATCAAGACCTTCCTTTATGGGTTTGAGAGGGTGGTCAAAGAGTCCTGTGGCTCTCTGTAACTTATGAGCGATGACATTGTTTGTATGTCAGAATATCATATAGAAATATCCTCTGGCGTAAATATTGTGTCCTAAATATTGTTTACTACAATATCGTCCCATTGTGTGTAGATTTTCTATTATACACTCTAGTGAAGTGGTGAGGCTATATAATATTTTCATCAGATAATCTTTTGGTATGCTATTCTGGTACCATAGCTTCATGAAGATGGGGGGCAATGATAGTTTATGACAGTGTGACATCAATGATATGGATACAACTTTTTGCTGCATCTCAGAGTGATGGGGCTACTGTCCTTCCTGGTAAAATCCTACACATCTCTGATTACTAGCACCTTTCTAATTCCTCTGAATATCATGCAGTTTGTGAAAAATATATTTTATCGTTATAGCTTTATTGGTTTACTTTCAAAAGCGCAGAAAACTGTGACCCAAAATAATGGTCTATTTGAGGTGAGAGAAGGCCTTTCTGGATGAAGGCTTGTGCTAAACTCATGTAATTTCCTTCATAGAAATTTCATAAAATGTCACAAAATGATAAGAAATTACACACTATGATGTGAAATTCTGGCTTTAACATTTTCCAATACTTTTGGAGTGAAATGCATCCCTATATCCGTTTTCGGCACAGGGGCATTTTCGCCTTAAAAACATGGCTCAAAAGCCCACATAACATGGAAAGATGCAGCTCATGTTAGTTTGTTCATGTTCTTCTCAATGGTCCATCAATAGGATGTTCACTCAAACAAAGTCTCAATTACGCAACTAGGTGTAATGATTTAACCTCAGGCACCTAATTGTAATGCGAAATACCACAAATGATGCGAGATGGCACATTTCTCCCCCTAAAATATGACCCTGGTCTAGTGCTGTCCTTGCCAGCAGCTTCAGAGAACCTATACCCATAGACATATGTGGATATTTGCCCAGTCGATGTCTGTGGGCGCATCTGAAACTGTTGGATCGAACTTAAAGTGTTGACCAACCTGAGGATGGGAAAGGGGACAGAGGGTTATCTGCTGTCAAATAGAAACTCAATTTTAGACCAAGATCTAGAGTACGGGGACCCAGCTAGCCTGTGATGAGAAGGACAGGTAATTCTCCTTTTACGAGAGTTGCTGCACTCTTAACTACATGTTTTGTACCATCATTTCCCACTAGCCTTTCAGTACCATTCATGTACTTTGGGGCCCATTAGGATGGCGGGTGGATTGCCCCCACCAGTCCAGCGGTGGTCACCGCCAGCCTGGCGGGGGCAATCCGCCCGACGTCCGCTCCGGAATGACCTCCCGCCATATTATCATGGCCTGGGGGTCCGTGGCGGACGGAAAGACCGTGCGCCACTTTTCCGCCCCGGTCGCAAGGCGACAGGGGTGGAAAAGGGTTTATATGGTGGCGGTGTCTATCAGACACCGCCAGCCATATTAGCATGGGCTTTAAACAATGCGCCGCCATGGAAAGGCATGAGGAGACTCCCTGCGGGGGCCCAGGGGGGTGGGAGGTGAACATTTGGGGGGTACCTATGGTACCCCCCAGCAGTTCCAGGCACAGCATGGCAGGCACCGCGTGGTGCCTGCCATGCTGTGCATGGAAGTGCACAGCATGCCTTCCTGTCATTGTGGCGGGCGGTGCTGAGTGCACCGCCCTCCACAATAGTAGGAATGCAGGATGGGCCCACCACTGTGGGGGGCGCATCCTAATGCTGCCCACGGGACCCCCGCCTTTATGACGGGCGGTCCTTTCACCGACAGGATGGCGGGCGGGCAAAGTCCGCCCGCCATCCTAATGGACCCCTTTGTGTTATTCTGACAGATTTTCGTGGCTTACATCTTCCTCTTTGGTTTAATTTTCACACGCACAGGCTTATGATTATTTACACTGTTACAGATTTTGGATGTTAAAGAAAATACTTTTAAGGTAAGAAGCCGATGATTTTGGGATAGCATCTGGTGGCTGAGTTATTGTGGATAATTTGAATTAATGATCAACAATACTAATGGGAGTTATTACCCCGGTAGATTGACGAATGGGAATTATTTGGATACAAGATACTAGAATTGGAATGACTTAGCCGGGTGGGAATTAAACCCGGTAACAAGGTGAGATTCCGCTACCAGTTACCTATGTGTATAGTTGTGGTCCTATCAACTGTGGGCTTTCTCCCACTCCATATTAAACATGACCTTTTGTATAGGACTACAGGCATTGAATTTCCATTGGGTAACTATACAGGTAGGCTCATCCACTAGTTTGGGTGAGACGTTAGAGATGCTCTGGATTAACTGGATCACGTGCATGTATTCTTGCATTCACTTGACTATGAACCCAACTTGTAGTGAGTTTCACTGTACGTTTTCCCTCACTTGCCACCCACGTGCTCATATGAACTTTATCCACACACCCCTGGGCCCCTCCCACTCACTATGGTCACTTAGAATTGTCTTTTACGGTGTGCGTGAGTCACTGAATTTTCAGAATAAGTTTTGAAATTTGTATCATTCGACCCATGGGGCACGGTTCTTGGTTGACTCCCACTGTGAAGGTGATTAGTTTCACCTTGGTTGAATTGTGCTTTCACGTGATCACAGTTAGAGGTATAGTGTGGCACCTCTAGGTCACGAGGGGTTTTTGTTCACCACAATTGTTGTGCAAAAGAGATATACTCATAATGATATGAGTCCAGTTTCTGTTATTTCCAGCATTGAAGAAGTTGAGGGTTAACACCCTAACGAAAAAAACACGTGTCGGCTGGACTCTGTGGTGTTCTCTGGAATAAAGATTAAGAATACACACCAAGAGACAACACCTGTTTTGATTCTCCACATTGGATGAACTTTCAAACTACACACACGCGTGTGCACAGCAGTTGACATTACTAGCCTGGTGAAGTGTTTTTTTTTTTTTTACAAAATGTTTCTGCCATAAGCCACAGTAACTCACACTTGAGGAATTTCGGAGAACAAAGAAACATATTTGATAAGAATGTTGGTGAAATTAGCTAGTCTACAAAACCAGGGAGCCATGCGAATATGTAAATCTGATACTTCAGAATTTCAGATTTTTGCTATTTATAGGTAATTGTTTTTTGTATAGAATTTACGATCAAGATGCATCAACACTGCCGACTGAAGCAAGTATTGCTCCAAGTATTATTAACGGTGAAACATTAACAAGTCTGTAATTCAAGTTTCAATATTCCATGATTTTATTGTGTATAGTATTAACATAAGGTGGCACTTGCTGCTTTATTTGAAGCAGTAATTATGATGTAGATGGTAGTTCTTCACCAATATTTGTAAGGAATATTTTAGGGTATGTGTTTTATGGATTTTTTAAATATGAAGTAATCATATTTATTGCTTGATTCATAGAACTATTTTTCCTCCCTGGATTTTCCATTTTCTGTATCTAGCTTTGAGATCCTCATTTACATTGTCAAAGGCTTGCTCAGCACCAGGGCGCATGGAGCTGGGTGGGATCCTCCCATTCTTGTGAACGTTGGCACTGCTAAAAAAAACCTGCCTAGGAAGGCTAGACAAAAAAATGTCTGAGACGTGTCGACACCCCTTCACTTCCCTGATGAACTGTTGCTTTTCCTCTTCCCCTCCCTGTTCCCTTCGGGGAAAATCTGGAAAAAGCTCTATGATTCAATTGGTTGGCCACTCGGATTTCTCAGGTGAAAGTCCCACTGCCTGGCACTGGTTTTAACTCTCGGGCTCATAACTTCGAATTAATATCTCTACTCCGAGCTAGTAGGTTTATTTTTATTTGCCTTCAGAAAATGCTCTCTGTACTTGCATTACAGCAGAATTTTGCTATTTGCAGTGCAGTGACACACTTGAGGGCTGTCTGGTAACCAGTGAATGCAGCCAGACCTGGAGAAAGGAAGAACTTGACATGAACCAATCGTGAATTGGAGATTTCCAGCTCCCCTCAATAGTTCAAGCTTCACTTGCCCGTGTAACCCTGTAACCGTTAGCTTAGCTACTCAATGCAATTTTGAGGTCTTCCAGGTAGATCTTGTCATCACTTACTCAACCTTCCTGACCACATAAATATTTTGCCCACAGTCTACCTGGTACAAGCATGTGAAGATCCAGTCCCACAAGGTACCAGAACAAGTCAACCACCACCAGCCAGTTCCAAGATGCTGCCCACTAAAAAAGACCACCAGTCACCTCCAACTGTTAACTAAAACCCAAGGGAAGCTCCATATTGACTAATCAACCTCTTTCTAATATCAGCATTCCCCTATCTAAGTTTGACCTAGGTCGTGACCTAGTTGTGTTTAATGCTTACTCAGCAGTAGGAGACAAAACAGCTCAGCAACCTTGAACCAAATTTAATTAAAACTGTTTATCACCCGTAGCTGTTGGTATCCCTTCCATGTCTTAGACCTTAAAGTATAACACAGTGTTAACCTAAAGAGCTGTACTAAGTACTTTAGAAACAAATTCCAACAATCTGCATTGAAAGTAAATGTGGAACACATTTGAGGTTGTAGTTTGTCAACCATAAACACAAGGCATTTCAGATTCCAGCAACGTGATTTTAAAGTACCATGGGGCATATTACCAAGCAATAGCGATAATTATCGCTATTGCTTGGTTAGAGACAAAATGTTACAGCTGAGCTGCGGCGATTTTTATCACAGATAAACCTTGGTATTACCAAGGTTTATCGCAAATGCGATAAAAATCGGCCGCAATGCATGAATATCGCTGAAAAGTCAGCGATATTCATGCATTACCGAGCTAATGCTCTTAGCCATGTTATCCACCTCCCATTGGATAACATGGCTAAGAACTGCTCAGGGCAGGTGTTAGCTTTTGGAGATATTCGCGCTTAGCGCGAATATCTCCAAAAGTTGGTAATAGGAGATAGCGATGTTAGCGACTGTTTCCAGTCTCTAACATCTTGGCACGCCCACTTTGCATATCATTAGTGATAAATATCACTGACATGCAAAGTGGGGCCCAAGATGGTCGCTATCTCCTACTAGCTGTCGCTAACTGGTGTTAGCGACAGCTAGGTAATAGGGAGATCATTTTATCTCCGCTTTCTTGGCTTTTAAAGCCAAAAAAGCAGAGATAAACCCCCTTGATAATATGCCCCCATGTCTCTCAAAGATTTTGGCTACTTATGGGTTTTTGTCTAAGATCTACAACTCAGTGTTTGTGTTCTGAGTTATAACTGATTTAGAAGGAGTGCACATTCATTAACATATAGATACCTTGCTCGCTGCTTCTCTTCTCTTCTAGGTTTATATGTCACCCAGGATCCAAGTTCCTGAACTTGTATATTTGTTGTTTCATGAGTTCTTTCCGGTGGTGAAAAAGAAAAACTGAAGAAAGATGCTACATAAAATTTGGGTAAGTGTGAAAAATTGGAACAAAAGAAATTGAATGTAAATTTTTAAAAACATTGCGTCCATGTATGACATTTAAAAGGGGATTAAAACATTTCTGAATTTGTGTGGCTGGAAAATTGTGAATTGCAAAACCAAATGTACAGAGCCAGATCCCGGCCGCCTGGTATTCACATATTTTTCCATTGCTAACACAGCGATTTGAAAATAGATAGTCACGGGCAGTCTGCATGCAGCGAATTGTTACAATCATAAGTACTGATGACATTTCAGACAATCATTTTCTGCCTAGCAGAGAGACACATTACTGATCACAGACAGTCTCTACAGCTTACACAGTTCCACCAGGCCAGCAGGGTAATACAGAAGACAGGGAGTCTGAGAATGAGGAAAAATACTGTATTTGATTAGGAATTAGGCATCTTGAATGAGGAACATCTATCTGAACAGGACTCACTGTTAGTGAAGGCATCCTTAGAGCCAGTGCTTTAAGTGGGATGAAAAAGGAGAGGGTTTCGAAAGGGGTATGGCCAAAGAGGCTAAATAAGAATCTTTTCTAAGAGACATGTCTCCTCTAATTAAGGACTAGGCACGAAAAAGTCACAACCAAAATCCTGTGCTTCTCACAGCTTGCCACATGACCAGTATTTGGGTGCCTCTTTGTGAGTTTTCTGTTTATGCATTCAGACATGTTACACATCAACCAGCGCTTTTACCTAAAACAATCTAGGCCTTTTTGCTTTGCCAGTGTTTGTTAACCGCATCAGAGAAGTTAACAGAAATGATTTTGTTGTGATTTATTAGAAGTGAAAATGTTTCACTTCTAAACATATGAGATTGTGAATTATACATTACTAAGGTCTATGGAATAGGCAATGGCCTGCGAGTGTGTCTCACAATCCCGTTCACCCGTTCACGTAGTTGCGGTCGGTGCAGGTAAGAGTGAAGGGGTGGGTGAGACTTGACAGACGAGGAGGCAATAGAAAAAAGAAAAAAGAAAACCATCGGGCAGATTTACAAGCCCCTTGCGCCTCATTTACACCGCCGTTGCGTCACTTTTGTGACGCAACGGCGGCGCAAATCCTGCTCCATGGTGCAGGGGTACTTACAACGTGACGCATCTGGGAGATGCGTCACGTTGTAATGCCCTGCGCCACATGTAGGCGTACCTGTGCGGGGGGCGTTCCGGCACAGGAACACCTCCTAAAAGTGGCTAATTGAAATCTACAAGATTTCACTCAGTCACTTTTAGGCCCATGCTGCGTCAAAACCCTGCGCCTGCCTGAAGCAGGCGTAAGGATTGACGCAGCATTAACTAGATAGGGCCCCAGAGCATTGCTGGAGCTGAATCGCGCTTGCGACGCAACTCCAGCAATGCGTTACTTTTACGGCACAGATGCGTCACGCATCTGTGCCGTTTTTGCACCATGGTGCGCCGCATTGTAAATACGGCGCATCCATGATGGCGGAGCTGTGGCGCACAATAACTGGCGCATCCCTGCTGAGTTGCAGGGATGCGCCAGTTATTGTAAATATGCCCCCATGTACCTTGTGCTTGCAATGCAGCGTGCGCAAGGTGAGTGGTTCTCTTTATTTTTTATTTTCTGTCGTTGTCATGTGTCGACTCCTCCCCACTCTGCCCAACGCCTGTTACCTGCACCGGCTGCAACTCCCTTCACGCCACTTTAATCAGCAGGCTGTTAGCCATAATGCCCTTTTTCTCCTCGCATATTTCTGAAATCTCCAATTTGCATATATCGCACATTCCCACAATTACAAATTTGCACTATGTGACCATGGCTTTGTGTTCTCTACAGAGAGGTAGAGGATTGGATGTGCATGTAGTCTTCACACCTTTACATTCCACCGATAAGCACTGTGAGAAACTTGCAGTGCCTTCAGCCTTGGGGCTCTCAATAGTACTGTTATATACTACTCGCACCAACAACCTAAACTCAGTCAAACACATGAAGGACCCGAGTCAAAGTCTGCACTGTACAAGAGACAATTGTTGCATGGAAAAAAACTACAAAAACAGATCTTGAAAAAGCAAATACTTTAATTTTATTTTGGAACAGATACAACTAAATGATAACAATTCAATAAATAACATAAATTCATACAAAATAGTTGCAGATGGTGAAAGAAGATAATGTAACTCGGGAAGAGGAGAAAGGGTGGGGGAAACGGAGGAAGGGGGAAAAGAAAAATGTACAATAGTTTTTTTATAATAAAATATACAATATCAAAGTAGGAGGGCTGAATACAATCTAAACGAATATCAACATTTTATAGAATACCAGCTGTAATATAATATTAAAGGGAAAGGGGAAATAGATTGCATGGGTAAGAAAACAGATATATGGATAAGAGGTTAATAAAAAGGAAAATAGCAAATACTATTATGGACTGCAAAATGAAATAAAACTGACAATGTAAGCAGGGATTGTGAGTTGACAGACGGCGGGAAAGTACTATTAAATAAATAAATACATAATACCACTTACTATGCACTCGCTGCATGGCAGCGTTGGCAATGTGGCGAGCGCAAACAAAGTGGTTTTATTTATTTAATATTGCTCATACCATCGTCTGTCGACTTCCACCACACTACACCCCGCCCACCCTGCCGCTCTTACCTATGCAAGCTGCTACTGGTACAACCTCACAAGAATGCGCTTCGATCCGCAGGCTTGTTGTAGAGAAGGCTGCATTCCGAATGTATAAATGTCACATTCCCATAGCAGAGCACAAACAAGAGAGATGCATGGAACCAGTGTGACTTCTCATTAGGGACCTAAAGGGACATTTTAATCAAATTGAGGTATGACTTTTGCCTTTTTCAGTCTGCAAACACACTGCAGCTGCCTCTGTCAAAGGTGAGGGCACAGCCCCCCTCCTGCTGCAATCACAGAGGGCTACAAATTGCGACCTGACTAATTATAATTAATTAGGTAGCTCATTTTGCAACACCCTGCGATTCTGTATTTGTGAACAGACCTATTTGTACACAGGTCGGTTCACAACTAGCACATGACTATCAGGAGCAGGGGCTACCATATTGACCACCGAAGAATTCAGGGTCCTTTAAAATTCCATATACCTTTGAGGAAGAAGAAACAAGTGAAGGTCATGAACAGGCTTGGCACTCAGATGGACGCCTTGGTGAAGACATGACTACAGTGTTATAGCTAGAGCGGTTGACCTTGAGGCTGGGGAACCAGGTTCGAGTCTCGGCAAGGACACTCAATATTCCGTGATTCTGGGCAAATCACTTAGGGCCATATGTATCATGCAAATTCGCAGAATTTCGGCCTTTGCAAATGCGAATTTGCTAAATGGAAAGTTTTAAGCAAAACTGGTGCAAAATAAGGAATCGCAAAATTTGCGATTCTTTATTTCGCAATTGTATTTAAGGCATCACAAATTTTGAGATTCCTTAAATGCAATGTATGTAGCAAAAAAAATTAGAAAAATGCCCTTAAGGACTCGCAAATTACCAACAACTTCTAGTTGGTGGTAAGTTGCGAATTCCTTGAAAAATGCAAATTTTTGCATTTTTCAAAGTGCCATGGCCCTTAGGGCATGAATGTGCGCCACATGTGCACCCATGCATATTTCAGGGGTGCAACAGGGTGTCCTTTGGACACCCCTGCACCCTTGAAATTATTCTCGATTTGCGATTTGCAAATTGAGAATAACTTCCCATTCATTCCTATGGGCCTCCTGGCCCATAGAAATGAATGGGAAAGTATTCCTTAATTGCGATTCGCAATTTGCGAATCGCAATTAAGGAATTCTAAGAAATCGCAAAAAAATGCAATTTTGTACATACATACCGATTTGCGATTCTCAAATAGCAATTTCTTAAAAATCGCTATTTGGAAATCGCAAATGGGTATCTTGATACATATGGCCCTTAATCTCCTCGAACCTGACAAAATGAATGTATCCCTCTGTAACTAAACTGGTGCTCAAGTAAAGTGCTCTCATACCTTCAGGTCGAGTTTGCGCTACATAAAACTTGCCCCCCCCCCCCCCCGCCCAAAAAAAAGAAGAGGATCACAAATGCAGCTGGGCAAGCTATGGAACTAATCAATAGAGGTCTGGTGCAGATGATGTCAGCAGTGGAAAATGCATATGATGCATGGATGTGCGCACCTGTAGGTAATGTCCTATCCCATTGGGGATGTGGTTTGTTGGAATAGTTTTAATGTGCTTAACCCAGAATATGTAATAAATACTTTCATCTGTGCATATCAATGTGGTCCTTTCACTAGCACTGAGTACATGTCCAGAAGTAAAGATGCATTTGAAATATTCAGGCAGTGCCTGTCAAATAAGTAGATGTGATTGTTTTGCTTTGACACATAGTTGTTGATATCATACTCGTAAGTTGAATCACTACTCACTTTAGAAATACTCAAAGGCTGGTATTGTCCTACAATCGCCTCTCATTCGCTCTTACTCCATCCGGAGGATATGGGGGCATATTAGCAAGAACCTCGTAAAAATTATCTTCGTTTTAGCGGCAGGAAACTGCTGCTAAAACAGCAATAATGGGCTTGCTAATATGCGTTATAGAATTCTAATAGAAGCCCAGGTTAGATGTCCTGCACATCTAACCTAGGCATATATTGGAATTCTATTATGCATATTAGCAAGCCCATTATCGCCGTTTTAGCAGCAGTTTCCTGGCACTAAAACTGCGATAATTTTAACAATGTTTTTGCTAATATGCCCCATAGTGAGTAGACAGGGTCATCGTCACCTGAGTCGTACCGCCTTACTTCCTCTTCCCAACCCCATTGGATGGCTTTGTTGTCCAGATAACGCAAAGAGTAATCATATTGCTGCAAGTTTTAGGGTCATACAGAGATACTCCTCCTGTCTCAATGGAACCTGGACTTGAGGATTTAGAAAAGGCGCTCCACCACAGACATCGCAAGCCGCCGTTGTGCAATGGACCTCCCGTGCCTTGTGGTGTTGGCTGGTACAGGGTGTCAGGATCCGTGGGAGGGATAGACACCGCTACTTATTAGGAAAATACTTCAGGTCTGCGTTTATGATGTGAGTCTTTTTTAGGTTATGTAGGTAGTTGTAGTGCTTTCTTAAACAGTACGCATCCATTTCCAAGATCACCCTACAAAGCATGCATGAGGAGAAATTAGTCGGAATATCTTCAAATCATATGTTCTCCAAGGATGACAGACATTAAAGGCTGTACTAAGATTATAGTCTCAAAAAACTGTCACAGATTGTGCTACATTTTTTAAACGCAGTTTGATTTTTTTGCACTGATTTATGTACAAATAGGTCTGCTTACAAAATACAGATTCACTGGGCGTCGCACAAAGTCCTGACTAATTAATAACCATTATTTAGTCAGGTAGCAATCAGCCACCTCCCTGTTATTGGCTACAATTTAGTAAAACAGAATAAAATGTAATATATAAAATTATATAAAAATGACAAGAACCCAGTTAGCAGAACTGCAGCTATGCAATTTGAAAGATTTATGTAGGGATAGTGCCGATAAGCACAACGTGCCACTCACGGTTATTTGATCAAGCAAGACTGGGGAAGTCACTAGTTCAAGCCGACCGTGATAGAGCACGAGCAGGAACCAGGGAAGTCAAGCTGAAAAATTTACCTTCTTGAAATCCAGTGCGTTAGAGTTCAGTTCACAGTGGAGGAGGCCATGAGAAGTAGGCCTAGGGGGAGTTTGCGGAGGTCTGCTATGCAAAACTCTGCAAACTGGCAAAAAAACTAAGCTGCGCTACGGGAAGTTCCGCAAGCAGTGGAGTGAGGTAATTTTGCAAAGTCACAACTTTTTGCTGACTGGTACTGGTGGTAACTAACTCTGACTGACCCTGGGCTCTGCCTAACCAGTCCCAAGGCCAGTACTATGCTGAAAGAGACACATTTAGATTACATTCAAAACACCTACATACACTAGGGTACACTATGGTATGGGGTCCCCCTGGGATTGTCATTACATACCCCCTAGGGCCCTAGTACCTATTAGGGCAGGGGGATTGAAACTAAGCCTCGGCGAAGCACTATGCTAGGCTTGCTTAGTTTGCAAAGTTTGCGCTACTTCGCACTACGCGAATAGCACGTAGCACAGTGCCAACATGCGTAGCGTAGCCTAGCATCGCGGTAATTTTTTGCTTGCTCGCGGTCCTCAACGTCAAGTCGGCGACCGCGAGCGAGCAAAATGACATCCCGGCATGACTTTTTCCTCATTTGCGATCAGCAACATCAAGTTGCCAATCGCGAGCGTGGAAAATAAACCTCCCGGCGTGATTCTCAACACGGGGAGGTCAGGTTTCTCAATGCGAGTGGTCACGTATGCTCGTGACCTCTCGCAATGAGAAACTACAAGTCCGCGTTGAGAAAGCTGCCGCTCTAGTAAAAATCTACTCGAGCGGCAGAAAACAATAGCTCGCACTGTGCAAGATGCCATTTTCCATGATTGCACAGTGCGGACAAGCATCCGGCACTGTGCAATCATCGCGAACAGTGCACTCCGCAGTTCGCGTAGTGCTACGTGTATCTCGCATAGTGCTACGTATATGTCGCGAACTACACCCAGGTTAATTGAAACTACCTATCAGTCCCTAGTATAAATAGGGCATGGCAGTTTAGAGGCCAGTAGCTTTTTCTGCACTTGCATGTGTGCACTGCTGTAGCCGGAGGTTAGTTTAAAAGCAGCCCTGGGTGGCAGGACTGCTTTTAAAAAGTAAATTGTGCCCAAGCTCGACTTTGGTGTTTGGGGCACTTAAAAATGGCTAACCTACAATGTTATGGCATATTAGGAACCCCCAGGGTCTCCCCAAGGTGTCCCAGAGGCGGGGGTCAGTTACTTATAAGGTAGAACCTTATAAAATGAGTTTTATGTGCCCTGGGTTAAGTGAAATTTCAGATTTCACTCCCCACATTGTGATAAAGTGCTGCCCAAATTCGACTTTGATGCTAGGAGCACTGTGGAGGGATTCTACAGATTCAGAACCCCCAAAGTCTCCCCTAGTTGTTCCATGGGGTGAGGGGCCTGTAGATAAAAGCAAAGTACTTATAAAATATGTTTTTGTAAGTACTGGTGCTGGAAAAATGGCCCAAGTCATTTTCCCATTGCAAATCCCATGCCACATAGGGTAACATTGCAAGAAGTTATTAACACCTTGAACGCTACGGGGATTTTTCTCCTGTGCTGGAACTCCATGAACCCCATTATTCATGACGAGCTGGGCTCGTCATCAGTGTAGCAGGAGGCTACTGCATGACGAGCCCAGCTCGTCATGAGCGTGGAAGGGGTTAACTAATAACTCCTGATAGGAGAATGATAGAACTTCCATTCAAAGACTTCCCAGAATGGTAGTGATGAATCCAACAATGTCATATTGTTGAATTTCTCCTAAAATGTACAGACAAGACGTTAGACTTTCTTGTTTGTAAGCCCAGATTTAACCTTCCAGTGGAGTTAAGTGGATTCCCAGGCTGCCTTGAAGAGCTGATAAAGAGCCCCTGAGGTTAACCAGCTCTGCTGGGAGGGCAGTGTGCTGCTACACAGGAATGCCATAGCAGGGGGAGGAGTTGTAAACCATGGTCTTCAAGGAGAAGAGGACGGCCTCAGTGTCATTTACAACTTCATTCTTTTGACCCAAAGCGACAGCTAGGCTTATGGAAGGAATACACAGATGCAGGGGGGAGAGGCTATGGAAAGAAGCCATCTTAAGGGTGTGTTACGCCAGCTCTTACCTCCCTGCTGGAAAATCAGCCATTATCAAATTGGAGGATTTGGTGGCCTCTGGGACGAAATAATGCCACACTCCACAGGATGTGGTCATATCCTTGGGGAGTTGCCCTGCCCCCTTTGTTCAGCAGTGACCTCCTGCTTGACCCAGAGACCGACCGTGGAATAAGTTTCTGAGAGGGGCAGAGTCTCTCAGATCTGCTGCTTGAAACTTAAGAGAATCAGAAGGGTCTGCACTGAAGATTTTGATATGCATTTTCTAAGGCCAGGACTCTGAGATTGCGCCTTATTTGCACCATTTGAAACTACAGCCCTGTGGATCAAACGTGCTTCAAAAGTACTAAAGAGTGGACTCCCTGCAAGCTACAGGTTAACAGAGCTCACTTGGACATCACCACAAAGAATCCCCAGCCAGGGGATTTGTAAGGGTTTTGTTCAAGCGGATTGCGGAATTGAAGTCTCACACTTTCAAGGACCCTCTTAGAGATTCCAGAACCTTGGATTGTGTGTTGGATACTTTGGGACCCCCAAGAAGAACTTCAGAAAGGAGTTCTAACTGGACCCCGCCTGCTAGAAAAGGCTGCACGACAGTGGTGAGAAATTCTCCAGAACAATTGCTAAATGTGTGTCCCTGTCAAAGAAAATGAAATTACTAAACGGGGCACCGTTGGTTTCTAAGCACTAGAAAGTGACTAATCTTTAAAAATTCATATCTCTGGTTCCCTAGAGTGTATTTGTTTTCATTTTGGTGTCATTTAAAAGATAACATTATTTCCTATTGTTATCAATTGGTGATGGAGGTTTATTTTGTGTGTGTCTTAATTATTTACTGAATTGCTCTTTTTAAATGCTTTACATACCTGTCTTTGAAGTTAAGCCTGCCCGCTCGCAGCCACGCTACCAAGGGTTGAGCATGAGAACAATTTTCTAAGTCCTATGCTGAGTCCTATCATGTGTTAGTGGCCTTATTGCCAGTGGCAGACCTACATTTGCCCCTACCAATAATCCACTTTCCAACAGGTAAGTTACACTGCTCATGCTGATTTTTAGCGCCTGGAGTTTTTCCCTCACTGTAAAATCAGTGCAAATGGCACCACGTGCCGCACAACATGGCGCTGTTTCTTTCTGACACTCGAGTAGATGCTCTACTCGAGTGCTAGCTTCCTCAACACGAGCAGCAGGTTTCTCAATGCGAGCTGTAGTGACCTACCCCCACCGTCCTTGTTAAGAAATCTTACGGGGAGGTGGTCTAGCGTATGACTTTCTTAGCTCGTGCTCGCCAACTTAATGTTGGCAAGCTGTGCCAGAGGAAAAAATATGATCCGTGCCACTACGTGGAGTTTTTAGAACTCTGTGCTGTGCTTGGAGCATGGAGTGGGAATAACTCTACAAACTCCGCGAGCAGATCGGAATTCTATGACAAGAATTAATGAGCTGGCCTGTTCCCATGAGGCACAGGGTCAGACTGATTTGCATATGGCCATGTCTGAACTGGGGTGACAGAGTGGGCTAAAGAACGGTGATGGATTAAACCCAGATCTATTGACTGGGTGTGAGTGTTTGATTGGTTCAGATGCTCCGTTCATCACCACCCCCTTTGGTACCACTTTGCTCGCCATAAGTTGGCAGGGTATGCTCAGACGTGACTCCCTTGCTCACTTTGCCACTGGATTCAAGCAAGCTGGGCTGAAGACGGCTGAAATGCCAGAAACCGGTCCTCAGAAGCTTGTTTCCGGTCCAGGGAAGGCATGGCTTAGCAGTTCGGGCTGGACTGTTCCCATGAGGCACAGGGTCAGACTGATTTGCATATGGCCATGTCTGAACTGGGGTGCCAGAGTGGGCTAAAGAACGGTAATGGATTAAACCCATATCTGTTGACTGGGTGTGAGCGTTTTGATTGGTTCAGATGCTCCGTCCATCACCACCCCCTTTTGTACCACTTTGTTCACCATAAGTTGGAAGGGTATGCTCTGACATGAGTCCCTTGCTCACTTTGCCCCTGGATTCAAGCAAGCCGGGCTGAAGACGGCTGAAATGCCAGAAACTGGTCCTCGGAAGCTTGTTTCCGGTCCAGAGAAGGCATGGCTTGGCAGTTCGGGCTGGCCTGTTCCCATGAGGCACAGGGTCAGACTGATTTGCATATGGCCATGTCTGAACTGGGGTGGTAGAGTTGGCTAAAGAACGGTGATGGATTAAACCCAGATCTGTTGACGGGGTGTGAGTGTTTGATTGGTTCAGATGCTCCATCCATCACCACCCCCTTTTGTAAGACTTAATGAGGAGCAGGGAGAGTGTTGCATATGGTCATTGCTGTAGTGTGAAGAGCAGGCTGGACATCACCCACAGTCATTGCTATAGTGCAAAGATCTTTTCGGGTGTCGCATACGGTCACTGCTGGAGCTTTGCTTTTGGGGTCAGCATGGGCTGTCGATGCTGTAGAACGATGTGCAGATCTCATGTTGCCGGTCTTCCCTAGCGGCCGCTGTAGCATGAAGAGTCGAGTCCACCAGAGTTTACATTGGCAGTTATCGTGGGTGAGGAGATCTTTGAACAAACAAGCCAGTTCATGGTTGTGAAGAGCCCAAAACTTCAGGGTTTCTCCTTCATCTTGAGAGGATTGCACTCTAATGCCAAGCAAAGGCCCAGGGCCCAGGGCCTGGGGAGGCACCGCTTTGGATTCAGGGATTTATCCTAGCAAAGGCCTGAAGGGCACAGTCAGGTCCAGGCTGGTCTGGCTGCTGCATGTCAGCTGGGCAATTGGACGAAAGCCTTCAGAAGCTTGTTGTGTTCCTATAGAATAGAACAGGAGGTCAACTAGCTGACCCTTGGAGTCACTCTGCCTGGTTTGATAGTCGCAGGGCAGTCCTTCTGCTGTAGTATCCACAGGTACAGAATTGTACTGAAACGTGGGTCTGAGAGTCCTATTTTTTATACCTGGTGTCAACTTTGAAGTGGAAGAAACTTCTGTACCCCCCCCCCCCCCCCCACCTACAGATGGTTGTGAAAGTCCTTCCTCCCAGGCCTGGGCCTAGGATGTCTGGAGTGGCAAAAGCCCAGTGTGAATTCCTTTGTGAGTGTGCTAAGGCAGCTTCTTTGAAATGCAACGTGGGCTGTGCACTGCCCCACCCCTCCCATCCTGGCAGGATGTCCCATCCGGCAAACACCCAGACATGTCTGTGTCACTTGCTGGGAGGAATAAACAAAGGACAACTACACCTAGTCATCTGACCCTGGATGCTGGCTGCAGGCTGCATACACCAAATGTTTAAGACAAGAAACCACCAACTTTGTAAAAATTGCATTTTCAGAATTCTGAATATGAACCCACCTTTACCATTAAATAGGGTTTTAAATTAAATTAATTGAGTGTAAACATGATATTTCTACCTGTACCCAAACAAAGGTTATTACTTATTAAATATAATAAGGTAACCCAGTATTAAACTATGAAAGAGGTAGGACTTGCAGTACTAATAAAAGAATGTAAGAATTTTTCACTCCCAGAACATGTGAAACTTAAAAGTAAATGTCCAATGATTTGAATGCAATACACCCTACTCTATGGTCTGCGTAAGGCCTAGTTTAGGGGTGACTTATAGGTATTAAAAGGGGAGTTTAGGCCTGACAACAGTTTTACTTCTCCAGGTCCAATTTGCAGTTTAAAACTGCACACAGGCCAGAGGCATGTTTAAAAGGCTACTTCAATAGGTGGCATAGCAAGTGCTTCAGTCCCAGTACTAGCATTCAACGTACAGGTCCTGGTTACACGTTTTTCCACTTTACAAGGGACAGATAAGTAATTGAAATATGAAAAACAGGTGAAGGCCGGTTTTACCATGTTTAAAGTGAGCAAAAGCACTTAAGCACTGGTTAGCAGCAGTGAATTGCATAGAGTCCCAAAGCCAACAATAACTGCTTTCAGCAAAACAGGAGGATAAAAGGCAAAAAGTTTGGGGGAAGACCACCCTCAGGCTGTCAGGTCTAACAGTCACTACCAAGCCAGTGCTTAATTTGAGCCAGTGGTTTCCAGTGCTCGGCACCGACACTTAATTGCCAACACTGGCGCTTGTAACAGTCTGCTACAAGGTGGCACGGTCTGACTAATCTAGAGATGACCACAACAGTTAATTATTAATCCAATATACATTAAAAATGACTATTGCATCAGATGACCTAGGAAGAGAGGCAAGATGGCTGCCAACTGACCTCGATGAGAGTTGCTGCTGCTCCTCTACCTCTGCGCTCATCTAAGATGCTGTGACAAACACCCAATCATTTCCCCTTTTTTTGGTACTTAGATTTGTGATGACATGCGGCTACTGGGCATTGGGTTCCAGCTAAAAACCAGATCGCTTGCCACAGTTCCCTTCTTCCTGTCTTGAAGCCCCGGGTGCATTCCTGGCGTACCTCGCATGAGCTGTTGGTGCCTTGAACATAATATGGCCCAGAAAACGGACAAAGCGGATAAGGCGGCCAAAGCTCTAATAAGGATGCTCTGAATCCTTCTCTGGGCGTAGGGGGGGCCGCCGAGGCCTCCGGTAACAGCAACCCTAAAACTGCTAACATCGCCCATGGTTCTATACGGGGGCCGAATCCAGCATGGTGAGGAGGTCTAATGAAGAAAGCCGATGGCAGCGGGAAGGAAATCGGCGCCGCCGGCGGGACCCGTCTTCGTTCGGCGGTGGCTGCAGAGGGAGCATTAAGACAACAAATGGTGGCAGAGGCTTTTTCGATGTCTCTGTCCTCAGCTCCTGCCGTCAGTTTCCAAAAAGTAGCAGAGAGCACTCCGAGCTTGCTGGTGGCAGGAGCAGCTGAGTCTGGGGAATCCACATAGCCCAGTTTGGAAAATGGGTTGAAGGAAAAATCTGGACCGGAGCAGGGCTTGTTGGTGGATCAGACTCAGCATGTACAGCTTCTACAGCATGTACAAACCTCACAGCCAGATCGTGAAGCAGAAAACTCTGAAAGTATAGAACATATAGAACAGGTAACTATGGTTGCTCCGGACCTGGTGGCAGTGAGTAAACGGGCTGTCAGAGTTGAGGCTACGTTAGAGAATGGTAACTCAACTGAATCTGTGGGTCTACCGGTCACTTTTGCTAGGGCTGAGGTCAGAAATATAAGCAGCAATGGCATGGATAGCACTGGCACCCTCTTAGCTGAAGGGGTCCCCCCCACTGCACTTGCAGATAAAGCTTCGGATCATATCCTAAAACAAGCTTCACAGGGCCACAAGATAATGCATGGATCGCCCAAGGGGATACGTTCTACTTGCATAATGATGATTTTGACTCTCCTGCCCTTAGTGACTTTAATACTTCGTAAGAAACTGATTCAGAGGAGCCCCCAACTGTGCAAAAAAGCTGTTGTAGCAAGGCTGCATCCCAAAAGCGAAGAGAAAGATCTAGATTAAGTCCGGATCAAATTGACGAGGCAATGGCATAAAATTGGAGTGGGACTACTCAGCCACTAGCATGGTCTATGAGAACGATGGGCAAGCGGTATCAGGAGGTCTGCCAGCTCCTCGTGGACCCTCAGCTCCACCCTCACTGGACTTAGTATATTCTACCTTAAAACAAATGCAGGGAGAGACCAGAATGGGAAGCAGAAGATTACTTCAAGCAACTAAAATATTGCAGGCTTCCATTCGTAAAATTAATAAACTATGCACAGAAATGGCAGAGAGGGTCACTCATGTGGAGGACAGAACCGTCGCGTTAGAGGAAGAGGTTAATAAACTACAGGGATTTAAAGAACGAGGATTTTGAGAACCGCCAACGGAGAAACAATTTCCTCCTATCGGGGATAGCCAAAAATGCAGAAGGTTGTAACATTGTGCCCTTTGTTGTGTCCTTACTAATGGGAGCTTTCCCGGATCTTGCCCATTGGAACTGGGATATGGAGGTTCAGCTGGTCCATCGCTTCCCAATGGTGCATAGGAGAAATAACCCAACTAGGCAAGATGAGCATCCAAGAGCAATCCTGATCTATGTTGGGAATTTTCTTCTTGGACAAGCTATAAAAGACAAGGCAAGACCCAACGCTAAACGGACATTTGATGGGCACACTTTTTTTCGCACGCCCCGATTTCTGTCATGTCACAGTGAAGCATGGATGGAAACTCCGACAGCTGATAACTGCATTTCAGGGGTTGGGCTGCGAGGCATACTTGCTATTTCCCACTCACCTTAAAGTTATTAACGGGCGGATTCGAATGTTCCCTTCCGAAGTGAAAGCTTTAGAATTTATGACAGAGTTGAAGGAGGCAAAAGGGAGGGGTGATGCAGCCTGCTGAACTGTTTGGGGCTTGATAGTAGTCTATTGGATTATTGACTAATGCTTTGTTACATTGTGTTTTTATGTATTCCTATGTTTGCTCATTCATAAGGCTGAGCGGTTTGGTGGTGGTGTATTTAAGTCTAGGGGGGAAGAAGAGTTTGCGATAACTTGAGATATGAGATTGGTAGCCACGCATAGGTCAAGATGGACCTATATGCCTGTATGGGTTGTAGGGGATGTGGGGGAGGAGGGAGGTTTAGTCCTGGGGGGTCAGGGGTTCAGGTGGGTAGTTCACAGCACAGCATAGTACAATGTGTAAGGAAATTCTTGGTTAAAAGTTTTAGGAAACATAGGGAATGTTTTTTCTATAAAAGGGAAGGGGAGGACACAATGTTATTTTTAAAAAAAGGCAAAAAAAAATAAAAACTCTACAGAAGGGAAACTATCCAAATTTGCTTTATGGATCCTTTGAATCTTAAGGATGTCTCAATTAATATTTGTGGGCTTAACAATCAAGCCAAACGACAAAGGGCGGCAATAATAATGAAAACATTATGAGCTGACATTCTATTGTACAGGAGACCCATATAGAGGGCACCAGAGGTGGGATTTTAGAACAACTAGGTTTCAGATTATTGGTGGCCACTAAGCAAGGTACTAAAACCAGAGGGGTAGCTATCCCCACCCATAGGAATGATATAATTGTTGAACAAATACTTTCAGATAGATGGGGTCGATGAGCTTTAGCGGAATGTGTGTTTGCTGGTGAGCTACTCACTATGGGTTCGGTGTACGGCTCGACCGCTGATGACCCAGAGGTATTAGAGTTTATGGATAATGAGCTAGCCAAATGGTCTACCCCACTTATAGTATGGGGCGATTTCAATATTAATGGGCTTGGTGGACTCTGGGGTGCCACTGGCAATAAATATGCAGGACGCAAAAGAAAGGCTTTTAAGGCACTTATTAATATGGTTAATAATGATGGTCTTATAGATCTATGGGATCATTTAAATATTAAGGACCATGGTAGTACTTTTTTTCTGCCCCACACAAGGCGTTTTTCAGACTTGATTACTTTTTTGTTTCACACTCATTAGCGCACCGGGCAAGAATAGAGAAATTCCCAAGGATATTATCGGATCACAACCCTTTTGCTCTTACTTTGGCTTTTACTAAAAGAGAGCGGGTGAACAGACTTGGACTTATGAACGAGGGGTTTTAATAGACTCTGTATATATGTTTCTCATTTGAAGGTGTGGATCAAGGCTTTTCTTGATATAAATAGACATAGTGCTAGTGCAGGAGTAGTGTGGGACACTTTTAAGCGGGTGTTAGAGGGGAGACTCTCAGTTTTAGTCTATCTCGGCAGGAGAGGGAGGTGCCACGTGAAGAAATGCTTTATAAAAAATTAGCCAGGATTATAAAGGAGCTGGCTACAGCTGAAAATATTGGCTTAGTAACTAATGATATTCTGCACAGGCTTGCTTGTGCTAAGGCAGAAATATGAGAATGGGCTTCTGTAAAGGCATCAGAATGCTTCTTAGCAAAAAGAGAGCATTGTCATGAATTCAGTGAGCAGGTAGGTCATACACTGGCAGTTAGACTTCGACAAAAGAGCACCGCAAGCGAGATAAACGAGATTATAATGACTGTGGCAAACTAGTTACAGATCTTATCGGGATCCAGGAAGTGTTTCGGCATTTTTATCATTGACTATATGGTGAGGACTCTCAGGAATTGCAAAATTCATCTCTGGATTACCTCAATAGTATACCTTTGCAGAGTATTGAATCAGAGGATAGTGAAAAACTGGAGGTAATTCTGACACAGGATGAGATCTATGGCGCATTGAGGAATCTCCCTTCTGGTAAGGCCACTGGACCTGATCAGATTCCTCTGGAGTTCTATAAGGTTTTTTGGACGAAATTGGACCCGACCTGGCTAAAACAATTTTCTGTGCACAGTCAGGGAGCTTGGTTCTCGCTTCTTGGGCAGGCGCTGATATTATAAAAAAAATTTTAAAAGTCAAGCCGCCTCGGGAACCCGGATCATACCGGCCAATTATGCTCATAAACAGTGATGCTAAGATTTTTTCAAAAGCTCTGGCGACTAGATTGAATATTATTATAGGAAAAACCATTCACCTTTGACAGCATGGGTTCATACCCGGGAGGAGGACTACCCAGCATATACAACGGGTAATATCCCTGTTTGACGCAGCAGAAGTCTCAGGGGACCCTATGGCTTTGCTGCTTCTGGATGCAGAAAAAGCCTTTGATAGGGTCTCCTGGGATTTTCTATGGGAGGCAATGAAATGGTTTGGAATAGGTCAGGGGTTTAATAAAGCCATTCGAGCTATGTACAGTGCACCAACATCTCGTTTAAGAATAAACGGGGAGGGAGGAGCCAAGCTGGCGACCGAGATGGCTGCATAGACGCTCAGCTCCGTGAGCCTTCTCACCCCGCGCGTACATCCTGGCAACTATCCTGAGCCATAACGGCATATTTAAGTAGGCGAAGGACAACTTTCACTGACCGTTTGCTCCTGAGGCTTTTACATGCGGCTGACCCGTGGAAATGTCCCCGACTGTTTTGCGGCCTTCACGGAGCTGGGACCGGGGTGTCGAGTGAGGAGAGTGGCCGGCCGCGACTGCGACAACAGCGGCCTCTGGTGGGGGTGAGGAGTCGGCCGGAGGGCACCGGAGATCTGATGGGCCGATGGCGACAGTGCCGACCCAGTCCATCTAGTGGAGTGCCTTGTGGGATGTGCGGTGAAGCAGGGTCGAGGGGAGTGCACGATACTTGGCCCCCTTTCCAGTGTTGTGTCCGGGCATGACTAATGACTTCTCCCGGAAGAGGCGGGCGGCTCCCAGGGAGCGGCGGAGATTTTGTTTAGCCTTTTGGTGACTCTTCGCTGGGAAGCCTGCCTTGACTTACGGGGTCCTCGTGGTGACTCCTGTTGCGCCCTGGTGTGGGGCCCGGTCCCGAGGTGAGGTGGAGAAGGACGAGGCCGGATCAGCTAAGATGGCAGACGGCACCCTCTTACGCAGACCACATCTAGGCAGAGAAGCTGCTGTGCGGGAGAGTCCTGAGGTCTGGCGACACGAGACAGAGCCCACGTCCAGAGATATACTGGCTGTGCTAATAACCCTGCATACGACCCTGATCCAGGACGCCATGGATCTGGGAAGAAGGATGGCCACCATTGTTGTCCCACCGTTCCACACGGGCATAGTTCGGTCTCCTGGAAGCGCCGATGTGCCCGCCTCTGCGTCAGTGATGAGTGCTCCAGCTACGCCTATGTTCGTGGAGACGCTGGAAGACCCGGTTCATGAGATCACTTTGGACAGATCTGTTGTACATGTGAGTGACTCGTCGGGGCACTTATCTATTCGGCGGCTGGGGAAACAACGTCGATCTCTGGTTTGGGCTGCCCCGGCGTCGTTTCAGCGCTTACCGGATGGTGTGACTCTCTTTCCCTGGCTGGTGAGACTGTGTCCGGACTGGAGGATGTTTTTGGGGTCGATACTGACACAGACGGATTTCCGCCATACATACTCGGCTGGGTTTTGGTGGCTGAAGTCCCATGGAATAACATCACTGCCCGGTCCGCCCGGCTCACTTGGACCCTCCACGCTGCTCTGTATGCCGATTGATAAGTGGACGTATGTTGGTACTACTGATAGGAAAGGCCAGGGGTGAGACCATCTAGGTCATGGTGGAACTTATTGTTGGCTGACTGTGATTTGGGGGACACTCAGCGGGGATGTTATTGAATGTGCTATTGATGCTTGATGTTTGCCATGGCTATTCTGATCTTGCTTTTAGGATGTTTTACTGTGCGCGGTGGTGGGGGGGGGGGGCGGGTGGCCAGATCGATGGCCCTTCCCCACATTTTTCCTCTTTTCCTTCTTTTTCTCTTTTTCTATATTTCGGGTCTCTTATTTAGGGCGACAGGCACGCTGCTGGGGGGGGGGGGATAGGCCGTAGCCTTCTGCAGGGGTGCAGGGTGGGGGGTAGGGGGATGGGGTTTGTTACTTTGTCCTTTCTTTGTGTCTATGGCCCTTTGTCTTTCTTCCTTTTTGGTGTCGTCGTTTTTTCGTGTTTCCTACAGTATGTTTCGTCTTGAGGGGTGGGGTGCAGCTTTGCTACGCAACGTGTTTGTTTTTACATTTCATCCTGATTCGTGTGCCTTACCCCCAATACTTCAAACGTATTTGCACTATTTGCGGATTTCCTGTTTCATGCTTGCTATTGTAGGACCATGTATGACCGTATGGCATTGATTCTGAGTTTTTCTTTATTGTAAAATGAACCTTCTCAAATCCTGAATCTCGCACAGTACGCTTGATTACAAGTTATATCCTGGACACTTCTTAGACCCTGATTTTCGGGCTGCTGTATTATTCTACATTGATTTGCTGTACTTATGACTTGACTAGCGGCCGGCCGGGGTGGTTGTAGGCCCATACTTGTATTTACTTGAAGTGACAATAAAGGTTCTCAAAAAAAAAAATAATAATAAACGGGAAATATTCTGCGCCTTTGGAGATCAAACGGGGAACCCGGCAGGGCTGCCCGTGCTCACCCATGTTATTCGCCATTTGCATAAATCATTTAATTCGGCTCCTAGAGACCTGTCAGGAAGTTGAGCCAATAATTTATCATAGTATTGCAACAAAGGTGCTCGCATACGCGGACGATGTCGCCTTGGTTACCCCCAATATATTAGCAGCAATAGTGGCAGTTGAGGAGATCGCTTTAGCTTTTGGTGGGATTTCTAGATATGTCCTAAATAAGCAGATAGTCAGATAGTCACCAATCGGAGGATTAGCCTCCCCGACCCACGGTTGACAGACTCAGCAGTTTATTTGGGTATTTCTATATCCCCTGATTTGAATGATCTGGTTGCAACAAATATTGATCCTATAATTAAGAAGGCTAAAAAAGTTTTTGACAAATTTCACAATCTGCATCTGTCTTTGGTAGGCCGCTGTAACGTCGTTAAAATGGTATTCTTACCAAAAACACTGTTTATTCAGGGCCATACCTTTAGAATTTGGGAAGCCATGGTTTGCTGATTAATCTATTTGTTTGGGCACACTGCAAAACCAGGAGGGCTTTACGCTATATGACTCTGCCTTCTGTAAGAGGCGGCTGGGCTCTTCCAGATTTAAAATTTTAATATTGGGCTGCGGCTCTCCAATATACGTGGGTGTTGTTTGGTGGGCAATCAGAAGAGCCAAGTGCCAAGGATAGGTTACCAGATGTTTACCGGTTACTGTTGGGTGAGGATGCAGTGAACTGCTTCATGAAATTTAGCGAGCCTAGTTATTTTAAAAGACCAAAGTTTAAAACTATGTTGGCAGCCTTTAAATTCTGGGCTGCCCCTAAGAAGAAGATACGTCTCGGTAGAGTTAATTTTTATACCCAGCTGTTTGGCAATCCCACGCTGCCAGAAATCTTTTCCGATCAGATTATGGCAGAGTGGGCTGGACCTAGCCTTGTGAAAGGGGAGGATTTAATGAGCTCTGAGGTAACTTATCAATTTAAGGATATTCAGGACAAATTCGGTATAAGTACCAATAACTTCTTTAAATATCTCCAGATTAGAAGTTTCTTGAGGAAAAAGTTGGGTGGGCTTAACAGCTTTGGTAAAAACAAAGTCCTAGATGTTATAAGAAGCGGCAAGAGCTGAACTATAAAAGTAATCTATTGTGAACTTATTTCACGGAAGCACGATGATTTAGAAAAGCACGGTGAAAAATGGAAAGATAGGCTGGTCGCTGATTCAGATAACTCCCTTGAGTTCTTAGAGCTGGGGCAGGCAGTTTTATGTTCTGCTGGGCTCCAGGCTCAGCATTACAAAACAATCTTCTCACTCTATTATACCCCGACAAAGATAGCACATCGGGGAGGACAAGTGGGAGCTAGGTGTTCTCGGTCCGACTCACCAAATGCTGACTTAATTCATATGTTTTCCACCTGTCCGCAGCTTGATTCAATAAAATCTGCAATCATGGCTTTTTGTGAACACACCCTGGGTTTCAAAGCTAAGCTAACCCTAACCCTATTGCTTCTCGGGGTTGACAACAGCCAGGGGCAAGCTTTCGATTATCTCTTCTTTTTCCTGCTATGGCAGTTTTCGAATTTGTGTTGCTGTAGCCTGGCTGGATCAAGCCGCCCCAACTTTTCAGCATTGGCTGGCTAGGCTGCTTGCGATGTTTAACTTGGAGAGGGGGATCTACGAAAGGAGGGGTAAAAGAGGGAAAACTCTTGGTAAACGTATCTGGGACCCTATTTATATTTGGAAGGATTCGCAATTACATAATGGGCCCTAGACTTCCGAAAAATGATTGACATATAGACTTTTGGGGTGTCTTCCCTCAGATAAATTATTTGCTTGTCTGAGTGTTATCTTAAAGGGTATTTCTTAGAGTTCCTCTCACCTATGGATAACCCTTAGTTCCTGGATTTGATTGTTATTTTTCCCATTTTCCTTTTTCTTAAGAGTTCAGATAAAATATATTTGGAAATAAAATTCATTTTGAAATATTGGATGTAAAAGATGGAATTATTAATCCTCATACGCTAATTAAATGTATATTCATGATTGATGCTGTTTATCATTTAAAATCTGCAATACAAATATATATTTTTTTAAAATGACAATTACCTGCCACCCAAGCCATTCTTATGACTTTGGTGGGGCTGTAATAATCAGAAATGTAATACTTGTAGGAGTGTGATGGTTAGCGGTTGTGTTTTTACTATCATTGTGTGGTGCAAGCTGCTGCAGAGACCTCCTGACAAGAGACCTGACATTTTATTCGTTTTACAAATTAAGCACTGCACCAAGTCCTGCTCTCTCAAGTATCTTGAATTGTTTACTGAAGTTTTGTTCTCCACGGATACCCAAAGCAGTCATTGTGGCATGCATTTGAATGCCCATACTCTTTACTCAAAATATCTGTAACTTTCTTGCAGAACACCTGGAACTTGATGTACTAACAAATAGGGTGAAGGAATATACTATGTTATCTGCAAGTTCTGGGGCATGTTTATTTGGGGTTCTGCTGAACCTTAAATTGCACATGGTTACCACCGGACTGAGTTAATTATATATTTTCCATGTATGTCTTTTTTTTAAAAATATTCGCAATTTACAGATATTACACACATGGCTATTGCAAGTTTCTATCTGCGAATTTCTGTACAGTATTTATGGATCTGTGGTTTTTTTAAGTTTCGAAGATCTGCATAACCCAATCCTGCCAATACAAATACCTGAAGCATAATGCCCTTTCAAGTTGTGCAGGACCCGTGGATGCCGGAACGTACTGAATTTAAACTTTGCCAACTTAGGTAAAGTCGAATATATGATGATACCACAAATACCTTCACAACGCGGTATTTTACATCGCGGTTTTGACAATGCAAACATCGACTTGCGTAGGAGGGAGCTGATTTAGGAATAGTGTGAATTACTATTCCAACTCCAGTCCACGTACAGTAGGGAAGGTGTTGGAATAGTAATTAACACTATTCCTTATTCTAGAGCGCCCTCCAGTGCAAGTCGATGTAACGACTTGCGTTGTTAAAACTACGATGCAACCATTACGCGTTGTAATGGTTGCGTGGTAAAGGATGTTTCCCGGTAAAGTCTATATTCTTCCTACTTCTTCCTAAATCTTTGCGAAGACATACGAAATTTCCCAAACTCGCCATAATCCCAAATCTGCTCAATCCTGAGCAGGCTGAGATTAAATCGCCTGTGCTCATCATTAGCCCAACAAATTAGATAATATTGCTTAGAAAGCTTAGCCAAGACTTCCCCTACCTTCCTTAACTCTCCCAGGGAAATTGTAGTTCAGAAGTCAAGGCTTACTTGGTGGAGACTGTAGGCCCGCTGATTACGGCTACAAGGTGCAATAAACAAAGTGGTGACCAACTTCCAGTCCTTGGGCTGGACGCTTTTACTCCATGGGGCAGTTCTGAGAATCGCTAATATGTTTATAGTGCGTCAATGGAGCTTTGTAAGGTATCAGAGTTCCAAATAGCATCTAGTCCCAGTGGTGTTTCAAAGGTGGAGCAGCAAAAAATGGCTACAGCTGATCTGTGTTTTGCCAAATGTTCCTTTAAGTGCAGGAAACAAGCATTTTTTTAAATGTTTCCCAGCACCACGGAGTCTCTCTTGGTTCACAGTTGCCATTTATGGCTACCTGGTACACCAAATGGCAAATAACCCAACTGGCCGGTGCTGGTCACATTTTTCTGGTTCCCCCTCGGTACTGGGTCTTTGCAGTCAAGTTCCAGGGTTCTCCTGGAACTTGACTGTCCCACAACAGGCTGGCTGCCTATTTTTTGACGCTGTTTGTTGTTCCTGTCTCACTGGCTATTTCTGCGCCCCTATGTCTTTTAAAGAGCGTGTGCCCCCAGTGTTTCGGCGTATGGCCCTAAATTAGAAAGGGAGTCGATAGGGTGGAAAGATGGATGGATGAAGAAAGGGAAGGGGCAAGGGGGTTAGAGGATAGAGAGAGTCGGAGGTAGATAAAGGTGTTGGCAAAAGGAGGGTAAGGTTTCCATATTTAGAGACATATTTAGGTCAAGCGGGAGAGATGTGCAGACAGCGAGCAGAACGGGGAGACATTTGCAGGTGGGAAGATAGAGCGGAAACAATATGTACTTGGAGAGATGGGAATAAGAGATTTGCGGAGAGAAAGGTTATGGGAGAGACAGAGATAGTAAGAGACAGGTTGAGTTAGAGAAACGTGCCGGAAACGCGGTAGAGGAGAGAGATTTGGAGTTAAGGGGCGAGGGGGAAAGACGGGTTGAGCAGAGAGAGAAAACCGGCGGTAGACAGAGACGTGCTGTCGGTGAGACGGTGGGGGAGGGGCGCCCGAGAAGGGGCCAGGGTTCACCGTGCCCTGTGTGCCAGGCTCCTCAGCCGGGCCCGCGGTGCCTGCTGCCTCACCGTCTAATTATATCTCTGCCTCGGACCAGATAAGGCGGCGAGGTGGCAGGACGCTAATTAGACTGCTGCGAAAAGCTGGCAATCCGTCGTCAAGATGGAGAGAAAGGCTTCTCCTCCCTCCACACCTGCTCCTGGAAGTCGACGACGCAAGCAAACAAGCCTGCGCTGTCAGCAGGCCCCGGCGGGCCCGGGCGCCATTGTCCCCTCGCAGCCCAGGCAGCGCCGGGCTGACAGAGCAGGTGAGGCGGCCAGGGGCGGAAGATGCCGAACAAAAGCGAGGCGGCGGAGGAACAAAACCCAAGAAAGGAAGAAAAGGGAGCAGGAGAAGACGAACGGGACCGAGTCTGCCTCACGGTAGCAGACGGCAGGCAGTGATGTCAGTCAAACACCGCCTGGAGATTAAGATATGTTCGAGGGGTAGGACTGGGCTCAGTGTATGTGGGGGCCAGGGCACAAGTCCTAAAAAAAGAAGTGGGGGGACGCTGACGTCAAGAAAGGTGGCTTGCACTGTCAGACTCATTGCCTCCCCTCGCTCACCCCCTTAGATGCGATTGCATCAGAGAAGCCAGCGCGTGAGCAGCGTTCTGAATGGGCTCCGATCTCACCCCAGAGAGGCCAAAGAGTGAATGTGTGGCTCCATTTTCTCCAGTTATCGAGCACCCGGTAAAATAAGTGGGGGGACGCCGTCCACCGTGTGGTACCCTGGCTCGAGCTGTGGTGGGGGCCAAGATTTGGAAGCGTTTTCGGATTCCATGGTTAAACGAAGGGGCTCGGGAAGGGCTTGGGGGAGAGTGGGGCCAGGTGCCTCCTTGTCCTCGTGGTACAAGGGATCTGGGCCACAGGATACAGAAGAGAACCCAGGGTCCGAAAGGTGAGTCAAAATCCAGGACAGGGTTCCGTAGTGTTGTGGGCCCAGGGTCCACATGCTACTAATAAGGGACACGGATACACACTAGTGGGGTACTGGAACTGGCCCAGGACACGTGGGCCCGGCCCCTTTTATTAGCAGGGTTCACCTGATCGGTGGCACCTGTGATGGGTGGGTTTAAAGTGTGACATCCATCTCTTGAGCACTGGAACGTGTCCCTTAGGGCACTACTCTGTATTCAGGCGGGGAGCACGGTACTAACAAGAATGCTAATATCTGGGAACAGGACTCAGAATTCAGGAGAGTCGTAGGCTCCAGGAAGGGGTCACTGTTTAGGGTGGGATCATAATCCAGGGGTGGGATAAGAATTCAGGAGAAGCTCTGGACTCAAGACGAAGCTCAGAATCCAGGTGATGGCAGAGAGGGCCCTGGATCAATGAGGCGATTCAGTATTCAGGTGGTGACTCCCTTAATGTAAACTGAGGTGGCTTAGAATTTTGTATCTGGAAGGGCCCTCTGGATACACGAGAAGCTTCGAAATCCAGAAAGGGCTCCAAGATTCACTGGGGGTAGGCGTTAGAATCAGAAAGGGAAACAACCATTACAATGCAGTCACAACCTCAACATACCATTATAACGCGGTCATTTATCACATAGGAGTATTTACCACGCGTGCCATTTACCACACAGGATTTTACAATGAATATGCCTTTACCACGCATGTCTTTACAACAAATTTCATTGTAAAGGCATATTTGTGGTAAAGGTTAGGGCGGTGGACCTTGAAGCTAGGGAACTGGGTTCGAGTTGAAGAAATGAAATCTTCATTCTCAGGGAATACTTACTAATAAAAAAGAACTTGGCACAGAAGCTGAAAATATGAAAAGACATCTTTATTAAATTTAATTAGTGAGGCCACGTCACACAGAAGCCGTAGCAACTGAATGAGGTAGTCTGAGGAATACAGAAAACAGAGGCCTTTTATATGCTTAGGGTTACAAACTTTAGCATACAAGTAAGGGGCAGTCCTAGCTTTTGAAAGCATGCAAAATGCCTAACATTCCTTCTTACACAAGCCGGGACAAACCCATACTAAAAGGACCACAACCCATATCATAAACAGACCATAAAAGAAGGAACAGAAACAGATAGAAGTAAGATAAGGCATGTTTGTGTGCAGTAAAACTTTATGGTGTCCTGTGCTCTGATCTTTAATCTTGATCAGCTAAAGGGCAGGAACTGGCTTAACAAGGTCAGCTTCAGGCAACAGGGTCAGTTTACTCAGGTCAAACAGGAGTCAGCATGAACTCGAGCTAAGGTGTACATGTCCTCAAAAAGACTAGTTCAGCCACAATCATGGCCTATGTGAGGGCAACCACAAAATGGCTGCCATACACAAAACGGAACCCACAGGTTCAGAATTCACAGAACCTCAGACCCTCCTTTTGCCCTTACATAGGCAATCACTCAGTCTGTATCTGAATCGATGTCAATATTATCCGTTAATCCATTCACTAAGGCATTATTACTCGAGTTATCTTTCATGGAACGCAAGGGATAGACTTCGTTGGCATAAAACATCGTCTGATATGCCCATACAGACCCATTGTAACTAAATGACAGAACCAAATAGGGAATACCTCTATCTGTAGTATGTGGCATAAGACCACACACCCAACAATTAGTCGTGTTCATTACTAACTGGTATTGATGCTGAAACTGTACAAAGGATTATTCACAAATTCCGACCTTCTAATCTGCTCGTGTTCAGGTAAGATATGAAAAGAATGCAAAGAAGTAGTAGTAGGAAAATACATAGGTTGGGAGGTGGGTGCAGAAGTCAATTGGGTAGTGAAAACAATCCAGCCCACAAAAGACGTCATGCTTAAAAATACTAGAAAACATGTTATTAAGAACATATGGACAACAGGAGAAAGTAATGACCACTATTACACATAAAATTATAATTTTTCACAACTCTAAGCAGAAAGCAAATCCTAAAATTATCTGGTAAAATTTTTTATGGCTCCTATGCATTTCAGTAACTTATTATATGTTCAGGTGAAACAGTGGTGATCCTTATTAATGCTCTCAGATGAAAAGGGATACTCTTCCACAGAGAATGGACTTTATTCTGCTTTTACTAAACAGAATACTACTTTAAAACAATGCCAGCAAAACAGCAAAAATCAGTCTCCTAATACCCATTTTATGCAATCGCACGGGAAATACCCAGAGTCCGTCCAAGCCACTCCGGCAGGCTTCTATTGTTCATCAAACCTTTTCTGTTGTTTTCTTCCGCATGGGCCTCTTCGTTCAGGCCTTTCATGAAAGTGGTCCTTCTCAGTATCCGTTGGAGTGCCCTCCTGGCAAACACTCGCAGCTTATTTGACAGTCTCAATGTCTCAAGGCAGTGCACCAATATCTCTCCTCTGCGGCAGGCACTACAGATAGTGTGCTCTCCATTGATCATGGGCACAGATCATCTCATGCAGACCCAAGTACTATTAATCAGGAAAGAGCAACAGGCTTTCATACTCAGCAACACTTTCAGACTTCAACACTCGCTTTTCAGTGTCAGAGGATGCTCGGGCTGCTCTTCCATTTAATCATAGGTACCACAATGTAGTGCCTTTTTCCAATCCTGGATCCTCTGGTGCACTGCCTTTCCGTTGGAGCAAAGAAAAGGGGGTGTGTGGCCAAAACTCAGGCCAAGGGGCTCAATGGACTGCCTACTGTCAGAGGTTACCAGCACATGACAGGTGAAAAACTAAAAACTTAAAATAACTGGAATCCTTCTCTTTCGCTCTTTTGCACTGAAACTCTGGTTCTGTGGCAAAACCAGCTCCTCCTTCTTTTCTGATGTTCAACGCCTTCTGATGAAGCAAGTACAATACGTTGGAGATACCACTGATGACACGCTGGCGATCACTGTCTGGGTGCTGGGACTGCCACTGATGGGAATTAGCTTTTCATCAAAGGTCCGCAGGTTATTATGACTTAATCCCACAGAACCTAGTGACGTAGGAAATGGGACACAATTGTTATTTTCCTTCAATTTAGTACAAAAACAGTTTGTTTTTAATAGGAGGATTGCCAGCAGGTGGCCTGCAATCTGCGAGGGAGTGGCCATACGCCATGAGACAATTCTGGTCTAGAACACACTGTCATTCTCATAGAGTACAAAGACAAAGGCAATAAGCAAAACAGTGCCTCTAATTTCTTCAATTGGGTTTCCATGTGAGAGCATATCCTCTACCATCTAAGGGTAGATAACTATATGAGAATTTTATCTAAATGGATGTCCTCACACATAGTGACATCGTCTAATGGGGTAAACACATTTTTTTCTCAATGATTAAGTCTAGGTGTTCCTAAATTCCTTATCTAGAACATCTCAAAAGAAAAATTCGCATAATACAGATTATCAGGGACATGAAGTAGGCCTAAAGAAAATTCTTTAAAAAACCAGTCTGGTCATACAAAAGGGAATTATACATAATATAGGGGTTTCTGGTACATTACTGTAATCTGGAAGTGTGAACCTATACAATAATAATAATAAAAGAAGGCTAACTGGTGAAAGGAATATGGAAAAGGGAAAATGGGACTAGGACACAGCTAAAATCCCCAATTACTAGGCACAATGTGACCTCAATCAGGGGAGAAATGTCAAAAGAAAAATCTATAGGAAGAACAAGAAATTACTCAGGTGATAGTCAAGTTTGTGACACAATACCAAGAGTATGGGTGATACACAAAAAGTCAAAATAGTACACAAATTTAAACTCTACCGCTGGCCGCTACACCATATACGGTAATCTCAGCTAATGTTCCAATTCCTTCTTCTTGGAAAAATGAAACCATGTTTCCTTTATGGTACAAGGCCATACACTATTCAGGAAGCAGAACAAAACTGACTAATGTAATATAAAAATTAGGTCACCATGCGCAAAAGTCACAGATCTATAATTTATCCTTACGTCCAATCAGGATACATAAATTTAGGGCTGCCTGTTCCTTTAAGGGAAAAGGACAGTACGTGACTAACAGCATGTGACACACTTTGATTCTGTATATCTCTTTTTTATTTTCCTTCAAATACCATTAAAGCCAAATTTGACATACACTGATGAAGTGTTGTCTGTCTTTCTGTGAAATTTAGTGTCAAAGCAAATCTACCCAACTGTTTGCAGGATACACATCGTCATGTATATCCCTTCACAACACAGGTAAACTTGTAATAGTATCATAAGCAGCAACATAAAACAAAAAAAATGCAATAAAAAATGCACAAAACGCACATGTCAATCCATCAGATATACTTGCTGTATATCAAGCACAAAAGAGCATAGACTAAACAATAGCATATATAAATGAGCGGTGACGCACAACACCAGGTCATGTACTAACAATATTCGGGCCTGCTTAATTTGTCAGGTTTAAAATCCTCACCCTCCTTTTGACAGCAAATCACCAGGTAGTGGAGATTTGGCTGTCAAATGCAACTTACTGTGTGTCACTTCTGACACACAGGACCAGCAGGAACAATTCATAAAAGGATAAAATGCAAGAATATATAAAATGATCAAACATTTCTTTTCAAAGAAATTACGCAAAAACACATCTCTTTTCAGCCAACCAAACTCACCTGTCTTGTCAGCCTTAAAATCACCCAGAACAATCCATGAATGATCTGTGAGCAGAAGCAAAAAGAAAAAATACACAACACACAAAAGAGAGACATTTCTCATAACAAACAAACATCCTTTATAACTTGTAATCAGAAGACAAAACATGATACACATTAACAGACACAAAAATACATTTCCATTACTTAACTGTTACCAAATTGTCAGTCAGCTTGCAACATTAAGCCATTTTAACTTTCCAAAAGTAAAATTCTTTCACTGACACTCCATGTTATCTTTGGGCCACAATTTCCACTGTAAAAAATAATTCTTAATTGGAAAATCGTTCTCACTTAGGCATGTAGCTTTCAAAATTTCAATGAAAAGCTTTGTCTTATTTTCTGTCTAAGACTTAATGCAATGCTTCATTTTCGGTCAAATAAAAGCAACTAGCAGACATTATTTTTTAGAGGCAGAGATACAAATATATCATTTCTGCAGAGCATTTAGCATGTGTTGGGGCTTTCAAAGAAACGTTTTTCATATTTTCCCTTTGGAATCAAGTTCTTTAATTTTGTGGAGAAACCAGAAACCCTTCCTTTTAGAGGCCTGTTTAGCAAGGTCATTCTGCATTTCACAGAGGCAAGGCCCTAATTTAAAGGTCACAAATGTCAACATGACAGCCTCCTTCCATTGTGTACAGGGAAACTAAAGATAACACCTCAGCACGACTTGAGCCAGCCTCTGCAGCTGTCCTAGGCCCCAGCTTCTGCTCACTAAGAAGTTTGTCAAAGACAAAAGGCCTTCCGGATTCCTCCTAACCTGCAATAATTCACTCTATTTAAAACACATGTTACATATATTACTCCTGTTAGGGGCTATCATTTATTTCTATACTTATATTATTAAAACATTTACTGTGAATAATTCGCAGAACATAATAACACACATACCAGTTTTTAGAACAAATGCTTGTTTGCAATGGTAGTCATTTCATCAACCTTAAATAGATGAAGGTCTCAGTTAGGTCCAGCCAAAGTTAAAAACCTTCAACCCTGATATTAAACTCAAACCTCTGCACTAGGCACATTGGCTCACTGAGCCATTAAACGCAACCCCAAATGGGAACAACCTGCACATTTGTGTTTTATACCTAAATGTATGCATTTACTGAAGCCTAAGGAACTGTAAAGCTATTTTAAATGGCAAAAATACCCAAATTCGATTTTGATATTTGGGGCACTTACAAATAAATATCCTATAAGTATGTTACATATTAATCATCCTCAGAATGTTCTTTACACATTACAGATATTAGACATTAGACATATCTCGTGTAAATCCTTAGAAAAATGAGTTTTTTATGCCTGCACTAAATGAGATGTTATATGCTAATGTCCTCGTTAGGCAGTGGAACACAACTCAAATTTAATTTTAATGCTAGGGGGTCATAGTATGAGTATTAAGGTTCATGAATAGTAAAAAACGAATTTTGTAGCACTTATTTTTAATAATTATGTTTCATAATTTAATAATTATTTTTAATAAACCCAATCATTTTTTTAAAGGGTTTTATTGAAGAAAACAAGAGATTTACATATATCGGGTGTCATACATAGAATACAATTTTGGGATAGGTGAGCGAAGAAATCAATGTGGAAAATTCAATTCAGAGGAGTATGCAATGTCAACCTAGTTTGGTACATCAATAAGGAGAAGTACGATCAACAATCTAGCAAAGTAGCAGCCAGCAGGGCTCACCCACCCATAGTTCAGGAGAATGAAGATCAAGTCAGACACCCTGATACATAAGAAATCAATACAGGATAAACCACCCGTCTCTCGTAAAAGAAAAAAGGAAAGAAAAAAAAAGGCCATAGAACTAAACTAGGCAAAATAATAAACCCCTCCCCGATCCCCCCACCCTGCACCCCTGCAATGGCTACGGCCCATCCCCACTAGCAGTGTGCCTGTCGCCTCAGAACTAGACCTAAAAGAAGGAAAAAGAAAGAGTGGAGGAGGAAATATCAAACAGGCCCCCGGTCTACCTTACTCCCCGCCAGTAGCAACCCGCCCCTACATGTATCCAGAATAATACAATGCAACGATAAAAGTCAGACGGGGGGGAGCTTGTAAGAACCACCCGACTCCCGCGCTAGTATAGGTTACAAATCCCGTATCAAATGAAGTCATTGTGCAAACCCATCCAGTCAAAGTCAACCCTGGCCACTGCGATTTTTCATGCAAGCCCTGTCCGCTCGATCCGCCATCCCAATGAGAGTATCAAAATGTTGAGAAAGTTCAAAGTCAGTACGGAAGGATTGAGGCCAGGATAATAGTACACAAAGTGTAGGAGCCAAACGATGTCCGCTGTCCACCAGAGATAAATCGCTAGAGCGTATTTGAACCATCCAGGAGAAAAAGGGTGAGGTAACAATCCTACAGTCACTGGAGAACTCATTCTGAAATATAAGATCATCAATGTCCATCTGGGGCGGCATCGGCATAGGGCATGATGTGGATTCGATAGTCCGGGGCTTGCTAGCCGTCGTTCGGGGGTCGACAAAAGATACAAAGTCTGGCTTCAGCACGGGGCCCTCCGTCTCAGACGCTTCCTGCTCCGCGGGTAAAACAGCGTGTTCCAGAACCAACAAAAGGTCGGAGTCCGGTCTCCGGCAGATGATATCAGCCGTTACGACCATCCTCTAGATGATGGCGGTGACCTGTGAGTGGAGCTCCCCAATGGCGGCCATTACAGTATGCAGCGACGGTATACATTCCACCCGCTCCATCGCCACTCGCGAAGCGACCAAGCAGGTCTCTGAACCCCGGAGGTCGACTACTCCGGGGCACCAGGCACAGGCAAATCCGATGACAACTGTGGGCACTCTCAAAAGCACGATCTCAACACCGCCGCCGCCAGCGAGGAACCAAGCACGTCGACCCCGGGAGCTCAACGGGGCCTCCGGCAGCGGATCCCCGACCACAGCAACTGATGCGTCACGCCGCCTTAGCTGCGAGATAAAACTGCCACCGATCCACCATCCGAAACGGACAAGTAATACTCCACTTCAGGAGACCGGACGACACTCACGTCCCGCGGCCGATGTTATTCAACTCCAACCCGACTGGGTTAGAAATCAAGGCCCCGGCTTCAACTCTGGGTTAGGCCGAGAATGGAACACGGCATATCTTCATTATTCAAACAGCTAGAAATTCCGGGATTGCACCTTTAGAGTCAGGAACACCTCAGCTGCACGGGAGTCCGGTGAGAAATCAGGATAATCATCAGGATTTGTGAGCAACTGGCGGAGGTCGGCGGAGCCGGGAGCTTATGCGGCCATCTTGGTTGCTAGCGTGGCTCCTCCCAACCCAATCATTTGTGGTAATACCAGATATAAAAGCAAGCTGTATCCCTTATTTCAGACATAAACAGAAAGGGGTGAAACACTCAGGACACACAATACGGCGCGCTTTAGCCATGCATTTCATAAATAGCGCCAACGCTATTCACTTACAGAAATTGCACTAATGGGAAAACCACATAGACATTTAAACACACATTTAACCCACAAACCAATACTCAGAACAAAAACAAAGGACAGCCCACAGACTGTACTTAAACCAAACCATTTGTAAATACTAGTTGTAAATCATATTTACAAGAAATGCTTCTCAATTGTGTTTCAAAAGACTGCAAAAACAGCCCAACAGACTGATGTATGTCCAAGAAGCGAAAATACACTCAATTCACTAGCTTTGGCTAGCAGAACACCAACAAACCGCTCTGCATATCTTCCTTCAAAACATTGCGCAGAACAAAGGATCCTTATATGTATTATGTCATATTTTAATTCCCTGGGGATACAAAATCACCAAGGAAGAAATATGTTTGTAAATCTAAACCTATTTAGATATTCCCTCTAGGGAAGCCGGCTAATTTACTTCACATCACACTATGGTACCTTCCAAATAAAGTCACACATTCTTCGTATGTGAGCTTTTAAACAGGCATGCCAAACATATTGCAAAATATACAATATTATAATCAATGTAGTACTTAATGTACTTTTCGTACGTGCACCGTTCAACTAAACCAAATGGAGAAAATTCTCCTCATTACCTGTTCTACACAAATTGCAATTCGCATATACAAACCTATACAAATCCAAAAGTTGGCCAACACAAATTCCAAAGTTCCAAAGTTACAGTCCTAAATTTGCTAAGACCAGGCATCTTATAGCTCACTAATCTAGCTTCAAACTTCAAGGGGTTATCAAAAACGATATACTCGCAAATATACGACACCCTCGGCTTTGGTAATTGCAATAACCAAATCAAAACCAAGAAACCAACCCCTCGGCTTTGGTAATTGCAATAACCAAATCAAAACCAAGAAACCAAACAAAGTCGTGGGAGCGACCCACTTGTACTTCTTATTTTTACTAATCAAAAGGTTATCCAAATTCTAACTGTCAAGTTCTACATGACCTAACGGTCTTTTTTAGAATACTCACGCCAAAAAGGTTCTCAGTCAGGAGTGCCATCATGTGGAGGATCAAAATCAGGAAGATCAGAAATATACCGGGCTGCGCAGACAGAGAATCTCCAGAATCCTTGTGCACAAAGTAGCGGAGTCCCATCCTCTCCTCCTCAGTATATTTCAGTCTCCTGACAAGATCACTCCTTCAGAAAGTCACTTCTCTGAGAAAGCCCACGTTGGCCGCTCCATTTGAGGAAATGAAATCTTCATTCTCAGGGAATACTTACTAATAAAAAAGAACTTGGCACAGAAGCTGAAAATATGAAAAGACATCTTTATTAAATTTAATAAGTGAGACCACGTCACACAGAAGCCGTAGCAACTGAATGAGGTAGTCTGAGGAATACAAAAAACAGAGGCCTTTTATATGCTTAGGGTTACAAACTTCAGCATACAAGTAAGGGGCAGTCCTAGCTTTTGCAAGCATGCAAAATGCCTAACATTCCTTCTTACACAAGCCGGGACAAACCCATAATAAAAGGACCCAAACCCATATTTTAAACAGACCATAAAAGAAGGAACAGAAACAGATAGAAGTAGGATAAGGCATATTTGTGTGCAGTAAAACGTTATGGTGTCCTGTGCTCTGATCCTTAATCTTGATCAGCTAAAGGGCAGGAACTGGTTTAACAAGGTCAGCTTCAGGCAACAGGGTCAGTTTACTCAGGTCAAACAGGAGTCAGCATGAACTCGAGCTAAGGTGTACATGTCCTCAAAAAGACTAGTTCAGCCACAATCATGGCCTATGTGAGGGCAACCACAAAATGACTGCCATACACAAAATGGAACCCACGGGTTCAGAATGCACAGACTCTCAGAGTCTCGGTAGGGACGCTCAACATCCTTGATTTTTGACAAATCAGCTAATCTCCCAGTGCCTTGATTTGAATTTGCTCTATATAAAAATGGAAGAATAGTCCCTCTTGAGGACCTGCTCCTCCCACCACCCAACATGCAAGCACGCATAGCTGGGGGAGAAGCAGGCTCCCATGGCCACGCCCCTTAGTTGTTTAAACAACTCCTTTCCAAATAGAAAGAAATTGTTGTTGAGACACCAACTCATCAGGTTAATTAGAGCCTTATTGTGCTGATAGAATTCGCACGGTCTTTGGTCCAAAAATAATTTTATAGCCAACAACCCTGCCTGGTGGTCTATACTGGTGTACAAAGACTCAATGTCTAGTGAGATCAAATACATTCCGTCTGACCATTGGATATTCCTAATTTTTCCCAGGAAATCACCAGTATCCTTGATGTAACTGGGCAGGGTTTTAACATGATTTTGTAGAAAAAAGTCTACGTATTGGCCCACCTGTTCCGCTGCACCCCCTATAGCGGAAATAATAGGCCTGCCAGGAATAGGAGAAACACATTTATGCACTTTTGGTATTAAATAAAGAACCGGTACAATAGGGTTTTCATTATGCATAAATTTAAATTCATCATTAGAAATCAGGCCATCACTGCGTAATTGCATCAGCAACTTCTTAAGAGAATTTATAGCCATATTATACTTTTTGGTGTTAGACGGCTCATAGCAGTTAATGTCATTAAGTTGGCGTTTTGCCTCCTTGATGTAATCTTCTCGGGGCCAGATTACTAAGTTGCCGCCTTTGTCCGATTTCTTAATGATGATTTCGTTGTTCTCACTTAGTTTTTTCATCAACTTGGCACAGTCTTTTTTCCTTTGTTCAATGTGCTTTTTTTGTTTGAATCTTTTGGACTGTACTTGTTTGTTCAATTTTTTAATGTCCTCAACCACACAGTCATGAAACGTATCTAACGCATCCCTCGGCATCATGGGGATGTATTTGGATTTTTTCTTAAAGGGGCTGATCCCAGCACCCTTTTGTAGCAGGTTAATGTTTCTAATCCTCGTCTGAGTAGAGGAGTCATACTCAGTTTCATCAAATTCTGCCTCGCCGGTATTCAAATCATGTAGGTCTAGGTATGTTGGAATATCCGCCGCCCTGATACCCAAACTCTCTACATGATTGCTCGAATCTCGCTGTGGCTCTTCGTCTTTATCTTTGGTGTTTTTCAAAGAAAAATGTTTTTTCAACTTGAGTTTTCTGACAAATCTGAAAACGTCTATTCTCGTAGAGCTATAGTTAAATGTTTGGCCAGGACAAAAATTGAGACCTAATGACAACAAAGTTTTTTCCGCTTCAGACAGAGGCACATTAGACAGATTGATAATGGTTCTGTCTAAATCTACTTTTTCCGTGTCCAATTGCTCTTCTTTTTGTTTTTTCCTCTTTTGTTTGTGCTTTTTTCGTCTTTCTTTTCTTCGTCTGTTTTTTCTTGTGTTTTTTGTTGTTGTTTGCTGTCCTTTCTCGGTCTCAGTGTACGTAGTCTCTCTGATACTAAAAAATCCAATTCCTCTCCCATATCCAGTACAATTGCTGGTGTAGGCCTTTCTCCGCTCTCTATGCTGGATTCGCTTGATATGGAGATTGAATCAAAACTAGAACTTTCTGCCGCTGCTCCTTCTGTTGCGGCAGACTTCTGCACATTAGTCTCCACGTTACTCTTTCCCTTCTGTTCCCCGAATTTCTTTCGGTTTTCATTATTATATTTTCGGGCGAATGCCGGATGGTGAGAGAGAGGTCGTGCTGCTCTTCAAAATGCTTGGGGCGTTTGTGATGAATCTAAATACACGGCTGGTCCCTGCCGTGGAAGAAGCACCATCTCCAGCCAAACACAAGGAGAGGCTGGGAGCTGAACTGATCCGCTCCGTCGGCACCTTTCTCTAGATGCGAACGAACTCACCAACTGATAAATCCCCCACCTACTAAAGGATTTGAATACGCTCTAATTTTATAAATATGCATTGAACTTACTTAAAGCAGAAACACTACCTGCAATGTGGTGCCTACATGCCCCAGAAAGCAGCGCAGCAGCACGTGATGGGAGGAGCTGCAGCGGGAACATGGGGTGTGAATAAAAACCGAGAAACAAAACACTGCAGGTGTCAATGGTATTTATGAGCTGCCCATGAAGAAGGGGCCCGAGTGCCTTGAAACGCGTCGGCAAACAATAATCAAAGAGGGATGATTTTGGCGAGCTGCATAGAATGCCGGATGGTGAGAGAGAGGTCGGGCTGCTCTTCAAAATGCTTGGGGCGTTTGTGATGAATCTAAATACACGGCTGGTCCCTGCCGTGGAAGAAGCACCATCTCCAGCCAAACACAAGGAGAGGCTGGGAGCTGAACTGATCCGCTCCGTCTGCACCTTTCTCTAGATGCGAACGAACTCGCCAACTGATAAATCCCCTACCTACTAAAGGATTTGAATACGCTCTAATTTTATAAATATGCATTGAACTTACTTAAAGCAGAAACACTACCTGCAATGTGGTGCCTACATGCCCCAGAAAGCAGCGCAGCAGCACGTGATGGGAGGAGCTGCAGCGGGAACATGGGGTGTGAATAAAAACCGAGAAACAAAACACTGCAGGTGTCAATGGTATTTATGAGCTGCCCATGAAGAAGGGGCCCGAGTGCCTTGAAACGCGTCGGCAAACAATAATCAAAGAGGGATGATTTTGGCGAGCTGCATAGAATGCCGGATGGTGAGAGAGAGGTCGTGCTGCTCTTCAAAATGCTTGGGGCGTTTGTGATGAATCTAAATACACGGCTGGTCCCTGCCGTGGAAGAAGCACCATCTCCAGCCAAACACAAGGAGAGGCTGGGAGCTGAACTGATCCGCTCCGTCGGCACCTTTCTCTAGATGCGAACGAACTCGCCAACTGATAAATCCCCCACCTACTAAAGGATTTGAATACGCTCTAATTTTATAAATATGCATTGAACTTACTTAAAGCAGAAACACTACCTGCAATGTGGTGCCTACATGCCCCAGAAAGCAGCGCAGCAGCACGTGATGGGAGGAGCTGCAGCGGGAACATGGGGTGTGAATAAAAACCGAGAAACAAAACACTGCAGGTGTCAATGGTATTTATGAGCTGCCCATGAAGAAGGGGCCCGAGTGCCTTGAAACGCGTCGGCAAACAATAATCAAAGAGGGATGATTTTGGCGAGCTGCATAGAATGCCGGATGGTGAGAGAGAGGTCGTGCTGCTCTTCAAAATGCTTGCGGCGTTTGTGATGAACATATATATATACATGTATATGTGTGTATATATATATACAATCAAATCTATGTTGAGAGACTGAATATGCAAATATGAAACAAAATGTATTTATACGAATATTTATATATTGCATGTTTGCACATATTTATTATCATTGGATGTTGGTTTTATAATGGTCATATATTGATTTCAGACACTGTGTCTTTTATTTGAATCAAGGTTGTACCACTGTAAATATGTCGTCAGTTTCCATTGATTTACTGCATTGCGAGTGGCCATTATTTCCCGTCTTTGTAAACTACAAGTACCCTCTCTAGTGCCTTGCAACATGTCATGTGATCAAGCCTCTGGAGAGAGGCGAAACGCGTCAAGGCGGACATGCTGGCCGATCTTTTTACAATGCGCGAATAAAGCACTAAATACCTGGCTCCAGAAACGGGTTTTACTCTTCGTCATTTTTTTTTTTTTTCCACAACTGTGTTCTTCGTCATTTTTTCCTGCTGGAATAAGTTGGATACGTGTTGGTGTGTGGTGAGGATTTCCTAAAAAAATAATATATATATATATATATATATATATATATATATATATATATATATATATATATGTACGCAAACTCCAAACACTACCTCCGATCCCAAACTCGGAACGGCGAAGCAAACAGGAGACGGACCACCAGGATAAATTACAGGTTTTCTTTATTGCATTTCTCAGCTGGGTTGAAGGGCAAGACGCGTTTCGGGCTGGAACATATATATACTTGTCAAGCACTCATTTTTCACTTTCATTACATCATCTAGTGGAGTCCCATTGAGAACCCAGAGAGGTGAGTCCAGTCTTTCTTAGGAGGCCACTCTTTTTTGTTCAGATTGGACACTTGTCCAAACAATGAGTTCCTCAGCTAGCTACTACGCTCCACCTCCCAATAGTTGTTCTGCACATGCCCACTTGGGATTTTAACATATTTATCTGCACAGTCCACTGTGCCATGTTTTTGAGCGTGTATATCCGCAACTGGGATCTCAATTTTGACGTCAGGACCTATTCAAGTTCCCGAAATGTCTCACACACCCAAATTAGAACTGTGCCTAACTGCGGGATCTCTCAACTAGTTTTCAAATATTTATTGTTTAGGCAGAGCGTGCTAATTTCTGATTTCAATGCATATATGTTAACCAATTTCATCGCTCTGCACTGTGTTAAGTCACACATTTACTATGTCTATTTACACATATACTGTGGTGGTTCCAATCTAATTAAATGTAACTTCGGTCATTTTATTTGGCACATTAATCGCACAGTATAATAATATTATTATTGTTTGCCTGTTTGACTTATTTGTTATAATTGTCACACAGTGATGAGTTACTTTGTTTCATGTCATGAATTGATACGGTTGAAACGTGTTTACTTCTTCACTTTCCGTTGTTGCATACATACTGGTATGTCTTCTGTGGTACACTCTCAACCACGCATCATCAAGTGGTATTTAAAGGCCGTGTAATGGCGGCATCGCGCTATGTGATCAAGGTGGCTGTGTCCACCAAAACGCGTCATCCAGCGTACATCTCTGCCTAATAAACACCCTTTCCAGTTTCCTGTTGTCAGTGCCTGCTCTAATCCTCTATGTTAGTGGGATTATTTTGTGTATATATATATATATATATATATTACCCCAAGGTGCCTCTGACTCAAGGACGTCACTCCACAACGAGGTAAGTTACCAACTTTTTTATTTTAGGAAACCACACATAGCGGCTGCATTTCAATCCCTGACGCGTTTCGGAGCCACAGACTCCTTCTTCATGGGGCGGTGCTTAGGCAATGGGCAGTTAGCCACAGGTGTATTTATCCCATACAGCGCATGCACTCTCCAGTGAGGCCTGCTGGGACCTGTAGTTCGATTCTTCTCCCTAGGTGGAGTCCGTCCGGTTTGCCTCCAGTAATTATTGCATTCATGTTCATTTCTCCAGCCCTCCAGTGGGCCCCAGGCGCTGTGTCCAGTTTCCGCTTTAAGACCCCTTGTGCTGTTTGTAGGCTCGTACGATACCAGCTTGCAGTCCTGTCACCACATTTCAAACAGGTGTTTCATCCTCCGTGGCTGAGGCCGCCGCGTTCAACATTACCCCAAGGTGCCTCTGACTCAAGGACATCACTCCACAACGAGGTAAGTTACCAACTTCTTTATTTTAGGAAACCACACATAGCGGCTGCATTTCAATCCCCGACGCGTTTCGGAGCCAAAGACTCCTTCTTCATGGGGCGGTGCTTAGGCAATGGGCAGTTAACCACAGGTGTATTTATCCCATACAGCGCATGCACTCTCCAGTGAGGCATGCTGGGACCTGTAGTTCGATTCTTCTCCCTAGGTGGAGTCCGTCCGGTTTGCCTCCAGTAATTATTGCATTCATGTTCATTTCTCCAGCCCTCCAGTGGGCCCCAGGCGCTGTGTGCAGTTTCCTAAAATAAAGAAGTTGGTAACTTACCTCGTTGTGGAGTGACGTCCTTGAGTCAGAGGCACCTTGGGGTAATATATATATATATATATATATATATATATATATATATATATATATATATATATATATATACATATATATATATATATATATATATATATATATATATATATATATATATACGAGCATCAAAGTTACCATTTTTTATCAGATATATTAATTCTGATCAACATTTTATGTGATTTTTGTTGCAGGTTAGAGAATATGAGGCAAACAAGATGAGACATGGAAGATGGTCTAGAACCATGATACTCATAGTACGGCCCACAGGCCACCAGTGGCCGGGCAGGCCTTGCTTGGCGGCCCGCAGACCTTGCAGGTAATATACCGATGGACCTCCAGAGAGAGAGACAGAGAGAGAGAGAGAGACTGCCTGACTGAGAGAGAGAGAGAGCGAGAGAGAGACTGACTGACTGAGAGAGACTGACTGACAGAGAGAGAGAGAATGACTGAGCGAGAGAGAGAGACTGACTGACATAGAGAGAGAGAGAGAGAGAGAGAGAGAGACTGTGAGGGAATTGGGGTCAAAGTGTGTATGAAGCTATGCAATGCCTCTTAAGATTGCTATTGTCTGCTAATAAAAATGTATTATCAAAAATGTGCTCTTTGTAGTTACATCTTCTTTTGAAATACAGCATTGTTGCATGTTTTGAAACAGGTTTGATTTTTTTACTCTGGCCTCGCCGCCCCCCACTGACCCCACCCCTACCGATGCGGCCCTCAGCCACAACCCACACTGTAATTTTGGCCCCTGACATAAAGTTTGTGAGTACCCATGGTCTGAATCGATTGAGAATGGTGTATTTAGCTCCAGCAATATTGAAAAGGTGGAGGAAGAGAAAGCCCACTGGGGCTGGATTGATGAGCAAGGAGCTTTATTTGAGCTTATAACAATTATTCTTTATTTTCTTATAATGTGTTCAGTTATCTATTACTTTAAAGCATTATATGTCAAGGAACTTTCCAACCAGGCCCACTTGGGCTGAATTGTCAAGTCTGAAAATGAACTATAACTTGTTACTAGTATGACTATGAAGTACAGTGATTTATCATTTAGAATAAGGTTGTCTATAAATGTGTAATATGGCAATTTGGGCAATTTGGGCATTTGAACCTAATATGTTACGTACAGAGTATTTTCTCCATGCAAACTACCTTGCAGCAACATGGGACTATAAAAATATTTTTAAAATGGCGGTATATTGCTAACAAAGGCTCAGGCCGAAACGCTTCTGTTAGACCTGGCATAATTGGCGTGGGTTTTCCCTATATTTTTGCTTTGCCTACTGGTATTTTACTGTGTTTTGGACTTCGTTATTGCTGGTCTAGATGTTTTGGGCACTTTGCCACTGCTGTTTAGTGCCAAAGTACAAGTGCTCCCTGTAAATTATGGTGATTCTGTGATTGGCACATCTGATTTACTAGTCAGTCTCTTGTACAGTGCACTGTATTTGCCATGGGCCTGTAAATGAAATGCTGCTAGTGGGCATGCAGCACTGATTGTGCCACCCACATAAGCAGCCTGTAAAGGTAACTCAGCTCTACCACTTCAGTGTCAGTGTGCAGTTTGGAACAGCCATGTCGACCTGACAAGTGCACCCACTTGCCAGGCCCTAACCTTCCCTTTTCTCACATGTGAGTCACCCCTAAAGTAGGCCCAAGGTACCCCTGTGGGAAGGGTGCCCTGTCCGTGAAAGGTAGGACATGTTGTGATGTGTGTAACAAGTCCTGATAGTGAAATACTGCCAATTTAGTTGTTCACAATTGAAAAGCTATCTGCCCCATAGGATAGAATGGGAGTTTGTTTATAACATCTTATAAACATAACTTGCAGTTGGGACCAGATGAGAAGCTAAAGTTTAGTATGCCTGAACTCAGAATATAAAGATGCATCTTTTAGTAAAGATGATTTTTACATTCTGTGTTTGAAAATACCAGTTTTACAAAGTAGGTATTTTCTTGCTTGACCATCCAGTGTGCCTCTGCTAGGTTGTGTATTGACTCTCTGGCTTTGGAATGACAGGGGCTGGGGTTGTGCATTCTGTTCAGGTAGCCACTTGGGGAGGTTAGGTGTATCCTGCCTTTCCAGGGTGAGTCAGGGCTTTGTTGAATAGACCTGGGCTGCATTTAGAGTAGGGGAGGAAATATCCTTTCACCTGAACAGGCATGGTCTGCCTTAGACAATGCTGTCTCGCCGCCCTGCCAGGAAGCTGCACCAGAGAGGACAGAACTGGGGTTGGCTGGGCAAAGAGCTTCTCTGCCACAGAGAACAAAGGATTTTGTATTATAAAAATAGGAGCCCTGACCCCAGACTTTTAGATTACTTCTGGAATTCAAGAGGAAACTTTGTCAAGGAGAAGAGCTGGAGAAACAGAGGACAAGTACTGCTCCATTGCTGTGTGCTGTCTGTGGTTGGCCTTCAGTATCTGTTTCTGCCAAGGAAAGGACAAGAACTTTGCTGTGTGCTGTGTCCCCTACTTGAGGAAGATCTCCAAGGGCTTGAAGTAGAGCTTGCCTCCTGTTTTGAAGTCTCAGGGATACAAATACTTTGCCCGCAGCTCCCCTGAACTCTCTTGCTGCAAGTTCTGATCTGCCAAAAGGTGCCAGATGCTGTTCTGGGCCTCTGGAGGTTGTTTTTGCAGTTGGGAGATGGAAAAGTAACGCAACAAGGAGAAATGCAATACATCCGTGCCTGTTTCCGACGCATTGCCGAAGAAACCGATGCAGCGCCTGCTCGTGGCTTTAAAAATTGCACACGCCGCACTGAGTGCACCAATCTATGGAGGCCGAGAACACCGCACCGATTTCGACGCAGGCCCCGCTGTGGGGCTGCAAGAACCAATGCATCATGGGACCTGGGCTGAAGAAACCAATGCAAGTGCCGTTGCCGCTGCCACATCGAGAACTGACGCATCCCTGATCCTCACTCATCGCACTGGGGTGCCAAGACTACAAGGAGACCCGGGCCGCAGTAAGAAACCAACGCATCACCTTCCCTGCGTGACAGTAAGGAACCGATGCATTACCTCCCCTGCATGGCAGTAAGGAACCGACGCATCACCTCCGCTGGAATACGGATCCAATGCATCACCTTCCCTGCACGTAAGGAACCAACACATCACCATCCCTGCGGCTGTTCTTCCATTTGATTTTGACGCATTCAAGTTACTTTGTGTTGAAAGTGTTGCATCTGCAATTTGCTTTGAACAGAATTATTTCTACCTTTTGAAAGTCCTACTTTATTACTGTATTTTGTTTTTTTCTCGTTTTGGTCTTGTTTGGTTTAGATAAAGATTACTTATTAATCTAAAATGGTGTGGTGTCCATTTGTAGTATTTTCACTGTATTAGTGTACGCATGCACACACTGCCTCTGAGATAAACCTGTCTGATCATGCCAAGCTACCAAGGGGGTGAGCATGGGTTATTTTAGAAGTCTTTGTCCCTTACCCTGGCTATGAAGAAGGGTCCCTACTTGGACAACGGGATATATATATATATATATGTGTGTGTGTGTGAGAGTGTGTGTGTATGTAGTACCTACTGGTGGTCACCTGTAAGTAGTTATAGTTAGGACCATATTTCCATTGAAAAAACATTTTTTGACTTGCCTATACTTTTGGTGCCTTTTGACGAATCTTCACGAAAATTCCACAAAAAGTGTCATAGTGAGTCTTGTTGCTCATGGAAAGCTTCAGGGTGATCTGTCAAGCTGTGGCCGAGAAAAGAGGGGTGAAATAAGATGCATTTCCCATTTTAGTTCCCATGGACTCTTTAGACATGCCTCGAGCCTGAACCACTGGATGGAATCATACCAAACTTGGCAGAAATGAAGATTTGGTGATGCATTTAAGAGAATCAAGGTTGTGATATCTATCGCAGTGACAACTTTGTGAATAATAAAGAGCTTGTGCAGGGAAATACAGAGCTCTGAGTGGCTGCCAGCACTTCAGTCAGGCAGTGCCTGCAGCCATCTTGGGATTCAGCTTCTGCCGAGTCCCCTCCAAAATATGTAAAAACAAAGAAAAGGGGGGCAAGGCAGGGTAGGAATACCCTGTCTCCCTAAACTTGATCATGGGGTCCCTATGGACCACGCCAGGCCCAAAAATATTTTGATAAAAAAACAAGCTTAGGCTCCTGCATTTATTTTGAAAATGACCCCTGGGAGGACCAGGTACTGGGGGCATTTTATAAAAAAAGGACGGTGCCCACAGGGCTCCCCTTCTGAGGCTCTTGGGGCCCAGGGGACCACCACCTCCCCGGGACTTTATTTAAATTTTGGAGGGGGGCCACGCGGACTTCCCTCGATAGGGACCCAGGGCCCAGGGTCCAACACCTCCCTAGGCTAATTTTATTAAAAGGCAGGGGCTGTTCAGAACCCCGAGCCCCGGGGACAACCACTTCCCATTGACTACGTATTTAATGTTTAGTGGGGCCTACAGGACCCCCCTTAGCCCCAGGGATCACCACCTACCGGGGCTTAATATAAAATACTAGCAGGAAGGGGGTGAATGGACCCCCTAGCCCCAGGGGCCACCACCTCCCCAGAGCTCACTTAAATATGGAGCTGGGGGGCAGCATGGATATCCAGGGCTTTCTTTTTTTTTTTAAAAGGAAGGGGGTCATTCTCAGCCCCAGGGACCACCACCTCTCTGAGGCAGGCCCATGAAAGTGAAAGGAGAGGAGTCCTCCTGGAGCCAGTAATTCCCGGGGTGACCAACCCTGGGATATAGCTGTTTGCTGTGACTTGGCGGAAGATTTGACAGCTCCCACCAAGTCAGAGCAAACACTCCACTTCCAGCAAGCGAGAGCTGACAATATTTTTCACTTGCTGGGAGCAGAGGTTTCATTTGCTTCCCTGCCTGCTGTCAAGTGGGCAAGGAACAGATGAAACAATTGTTCTCACAGACAGGGAGCTGCATGTTTAGCAGCTCCCTGTCTGTGGGAGCAATGCCATGTCTTGCAGGAGGTCGGGAGCCGGCTGGGACCGTGAGTCCTTGTGGCTCCCTCCATGGTCTGGGGGAAAAGGACAAAAAGAGGCAAACTGAAAGTGAGAAACAAGCAGAAAGAGGCAGAATAAAGGTCAGCAATGAGCAGAAAGAGGCAGAATAAATGTCAGCAATGAGCAGAAAGAGGGAAGATAAAGGTAAGAAACAAGCTGAAAGAGAAAGAATAAAGGTCAGAAACGAGCGGAAAGGGACAGAATAAAGGTCACTAATGAGCAGGAAGAGACAACATAACATTGAAAAACGAGCAGCAAGAGGCAGAACAGAGGTCAGAAATTAGCAGAAAGAGGCAAAATATAGGTCAGCAACGAGCAGAAAGAGGCTACATAAAGGTGAAAAACAAGCAGCAAAAGTCAGAATCGAGGTCAGCAATGAGTAGAAAGAGGCAAAATTAAGGTCAGAAACAAACAAAAAGAGGCGTAATAAAAGTCAAAAGGGAGCAGAATGAGGCAAAATAAAAGTCAGCAACGAGCAGAAAGAGGCAAAATAGAGATCAGAAAGTACCTAAATAAAGGTCAGCAATGAGCTGAAAGAGGCAAAAGAGTGATCAGAAACGATCAGAAAGAGGCAAAATAAAGATGAGAAATGAACAGATAGGCAAAATAAAGGTCAGCAACAAGCAGAATGAGGCAAAATAAAGGTCTGATCAAGGTCTGATACAGATCTGATAAAGGTGAGAAACGAGACAAAATAAAGGTTAGGAACGAGTAGAAAGAGGCAAAATAAAATAAAGATGAGAAGCAAGCAGAAATAGGCAGAACAAAGGTCAGCAATGAGAAGAAAGAGGCGAAATACAGGTCAGAAGTGAGCATAAAAAGCAGAAAACAAGCAGAGAATGAGCAGAAGATGGCAAAACAGCGAGCACTCAAACACATACCCACTTACAGACCCACTCAGACACTCTCACACTGACTCACAGACCCTATCAGTTCAAGTTCAAGAATTTATATAGCGCACTACTCACCCAGAGGGTCTCAAGGCGCTTGGGGACGAGGTTCATTATTTATCGAATAGCCAGGTTTTAAGTTCTTTTCTGAAGGAGATGTGGTTCTGTGTAAGGCGGAGGTGGGTGGGGAGTGAGTTCCAGGTCTTGGCAGCCAAGTAGGAGAAGGATCTGCCTCCCATGGTGGATCTTTGGATGCATGGAATTGCGGCGAGGCCTTGATCGGAGGATCTTAATTGGCGGGTGGGTGTGTAGAAGGATAGTCGAGTGTTGAGGCATTCGGGCCCTAGCTTGTAGAGTGCCTTGTGTGCGTGGGTGAGGAGACGGAATGTTATTCTCTTGTTGACGGGGAGCCAGTGGAGGTCTTTCAGGTGGTCGGTAATGTGATTTTGGTGAGGGATGTCTAAAATGAGTCTCGCTGCTGCGTTTTGGATACGTTGGAGTCTTTTCAGTAATTTGGCTGTAATTCCGGCGTAGAGGGTGTTTCCGTAGTCCAGTCGACCCGTGACTAGTGCGTGGGTGACAGTTTTTCTTGTCTCGGAGGGGATCCAACGGAAGATTTTTTTGAGCATACGAAGTACGTTGAAGCAGGAGGATGAGACGGCGTTGACTTGTCTGGTCATTGAGAGTGAGGAATCTAGGATGAAGCCCAGGTTACGAGCGTGGTCCGTGGGTATGGGTGCGCTGCCCAGGGCCAGTGGCCACCATGAGTCGTCCCAGGCAGAGGGGGATGATCCTAGGATGAGCACCTCCGTTTTGTCTGAGTTAAGTTTTAGTCTGCTGGATTTCATCCATTCGGCAACTTCTTTCATACCTTTGTGAAGATTGGTTTTGGCGGAGTTAGGGTCTTTGGTGAGGGAAAGGATCAGCTGGGTGTCGTCAGCGTAGGAGATGATGTTAAGGTTGTGTTGACGCGCGATGGATGCGAGTGGACTCATGTAAACGTTGAAGAGGGTGGGACTGAGTGATGATCCTTGTGGTACACCGCAGATGACTTCGGTAGCCTCTGATTTGAATGGGGGAAGTCGTACTCTTTGTGTTCTTCCGGCGAGGAAGGAGACGATCCAGTCCAACGCTTTGCCTTGTATTCCGATATTGTTGAGGCGTTGTATGAGGGTGCTATGACAGACTGTGTCGAAGGCCACGAAGAGGTCGAGTAGGATGAGGGCAACTGTTTCTCCGTTGTCCAGTAGTGTTTGGATGTCGTCTGTGGCTGCGATGAGGGCGGTTTCGGTGCTGTGTTTGGCTCGAAAGCCGTTCTGTGAGGGATCGAGGGAGTTGTTGGCTTCGAGGAAGGCGGCGACTTGTCTATTGACGCCTTTCTTGATGTCTTTTGCCGGGAAAGGGAGGAGGGATATTGGGCGGTAGTTTTTGAGTTCAGAGGGGTTTGCTGTGGGTTTCTTCAGGAGGGCGCTGACTTCGGCATGTTTCCAGCTTTCTGGGAAGGTAGCAGAGTTGAAGGAACAGTTGATGACGTCACGGAGGTGGGGTGCGATGATGGAGTCTGCTTTGTTGAAGATGTGGTGGGGACATGGGTCCGATGGCGAGCCAGAGTGGATGGAATTCATAAGGCGGATGGTGTCTTCGGTGGTGATTGGGTTCCAGGCGTTGAGATTGTTGGAGGGCGGTATAGGTTCTGAGGGGGGTGGGTAGGATTGTTTGTTGGTATTGTTTTCGAAGCTGTTATGTATGTCGGCAATTTTGTTGTAGAAGAAGGAAGATAACGAATCGCAGAGGTCTTGGGAGGGGGTGATGTCATTTGAGGCTGCGGTGGGGTTGGTAAATTCTTTGACGATATTGAATAGTTCCTTGCTGTTATGGGCATTGTTGTCGAGTCGATTCTTGAAAGCTGATTTCTTGGTGGATCGAATCAACTGGTGGTGTTTGCGGGTGGCTGCCTTGAGGGTGGTCATGTTGTCGGTGGTTGGGTTTTTTCTCCATGTTTTCTCGAGAGTACGGCAAAGTTTCGTGGATTTTTTAAGGTCATCGTTGAACCAGGGGGCCTTTTTGCTGTCTTGTTTGGTGTGATGGTTTTTCAAGGGTGCTAATTCGTCAGCGCTGTGAGTGATCCATTGTTTGAATTTGATGGCAGCTTGGTTAGGGTCAGATGAGAGGGCGGGTGGGTTTTGGTTGAGCGATGTGAGGAGTTGGTCGGTGGTGATTTTGTTCCATTTTCTTCGGGGAATAGGTTGTGGGGGTTTGTGGATCGGGGTGGTTTTGTAGCTGAAGTGAACACAACTGTGGTCCGTCCAATGGAGAGCTGTGGTGCGATCGAAGGAGATGTGTTTGCTGGAAGTGAAGATTGGGTCTAGCGTATGTCCGTCTGTGTGGGTGGGGGTGTCGACAAGTTGTTTGAGTCCGATATTGGCTACGTTATCCAGTAGGGTGGTGGTGTTGCTGTTGTTATTCTTTTCCATGTGGAAGTTGAGGTCTCCTAGTAGGATGTAGTTCTCGGAGGCGAGGGCGTGTGGACTGATGAAGTCAGTGATGTCCTCGCTGAATTGTTTACGTGTTCCTGGAGGCCTGTAGATGAGGGTGCCTCTGAGTGTGGTTCGGACCTGTGTTTGGGGTTAGTGGTTGTGGTAGGGGTCTTGACGCTGGTGAATTTGCAGGAGTGGCATGCGAAAGGCCCATGAGTACGTCCTGGGGCAGCTTTGAAGCAATGGGGAGTACATCCGGGGTCAAGGGCTAGGAGGGTGGCAGCATCATACTTGATGCGGCCAGAGTGCGGTTTGCGGGGGCCAGGGGGTTTGGCGCTGGGCGCGGTCCAGGCGCGGACGGGCGTAGACGGGCTTACCTTTGGCGCACCTTCGGCGCGACCGCTGCGCGTGGACGCTGCGCGTTGGGACATCTGTCATAAATGGATAGAGGAGGGGGGCGGAGCGAGGGAGGGGCCGCAGGGAGGTGTGATCGGGGTGGAGGGGCGGGCTGGCAGGCACAACAACAAAATGGCCGCAAATCAAAACACAAATACGACGAGATCGGCACCAGCAGGGAATTAATTCTGAAATGTGGGCAGAGGCACAGATTATCTTAGTAGCAGGCAGAACCAACAATGTGAATAACGCAGAGACTCACACACTCGCTCACAGACTTACTGAGGCACTCATGTATCCACTCACACACTCACACACTCACTGTCAAGGGTTAGTGGTTACATTTAGGAAGTACAATTAAAAAACCTTTAAAATTCACTTAAAAACTAAAGGTTACAGTGAGGAAATAACATTAGAAACCCATAGAAATTCACAAAAAAACAAAAGTTACAGGGACGTCATAGTTAGGAAATAGAATTTTTTTTAAACGTAGAAATTTACCGCAAAAACCAAAGGTTACACAAACGTTATAGATAGGATCAGATTTCACTCATACAAAACAATTGAAATACAGCAGTTATAGTTACCTAAACTTACTATAACTCCGCCCCCGTAATGCACTGCTTATGACCTCACATATTACATCACTCATGACATGGTCAATGACATCACTGATGACATCATTGATGACATCTAAATGGGTGGCAAGACTACTTTTAGACTTTTAGGGTTCAGGGTGTGTATGGGTTTTTGGGTGGCAAGGGTAGTTTTAGGGTTTAGGGTGGGTATGTGTTTGTGGGTGGTAAGGATAATTTTAGGGTTTAGGGTGGGTTTGGGTTGAGGGGTTGTTTTTTTTTAGGGATATATACATATTTACACACACACACACACACACACACACACACATACCTACATACATACATATATATATATCCACACACAAGGTTGCCCCAAAGGAAGAGCCACACAGGTAGGATATTTTCCACTTCTATTTGATGGAAGCTGCATTCAGGTTAAAATGGACACCGTTCATCCCTCTTGATCTTGCCAGATGCGTTTCGGGCTTCTTGCCTATATCATTGGCATTTCAAACGAAAATCAAGACAGGGTTGTGTTGCTAATTATACTCCTCAAACTCGCCCAGGTGGCTGTGGCTATTCACACAGCCTTGTGGTCCCGGTAGTTGAACTTCAGTATTACTCAAGTTAGTTGTTTTGAAATTCGCTAATAAATGTTTATTAAAAAGCCATGTGGGTTGATACTCAGTCCTGCTTTAACAAGCTGCTTTCTTACGCCATGGAGACAGTCATGCGTACTTAAAAAGTCTGCCTAAAACTCCTTCCCCTGCACTGGCAAGACCAGCCCACCCGTCCCTCACCCAAGCAGGAAGGAAAACAAAAATGATAATAACTGTAGTTATTATTAATTTCTTTTTCCTTTTTACACTGCTCTCAGAGCAGGGGTGCGATGCTCCTCTGCCTTAGCGGGGGAGCTGTGGAAAAGTAAATTTTGCCATGTTATATGTGCCTACGTGTTCCCCATCTTATATTATATGTGCATGATCGATATGCATGTATCCCCCTATGATCGATTAAAGACGCAATTATAGTTGTGTCCAGCTCTAGTATGCCAGTTTCCAGTTCTTGTGAAAACAACGAATATTAGGCCTATGTAAACCTATGTTGCCACATTTTACAGTGTGCACGTTAATTCATTGAATTGTCCCCGTTTCTAGGCCTCAAAAGGGCCCGGACACCAGATTCAGCTCCTGTCTCCTGAACCCTCTCCGAGGAGCGATACAGCCCCCACCTGCATCCCTGACCCTTCACTTACTTCCTGCCTCACAGTGCCCGGCCCGGCCTGGCTCTGCCTGCCTGTCTGCCAAAGAGTATGTTATGCTTCTAGTTATCAGTCCAGCCCTCCTTCTCTGCATTCCTAAGCTACTGAATCGCATCAATAGTTTCAGCCATAGTCTAGCCTTCCTGTCTCCATGTAAGAGAAATACTGTATTAATATTCATAGAATATTCCTCGCACACGCAATACATGTAGAATAATGCATGCACCAGCCTTAGTGTCAAGTAGCCTTTGCCCTGATAACTTTTGGATTCTATCAACATGTTCTCCAAACACCAGATACCAGATATGCCTTAGGTACATGTCGCTCTGACACTCCAGACTTTAGTCTCCTCTTCTAGCACAGAAGTCATAGCCCCCAGTTCTCCCTGGTAACACGTCATTGCCCGTTTGCGCGCACCACTAGGTTAAAGGTCCCAGCTGCTCAGGTAGCCCCCTCCATGTTTCCGCCCCATTTATGACACTTCTGTTACGTTTACATCACATGTCTATGTATACGCCCTGTACACGCCTTCCTGTTACATCATTTTGCCCTTATCTTTCGCGACTGCTACGAGTAACGCCTACTGCTACGCCTACTGTATTGAATGCTATTGTAAATGTAATGTATATATACCATGTACTGTTTATATGATGCAGCGTTCCTGCTCATCCCATTCCGATTCCTGCCCCCGGCAGCTGCCATCCTATTCCCATGCAGGCTGTCCTGTTCCTGTCCTTTATGCCTGATTAAAGCCTGTAGACTCAAGATACCTCGAATCCTGACTCTTATTTATTGAGCTATCTGTTTATATGAGTTTCCTGAAAAATAGTACCGGTAATTAATTATTTATTTACCACATAATGGCGCCCGAACAGGGACTTGCCCTTTCCCCACGCGCCGGCGAAGCCACGCAGGCCGTGACGGAACCATACCGTGCACGTGCAGATATTTCTGCTTCAAGTATCCCTCAGGCCCACGGAGGAGACGGAGGTTGCGGTCCAGCATCCAGACGAGGCGGTGAGGAACGCGGCGAGTCCCGACCAGAGCCCAAGCCGAGAGTACAAGGTCCGAGGTATCCGGAGGCCCACCTGTAACTGAAGACCGAAGTTCGTAGTCCGACGTCGTAGCAGTCCAGTCCGGTCCGAGGCCTTCCGTTCTTGCTGCCCGGTGAGTACCGTTGCTTGGGTAGTATCTAGACAGGGTCAATTAATTTGTCTCTGGTCCGTGGGTTTGGGTACGCAGATCCAACACGAAGTGTTCACCTAGGTGGATGCAGGTCCTGAAGTGTCTCTTTATGGGACCGGTATGTTTCGTACTGTTTCAGCAGTACATCCAGTAATTCTAGTAAGTTCCGTTCTCGAGAAATTCATGTGTTTCTGTTCTCAGTATTCCAGGTAATATTCTGTCCGAACTGTTATTTTAAATGTTATTTCAATGTGTTTTCAATGTCGTGGTATGAGTGATTTGTTCTTCCAGTTATTATTGTGTTTATCGTGTATTGTATTGTGTTCAGATTCAAGTACGTAATGCCTCTATTCTCCAAGTTACGTCAGTTAAAAACCAGAAAAGGGCTGCTCGAGGAAGCAGTCCCTGTCCCTCCTAGGGACAGTCCAGGACATTTTATGTATCACAAGCATGGCTTAAGTGCCATAATATATCTAGACTTATGGTCTGATTATACCAGACATCTCGAAGAGAAATATAGATGGCCTGTTTCAGGCACATGGGATACCGAGTGCATCATGCGAGTAGAAGAAGCATTATGGAAAAAGAAAGCCAGACAGTCTCAGAAAGATGCCATCGAGTTATGGCGCAAAGAATCTCATAGAAGAACAGAAAAAGAAAACAGAAAAACAGAATTAAGTAGGGAATCCTCAGAAAAAGCCCAAGAAAGGGAATTAATCGAAGTAGGTGAACGAGTTAAAGCAGAACAGTCAGACAGACAGAGAAATGCCCTTATTAAGGGTATGTATCCTCTTCTTGCTGAGGGCTTGCCAAAAGCAACCCCGGAAGCACCATGTAATTTACCGCCACCATTAGTTCCGATTAAGCTACGTCATAAACCGACCGCAGCTGATATTTTTCTCTCGTCCTATTTGGACGACACAGTCCCAGGATATGCAAATCCTGTTCCGCCAGCTCCTGTAAATAATGTAATTCCAGTTCCTCCATCCACCGGGGCACCCGTTGCAGTACCTGTCACGGTACCCCCGGTCCAGCCTACAGTACATGTACCCGCTACATCAGTCACTCTGCCAGCACGTACAATACCCGTCAACGATTCTAGTCTAGGGGCCACGGGGGGAAGTCCTCCTGGAACCCCGCCTCAACACAGACGTATGACGATACTTGAGTTACATGAACGAGCGTTACAGCGTTCGCCAAAAATTCAGACATTTGCAGATATCAAGCGAGCTCTTACCGAATGCCGTTATGATCCAGTTTCAGGCGATGATAATATGGTCATATATTCATTGCGTGTAAGACGGGTGACCGAATATTTGGACACCCTACCGAATATGAAAGGTTATCTAGACAGAATATATCGTTTTATCCGTACAGGAGTAGATCCAGAAAGTATTGGCGACGCCATGGTCCAAAGAAAAGTCGAGATTCAGCTCATGCTTTTAAAGTTCCTAATTAATTGTTTAATAAGGGAACAAGACTATCCAGATAAAGATCCGGAAGAAATGAAAGTCCTGACCAGGTGGAGTGACCACATAGCCGAGGGAAGACACAAGACACAGAACTGTATAGAGAGTATGTACAAGAAAATTCGTAGGGAAATAATAAAGTTACACGAAAAACGAGAAGCAACACAAGTAACCGAGAAAGAAGGCAACTCTTCTACTGAAGAGGTAGACGACGAGAATCCCTCCAGAATAGCGTATGTAGGTAGAACTAGACTTCCCGACCGACATTCACGCCTAGAACACAAGAAAGTTTTTCCCTCTCCAGCACCAGAACAGTGTTCTCTAGAACAAGTATTCCAGGCTACAGATAAAATCCTGAAATCACGAATAGGCTATAGTGAGCTTAGTACAATGCATGAACAAGAACTAGCCCGATCAGCAGTCCGATGGACTACTGATTCTACCACTTTTCCAGACGAAATAGTGACACAAATGTTTCTGAAACTGCCCCCAGTCGAGCAGCGACTGGTGGGTATGTATATGATCCAGCACCTCATTACACTGTATGAGGGACAGCATTCTGATCCAGGTCCGTTACATGATGTTTTGAACGAGTTACTCCAGTATAGATGGAGAGGTTTAGGTACTGATTTAATTAGTATCTTCCTAGAACAGCGCCACAAATATCGAACGTTTTTGAATCCGCATTTTGTTCATGTCTCACCTCCAGAAAGTAAACCATTTTACATAGACAGACAGAATCCGTTACGAGAAGTACACCCAGTTAGGACAGCGGGTGGTGATCTAGAACGAGTATTTGTTTACACCCCTATCACAAAGATGGAACTCTTAGAGATGAAGAAGTTAATTCCCTGTCACGACAAAGATCCAGCAGGGTTCCATCGAGAATTAAAAGACATGCTCCGTATGGGAGAATACACGTATCCTGATATCATTAAAATGTTAAAGGTCCTGTTGCCTGCGGGCATATATGAGAAACTCAAAGAAAAAGAATGGGAGGTGGGAGAGAAAAAGATAGATTGGACAGCTTTAGAAGCTGAAGATAATACACGAGTACCAGGTACCGGTCTTGGGGATAAAGCTAAAGAATTGCCCGAGTTATTAATACAAGTTTTGCCAAGATTACTAGCCACGAAAAAGGAAGACTGGGATGCCATCTCAGCCTGTAAACAGAAACAAGACGAAGATACCAGTGATTTTTATTCTAGATTTGAGAAATGTTTTATTATTAACAGTGGTCTGAAAACAAGTAGTGAATCATACCCTCATCTTTTTGTTACCAAACTAGTAGAGAATTCAAGTCCACAAGTTAAAAATCGAGTACTGAAAGTCGAAAGTACCTGGCAAGCTAATACTCCGTCACAGATGTTACAAATGCTCCAGTACCACCAGAACAGAATCAGGGAAGAGCAAGAACACGAAAGGAGACGTATGAAAGACACGAAAATGAAAGTATTAGTTGCACAATCTGTTCCCCAAGACAGTCAGAAGAGGGGTCCGAATCAAGCCCGTCATCCTGCAGCTCCTGTTAAAGGGACCTGCAATTACTGTAAACAGCCAGGTCATTTTATAAACGAGTGTGCAGTTCTGAAACACAACATAGCTACTGGTAAGACTAAAGAAAGACCACGTCCGCCTAGACAAGAACAAGTTTCACAGACTTCTCAGTCACCACCGAATGCACAACAGACAGTTACAGTACCGCAGCCTATAGCTGCAACACAGCACGTTACACAGCAAATGTACCAGTATGCACAGTCCGAGTATCCAGATTATCAGCAGTATTCATGAAACAGCCTAGAGAGGGAGGTAGGCTTGCCTCTCATCGAGATACCTGTAGATCAAAGGGTCCCTATGTACACAGTCAAGTATTAGGGAAAGACAGAAAGTTTTTGATTGATACAGGGGCAAGTAGGACTACCATCAGTCATGACGAGGTTCCAGGGGCTCCGCTCTCAGGCTCTAGAAATGTTTCCCTTGGATTTTCAGGAAAGCCAATTGTTAATGAAATTTCGAAACCAGTTTCTCTAGAAGTTGGTCCATTGTCCCGAACTACTGATTTGTTACTTACGAAGTCATGTCCAGAAAATTTGTTAGGCATTAAGACATTGAAAGAGTTAGGAGCAGTTATATGCTGCTCCCCAGAAGGAGTGCGATTGTTCCTTAGAGACTTTAAAGGTCATTATGTACTACGCGATTTTGATCCAAGATTATTGAATGTACCACAGCATTTATGGGCGCAAGGTCCAACTGATGTAGGTTGTATGCAGATCACACCCCATCGTGTGACTCTGAAGCAAGGTATAGTTTTGCCACGAATCAGACAGTACAGATTGCCACCTGAGGCTGTAGCAGCCTTATCCAAAATTATTGACGAGCTGATTGCTCAAGGAGTGGTTGTAGAAACTGACTCCAATGTATGTAATTCTCCTATCATTCCAGTCATGAAACGTACTGATCCAAATGCACCTCCAGTATATCGATTAGTGATTGACCTTCGAGAACTTAATAAATGTATTATTCCTCAGTACCCAGTAGTCCCAGATATTTCATCCCTATTGACAGCTATTGATTCTGAAGCTACGTTCTTTACAGTCATCGATCTCAAGAACGCATTCTTCAGTGTCCCCATTCATCCAGACAGCCAGTTCCTTTTCGGTTTCTGTTTAAATGGAAGAAGCTATAAATTTACACGAGCTCCTCAAGGTTTCACAGAAAGTCCTAGCATTTACAGTCAAGCACTTAAAAGACAACTAGACAATATTCACATGCCAACTGACACTGCCCTGCTCCAGTATGTCGATGATCTACTGATCACAGCCCGTTCTGAACGTGACTGCGAACGTGCGTCACTTAAAGTCCTGTATTTTCTGGCCGAGATGGGGCACAAGGTGTCCCCTTCCAAATTACAATTCTGTGTCCAGCAAGTGGTCTACTTAGGACACTTACTGTCCAAGTGGGGTAGGCAGTTGACACCTGACCGTATCCAGTTAATAGCACATCTTCCACAGCCCAAGACACAGAAGGAGGTACGAGCTTTTATCGGCCTTACTTCTTACTGCAGACAATGGATTCCTCAGTATGCATTTCTAGCCAAGCCACTGATACAGTTAACGACACAGGAGGCAGCCGTATCGACTCTCCTCCCTTGGACCCAGGAACATACACTTGTCTTTAATGAGTTAAAGAAAGCCTTATGTCAAGCACCTGTTCTAGCAACACCGAACTATAGTAAGCCTTTTACACTTTTTGTTACTGAACGCGAAGGTACTGCATTATCTGTTCTCACACAAGATCAAGCAGGACAATACAAGCCCTGTGCTTATTTTTCTAGCACATTAGATCCAGTAGCCCAGGCTCTGCCTGCGTGCCTCAAGTCAGTTGCAGACACAGCACTAGCTATCAGACAAAGTGATTCCATAGTGTTAGGACATTCCCTGACAGTACAAGTTCCACACTCCGTAGAAGTTCTTTTAAACCGAACCCAGACTCAGCATTTAACAATTGCACGTTTAACAGGTTATGAACTGACACTGTTCCAGCCACACATAGAAATCAGACGCTGCAACATTCTGAATCCTGCTACACTGTTACCGTCAGTTACTTCAAATCCCGCCACACATGACTGTGTGGAAGTTGTTAACACTATGACTAAGCCAAGACAAGATCTGACAGATATTGCATTACCTAATCCCGACCTGACACTTTATGTGGATGGTTCATGTATGAGAACAAGTACAGGAAAACTAGTAGCCGCGTATGCAGTGACTACTGAAACTGAAGTTATAGAAACACATCGTATTGACACCCTGTCTGCTCAAGCAGCAGAGCTAGTCGCTCTGACCCAGGCCTGCATACGTGCCAAGAACCTGAAAGTTAACATATACACAGATTCACGTTATGCATTCGGAGTCGTACACGACTTTGGAGTGCTCTGGCAAGAGAGAGGTTTCATGACTTCTCATGGAACCAAGATTCAGCATGGTCTCCTCATTCAAGCTTTGTTAGATGCAATACATTTACCGACAGCTATCGCTATCATGAAGTGCAAGGCGCATACGAAAGTCACTGACATCATTTCCCAAGGTAACGATCTAGCCGATCGAACAGCCAAGCTTACAGCTCAGACTCCAGACGTTCCAGTTAACACAACACTGACACACACTCCAGATCAGACTACTTGTATGACTGTTAAGGACCCTACACAAGATGTCATAGACATACAGTTACATGCTACTCCCGAAGAAATCAAGAAATGGTCCGAACAAGGAGGGGTCCAGACAGATCAGGGATGGTTGACGAAGGGAAAAGCCACATGGTTTCTCCCCGACTCTATGGTTCAAGTCATTATTAATACCGCACATAGTCCAGCACATCTAGGAGAAAAAGCTATGCTAGACAGTATCCAGAACCTCTGGTTCAACAAGCACTTACGAGCTGCAGCCAAACAGAAAGTCCGTACCTGTATGATATGTTGTCAGTTCAATCCAGGTAAAAGTGTCCCGGTGGAACAAGGTGGATTCCAACCTCCTGACCACCCTTTTGAAGTCCTCCAGATGGATTATATTCAGATGGAGCGATGTCGAGGTTTCAAGTATGTCCTCGTAGTTGTATGCGCTCTGTCCAGGTGGACAGAAGCATATCCAGTCCCAGATTACACAGCTGCGACCACTGCCAGGCAGTTGGTTCGTGAATTCTTTCCCCGCTACGGATTACCTAGGGTCGTGTATTCAGATAACGGCCAGCCATTCTCATCCGAGCTTATGAAACAAATTTCCCTTCTGTTAGGGTACCAGTGGAAGTTCCATTGTGTACGCCATCCTGAAGCAGCCGGTCTCGTAGAGAGACATAACCAGACTCTGAAAATCCGCATTGCAAAAGTTTGTAAAGAAAAAGGTGTAGACTGGCTAGTAGCTTTGCCAGTTGCTCTATTTTATATGAGAATGGTCGCACATTCCAGATCAGGTCTGTCCCCGTATGAGGTCGTATTCGGCCGCCCCCCAAACATGTGGGGTACACCTAGACCCCGTAGTATTACAGATGTTTCCAGTAATATGCTGACAGATTACCTAGCTTCCTTGATGTCTGCCCTACACTCTTGTCGTTCACAGGTTGCCGCCACATTTCCAGACAACACCGAGGTGAAACCGCATGAAGTCGTTCCCGGTGACCTCGTATTTGTCCGGAACTTTGATCGTTCAAGTCCGCTGGAGCCCCGTTGGAAGGAGCCCCGCATGATCTTATTAACCACAAGGACCGCCGTAAATCTTGAAGGCAGGAAGGGGTGGGTCCACCTGAGCCAAGTTCCATGGATTAAGAGAAAGGACATTTGTTAAGGACTGCCTTATTCCTAAAGACTGCCTAAAAACAGACTCTGAACTCAAGCCTCCACTATTAGAGAAAACTCCGCAGCAGGAGTATAAACAGAAACTCAGGTCTAGTAAAATAAGTCAGCCAGTTTAATTGTCTAAGTCCCTCTCGGGTGAAACGGTTAGACAGGTTCCTGACATGTATGAGATAGACCCCCACAGTGAGAGAGTTAGTCAAAACTCTAAAAGATGTATTATTGTTCTATGTTTTCTATTATTTTTGAGTCTTATGGTTACCTGCACAAGTTATGCTTTACATTTATGTTTTCCAATTTCACATGTACATATGTTTTCTAATGCTACAGTAGAGCACACATTTAGTGATCTGCCTCCTCACGAGCTATCCTATCGTCTTGCTATGCGAAATAATACATTCATCCGAATGTTGCACTATTCACACCAGACCAGCAATGCCACTAATTGTTGGGTGTGTGGTCGACTCCCCCCTTTCCAGACACCAAAGGGAGTTCTGCCACTCTTTCCTTATCCATTTTCACATAATGGTTCATGTGGAGCGTGGTCCACGTTAACGTCATCCTCAACTGATATGTCCTTCCTGAATAGAACATGTTTCCCAGACAAGCAAGGTCTTTCCCATAGAACAGGGTTAGATCTAGAAAATGAAGTATATGATTTAGGTAATTATTCCTCGAATTTTATGGTTCTGAATGTTCAGTCCGATACTACTCCAGATCTACCTGCTATTTCAGTACTACCAGTCAAAGGCGAATTATGTGTCAGAAAGAATGGTTCCGCACATGTAGGACATAGTGATTGTACTACTATGGTCGAGTATAGTGACAGTGGGAAATCTATTTTCAAAGCCTCACGTCATTCTTATTTTGTTTGTGGTCAGACCGCATATGTTCGTCTGCCCCTCGATTGGGATGGAACATGTTACATTGCCTTCCTACTGCCACCAGTTTTTCTAGCCCCATCCGATTATCATAAAAACACACATCTAGTACACATTAGACATAGAAGAGAGATCGAGTCCCCAATTGTCGATCAAACTGAAACTGCTTTAGAACAGTATACAGACTTCAATAGAGGTTTCTTTTTCTTTATTGGACCTATCCAGAATAGTAAGTTAATACGTAGGTTAACCAGAACCCTTGAAGCAGTAGTGAATGAGACTACTTCCGCTCTAGGTAATTTAACAGAAGAACAATCTGCTATGAGATTTGTCGTGCTCCAAAATCGTCTCGTTCTTGACGTCATACTGGCCGATAGAGGAGGAGCATGTAGAGTCATCGGATCTAGTTGCTGCATTTTCATTCCTAATAACGCGCCGTCTGTTTATTCAGCTATAACCAGACTTCATAAAATTGCCCATCAGTTACACCAGAATCCAGGCACCTGGACATGGTCCGGTTGGCTCTGGAGTATCATATCTGCCTGGGGATGGAAAGTATTGTCATTCCTAGGTATTGCAGTAATGATCATATTCAGTTGCTGCCTCTGTATACAATGTGGCTCTGCGATTTGCGGCATGTGTGCTACCTCTTGTATTCCTAGTCCTAGTCCTAAGTCCCGTTCCAAGACAATTCGAGACGAGCAAATGATGCTATATGAAATAATAGATGGTATCATGAATATTGATGTTTCCTGATGGAAACGTAGGGCACAAGGAGGGTATGTGGAAAAGTAAATTTTGCCATGTTATATGTGCCTACGTGTTCCCCATCTTATATTATATGTGCATGATCGATATGCATGTATCCCCCTATGATCGATTAAAGACGCAATTATAGTTGTGTCCAGCTCTAGTATGCCAGTTTCCAGTTCTTGTGAAAACAACGAATATTAGGCCTATGTAAACCTATGTTGCCACATTTTACAGTGTGCACGTTAATTCATTGAATTGTCCCCGTTTCTAGGCCTCAAAAGGGCCCGGACACCAGATTCAGCTCCTGTCTCCTGAACCCTCTCCGAGGAGCGATACAGCCCCCACCTGCATCCCTGACCCTTCACTTACTTCCTGCCTCACAGTGCCCGGCCCGGCCTGGCTCTGCCTGCCTGTCTGCCAAAGAGTATGTTATGCTTCTAGTTATCAGTCCAGCCCTCCTTCTCTGCATTCCTAAGCTACTGAATCGCATCAATAGTTTCAGCCATAGTCTAGCCTTCCTGTCTCCATGTAAGAGAAATACTGTATTAATATTCATAGAATATTCCTCGCACACGCAATACATGTAGAATAATGCATGCACCAGCCTTAGTGTCAAGTAGCCTTTGCCCTGATAACTTTTGGATTCTATCAACATGTTCTCCAAACACCAGATACCAGATATGCCTTAGGTACATGTCGCTCTGACACTCCAGACTTTAGTCTCCTCTTCTAGCACAGAAGTCATAGCCCCCAGTTCTCCCTGGTAACACGTCATTGCCCGTTTGCGCGCACCACTAGGTTAAAGGTCCCAGCTGCTCAGGTAGCCCCCTCCATGTTTCCGCCCCATTTATGACACTTCTGTTACGTTTACATCACATGTCTATGTATACGCCCTGTACACGCCTTCCTGTTACATCATTTTGCCCTTATCTTTCGCGACTGCTACAAGTAACGCCTACTGCTACGCCTACTGTATTGAATGCTATTGTAAATGTAATGTATATATACCATGTACTGTTTATATGATGCAGCGTTCCTGCTCATCCCATTCCGATTCCTGCCCCCGGCAGCTGCCATCCTATTCCCATGCAGGCTGTCCTGTTCCTGTCCTTTATGCCTGATTAAAGCCTGTAGACTCAAGATACCTGGAATCCTGACTCTTATTTATTGAGCTATCTGTTTATATGAGTTTCCTGAAAAATAGTACCGGTAATTAATTATTTATTTACCACAGAGCCGCCACTCTCTAATTGGACTTTGTTCTACTTGCATATTATTCTAATTTTAGGTGCACCACTGTATTTAAATAATAGTAGGCACAGAAAGCTTGAGGTCAAATGTTGTGGTCAAATCTCAGCAGAGTCTGAAGAAAGTACCATTACACTTTGTTTTAAAGAGGGTCAGGATTAAAATATATAGATGCAGCCCAGGCCGCAGCGATACGGCTTGTTTATAGGCCCCAAAGAAGGGCTAGGAATAACACCGTAGCACTGGTCCATTACTTTGTTAATCCTAATATATTTGCTTGACCATTGAAGAGCAAAAGTAGCCCTAAAGGGGGATCTTTTCATTTGCTCTGAAAAGCAGCTGCTTTTCTAGTCCCCCATATGTGTGAAGGGACCATTTGGGATGTTATTAGACCATGATGACAAGACACTGTATTTACATTTTTAGCAAACACAAGAACCACTCAGGATTCAGCTTGAATGATTCATAGAGCAATTTAGTTTAAATCATTTGTTGAATTTTCTTTCAAGATTTTCGCTCTTCTACATAGATGCACACACCTTGGTTATAACAAAGTCATTTTCAGAGAATTCTACAGAAAGTACACTTAAATAGAAAATAATACCCACCAGACAAAGAAGCACTTTGCCTAATTATTAGCAAGTAAAATACCCCAAAGCCTAAGTGTAAAACTCAAACACATTAAATGTTCGCCTAACTACCAAGCACTTACTGAGTAAAAAAACACAGAAGCCTTCTGTTAGCTTTTGTTTGCACCTGAAATATTATATTGTATTGTATTGCAACATTTATATAGATCTCAGGACCCCTATTTGGGGGCTCTGAAGCACTTTCCTATAATTACAGTGCTCAGAGCTGCTTGGTGCAACTCCCACAATTAGCAAAGCTTATCATCTCATTACAGATGCACTGTCGTGTTCTCCTTTGTCTGATTCTCCCTGCGTGATGTGAGGTATGGTTCTGCTGATGTGGCCTGGTTCTCCCTGTGTGGAATGGTTCCCCCATGTGTGATGTGTGGTCTGTTTTTTTTCTGTGTGTCTGGTTCTCCCTGTGTGGTGTGTGGTATGTTCGGCAACTGGTTAACCAGTAACTGCACTGATAGAATATTAGAAGGTTAGATTCGAACTTGTAATCTTTTTGTGTGCCTTTCTTAGTGTGTTTACTGTCCACAAACACACAAAAAAAATCAAAAGTCGCTGGTGGCCTATAGGCTATCCAGTCTCATTGCACACTACTCCAAAAAAGGCCTCTGGGCTCAAAAAACGTATCTCATTTATCCAATGGATTGAACAAAAGCATGATATATCTTAAATTCATTTCCAAATCCTAGAAGTGGTTCAACTTCACCCTGACATGGATAATCACAAAAGGCTGCTCCAAAGAGAAACCCTGTAGATTGAAAATTTGGACTCCGTACATCCAAATGGCGTGAATGATAAATGTGAAATGTCATGCTTTTTATAATAACAATACTTTGTCTTTTGTGTTGAATTTTCAGGTCATTGTGCAGTTCATCATGACTTCATCAGTTAAGCAATTCAGTTGTTTCATCCACAAGGGTAAAACTATACACATCTCTCTTATTGTGATGAATTATCTGTATCATTATCCATGAAGTTATGCTGGGTTTTAGCATTATGAACAAATCAGTTGTAGGTTTGAGCATGAGCTTATTTACTTAATATATTTATTAAATAGGTGTTTTGCTATGTAATTTGTTATCTGTAACATGCAGCATGATCAATTGTCCTTTCATATCTATTTACCTTATATTCTTTCATATTTTTCTTTATATTGGATTTCAGCAGGATTAGAATTTTCTTTGTCTTATTATTTGGCCCTTTTTCACTTATGAGATAGCAAGTGCATGGTATGATTCATACTTTAATACATGGAAGCAGGCGCCAGGACTGGGCATGTCACACGAGCCGGCACCCGACCATAACCCCCATATAAGTGTGGGCATCCGGCGCCTTAGCTTATGGAGCACTGGTATGGGCTCCCGTAGGTCTTGATCCAATGGGTTTTTCGAGCTACTAAGCCAAAGCCGCTACTTATTTCTGGAAAAATAGCGGCCCCATTTGTTCTTTTAGTGAGCTAATGGTTCCCCTCTATTATTAAATTCCTTTTTCGTGCACTACACCACAACCACTTTCATTTATGGTCCTGATGAAACGCCACTGATCCTTTGGACAGATACAGGTGGGAAACATGTCGACCTGATTAGCTACCTGGGCACATTGCGCCTTTGTTAGCAACTCCCAACCTACGGGTTGTTTTATTCTACCAAGGGTACCTTCTCATTAAAGTTCCTCTAGGTATACCCTTAGGTAGTTTTAACCTCACAACACGCACAATAGCACTTTAGCCTAGGACTCTACCCACACACCCGTATGCACCCACCGGCAGTTCTCTAAAAGAGCTCCACTAAAGTGATCCATAGGGCATTGCACCGCCGGCCCGACGAGGGGCAACTGCCCAAATGTTGAAGCATGACATCCTTCGGGGAGTGTGAGGGCAACATGAGACAAGAATTGTCTTTTCTGAGCACTGTTCCACACTCCTCATACTGAGTCCGCGACCTAGCGCTTTTCCTAGTTCTCTATACTACCCTTTCTTGAACAGTGCCCCCCGCTTTTTGTATTTACTATATGATTCATACTTTTTTATGCCTTAGGTATTCTTTTGGATTTTTCTTTTTATTCCATGTTTAAAAACCATGGAATAATTTCCAGAATGATTAATGCTTTTCTTTATTTCTTTTGGTTTTTCCAATTACTAACACTTCCAGGTCCACGTTATTTAACCGTAGATATACTTCCAGGTGATATTGGTTTTAAACATTCCTACCACACACAAAGAGTGTATATTTGGATAATACCTACACCAGCATGCTGATGACGTCTGTTGGAACAGGCATGTTCTGGTTGGCTGAGGCGAGGCCCTAGCCAGACAGAACCTACCACTCCCATCAGGGGGTGGGTGATTACGCTCACTGTATAACCTGTGCTCAGGCTTGGGTAGCTTGGCACTTGGCAGTCAGGTTTATCACAGAGGTAATGTGTAAATCATTGGCACAGCTCCCTCACACAATATTTACACTGAGCATCACATAAGAGACTTCACACATGGGGCCCGATTCCGATCCTGGTCGGAAAACCCTCCATACAGCTTGGATCCGGAGGGCTTTCCGACCGGCTCGTGCTCTGGGGCTCCGAGCACCCGAGTACGAATGCGAGTATGCATTGACAGACTCGGGTCGTTTGGAGCCCCATTGAAGTCAATGGAAACCAGTTGTACGTCGCGTACATAGGCTGCCATTGACAAAAAAAGGTAAGTTTCAGAAAAGGTCGTCCCCTGTTGTGGGCACACATCGGTGACACCTGCAACATACACGCATGGGTGAGGGGGACCCCTGGTTCCCTCGCTGTCTGAGTTGTAGGGGCCTGGGTGAAGGGGGGTCCAGCGCGGACCCCCGAAGTATGCTTTCCGGTCACAACCTGTAAATCAGACACTGCACGCAATAAGTATGCAGTCAGCGTTTCGAGAGAAATGCGACACGATCGACAAAGTGGTCTACCCAGGGTCCCACAACCGGTGAATCCGTTCACCTCCAATAAGACAGTTATGCTGTTGAGACCCCACGAATCAGGGGCCAAACACCTTAAATGTGGACACTACTTTTGGGGCTCCACACAAAGCAATCCAGTCTCCTGACACGATACTTAGTTCCAGGCTCACACTGCAACCAGTTGGGATCCAGCAGACGATGTGGGGACTTAAGGTGACTCCGTTCTCCAGGAGTCACAAGTAGATGATGTGGGCTTCTCGTGGGAGGTCTTTGATGTTCCAGAGACCTCCACCAGTGCCAATTGTCTTAAACTGTTTTAAATTTTGCATGGAACCCTTTTTAGAGTGATTATCTTCACTTTGTATTGTAGCATCTTAACTGGTTACATATTTTAGGATTGATTTTCCACAGCTATATTTGTGCAATTAATTATTTTGATGTTTTTACTGTATTATTTGTATGTTTATTTGGTTAATGTAAACCAAATAATGTATTACTGAGTGGCTGACTGACTGGCTGACCTCCACAAGAGAACAGGTGGCAAGCCAACAAGCCCTTGGACAGCACACTTTAGGGTGCCACCGAGCAGCAGGTAGCCAGGCCAGCCACTATTCAGGAAAGGTGCACAGTCCCTTTCAATGGCAGTAACCCTCTTGTGCACAACCGATTCCTTGGACAGTGTGCACTAACCCTGGGCGGGCGGCTACGTTCCGTGCACGGAGTGTGCGTAGTGCCGGCTTCTACGCATTTTGCGTAGCAGGCGTAGAATCCGGCACTATGCACGCTCCGCAGACGGAGCGTAGCTGGCCGCCACCCGCCTCCCTCCCGCCCTCCCTAAATACTTTAAATTGATGGTGTAGAAGAATTAAAAGGCACTTACCTTGCCCGCCGCTGCCCGCCGCGTCCCCGGGGCTCACTATCTTCATGGCTGCCGTCTTGTGTACTAATGCGCATGCGCGAGCGGCCGCGCATGCGCATTTCTCACGAGAAATGCGCATGCGCGGTCGCCCGCGCATGCGCATTAGTACACAAGACGGCAGACATGAAGATAGCGAGCCCCGGGGACGCGGCGGGGACGCGGCGGGCAAGGTAAGTGCCTTTTAATTCTTTTACACCATTAATTTAAAGTATTTAGGGAGGGCGGGAGGGAGGCCTGCGGTGCGTAGTGGGGCTACGCGGAGTGCGGAGGTGGGCGGAGTTTCTCGCCCACTTCACGTAGCTCCACGAAGCCCCACTACGCCCACTACGCCCAGGGTTAGTGTGCACCACACAGTTCCAGGATCTCCAGTCACATGTCTCTGCCACCTCTGAATGGGGGAAATAGGGTGTGGGGAGGGATGAAAAGATTTAAAAAAATTAAAATAAACGTACCTGCTTTGCCGCTGCCTCTACTGCGCGCCTCTCCTCCGTCTTCTTGTCTTCTTCCTGGCTGCTGCCTGCAGCCTGCCCAGGAGGCACCCAGGCTTCTGGACTCTGCCAAGCATTCACAACACTGTAAGAGCTGAGTCGTTATTGGTCTCAGCTGCCTGTTAGGCCACTCAGGCATTGCCTTGGAGGCAGGGCATGTTCTTCACGGGGCTGTGCTCTCTCTATGGTGAGCCAGCCCTGCCCTGAGTCACAAAGGAGTGGCAGGACGCATCTCCGCCTTAGCAGAGGAGCCATCACTGATGTCCACCCAAGTGTATCTCTCCCCTGCTGAAGTATGGCACCAATAGTTGTACTGTAGTGTGCCTTTGAAGTTGAGGGTGCTTCAGAGGGTTTCCCTTAGAACCACAGATGTCTCCCTTAAATTTCAGTCCTGTCTACTATGGGGCCATGGAATGCATATCTTAATCTTTAGTGGGGCAAAGTTTCAAAACCTCTCCCTCCATTCTATCCACCCAGACCCTTAAGTGGCAGAGGTCTGCCGTTCCAGTTGCATGTCCAATGTTTATAGCTGTCTATGGGGAAATCACAGATGTGCTCCCCCAGCCTCTATTGTGGACTGGAGTGAAACTAAAAGGCACACAATGCTATTTAGAGCATTAAAATGTCCACTTTCTGGAAGTGGTATTTCTAAGCTATTAATGACAAATCCCTCTTTACCACAGCAGAGGGGTTGTCATTGTGAATCTAATGATAGGAAACAATATGAGGCTTTTCCTCCGTAAACCACTATTGTAGCTTGAAGCAATTTCAACCATATCTCCATGGTAACCTATGGGAAGAGCAAACCTCATAGGTAGTAAAAACACACATGGGTATTCTTCACAACCTGGGCAGGGATCGCACATGTGTACCTGCCTTGCCTTTCACCTACCACCTCCTTCACCTCCTTCACCTCTTCAAACTTACCCCAGGGGTGCACTAGTGGTAGGGAAAGGTCCCCTCAGAATTGGCCAGTGGTTTAGAAAGGCCAACCCGAGCATAAGGGCAATTGCACACACAGGCCAGCACTGGCAGGCATGACACATGTTTTAAACCTCATAGGTGCAACTGCGCACCCACAGGCCTGCAATGGCACGCTTAAGGCATGTTTTAAAACATCAGGAAAGCATAATTTGCTAACATGGTAGGAAGGGTGCGCACACTTTCACTCTGCATTTACAGTTGGAAAGTGCACAGAGCCCTAAGGCCACTAAAAAGGAATCAGCAAAACTCGGGTGTTGTCCCAAGGAAAGAGCCGACCTCCTACATAGGGAAAACCCACATGGAGGTTCTTCATTACCTGGGCAGGGAACACCCATGTGTACCTGCCCTGCCTTTTGCCTACCACTTGCTGCACCACTCAGGGCATTCCCTAGTGGTGCTCTAGTGGTAGTGGAAGGCCCACTCAATATAGGCTAATGAGTTAGAAATGCCCTCCTGAGCATAGTCGCAACTGAGCACTGCCTGCCCTGGGTATGTGGTGTTACTTTTTACAGGACACTCACAGGTACAACACCTAAACCAATCAAGTAAGCACCACTTCCTAGCATGGGTAGGAAGGGTGCATGCTCTTTCACACAGCATTACAGTGACAAAGCAACCAGAGTGCTATGGCAATGAAGAGAGAATCAGAAGAAAACAGGAGGAAAAAAACAAAAGGTTTTAAGGAAATCCCCTAAGAAGGGCCATGTGATAATGGTGCTTTTAGGCTTTAGGGTGGGTAAGGATATTTGGGTGGTAAGGGAAGGGTATTTGTAGGGTTTAGGGTGAGTAAGAGTAGTTGGGCAGCAAGGGTATTTTAGGGTTTAGGTTGGGTAAGGGTATTTGGGTTGCAAGTGTAATCTTTAGGATGGTGAGAGTATTTGGGTGGCAAGCATATTTTTAGGGTGGGTGAGGGTATTTAGGTGGTATAATGTTTCTTTGGTTTAGAGTGGGTGAGGGTATTTTGAGTGGTAAGGGTATTTTTAGGGTTTAGGGTGGGTGAGGGCATTTTGGTGGGAAGGGTATTTTTAGGGTTTATGGTGGGTATGGATATTGGGTGTTGAGGGTATATTTTGTCTTTAGGGGTGGTTAAGTTTAGGGGTTGGGGTTGATAAAGTATATATATATATATATATATTTATTTATATATATATATATATATATATATATATATATATATATATATATATATATATATATATATATATATATATATATATATATATATGCGTGTGTGTGTGTTTATATATATATATACACACACACATATATACAAGTTTTTTCACTTACCTGCGATATATTTACATGTTTGTTGTAGAAGTATGTGCGGTAAATGCATGTGCGTGGTAATGACATGCTTGGTAAAGGCATATGAGTTGTAAAGGATGCCTGGTAAACTTATTGTATGGTAATAACTGCCTTGTAAAGGATGTGGCGTTGGGTTCCCCCCGCATGGCCTGGTTGTTCCTGTGTGGTCTGATTCTTCCTTTGTGGTGTGTGGTATGCTTCTCTTGGGAGATCTGGTTCTCCCTGCGAGGTCTGGTTCACCCTGTTTAGTGTGTGGGCTAGTTCTCACTGAGTGTCCTGGTTCTCCCTGTTTGGTTTTGTTCCTCCCTTTGTGATGGGTGGTAGTTTTTTTCCTGCGTAGCCTGGTTCTCCCTGTGTCGTTTTTATTTTCTCCCTTTGTGATGCGTGGTATTGTTCTTCCTGGGTGGCCTCGATTCTCCCTGCGGGGTCTGGTTCTCTGTGCATGTGGGAGACCTCGGGGGTAAGGAAAAGCCTCATTTAAAGCATACCACCCAACATAATTAGCCACATTGCCCTGCCAACAGGCAGCAAAGGCATGGGTGAGTAGATTGCGTCTAGACCCACCGCTCATCAGACTTCCACCCATCCCCATAAACCCAACATAGACACATTTCTCAGAAAGTTGTTAGCAGAACTCTACAGCCCATGACACCTCTCGCTGCAAGGGGATAATCAAAGCCAGGCGTGGGTGGGCTTGTGGGGTGATGCCAATTATATGATGCAAGCACTATTCCTGCATGCCAGGACACTTTTAGACTGTTTCCATAGCCTAGGGCCTCACTAAAGTGTATGTGCTGAACGTGCCAGAAGGCTGATAAATGACCAAAACAGCATGTGCAACATATCGCTCTATGAAAATATTGTGGTCAAAATATCCACTACCGAAATATCATAAAGGCGGGTGTATATAGCTGGGCAAGTTTACTAAACTGCACATAATTGCTACTTTATATATTCAGAGCCCCACATGTGGAGTTAGGATTAGTCAATCTGCACCTTCATATAAAAACTTACGTTTACAATACTTTGGTAGTTGGCATTTTGGTCGCAATATTTTTGTAGCTTGAGATTTCTCTCCTGATATTCCAACATAAAACCAAATCGGCTTCGTAGGACACGCGACTAACCCTGCCCCAGCCCTTTCGGCTGCTTACTAATAACACCCTATTGAAAATCTCATTCACAAAAGCCTGGCCCACCTCTGTTACCAGGTGGGAATGTGCTCTTGGGCAGTGACGGTGAAATGTCAATCAAAGCCCAGCCGTCCTCACCCACCTCCTACCGGTGCGTCGACGCTGCAGGGATGAGGGGTGAAGTGGGGTCACCGCTACCCCCTGGGAATGCTTTTTAGAACGCCTTCCCTTTTCAAGTGGCTTCCCGTCGCCACTTAAAGGGACTGCGAAGTGCCGCCTAAAAGCAACTGCCCGCACAGGATGACAAGGAAAACAATAAAACTGACAATTATGAACCGAAACAGAGAACGGAACGCCACGTTTTAGCAGCGTGACGAGTCGAGTCAGAGGAAGGACCGAGATAAAAACAAATTCAAGGAAGCGAGAACATTAAAACCCAGGAAAAATCTGTGCAGACGAATGCAATGAGCCATTTCACCAGGGCCGTCTGGGCCATCCCATAATACTACGAAGAAGGATCTCCATATAACTCATACCGCCGGCACTGAAAGGATAAACAGCTCCATCTTACACAGGCCTGTGCTAGTGCGCGGACAGCTCCTTCTCACCGGCGACCGGTGGTGCTGAAAGGACAGCTCCCTGAGACGCACAGCACGCGGTACCTTACTTTAAAGGCAGCCCCCTCTACACACAGACCCGTGGTTCTATGAGGATGGACGCCCTTACACACAGACCGAGGGTACTGTGAGGACCGCCCCTCTTGCACACAGACCGGGGGTACTGTGAGGACCGCCCCTCTTGCACACAGACCGGGGGTACTGTGAGGACCGCCCCTCTTGCACACAGACCGGGGGTACTGTGAGGACCGCCCCTCTTGCACACAGACCGGGGGTACTGTGAGGACCGCCCCTCTTGCACACAGACCGGGGGTACTGTGAGGACCGCCCCTCTTGCACACAGACCGGGGGTACTGTGAGGACCGCCCCTCTTGCACACAGACCGGAGGTGCTGTGAGGACCGCCCCTCTTGCACACAGACCGGGGGTACTGTGAGGACCGCCCCTCTTGCACACAGACCGGAGGTGCTGTGAGGACCGCCCCTCTTGCACACAGACCGGGGGTACTGTGAGGACCGCCCCTCTTGCACACAGACCGGAGGTGCTGTGAGGACCGCCCCTCTTGCACACAGACCGGGGGTACTGTGAGGACCGCCCCTCTTGCACACAGACCGGAGGTGCTGTGAGGACCGCCCCTCTTGCACACAGACCGGGGGTACTGTGAGGACCGCCCCTCTTGCACACAGACCGGAGGTGCTGTGAGGACCGCCCCTCTTGCACACAGACCCGTGGCTCTGTGTCGACAGTTTGCAAAACCGACCGTGGTGCTGTATGGACAGCTCCCTGTGACACGCGGGCACGCGGTACTTGAGTTTAAGGGCAGCCCCCTCTACACACAGACCCGTGGTTCTATGAGGACAGTTCCTAACACAGGCTTTGAGCACCGACGGTGGTACTGCATGGGCAGCACGCTTTCACACACAGGTATGCGGTACTTTGGTTGAAGAACAGCTCCCTGTCCCTGTCTTACACGTCAGCCTGTGGCACCGCGAGGACAGCTCCCCCTAACACAACATCTGTTTAGCTGTGAGGAATGCTCATTCTAACAGGCCCACCGATGACAACTTTGCTGTACAGGGAGGAGAGCTCTATACAAGACACACACCTTTGATACCGTGGGAAGCTCTGTATGATATGTTATGGGCATTTAGATAAAACCAGTCTCCACCTTTATGTTTGCTGTTTTATACAGCGCGAATCCGGCCCGAAGGTATTGGAGGCTTTGCGTGAACACCAGTGACATCACACAAGCTCACATTCATTTTTAGGTAGTCATGGGGAGATTAAGTGATTTGCCCAGAATCACAGGAAGTTGAGCCGACGCTTAGACTAGAACCTGGTTTCCCAGTTCCAAAGTCAGCAGCGTCACATCCTCACCATTGCTGGGGCATCTTAGCACGTTCTATCTGTGGGTGTCCTCATGTCCTGAACTGGAAAGGACCATCAGTCCGACTGGAGAAGCCGTTGATTGGTAGTGTCTGTGGTTTGGGGGTGCTTGGTTGTTGGTGGTTAGCAGAGAATTTGGACAGTGTGTAAAAGTAAAGGGAGTTTGATCTAGAGATATGTTTGTGTTGCTTGATGTCAACAGCAAGTGCAATGACGGGTATCCGGCTTTCGGGGGTGTAGTGTCTTGCTTCACAATAACGACGCTAAACTAGAGTAGTGTCTCTAACTATTTATTCACGTCTGTGCAGGTCCCTGTCCCTACGCTAACTGCCTCTCCTGTCTGTCCTTGGCTCCTCCCGTTCCTGTCCCTCCCTTAACTCCACCCGCTGCTCCACCCCTTGACCACTAGACTGCTGCACACACTATTACATCTCCCCCTTTCTTAACAAAATAAGATTAACTTCAAGCATGTTTATAGTTCCTCAATCAGCCGCACAGGTCTGCGGACAGTCTATTTGGGCCACAGGGATACGTCTCTATGTATGAGCTCAGATTCAGTCCGTTCTTCAGACATCAGTGGTGTCGAATCAGTGGTGGGCATGTCTTTTGGTTGACCTTTCTGTTGTCTTTACAAGAGTATCCTTGACCGCGGGAGTGCACCTTTGAAAATGCGAGACATTGCATGTGAACCTCTCATTCTCAGATTCCGTCATGGTTCCTTTTTGCTGCGTGACTGCTAATGTCTCAGCTCGGTAACGGTAGTCTGTCTTCCTGTGTGACACTTGTTTTTCCGAGCATCCGCTTGTAGTTTCGCTTCTTTTATCTTTTTGGTCAGGAGCAGTAATGTCCTTGTGTTCACAATCCTGCGTATCAGACAATAAGGCATTGCCTGAACTAAGTGTCCTGGATCGGTTCTGGGACTCATTTGCTGACTCTGCTTGTCTTATCCGCTCCCACTCGCGTTTGGGACTGTTGAACTCTTTGACCAGACGGACTTGTGCAGACTCTGCTCTCGTCTCCTTTTGTCTTCTTGATGATGATCTAACCTTATCAAGACACTTTGCCTTCCTGACAGAGTGATGAGATAATCTTTTCCCAAACCAGTGGGTAATGTCCCATATGTCTGTTTTCCTTCTGCAAGCCCTTTGAGTCAACCTCGCAGACCCCAGCAGAGGCGACGGTGTACTACTCAGATCTGGATATAACTGTAACTGACATGACATGTTGCCTGATGGGGTGATTGAATATTCTGAGTCATCGACATGAGATATGTTGTTTTGGACGGAGGGACCATTCTCTGATTCTTTTGTGCAATCGGGTGATTGATGCCATGGGCGTTTTCGTAACCTTGGTCTTGTGGACCTGAGTGATTGTACAGACCTGCCTTCTGAATCGGAGAAGTCTTTTGCTGATTCCTTTTGAGAACGGTCTTTGCTATCTTTGGGATATTCCATGAGATGCAACTCTCGGAGTGTCTTCTGTGTCATTTCAGTGGAGAAATTGTTTGATAACCACGCATTTTTATTTCTTTTGTTTGATCCCAGGGCATTTCGTCTCTGCCTCTCTCATGTGACGTTAATTGTCTCCTCTCAGTTTCCTCGTTATCATGGGTGTCTTGAATGCATTTGCCTACCCCTTTCCGGTGTTTAAGTGAATCGCCCCATCTTGTGTGGTTTGTTTCTTCTTCTTGCATGTTGGATGCACTAGTGTCTGTGCCATGGGTGTGATGTATCCCACTGTTTGATGTTTCTTCGGACTCGTCTATGAAGGTTGATGAACCGTGGGTTGCTCGGGTATGTTTGTGTACTGGTTTCCAGGGTTGACAAGACTGGTCCGGTCTTTTGTAGTTTGTCTTTCTTTTATACTTGTTGAGCAGGCTGTCATTTGTCCCATTAGTGTGGTCCGTCCCACTTGACGCTTCTTCAGAATAGTTTGTACCGTTTGTTGAATGACTCCTTGAGGTTGAATAACTCCCTGAGGTTATATCAGTGAGGCTGTCATAATCCTGGATTATCCCGGTCTTTTGTTTGCCCTCCTCCACTGTCTTTTGTATTGTTGACTCAGGGTATGTCATGTCACCTCGTCTCTCCTGCTGCCTTATCTCTAGTCTGTCTTTGCCCTCCCTCTTTCTGGTTTTGTTTGTCTCTTGGGCTTTATTCACAGACATGAGAGATATCTCCTTTCTTTTATCTTTGTTTCTTGCATTCGGGTGCAATTCTTTTTATACTTCTCTTGCTTTGACCCGCTCTCCAACTTCAGCCTTCCTGATGATTTCTTTTAGCGAGAACTGCCCTCGAAGGATCTTGTGCTTTGTGTTAGGGCTTGAACAGCCCTCGATTATCCGGAGTCGAATTGCTTCCTCATTTGTAAATGTGTTGAAATGGCAGCATTGTACCAGACTTTGCAACCTTGTAATGAAGTTTGGTAATGATTCTCCTGGTTCCTGCCGTGCTGCATTGAAGATGATGCGTTCATGATCTACGTCCTCCTTTGTGCTGAAATGGGCGCGTAGCGTCTCTGTGAGGTTTCCATATGTCTCTGTGTCTTTTGCTGAAAATGTTCTGATTAAGCGTCGGCCTTCATGACCCACCAGCTGAAGTAGTAGTAGCAGACGTTTTCCATCTCTTTGCTCATCGGTTGTTTCAAGAAAATCATCCAGTGATTCCAGCCACCTGTTCCATTGGGGACCCAAACTCTGACTGTCGGTCTGCGTCACTGGGAGTGGTACTTCAAAGCAGGGATTGGACGGCTGTGTTGCTTTTCCCACAGTCAGGAGGGAGGAAAAGTTTTAGTCTGCTACTGTCACATGACTGTTTACTTTGCTTCCCTTCTTATTTGGTGACCCTCTTCGGCCGTGATCCTGTGTCTGGTCGTTTCTTTTGATTTTGGGAAGGTTCGCCGCTCCCGGGTGATTACTGTATTTTGTCCACCCTTAGCACGACAGTTTCGGTATACTTCGGTGAGTTAAGCTGGGATTCCTGAGTTCGAAATGACCACGACTCAGCTGCACCATGCGTGACTCGTGGCTCAGCGAATTCTTGCTTTCTTTAGTGTCACATGCTAGTTGCAGGTGGTTTGGGGCTCTTCCGCGATGATACGTGGCAAAGTTGACGTCTTGTTCTTGCGTCTCTTTACGGACTAGCGCAGGTTATCCAGTCACTTGGTTGATGAGAGAAGGCTTCCTTGATATTCATTTATTCATGCTTCTGGATCATCTATTTTCTTGGCTTCTTTTACCTTTAAGTATTTATCTTCACATGGTGCTGAACGTTTACTTTGGTACTTGTCTTGGCTCGTGCTTGTTATGTTCGGGATCTGCATTTGCTTGGTGCATTCAGGACTGGCATTTGCTTGTGCTCGCTGACTTCGGGACTTGTATTCATCCGGGCTTGTTTGCATTTGGAGTTTGCATTTGTCTGTGCTTGTTTGTGCTTGGAGCTTGCATTTGCTTATGCTGGTTTACGTCAAGACTTGCATTTGCTCGGGCTTGTTTATACTTGAAGCTTATATTTGCTTGTGCTTGTTTCCAGTGTATCTCTTGCACTCGCCAATGCTCGTTGTGTCTATTGTCACTTTTGTTCCCTTCACTTCGCGTTGTTTGTACTTGTACTTGTTTGTATTCAGCGTAGTCTTCGCTTGTTTCTGGTATTTGCTTGGGCTCGTTGCGTTGTAACTCTTGCATTTGCCAGCGCTTGCTGTGTTTCTCGCTGTCTTTGCTAGTGCTTGATGCCAAAAAAAAGTCTGTTTGCCTGACCCTAGAATGGCCGCTCACTGTCTTTAGATAGGGAATGTCTATGGCCGCCTGACTTCAAGATGGCCGCCTCTCTGAGATCTCGTTTTCCGCGAGCTTTGGCTCTTTCTCTATTCTGCAGTAATTCGGCACCTATTCACAGCACTCACCAGGTGCAGGGGCCCCTTCCTGGGCACAGAGGCTGCCACCATTCCCACAACTGCGGCGAATGGCACGGGGTGACTGGGGTGAGCTCCCGCCGTCACGTCCTCCCGTCCAATGACTCACGCTTCGGGGTGAGTTCCTGATTCTTCTGCACGCGATCGCGTTTGCTCAGCGCTTCACGCAGCTTTCCCAGCCACGGAGCTTCAGGACGCGCAATACCTCTGGCGGCTCAGTCTCCGCCGATCAGCGCTCCGTGCAGCTTTCCCAGCCCCGGAGTTTCAGGACACGCAATACCTCCGGCGGCTCAGTCTCCCCCGCGGCGCTCCCTCGGGTCCCAGTAGTCGCGATAGCAAATTCCCACTCGGGCCACCGGGGACAGGGTCATGCAGCTTCACGGGATCGGCGCCGAGTGCACAGTGCGCTCGATCCCACCCTCGTCACCAGCTGTAGTGTCTTGCTTCACAATAACGATGCTAAACTAGAGTAGTGTCTCCAACTATTTATTCACGTCTGTGCATGTCCCTGTCCCTACGCTAACTGCCCCTCCTGTCTGTCCTTGGCTATTCCCGTTCCTGTTCCTCCCTTAACTCCACCCGCTGCTCCACCCCTTGACCACTAGACTGCTGCGCACAGCATTACAGGGGGAGGGGGTCAGTTGTTCTTTGCTCAGCCAAAGTATTGTGCTTTTTATAAAAACATCACGTCCGGTCAGTCTTTTATGATGCAATGTTGTGTACTTGAGGCTGTGGTATATTTATATTACTGTTAGTTGTGTGTTTCTTAGGTGTATACTGGCCTAGTGAACGGTAGTGCTGTTGCTTTGGTCGCACTTAGCTAACTACGTGCCTTTGGAGTTGTGTTGTACGCTTATTGTTGATGGGGTTAAGTCTGGTGTGCGTTGTTTGACTTTGACCACTTGTATGTGAGATTGTCAGAAAGAGGTGTGTGTGCTATTATAGTGCCCGGTGAATGCCCAGATACTGGTTATGCAAGCTGTGCTGGCTGCATTCGGTTAGGGTTGTCTATAAAGTATTGAGAATGTGTTATTTGCGAGTTCAGGATTTGGATGGTGAGAGTAGTCAGGGTAAAACGAGTTACTGTCCAAACCCTGAGTCACTTTTATACATAAAGGGGCATATTCTCAAGGAGCTATCGCGGAGTTAATGGCACTTTATCGCAGCCAAAGTTGCAATAAATATATCGCCCCATTCACAAGCTGGTGCTAACAGCCCATAGCACCAGTTTACCTGTGATAGCAGCCACAAAAAACATCGCCACAGATGACCCCCGCAACTATCGCTAATGAGATGCAGAGTAGGCGTTCCTGAGAAAAAAGCCACAACAACACCACTCCGCAACATTCTCAATGACCAGCCAGGTCGGCGATAAGATCACAAAATATGTGATAAGGCGTGTTATCAGCAGGAAACTAACACCTGCTCTGACTTGTTGTAAACTCGGACCACAGCCTGTATCACAAACGGGAGCCCAGCCCAGAGCCACACCTGAAGAACAACAGATGCCATGGAGCCACTGATCATGGAGCCCTGACACCCAAGAGGGCCACGACTCCCACCGCCAACACCCTCTGGATCCCCCTCCCCGGGCCCCCTCTCCCCCGGAAAAAGACATGCCACATCAACTACAAGGAATCATGTATCAAATATTCCGCCTGATGTCGCACAATCACATCTGGTTACATGCATGTGTTAACACAAAAATGAGCATCACACATCCACCTTCGAAGCAACAAATGAAAATGTATTTAAAAAAACACAGAACAGAAATGAAGACACATGGCGGCACCCCTCAGGACACTCCGTAGGTCACAGCCTGCAAGGCAAAAATCATGATGAGAAGGTGTGTCCTGCACACATCAAGAGACAGAGAGAACGAAGGAGAGAGAGAGAAAGTCGGACAGAGAGGGAGAGAGAGAGATAGATGGACAGAGAGGGAGAGAGAGAGAGATAGATGGACAGAGAAGGGGAGAGAGCAATAGACGGACAGAGAGGGGGCGAGAGAGATAGACGTACAGAGAAGGGGGAGAGAGATAGACAGGCAGAGAGAGCACGAAGGAGAGAGAGAGAGAAAGAGAGGGAGAGAGAGATAGACGGACAGAGAGGGGGAGAGAGACACAGATCACAGAAGAGATGGACAGGGAGGAAGAGTGCCAATACTGCGCTCCCAGGCCACACTGCTCACCTGCTGCCACCGGTGTGTCTCCAACCACGTGCCGGTATGTAGTGCAGTCCACCAGGTCCCACATCTGAGACAGACCGGTCATCTGAAACAGAGTCCAGATGCAGGAATGGCAATGTACATACAATTGCACGCGACATAATCGCCTATCCGCCCCTATGCACCCAGGCAGCTGCACCCCAGCCCCTCCCACTGCCCAGCGGTACACGTCCGCCCCTACGGACCCAGGCATCTGCACCCCAGCCCCTCTCGCCGCCCAGTGGTGCATGCCCATCCTTGCACACCCAGGCCTCACTGCTCACCTTCGGCCACCGGCGTGAAGAAAAGAGGGCCCACCAAGTGCCACTGCAAGCCACAAGCCCAGGCCCCACAGACATGGCATCCTCCACATCATGCTGCCCCACTCCGCAGGCCACCAGGTCTCACATTTGGTGCTGGGTCTTGATTTTGCCATGGCAGAGGACATACCAGTGCACCCGGCATCATGGCAAGCTGCACACCCGCTCAGCCTCATAGGTGCCACCAACACTGCGATCCAGGAGGTGACACCACTTGGCTGTAGGCCAGCACTGCCCGCTGGCTCAGGCATACAATGCGGTCCAGCAGGGCACACAAAACATGAGTCATCCAGACCACCGGGATGGGGCATCATCGCAGGCTGCACACCCGCTCAGCACTTAAGGTGCCCCTACCTCAGTGCACCGAACCATCCCGTGGCGGTGTGCCTCTGCTGGCCGCAGTGTATCCGGTGCCACCAAGTCTGTGCCCCGCTAGTGATGGACCCTCTATGATGGGGTACCGTGGTGCAGACGCCATCATGTCACCTCTGGGCCTGCAGAATGTAGGCCCTTGGGCCCCCATGCCTACATGCACACCACACAGATACACCCCGAGAGAGGTTGGAAATGGCGTCGTGCATGTGCACCAGTCCCCATTTTATTGGCAGGGTCACCTGTCCTGTGACGCGTGTACTGGATGGGTGTGGTGTGGGTGTATACCAGCCAAGAGGGAGTGGCTGTGGCATGCTGACAACTAGACCTGTGATCAGCTGATCACTACAGGGAAGTCCTGGCACTATAAGCATTGTTATCCCCCCTGGAGCGTAAGCATAGTGTGCTGGCCTGGCGTATGCCAGTCCAGCGTAAGGGTTTGAACAATGACCCCGGGGCTCTGGGCATGGTTCCGTACAGGGCTGGACAAGGAAGTAACAAATGTGTGTGTCACTGTTGTTGCTTCAGAGCCACCCGGACAACATTTGGCAATGTGTCATCCTGTGACCCAAGTCTAACGACATGAGCCACATGGACATAGGGGGAATTCACTGACCCTACATTCATCAATACTACTACACATGAAAGACCATAGACGCAAGACATCTGTGTGATTCAGAATGTTTAATGCACATTCAGTGGAATGTTGCATCTGGACCAGTACAGGGCCATGAAAACCCCACTTTACAATGTTGGCCCATGGAGGGCCAGCCAGAGTCCTTCAGGGAATTAAAAGTCCAAAGGAAGAAGACGAGTTCAGTCCGCAGTCTGTTTGCTGTGTCATTGGCGATCAAACAGAATATGGCAGTCCATTGCAAGGTCCAAGGTGAGTGTCGCAGAGTGCATCGGGGACAGCGGAAGGTGATGATGCAGAGGGCAGAACCAAGCTGAAACCAGTCAGATGGCAGAGATGAATGATAATGCATCCTTCTTATCACGATGGTGCTTTCATCCGCCTTTTTGTCCTCTGCTGTTCCATGGCCATTCTCCAGCACTGTGTGGCAGTGACACCTCAGGGGCTGGAGGTGGAATGTCTGCAGCACTGTGTGACACTGACACTTCAGGGGGAGGAGATGTGGATGTAGTGGTACAGCAGCATGCATCAGCACCAGGCTGTGTGGCAGCAATGCCATGAGGATGGTTTTGAGGTCATTGAGGTACCCAACTACCACTCGCTGGTATGCAGCCATGGCAGCCACTCTTTCTGCATTGGCCCGCTCCATGGTCTCCATGAGCCTCCCCATGTTTCCCACCTCCCGGGGTGAGCTCGTTGGAGCCACTCTGACTAGTCAGTCGTTCTTGTCTCTGAGTCAGGACTCTGGTGATGTCAGCCATGGTTCATTGGAGAGCATGGTGCGGAATATGGGTGACTGTTAAGGACTGTGAGTGGACTTAGACACCCACATGTGGCATCTAGTTTGTCTGTCATGCTGTCGATGCCCACCTGCAGCTGTTCAGCCAGCTGCTCCTGGCATCCCAACACACGGCGTTGGAAGGCCATGTGTATTTTGGGGGGTTCTGGGATGCAGCTGTGGTGGTAGGTGCTGCCTGCTGTGTGGTCTGTGAGGGTGTGGGGTGTCCTCATTGCAGCTGGGCTGCCCTGCTCCTGGAGGTGGGCTGTGGAGGCTGTCCATGAACTCTTGGAAGGTGTTGGAGTCGAAGCTGTGGTAGTCCTCTTCTTCATCAGAGAAGAGAGGGCCGGACTATTCTGCAGGTGGTGTTGATTGTCCCTCTGTAATGTGAAGGGGATATACAGTTTAACAATATGTTCACATGTGTGTTGTTGCATTGTACATGTTTACATACAGACTGCATGACTGTGTACATCACGGCTTGTTTGGAGGAGCTGCCTATTTAATGGGGGACAGTGGACACTTCGACAACAGACGTATGTGTTTGCACTTGGACATTTCAACAGCAGATGTGTGTGTGTTTGTACGTGTACATTGTCATCTCACATTTCTCTGCAATGCCACTTGTGATTGGCCAGTGTCTAGACCCTGTCAGCACCAGTTGTGTCCAGTGTTCTGTTGTGGATGTGTTGCGGTTTGTGCCACATTGTTGTCAGTGTTGATGTGCTATGTGCTGCATTTCAGGGGTGTGGCCCCTGTTGCTCTGTTTTGCTGCCCTTACCCCTTTTCTGCGATGTGCCTTTGCCTTCTGTGCTTATACAGTGCTGAGATGTTGCATACTTGAGTACATTGGTCTCTTGGTGGTTGTTGGCGTCTGGGGCATGGTTTGTTCGCAGATGTGCTCAGCTCGATTGTGCATGTGTGCCATTGTGGACATCTCCCCCGTCCCCCCAGTCCCTGGTCTTTACTCACCCTGTTGCTGTTGTGTCCGGTCATGTGAGTAGTGTCTTGTCCCCCAACTCCAGTCACCGTCTCCTCACTGATTACTGTGTACACCATTTCCTCCATATCGTCCAGCTCCTCCTGTGGCGCAGGACTCCCACCTCCAGTCTGCATTGCTGCCTTTCGGTTGTTGGCAAGTTTCAGCTTGGTTTTGCTCTTGACGTCATTCCAGAGCCTCTTGATTCTTCCATTGTCCTCTTCTGCCCTCCCACTGCATTCACCTTGTCCACGATTGATTACCATAGTCCATTTTTGGTTGCCAATGACACAATGGAGGTGACAAACAGTTGTTGATGGTGTTCGACCACCTCCGTTATCAGGATTCTGTTTTCATGCGGACTGAAGCGCTTCTTTCTACTCTTCTTCTCCTTGGCCTTCCCTTAACCCAAGGTCCCAGGCAGGTACACCGGGGGGCTTGTGGGGTTCTGGTTCTCCTTCGTACTTGCTCTGGCAACATCCATTGTGCTTCGCTGTTGTTTGGCACTTGTTTGTCAGTTCTTTCTCTACTTTTATGGTGATTTTTCCTGCATGACGCGTGTGAATTGCAGGCCTGTAGCTGTTTTTTGCTGATTTTAGTATTGCGATTGGCCTCATCGCAGTTTTTTTTGCGTTTGCGTTTCGTATTTTTGCAGCCTGGTGTTGATTTTAACAAGATCAGTTGATGCGCTATCTGGAGACTATCACATGGTACTGCCGTGTTGAGAATGCTTGGTTAACACGGCGCATTTTTCCCGTGATACACTGCGATGTTGGAAGTTGCGTTAAGTTACTTTTGCGATGGTTATCACACGTTCTTGAGAATATGCCCAAACGATGGTGTTGACTGGTGCTATCCGAGGGGTTGATTATGATCGCGGGGGGACAAAGTCTGCCCGCCATCGCAATGGCAAAAGGGACCGCCCGCCATAGGTGCGGGGCTCCCGCTATACGAATTAGGATGCGCCCGCCAATGTGGCGGGCGCATCCCGTATTTTTACATTGCGGCAGGCGGTGCTGCAAGCAGCACCCGCTGCAATGTAAAAATATATGTTGTGCATTTGAATGTACAACGTGACAAGCACCGCGCGGTGCCTGCCACCTTGTACATGCGAATGCAGGGGGGTACCTTAGGTGCACCCACCTCCCCCCAACACCCTGGGGGCCCACAACGGGCCCCCAACAGCAGGAACCACCTGTCTTTTCATGGCAGAAACATCGCCATGAAAAGGCTGCACACCGGCAGCATTGTAATATGGATGGCGGTGTCTTTCAGACATTGCCACCATATTAAACACGTTTTCCACCGGTCGTCGAGTCGACTGGCGGAAAAGCGGCGGACAGACTTTCCATCCGCTGCGGACCCCCAACCCATCCTAATGTGGCGGGGGGGCATTCATGGCAGGATGGCAGGCGGATCACCCCTGCCGGGGCGGCGGTGGCAACTGCTGGCACGGCCCGCCATCGGAATCTGCCCCTGAGAGTGTACGTCAACCGCCTAGGTGGTCCAGGACAAGGTGAAAGCACAAGGAGAAGCAATGTAATCCTCATCCTACAAAAGTCTTGTGGCTAGTATCAAAATAATAATAAGTACAAATAAGTGAATACCTGACTCTGATTACTCAACTTTCATGTACGGTCATGTTACGAAAACCTGGCATGTGGGACCAACTTGCAGAAACACATCATATTATGCTATTTTGATCTGATAGTTCAGAAAATGATGAACAATTAATAAACTGTTCAACCTTAACTTACCACAGAGATCTCCAATTCTGTGCCAACTTTGTCTTTCGGTTGGCAGATTTTTGCCACCATGTTAAAAAGGAGCACAAATCAAATTTAGCAGCTTACAGCATTTTGAATTCAGCCAATGATGAGAGGTTTGGTAATGTTTTTAAAGCATTATTCATCAGTAAGAGATTAGTAATTGTTTTTGCTTCTTTTTATTCAGGTTAGTCAGATAAGGCTGTTTACAGAGATATCAAGAAAAAGTTGACTCTGTTAGTTGTTCAATGTTCCATTGTGTGTTCAATGGAATAGTCTATTAAATGAAACATTTTCTATGTGTAATATCCAGGTTAAATCATGAGAACTAAAGCAAACATACCCACAGTAGTATCAGGTCAGTTTTCTGTACACACAGACCTGCAGTACTGTGGGCACAGCCTCCTCTTACACACATATTTGGGGTATTGTGGGCATGCCCCCTCTTACATACTGACCTGTGGTACTAGGAATAAGGACCCTCTCTTTAGAAGCAGTCCTCTAGTGGTTTAAGGACAGGCTCCTGGCCACGTAGCCCTGCTGTGCTGAGGGGGCAGCTCTGTTACACACAGGCAACCAGCACTTTAAGGACTTCTTCATCAAACACTCAGACACAAGTCTGTGAGGCACTTCCCTCCTATACACAGATCTAAGGTCCTGAGTGGACAGCTCCCTCTAACACGCACATATTTGGAACAGTGTGGACAGCTCCATGCAAAACCCAACCGAAGATGTTGTGTGGAACTGGTCGCTCCTAGACACAGCAGTGTAGTGTTGTGAAGACTGAGACGTGTAGGACTGTAAGTATATATTCCTCTAAAATATAATCCTGTGGTATTTAAACGGCAACACTTTTCACCAAGAAATTACCTTCCAGCACTTGGTGGGCACATTTTCTTACATAGTGGCGTACGGGCAGTGAACTCATCGGCACTGCCCTGTTAACATAATGATCTGTGGTGCTTCATGAGCAACTCATTGAATTTCTAACTCATACTCCAAATCCGTTGCAACTCCGAAATTCCAATATGGTATGTCATTCCTTCCAACCCCCTTTTGTTTGGTATTCCCTGACAATTTTCAAGGTTTCTGTATCACATAGTGGTCTCTTAACCCAGCTACCACCTAGGTGCAAGCACTAAGGGCCTGATCTACACACTACTGAATGCAACATTTTGTCCCAGTTTCTAACCAACAGCCCAGATTTACTTAGCATTTTAATGGTCGCAAAGAATTAGATTCAGCATTAAAATGTTTTTTTCTTATTTACTTGAAGGTTGAATGACTTCCATATGGGTGTCAGTGAGTTGTAGTTTGGGACACAGTCCTTTGCTGTTCTCCAATGAGTAAGATGTACTGGCCCCCTTACAGAGGTCTGACAAAGAAAAAGTTACAGGAACAGGCCTGGATAAACCTGGAAAGGGCTGTGGGAACTACAGACTCCATATTATTCTTGAAGGCAATCTATTCCCTGTTCCTGAAAGTTGATTTAGAACAAAAGGTAAAACACTTGTCGCTCCGACAGACTGGATAACTCACTTTGGAAACATCTTCAATCTTAGCAAATAGTAGTCAGTCATTACTGATGGCAAAATAACCTCTAGTCCATTTGTCCCTCTGGAACAGATTAGCACTAAAGAGGTTACACTTGTCATTGAGGAATCTGACAGCGGGAAAGCCCCTGGCCTCGATGGGGTTCTACTGGATGCATTTAAATCTTATAATACCTTATGGGTTCCAATATTGATGTTTGTTTGCATTGCAGTAGCACAAGGATTTATTCCATCCATTTAGACAGAAAGTATCATCGTGCCAATATTTAGAAAGAGGGCTGTGCGGAACGCCAAATGTTGCCGCCCTCTATCCCTCCTAGATTAATCAGCAAACATAATGGGGAAAAATGTGCTCAACAGGCTAGATACCTGGGCAGCCGATAACCAAGTGCTAATGAACTCCCAATATGGATTCAGGAGGGATATTGGGATGGTGGAAAGTCCTTCAATGTTAATCTTGTCAAATGGCAAAGAGAGGACATCTTCATCTTTGTTTTGCTGACTTCAGCAGCACATTTGATCATGTTAACCATACAAATTTATGGAAGACAATGATAGAAATGGGCTCACCAGAGGAAATCATATCACATTTGTCGCAAATGTATTCTTCTCTGACAGCACAGGTGAGATACGGGTTGGAAGGGGAAAGTACTGAGAGCTTCAAGATCACTAGAGGCACCAGACAAGGATGTGTCCTTGCTACCTTCCTGTTCTCGTTATATATTGATTGGGTGGACAGAATGTTACAACAGGTGGATGCTGATGTCCCAAAAGTTAGCTCCCGCCTAACCTCCCCTGCTGCTTTATGCAGTATTGATATCTAGAATCGGTAATGGTCCTCAACAACTGATCAATGCATTTGCACCATATATAGAGCAGAAAGATTTAAAGCTTATCCTGACCAAAACTTTTGTGATGACTTGTGGGCGGAGGAAAGCCACAAAAAACACTTATTACATGAGAGACCATAAACTAGAAGAAATCGAGATGTTTAGTTATTTTGGTATACCTTTCTCTCATAATGGCTCCTGGGGCCCCTATTTAGAAATGGCAAAGCTTAAGTTCACTAGATTAGTTGAGGCACTGTTTAGATTTGCCAGGAAAATAGGTAACAAACCTGTATGAGAAATGGTGCAACTGAACAAGAGCAAGTGTATTCCAAACACCTCTTGCGACTGTAAGGGGTACGGCCGAGATTTATATATTGCAACCATATGAAAATTCTTTCCTTTGTAGACTCATGGCTGTTCTCGTTCCATTCCTGCGTACATTCCTGCGAACATTCCTGTGTACATGCATAGGGAAGCCAATGTACAATACCTAGAAGACACACTTTATGTTAGTGCAATTACTATTTGGTATACCATCTGGAGCAAGTGAGAAACTGAAATCTGAATTAGGCCCTGTGAGCAAACTAAAAGACACATAGTAGTAGTTAGAAATTAGCGTGATGTCCTATTGTCTTAAGTAAGAGTATTTGAGCATTAATAAACTTACACACGTAGTAGCTTAAGGATTGACGTATGCTTTATTTAGTTATTTGTCTTATAACGGGCTCTGCCTTTAGTTTGGTACGAAATAGTTTTATCCTTTATGTTGTTCAAAAGATTGTAGTTTGTTATTGTGTGTGTGTGATTGTAGTTGATTTGAACATGGCCATGTGTATGAGAGTGTTGTAAATAACTGTTTTCCCTTTCAGCTAGAATAATTAGACTATAGAGAAGAAAATGCCGTGCTTTAGTAAGCTATGTTTTGGCTGTATCTGCCGGAAGGGGACGAGACTGGATGAAAGCCAGCCGGCCCCTCCGGAGGGGAGCCCCAGTCATGATATGTATTGTAAGCACGGGATTGCACCACTCTTATTTAATACTTTATGGCATAAATACACCAAAGATAATGTCGAATTACAGTGGCCGCTGACAGGGTCCTTTGATGAGAAAAAGATTCAGTATTTACAAGACCGTCTGTTTTCTAAACGCAGCAGGCAGGCCATGTTTGACACCCTCAATACATGGCAGAAGGAATCAAAGCGGAGACGGATTAGAGCAGAGAAATTAATAAAAATAAAACAAGGACAGACTGTAACGCAGAAAGCCATTGCCCATGATAAAAATCAGACGGAAAAGAATATTGACTGTTTGGATAGACAGTTTAGGTTACAGGTAGACAAAAGTTATGTGACTCGAAATGAAGCTGAAGATGAAATAGAGGATTTATTAAATGTTCGACCTCCCCCACCGTATGCGCCACAACGCATATACCCTGCTGTACCTCTCCACTCGGCCACTGCCCCTTTAGCTTCCGCCCCAGCGGTAGACGTGTCTCCAGCCCCTTTAGGTACGTCTCGTGCCGCACCTACCTCATTGAGAGACACGGCTACCCTTATTTCTGATACACGGCAACCCCTGGGAAATTCCCCTGTAATTCTGGCACCTCCAAGTCCCGTATGGACGTCCCAATCGGCCGGTGCGACCCCTGAAATAAGGGATCATACTCCATTGGGGGATCCAAGCGGGCTGAATGCTAGGCGATTATTTACAAGGGCATCATTGGGCTATGGTGAAAGGGAAGCTCTAGCAGAACAGGCAGTTAAATGGATGCGGAAAGATGTATAAACAGTAGCTGACTTATGGAGTACCATAAGGGACCTTGAACCTGTTATGCAACAGCATGTTTTACACCAAATGTCTTGTTACCTTATTGAGATTTGGGAGAAATGTTTTCGGGATGGGTTGGCTCCTCAGATATTGTATGACATTTTAGATCGAGCTCACAAGTTTGATTTAAGTCCGACAGAAGTGTATAAGAACGTAGAGACGTTGGTAAAATATCGAGGTAGAGTATTTGTGAGATGTCCCAACTGGGATTCTCAACACCCCATGAGAGAAGTGTATCCCATTTTTCATCCTGAAATACCCGAAGTACTTAATAATCAAAATGTAGTTACAAGAGATCGAGTGGAGGCACGGTTTCAGGAACAATGGGTATACACTCCATGGAAAAGGAGCGAAGTCCTAGCTTTAAAATCACAGCTTCCCGACCCTCGTAAGAACCCCACGGCTTACTATAAGGAATTAACTGAAGCTGCAGCCTCAGCTGTAATGACTTTGGCTGATGTTAAGTTGTTTTTCGGGTTGTTGGTTCCTGTAGATATATGGCAACAGGTCCACGACACTGATCATGCAGCAGAGTTAGGGGGAACCTGGAACCAGTTGAAAGACTGGGATCAGGATCGCAAACCTGGGGACAAGCCAAGAGATGAAATGACTACTCTCCCAGTGAAAATTATTGCTTACATGCACACCTTGATCCCTTCGCGTAAAGTTGACTGGGATAAGCTGACCGCCTGCAAACAAAAGAAGGACAAAAGTGTGTCCGATTTCTTTACTCGATTTCAAGGTATATTCATCGATTTTAGCGGGCAGTACCTTGCCACGGAGGGCGGGGTCCAGTTGTTCGTAAATCGTTTTGTGACCAATTTGTTGCCAGAAGTCTCTACTCGGCTACAGGCCGCCGAGAGTACTTGGACTACCTCCACTCCTTCTGTGATATTGAGTATGGCTCAGTATTATGAGCATAGGGAAAATGAGAGTAAGGATAAAATCGAAAAAAAGGCTAAAGACCTTAAGACTCGGGTGTTACTACAGCAAGTCGTTAGAGGACGGGGAGGAGGAAGAGGAACGCGAGGGCCAGTATCCAGAGGGGTGGGGACAGGAAGAAGTGGAGGCCCGGCTCCGTCATTGGGGATAAATCAGTGTGCTTATTGTAAACAGGAAGGACATTGGAGGGCTCAGTGTCAGTTACTGTTAGCACAGAACGGAGCTGTCCGAGGGCGGGGACGTGGTCGAGGTGGCCCAGACCGAAGTGATATGCGTAGAGAGGAGACAGCGCAGGTCAAGTTTGAATGAAATCATTTTGACAACCCTCAAGGTAGGCAATACTTTAATGAGGATTATGCATTTAGAGATCAAGAAGGGTATGTTTATACATAGGACAGCCAAGGACAGAGTAGGGGCCAAGTGTCGATACCAATCAATCAACAAGGACCCTATGTGAAAGGGGAATTGATGGGGAATTCCGAGAATTTTCTAATTGACACAGGAGCAATGAATAGTGCCGTTGCTTGATCATTGGTCCCAGGGGCGGCTCTGTCCGGGCAAAATAATGTTTCAGTGGGATTTTCAGGAGTTCCGGTGGTAAGCCCCATCTCTCAACCACTCCCATTCACTATTGGTCCGGCTACTATTGATTCCCCCTTCTTGTTGACTTCACATTGTGGTGAGAATTTATTAGGTCTGGATATGTTGAAGAAGTTGAATGTGAAAATTTGCTGTTCCCCAGATGGTGTTTACTTGACGATACAACCCCCTAATGAGAATTTGAAACAGTGTTTTGCTAAAAATGAACCTCTTCCACCTGAGTTTGATGCCTTCCCTACCACGTTGTGGGCAACAGGGGATGCGGATGTCGGTAAATTAGACATCCCTCCCGTCCATATTACGCTGAAACCTGGTGTGAAATTGCCACGTATACCCCAGTATAAAATTTCGCCGGCTGGCGAGCGAGATTTACTTTCTATTATACAGGATTTAATCGATAAAGGTGTAGTTGAGGAAACAGCCGCTAATGTTTGTAACAGCCCTATTCTCCCGATTTTGAAAAAGACTTCTGATTCTGGGACTCCCGGAAATGTTGATACATATCGTTTTGTAATCGACCTAATAATTGATATCCTTATTTAATCTTCCACTAATTCTAACAGCTATTTTTTTTTTTATTCATTTATTACGATTGTGCTTATCCTAAACCTTCTCCTTTTCTTTTATGAATTGTGATTAAGGTAATTAAAGCTAACAAAGTTTTCTTAATCTAATACTATGATACTCCCCAAATTAATAATAGGTAATTAAAACATATTTAATGCAGTATTTACACTTCACACAATTCTAATAAGAAGCAGACATTAAATCATTGTAAATAATGTAAACAACTGTCCCAACCAAACCCTAATACTAATCCTACCTACTAAAAATGGTAAATAATAATTAACTAAAAAGTGGATCACAATTATTTTCTCAAACTATTGTATTAACTCTAAATGTATTTTATTTCAATTAAATTAAGTATTCTTTTTAACTGAACTCCATTACTAAACGTAACTGTTAATTATTTACAAACTATCATTCAAATAAATATGCTGAATTGTTTTCGTATACTAGCCATCCGGATTCATTTATTTTTGTTTTATAAATTGAGTTTTATAAATTTTCCTTATAAAACCCGAGCATTAACCTTTAAGCAAATTGCCTTAAAATAAATGCAGTAAATATTTACCTTTACCCTAGCCCCAACATTACATCTGCCCCAATCCTTAATTAATGTGCAGTCCATTATACTTAATTATTTGTTATTTAATAAATAATATGTAAGTAATCTTTACCAGTAATTAAATGTATAACTTCTACCCCAACTAAAGTGGTAGCTATCGCTCTATTAGTTATCTCTCTAGCTGATATACTGGTGTAGTCACTTCAGTGCAGTACCCCATTGATGCAGTCCCTTCACTGTATGATTATATGCCATATTTAGTTGCCCAAAGGCTCCACTACCCAAAGTGCAATGGCGAAGGCAGACAACACTGACCAGAAGATAATCACAAGACAAGGTCAGTAATATCTAGGGGCACCCCTTTTCGGTGGATATATTTACTCTGAACCAATGAACTCTTGTTGCAGTGGTGTCTCTTGCATCACACCGCACTCCCTCTAACCAGACTGGCATAGAGTTGGAGAAAGCATATCCAGACCTATGTACTCTGCAAGAGGTTCAGGAGACTCTTGGATTCCTCTTCTCACCTATGGACAGTATCCAGGTCTATCAATTGTAAGTGTCTCGTAACATATCCAGCGTTTATGAACATTAATTGGCCACTACAGACCATCTTGGTCACCTAACTCTAACGACAGTAGGCACAGGAAAAGGGGAAAGCCTCAAGTGAAAGATTAACCATTTTACACCTAGTAGTAGATCCAAGATGGTAGAGAGCAAAGGCTTCTCTACTGCACACGGAAATGGCCAATTTACAGAAGCTCTGACCCTGGCTGTGAAGCAATAAAGAATCAACACCATAACTTGAGGTTTCTGAGATATTGGTCTACATTGTCCCCTTCCAGTCCCAAACCATAATCATGCATGATGGGAGGCTAGAGGATACTTAGAGATGTCCGGAAATACTGCTAAATCAGCATGAGAGGTACGCAATTCTATTTAGAGCTGCATGAGCAGACAAAACAGCGTAATCTCTTCTACTGCCTCAGAAGTAACTGCAGAGTTTAAAGGAACTACAGTTCAGCTAGTGCCCTCTAACTCGCGCCACCCTGCATTCCCCTTTTGTAATACATGCCTCTTACCTGTCTACATCATGCTAAACAACAGCAGTACTTATATGGATACCTGAAACCTGAGGTAAGGCGAATAAGCCTGAGACTTTATGAAGATTGTCCCGTAGAATAACAGCGCACTATTCATACGAATGGTAGTAGCTATTATTTTAAAGCAGCTATATTGTGTAATTCTATAATTGCTTGGGTTCATAGCACAGGATTATTATGGGTAAAAAGAACTTTGGCCCCAGTTTACAAAGATTGTGCCTTGAGTAGGTGTGACTTACTTTTGCAGCACTTCTCGGGTGTTCTGACAAAATATTGTGGAAAGAATATTGTGAGACACAAATATCGTGATGTCAAAAAATATTGCATGTCAGAATATCGCCGGTAAGATTCTAATTTTGTTTTTCAAGTTTTAAATCCCATTCGTGAAAAATATCTTTCGAGTGATAGATCATTGTAATTTGTATTTTCTGAGTATTTTTTATTGTATCATAATTTTGGGAGCAGGATGTTGGGTTTATAGAGTGATTGGGTGGGGAGGAAATAGTAAATTAAAAGTTTAGATTTTATAAGTGTAATATGTTTACAATTGTTGTTGTGTTTTTTTTTCTTTACAACGTTTTAAAAACAATTTATGATTTATGAAATTATAGCAATGTATTTTATTTGTACCTATGTAAAAGTTTTATATGTAATTTTACAATGTAAAACAAATGCTCAAATATTTTTTACTTAAAATAGTTTTTTTTCTGTGTATAAAGTTATGGAGAGAACTGTATTTCTTATTGTTTAAAGTTGTACTTATTTTTAATAATTTTAAAATTAAAATAATTTAATTATTTCTAAGGTAAATTGTAGTTTTAATAAAGGTGTTTTTGTAATTTGTGTTTTCTTTTTCCCATTGGGAATCAAACAAGTATGTAATTTCATTTTAAAATGTAAAATATTGTTAGTTTTTTTTAAATGTTTTAAATTAAATCTTCCCTTTTCTGCTAATTATATTTATAAATTAGAAAGTTAAAGTAAATACTTGTTATAGTTTTGGTACTACTCTCAATTTACTTTATTCATATCATTGGTTTACTTTTATGGGATAATTAAAATGGCTTTCTGCAATGTATTATTCTTAATGTAATACCTATAATAACAATGTGGAAGTGGTGAATGTTGAACCCTAAAAATTCAAAACTTTTCCCAATGTGGTTAAGTTTGGAATGGGAATAGTAACTGTGAACCCCAAAGGACACACATTGTACCCAATGTGGTTAAGTTGAGAGTAGGATTTGTGAATTGGATTCTCTCAAAGTCCAATACTTTCCCCAATGTGGTTAGGTTTGGATAGGAATATTAAACCTGACCCCCCTTTACCAAATATTCAACATTTTCATCAATGTGGTTATGTAAAGTATAAGCCTTTCACCTATAGGGTTAAGTTTGCAGTTGGAATAGTAAATCAGAAACCCTCTAAGTCCCAAATGTTTACCAATGTGGTTACATTTTGTGCGACAATTAATAAATCTGATTCCCCAACTCTCAAAGTCCAACATTTTCGTACATACACAATACACAATTTTTCAAATATTTGCTCAAATCTTCTTGGATGGAGAATCCACCAAACCCTCTTGTAGTCAGACTCACTCACAGCACTCGCTTGCTCAATATGCACCGTATGGGGGCTGGTCTAACAACATTTGCCAGGGCTGCTTTGGGTTCCCGGTCCGACTCTGACCATCAGTGAATTAGATAGCCCATGTGCGCAAATGGGAACTTCTAAAGATACGCTGTATAAGTGTTTTGCAAGGTTTGGAAGACTACATGAACTTGTGCTTGCTGCAGTGTTTGTTTTGGTGTTAGGGAAATCAACATTAAAAACCATCCCATCAGACCATTAAACAGGCCCACAAACAGCCAAAAAACAGGCCCACACACTGAACTGACTGATCAGCACATCAGGCTCTGCCTGATTGCCCTTTATAGGCCCTTTATAGGCCAGTCCCTATCTACTCATCTGACCTTATGGGGGGAGTGGGCAATGTTATTATATTTATTTGTTTTAACTCTTCAAATACCTTTATCCAGAAGTTTTATATGAGTGTGCATTCCCATTTTAAGTGAAGAAAATCTGGCCCAGTTTGGGCCAGGGCCCACATACAGAGCATCTGATGCCAAAGTGTTGTATCAATGCACCTTTGTACCTTATAGTCAGGGGCACTGGAATTATGTAGTTCAGCGACATTGGCTTTTTTGCCATCATTTTGTATGTATCATCTTTGCCAAGCAATCCATCATCAGCTCCATAATCTTCTGTTTTTAACAAACAAAATAATTTCTAGCTCTAAGGGATCAAAATCAAAAGTTACTAAAAACGTGGAGATGAGTGTCTCCGTGTAGTGGAATGTCATTCGTAAAGGCTAGCTGATCATCTTTCAAATGTTTATTGCTGTATTTGGATATTAAACTGGTACTAATAAAGTAAAATATTTGCAGATACAATGTTACCTTGTGTAACTAGCAATAGCAAAGCCAAAAGGTTGTGCCTACGCGAGATATATTGTAAATGTAAATGTACTTATATAGCGCAAACCTGTCACCCAAAGGGCATCCTGGTGCTTGCTTAGGGAACCCGTCCTGGTATTCCCCTGTGAGAAACCCCGGCAGGGTGTCCACAAGGTGAAAGCCAGGCATCCCGCCGCGAGGGGCTGTAGTGGAGATTAAGCAAGCTATTGCCCAGAGTTGCAGAGTGTGACCCCGTGATTCGAGTAGGCACCGGAGCGAGAATTGTTGAGTCCGTGGAATTTTGAGCCCAAGACCCGCCGAGGCGGGGAATCGAACCCTAGTCCACGGTCGATCTCAGCTTCCGGGTCTGCCGCCTCTAACCACTGAGCCACGCTTCTTTGTCTTTGTCAATGTTTATTTAGACATATTGCACATCAGTGTGGCTGCTGTGCAACATCGCTTGAAGTAAAGGAAAAAGAGAGCTATGACTCGGTCAGTGCCATAGCCCTTTTTTTTCTTTAACCCCTTCCATGCTGATGACGGCCGGGAGCCGTCGTGGCACACAGTGCTCGTGTGCTGATGACGGCTCCCGGCCGTCATGACCGCACCCGCGATCGGAATGTGCCGCACAGGCGCAGAATCGCGGCCGCGCACAAGGAGTTAAGCCATCTAGCACAGCATCTTGTACTGTGCATTGCGGGGCAAGACCAGTGAGGTGTGGAGAAGGAGAGAGGCAGCAGTAACACAATGAGCAGTTGGAGATGGGGATGGGGAAGCAACACGAGGGAGGTGCGAGGAGGGAGGCAGCAGCAGCAATAGACAGCCAGAGGAGGTCGTAGGCAGCAACAGGAGGAATGTGCGAGGGTTGTAGGTGGTAGCAGCAACACAAAAGACAGTGGGAGGAGAGCAGGGGGAAAGCAACACCAAGGAGGTGTGGTGGAGGAGGAAAGGAGCAGCAACATAAGGGACAGGAGGAGGGGGAGGGAGATTGGGGCAAGAGCATGGACTATCAGAAGTGAGAGGGACTGCAGACACATGCACTCTTATATAGTGCCTGACAAAAAGATAAAAGATAGCATTTGCAGGACCACATGGCCAGTTGAAAAAAAGGCACTGGCTGCAGACAGGAAACTGTAGTTGGTCTATGCTCACTGTCAGCGACAAACGCTGAAGCCCCAACAAGCATTAGGAGGCTAGCAGGAGGCACTGACCAATAAGAAGCACCGAATGAGAATGATGTTGAAGCCAACCAATGGTAGGTAATGGTAAGTAATGGGTGGGCTCTAAGCTTTTTTTAAGTTTTATTTTTTGTTCACATAAGATTTCATCGACAGCGCATGACAAAATGACTGAATAATGCTATCTCAAAATGTGCTGCATTAATCAGAAAATGTGCCTTTTGTTGCCGCATCATTTAGTCAGCCTTGATGCATTGGGCCATGATTACAAGGGGATTGTGCCACCGTAGCGTAACTTTTTACAAATCTCTGGTGGTGCAATGCCCTTTTCCATGTTTACAAGGTGGCGCTAAGTCACTCAGCGTCCCCTTTGATGCAGTTTTCTGGATCAAAGGGGAGTGAAATGGGTGTTGTGTGGGCGAACCCACGCAAAACCCATTGCTTTTTGACACTGCCCCAGATTTACAAGCAATGGAAACTAACACTATTGAAAGGGTGGAGTTAGAATGGCGCAACAAGGAGAAATACTTTAATTTCTCCTTATTTTTTGCTCTTTATATGTGCGCTGCATTCTGCAGCACACATAGAAGAAGCAAGTTGCCAGTAATGATTGTTTATGTGCAGTAAGTTGTTTCTTCCTGCACATAAACAGCCATCCTTGCACCAAGGGTGCCAGCGCTGGCTCTCAACAGCTTTTTCAGCGCCATCAAATAAGGGAAAACACTGGGGTGCACCATATTTGTGTAAATCGCACAGGGCGGCACTGCTGAGTTGCTTGCAACGCCGCACCGCGTCATTTCTCTGTGCATTTGCCCATTCATTTGGTCCTCTTTGGCCTCAAAATTCCAGTTGCACTGAGTATAGTGATAAATTAGTAGCAGCACTAGTCCCTGTGTACTTGTCAGTTCATGCAAGGCGTTGACAGTACATTGCACTGTATTCATTGTACAGACTATTTGAGCTGAGCTAGTGGTAATGATTGTAAGAGGCAGTAGCGGCTCGCCAATAGGGAGCACCAGGGCAGTGCCCCACCTCTTTCATAATTTGCTAGTGTTCCAGATTTTACATGAAAACAAACCATCATACTGATCGTTCATTTTTATGTAAAAAGCAGAAACGACATGTTAGCACCAGAGGGGGCTCCACCATACCCCTTGGTGTTCTGCACGTGTAAGAGCATTGGCTGTTGCATGCCAGCTTCTCCATAGCTGACATGTTTCACAAAACTCAGGCTGTGCAGCATGTCAGCTAATGGAGCTTTAGTAGGGATTGTCAATCATACGCTCATGTGCCCTGTCAGAAGCCAGGTATAGACGAGGGGCGACCTCCAACCCTGTCCTGGCTTCTGATCAGGCAAAGACTTGAGCATATGAGTCAAAAAAGCTGAAGCTGTGATGCTCCAGGTCTGATCAAAGCAAGAGGCACGAATCTGTGATTTTCAGGAACTGCAGCTCAGAGAGTGTCAGACAATAAGGTAAGTTTTCAATATTGGAATGTGTAGATTTCTGAATGTGTGCATAGGAGTGTTTCTATGGGATATATGTATGTTTAATTGCGGGAGTGGTGAGTGTCAGAGAGTATGCCTGTATGTGGATTTTTGTGATGCATTAATAATGCCCATGCTTCCGTATGGTACAGAAATACAATTGCTTCAATTTTGAGGACACTTTAGCATATTTAGGTGATGTTTGTTGTATGATTTACAAAGCAAATATTTTCAGGGCTTGTCTAAAAATTAACCCAGGGCATAGTGGGTGTAGCGGGGCTACGCTGAGGGCCATGGAGTTGAGAACAAAGTCAGTGGAACTCCGCTACGCCACCCGCCCTTTCAACAATTGCTTATAACTTAAATAAAACAACTTTAAAGTGAATAAAAATCACTTACCTTGGCTGTGGCGTCCCCGGCTGCCCTCCTCCTCTTCATCATGTTCTCTGGAACAACTGCGCATGCACGCCTGTGCACCGCGTATTTCTTGCGAGAAATGCACGGGCGTACATTTGCAGTTAATAGGGGGAGTGAGGCGGGGGCTGGCCAACTCCGCTCCGCCGCGGAGTGTGCGGAGATTTGCCTACTCCGTGTTCTCCGTGGAACGCGGAGTAGGCAAACCTCCGCACACTCCGCGGGTGGAGCGGAGGTCTCTGCCCGGGGTCACTAAAAATGAACAAAAATTGACTAACTGCAACACGTTTGTTTTGTTCCATTAACAGATGAAACAAAAAAAAACGTGGTGCAGTCAGTGCATTTTTGTTCATTTTTAGACGAGCCCTGCAAATATTTGCTTTGTAACTCATACAACAAACATCACTAGGCTAAAGTGTCCTCAAAATTACAACAATTGTATTTCTTTGACATATGGAAGGTTGGGCATTATTAAGAGGTGAGACAGTTGACAAGTAAAACCTTGTACTGACCCAGATTATTATAGAGAAATATTATAGTCCATAAAATCAAACATTATATTTTTGTATAGCTGGTATTTTGAACTCACATATTTAAAAGTCCTTTCCTATGACAACAGTGAAGAAAAAGGGAGTTTGGTAAAATTAAATATGTGCCTAGGATCACACAATGAAAGCGGAGAAGCTGTGATTTAGCCAGAGTTTCTGATTTCACTATGTACAAATCAGCCACTAAAAGGGTACCTAACTTTCTTTTCTATATTAATGCTCAGTTGTTACCTCTTTGTGCATTTTGTTTGCAGTTTTCTTATAGCACATATTCTACCCAAAGGTGTTGCAGTGCTTCAGTGAGCACCAGCTACATTACACAAGGTCACTTAAATGAGCAATGCCAAATAAACATATAATCCCCCTCTCACTTCTCGCAATTCAACACCCAGACAAACCCCTTTGTTTCAACCAGTGTTCCCATTTCCTAATTCTGCATGGTGCCATGATAACCATAAGGACACTATAGACAAACCTATGCTTCAACCTCCGATGTTGGATTGGATGAATAGCAAGAAAGGCTGGAAGAAACAGGTTATAGGTCTGAGATCGTTTGCAGGTGGGTGACCACCATTTATGTCACCACTCACAGCCTCTTGATCACCAATAATTTATTTTGAGGATGTTTGTGAACCTTGGGTGAGTTTCAGCAGTAACTGAAAATGCATTCCACTGCCCACTAATATTTACTATTATTTTATTTTGTTTTATTGCTGTACCAGGACTGGGTAAACTTGCCTGCAGTTGGTTTTCCCTGCATTTTTGTAGCTGTTAACTTCAAGGTGTGCTCGTAGGAGTGCTAGCTCCTACTGTTCAGGCTAAGCCTTCCAAGTAGAAATATTACATTCCCACTGTGAAGAAGCAGGATGGAAAAATTTGCATTTTGGTAAATGCTGGGTCATGTAATGTGGAATTGACATTTTTTACTCCCTGTATTACATACAGCTCTTTACCCAGTTGTAAAGGAAAATTGTGATGAAAAATCTACTATTTTTATGGGGTCAAAATTTGTTTCTTGAAATATTTGTCACAAATAACAAACAGTGTATAAGGAATACATCTCACAATGCGTTTCAAGTATTTTGACGGGCACAGACACCATACTTTAGGCAGCTAAAGTAAAGAGCACACTTTCTTATTACCTTGGTAGGCTTGCCCCTCAATATTTCTGTAAGTTGGCGTGCTATAAAAGAAAGAACAAAGGTAAACCCAACGACTCCCGGGAGGTATCGGGCCCAATCTTCCCCATAGCGCCAATATAATAATATATATAATAATCCACATTTGTAAAGCGCACAATCACCCGTAAGGGTCTCTAGGCGCTGGGGGCCGTCGGGAAGATTGAAAAGGGGGGGCCCTCGGCCCCCCCGCCCGCATGGCGGCGCGGCGACCGCTTCCCCCCTTCCCCCCTTTGTGCCTCTCGGTGGTGGGGGCGGGCCTTTGGGCGCGACCCACCACCGATTGGCCGGCGGCCTCCCTGACCCGGATACCAGTGTAGGATGTCCGGGTCAGGGGGGGCGGGCTACTGGAGGGGCGGGGCGGGGGGGCGTTGCCACCCCGCCTGGCCCCTTGGGAATAAAGAGGGGGGAGCGCCCGGGAGACCCCCTTGTCCCTGGACGCTCCCCCACAGCACGTTGTGCCCCGCGCACGGGCTTCTTTGTTTTCCCACCCACCATCCCTGGAACCAAAAAATGTTTTTGCTTCACTAATGTGGTTTAGGCGTAATTTTGCTAGCGTACTGTTAACATGTCTTACATGCGTAATTGAACTTTATCTGGACTGTATATTTTGCTGATGTAATTTTGTTTAGGAATTTTTTCCCTTTTTAGCGAACTGTGTGTAAAGTGCTTTGATGCCAATTGTGTTTAGGCCTTTTTTCCCTTTGTAGCTTTACGTTGATGCGTGTTATTAATTAGCCAGTGTAGCTGTCCTTTAGAATTTTTTCCCATAGGTCGTCGTATTTATTAGGTATGGGGCATGCGGTAAGGTCATGACCGGTGAGCACATATTTTAAGGTCTGAGGGGGCGGGCATCATCCTATGGAGGTTCCCGCCCAGGGGGAGGGGCCATTGGCCACTCCTAGAACTCCAGGGGCAAGGTAATTGATGCTTCAAAGGGGCGCGGGTCGGAGTAGTCACGCTTTCCTTAGGCTGGTAGCCACCCCGCGCGCGCATACTCATGACGTCACCGGATGGCGCAGAGTAAGGGCCCTCCTTTAGTGGGTAAATGGAGTTCACGGCGTAGACCGGGCAATTACCGGGGCACGGCTGCGCAGGCGCACAGCTCTAGGTGAGGCGCAGCTTGTAGGACCTGACACCGGTTAGCGACCTTGCCATATGGCCAGAAATGTACAGAAATCAAGATGAGGATGTTAGATTCGGTTAGGAAACAACATGTATTAGAGTTTTTGTTAAGGTTAGCCTCTCAAACTTGTTGACGATATTGTATCTAATGTCCTGCTGATTTTTGTATAAATTGTTGACCATGCAATTAAAACCTTTTTTTTTAAATTTCATATCTTAATAAATACGGCCGGGGGACTAGCCCCCGCCTTCCAAAGATAAACAGGCCTCATGTTCATGTTTCTGGGTGTCGGATTAGGGGGGGGGGCGGCAGCCAGTCGCTGACCATGTAAGCAAGCTATTGCCCAGAGTCACAAGGTGCTGGGCTAATCTGCCGCCGGAGCCGGGGATCGAACCCTGATTCCCAGATTCCAGCGTCAGTTGCCCTAGCCGCGGCGCCACACCTCTTCCAATGTAGGCTAACACCCTTGAGAAGTGAGCAATGAGCATCCAATGAGAACCCATTCAATGACTTCTGCAGACATCGTCTGAATTGAATCAGAGCATACAACAGAGATCAAAAACAAGAAGAAGAATAAGTGATAAAGAGAAAAAAGAGAAGCAAAGAGACAAGAAAGAAAAGAGAAACATTCAAACTGCGGTGGTACCCAGGGAAATTAGCGAGGCAAAATTACTGGCTATAGAGGGGTGAAGGAGGCCAGGCCTCGGCGGTAACATCCCACGACGAGCGCAAGATGCTGTCCTCGACAGGACTGCTACATCAGTGGTGCTGTTCTGCAGAGGGGCCAGATGTACTTAGATCAGGAAGAGGTGGAGCGCCCTCAGCACAGGGCTGCAGGCAAATAGGGGAAGACCCTCTGAAAGGTAGCTAACCAAGGGGTCCAGATATAATCAAATCCCTTCCTTGACTCTTCAGCTATATCAGTTAGTCGTTCCATTGCTACCGCCTTCCGTAATTGGGCGTGCCATTGGTAGAGCGAGGGGGCATCGGGTCTCTTCCAAGCCCCAGCTATAGTCATCTTCGCCGCTCCCAGGCAAACCCACAAAATGGATCTGTCAGCATGTGTTTGGTATTTGAGTAGCAGATCCTAAAGACCCAGCAATATCTGTTCCATAGACTCCCCAATTGGATAACCTACTGTGATCTTAATTTGGGAATGAATCTCCTTCCAAAAGATTTGGATGACTAGGCAGTCCCACCATATATGCTTAATGCCTCCCAGTAGCCCACACCCACGCCAGCAACGATCGGAGGTGCCCGGAAAAACAGAGTGCAGTTTGTGGGGTAGTAGGTACCAAATCATAGATTGTCTTGAAATGGGCTTCTCTGGGGTGCATGGATCTGTTGAATTTTGCTATGTCTTTATACAGGGATTCCCATTGTTTTGTCCTAGGGAGGTGTCTGTAGCATGTCTCCCCAAAACACTCTATGGCTTTCAGCTCGTTGTGGCAAGAGTGTGAGCAAAAGGGTCTACAGTAAGGAAATACATCCTTTGCCCGTGGTGCTCGACTGGACAAATCTCTCTATTGGAAGGTAGTCTCTATTGGCAGCTTGGCGGATCTGTGGTTGCTGGACCCAATGGATTAACTGAGTATAGTGGTATCGCTCAGTGATTGGGAGGTGGAAGCGATTCATACAATCGTGGAAGGAGCGTAGCTTAGAGCCTTGGAAGAGATCCGAGATCATGAGGCATCCCCCTCCATAAATCAAAGGGCCCCTCTTGAAGAGCTGGGGGAAATTCTTAGAAAAGTGTATGGGGGCATAGGGAACGGGAATGTAGTCAGTGGTAATGTCCTGGTTACTGCATCCCACACTTGCAGGGTGGTGGAGGTAGGTACACTGAGGTAAGCGTTAAGAGGCTTATCAGTTTTATGTCGCCAAGGTAAGCCCCAGATCGTTCTACCTGTCACCTGTCTGTCTATGTGGAGCCCTAATTTGTCGGATTCTCGTAGCGACCATTAGCTCAGCACCCTTAATTGTGCTGCCCTATAGTAGGTTAGGAAATCTGGTAGGGCCAGGCCTCCCTTCATACGTGGTCTGGTTAATAAATGATATGAGAGCCGTGCACGTTGTCCTTGCCAAATACATTTGAGCAGCATGGTTTTTAGCTCAGGGAAGAGTGTCTTGTCCGGTTGGATGCGGAGACCCTGGAAGAGGTATAGGGGACTGGCAGTATGTTCATTTTAATTGCATTTATCCTACCAAAAATCTACTATTTTGCAGCCATTTTTTTACATTTGTCTTGGGGAAGTTGAGCTCCAACATGCTGGCAGAGAGTTGCACTTGCCTGGCACACCACAAAAAGCACTGGACTATTTCTTTGAGCACCTTTGGATTTTTAGTTAATGTATGAAAAAAACGATGCAGTAAATTACCGCATATGGCCTTGTTTTTTCAAAATATTGTTGTAGGGCAGAACTCACTTAACCCTCCTTTAGAGTGTCAGCCTTGCTCCAATTCCTGGTACATATGCACGCCTGACCTCTTTTAAAGTTCACCAGCCGCCACTGGTATATGTTTCAGAGAGTTAGCTTACAACAAAGTATATGGTCTTCAGACTTAAAATCTCACTGCAGAATTTGTGTGAAGCAGATATCTCCACAGTGTCTTCCATTTGTGTTTGTCAACTTCACACAACTACACCTGAAGGCAAAATTGCCCACTAAAATATTTTTGCAGGATATTTTCTCTATAAATGTAATTTAAGCTGTCTGCACACTCAACAAGATTTCTTCAAGGAAAGAACTTCACTCTCTAGACAAAAGTAAAAAAGAACTTGCAATGACTCCAACTGGCCTTTTGGAAAGTCCAGCTCAGCTGGGTGCATTGCATGACACAGGGCAACCTGCACTGACAACCTTGAAAGCGGGCAGAAAGTTAATCTTTATAGAAAATGGACCAATCAACACAGGTTTGAGTTCACATGAAACAAAGCCTCACTTCATACCAGAAAATGGTTCAACCAACAGCACTGTTCAACTCCCCGGGGCTACAGTACTCTAGCACTGAAAGTTATCCCTTGCGCAGAGCTAATAACTTCTTTGCGCTGTGAAGGGCCTTTGCTGACTCATTCAAAGTTCCACAGCCTGAGACAGACCTGTGTAGCTGTCTATGGTTTTGATGCAAAGCCAAATCAGCTACAATGGCCTGACCTAGGGGCCGATTAGGATCGCGGACGGACTTGAGTCCGTTCGCGACCCCTGAGGAGGAGGGAACGTCCGCAGGGGCTGCGGCGTTCCCTCCGAGCAGATTAGGATGTGACCGCCAAGGTGGCGGTCACATCCTCTATCTTTAACATTGCGGCGGGTGCAGCTTCAAGCTGCACCCGCCGCAAGGTTAAAAATGCATGCATCGCATTTGCATGCACAAAACGGCAGGCACTGCGCAGTGCCTGCTGCTGTGTGCACGCAAATGCAGGGGGCTACCATAGGTACCCCCCATGTGCACCCCCCACCCCCCTTCTCGAAGTGAAAGTCCGTATGCTTTTCCACGGCGGAAAAGCCGCCACGGAAAAGCATGTTTTTAACACCATCCTAATATGCCTGGCGGTGTCTGATAGACACCGCCAGCCATGTTAGAGCTTATCCGCCGCGGTCGGAAGGCGACCGCGGCGGAAAAGCTGCGGACGGACTTCCTGACCCCTCAGCCATCCAAATCTGGCGGGGGGGTCTTTGAAGGCTCCGCAGCGGTTTTTCCGCATCCTCCGGGCCGGCGGACACTTCCGCCGGCCCGGAGGATGCGGAAAAACCGCAATCCTAATCGGCCCCCTAGTTAGGACACTTTGACCTGAGGGCTATGACGTGCTATAAAAGCTATGGGCCTAATTTAGATCTTGATGGAATCGGTCCCCCCATCGCTGTTCAGTGGTCTTCCCACCAGCTGACTTAGTGGTCTGCCCACCCTATTTAAATGTTGGCTACTGTATAGACGAAACACTGCTGCGGTCCCGCTATCACAGCCAGGAAATCTGACTGTGTTTACAGCAGGATAGGCAAAAGGGGCTGTCAGAGGGAGGGCCACCAGTTACTCTGCCAGGCCAATTACGATGTGCCTTTCTGCTGACGTGACTGCGGCGGTCAAACCTTCTCACCTAAGTTGACAGAAAGGAATGGATATAATGCTGAATATCACCTTTTCTCACATTCACACTTTCTTTTTCGCCATGGATCTGATTTGCCAAGTCCTGCTACTGCTGCTTGATGATGAACAAAACTAACGCCATCGTGAACGCAATCAACACTAAGCTACACTTGCCTGTCAACATTTACACAGGACTCATGCATTTATAAATCACTCGTGCAAGCAATAGCATGCCAATGTGCAATGCATATGTCTTTACTGTGGACGTCTTCGAAATGTAATGAAACAGGCCACAATCAACATATTGTATATATGAATTTGGTTCAAGCTCCTTTTCCATAAATGTACACTTGCAAAAAAATAGAATATCAAAATTAAAATCTAAAACTCACCATGCAAGTGTGTCTTAAGAAATTTTGAAAATTCCAACATTTAAAACATATGAAGGACACATCATAGGGATAAGTGCAATGCTACATGATGTACAAATTGCACTACACAATGTGTTACCTTAACCTTAGAATGTAACAGTCAAATGAATGTCTGTCACAAATTAGTGCAATCAACATACACACATGTAACATTTCCCCTTGTCTAGTGCAAGTCATCATGTGGTGTATCCAGAACAATAGTCAACATTTAATTTTAAAGGTGTCATGCATATGTGCCCATACTGATCAGTAATCAAGGTGAATGAAACAAGCACACCTGTGGTTACCCATCCCATAAAGTTTTTTACATCATATAGTAGGTGCACATGGCCATTACAATAATGAATGCTTGCATCTAAATTTAAATGACTAGCTCAGACAATGTTAAGCAGTGTATGGACTTCACAACGAAGAAATTCAATAAATCAGTTGTATCACCTGCCATCATGGAAAAGACAAAAAAAGTACTTAACATTTTACTCAGAAACATTGCTAGGAATATAACTATTGGTAAGGGAAAATAATGCCAGAACAAACTTGTCAAACAGACAATAAGTATCTATTCATACCAATGAGACTCTAAAAAATGTAAGCAATCCAAATGGCAGTCCATTCCTGGTTACAAAAGTCCTGGGGACAATTGTGCTGTGGCACTCAGCTTGCCTCCTGGATAACCCCTAAGGAGACCTCCTTGGGAAGGGGCATCTAGTGGACAGAGCAGGCACCTTCAAGATCTTACATGGGGGGTTTGAGGGGGATGACCATAGGTTTGGGAGGGGTGTTGCTGGGTTTGGGAGGGGGTACCCTTGGGTTTGGAAGAGATACCCTTGGGTTTGGAAGGGGTGCCCTTGGGTTTGAGAGGGGTGTCCTTGGGTTTGTGAGGGGGGCGCAGTTTTGGGAGGGGTGCTCCTGTGTTTTTAAGGGGTGGGGTGGATTTTGAATGGGTGGATGACCGTTTGGCTTGGGTGGACTGGGATATGGAAGGAATGGGTTGGGGTGTGGTCGGGGTTAGGGCAAGGCCAAAACTCAGATCCTCAATGGGAAATTTGGAAGGCTGTTGGGGAGGTAGTGGGGGTTGGTAGGTAGAGGGAGTGACAGTGTCTGATGTGCATGTGTGTGTTGAGGGTGCAGGTGCCTGTGGGTCTGGTGTATGTTGTGCTTGTTTGGGCGTGTCTTGTGTTATAGGTGTGTGTTGTTTGTTTGATTGAGAGCATCTATGTTTTTTGGGTGTTTATTCTAAGGTACTTGTGTCTGTGTAGACGTGTGAAGTGGAGGTGCTGGGTGTAGTAAGGGTGCATGTGGGGGTATGGTGCATGTGTGTGTGGTGATGGGAGTGTTTTCTGTCAATGTGCTGGTGGTGGATGTGGTGCATGTGTGTGTGGTAGTGGGTGTGCTGTCTGTCGGTGTGTTTGGTGAGTGTGATGCATGTGTGTGTGGTGGTGGGTGTGCTGTCTGTTAGTGTACTGGTGGTGGGTGTGCTGCATGTGTGTGTGTGTGATGTCTGTCAGTGTACTGGTGGTGGTTGTGGTATATCTGTGTTTTGTGGTGGGTGTGCAGTCTGTCTGTGTGCCGGTGGTGGGTGTGGTACATATGTGTGGTGGTGGGTGTGCTGTCTGTGTGTTTGGATGAGCGCTTGAACTTTTGTTGTGGTGTTTCTGGTTGTGTGTGTATTGCTTGTGTCTGTTTGAGTGGGCGCAAGAAAATGTGTGAGTATGCTTAAGACAGGGCTAGGAGTAGGGTATTGGGAGGCGAATGGGGAAGGGGAAGGGGTGGGAGGTAGGCAAGAAGGATGGGATGGGTGGAAGACTTTGGTGAAAGAGGAGGCCATAACTTGAATAACTGCTGTAGGACAGACACAGCAAAACACACAAGATGATGGACGGAATGTTGCACAATGGCAAAACATTCACCCCCAGTCACAGATCTGGGTTTAATCTATCGTTATTTTGCTCACCAAGCCACCCCAGTTCAGACATGGAAAAATGCTAATCAGTCTTGACCCTGTGCCTCATTGGAACAGTCGTGCCCGAACTGCCAAGCCATGTCTTTCCTGGACCGGAATAAAGCATCCTCGGACCGGTTTCTGGCTATCCGCCATCTTCAGCCAGGCTAGCTTGACTCCAGTGGCTTAGTTAGCAAGGGACCCACGTCTGGGCATACCCTTCCCACATAGGGTGAACAGCAAAACACACAAGATGATGGACGGAATGTTGCACAATGGCAAAACATTCACCCCCAGTCACAGATCTGGGTTTAATCCATCGTTATTTTGCTCACCAAGCCACCCCAGTTCAGACATGGAAAAATGCAAATCAGTCTTGACCCTGTGCCTCATGGGAACAGTCCAGCCCGAACTGCCAAGCCATGTCTTTCCTGGACCGCAATCAAGCATCCTAGGACCGGTTTCTGGCTATCAGCCATCTTCATCTAGGCTAGCTTGACTCCAGTGGCTTAGTGAGTAAGGGACCCACGTCTAGGCATACCCTTCCCACATAGGGTGAACAGCAAAACACACAAGATGATGGATGGAATGTTGCACAATGGCAAAACATTCACCCCCAGTCACAGATCTGGGTTTAATCCATCGTTATGTTGCTCACCAAGCCACCCCAGTTCAGACATGGAAAAATGCAAATCAGTCTTGACCATGTGCCTCATGGGAAAAGTCCAGCCAGAACTGCCAAGCCATGTCTTTCCTGGACCGGAATCAAGCATCCTAGGACCGGTTTCTGGCTATCAGCCTGTCAGGGGGCCTCTGGTGACGTTGGTGGACAGGGCGAGGACTTTGACGACTGTTCATTTCCGCCCCATCCACAGGACTCCTACGGCCCCTTTAACTCGGCCTGGACTTTCCCAGTGGAGGAGGAGCTGACGGTCTTGACGTCACCCACGTCTATCCAATCCGGAACTGAGGAGAGGGATATGACCGTCCTACCGGAACCTGAAGCCGCGAAAGCCGGATTTGGTGTGGAGTGCGAAAAAGGAAAGACGACTCGGGAAGCAGACGGAGAGGAGAATCGGGAGATGGAGAAAGGAAGCCCGGAGAGCGCAGGAGACGGCCGGGAGCCGAAAGACAAGAAGCCAGGAGGCCAACAATACCGCGACTCGCCCCGCCACACTTCAAGGGAAGTGTGGCTGGAAAAGGTACGGCGTCGTAAACGCAATTTCACTTCATCACGGGGAGGGCTGGGTAACAGTTAAGGGGAGGTCACGGGGTAGGGTAGCTGGTATCGTTTTTTTAATTGATATTTCACGCACCCTTTGCCGGTAAGCCGCGGGAGCCTTTTTGTTTCTTTGGGTGGCAGCCTTCGGTGACCCCTCACACCCTGTTCCCTACCAAGTCGTGTGGTCCAGAACCCTCAACCTGAAACCTTGTTTTCGTTTCCTTTTTTTCTTTATGGTCCGAGTCCAAGGGAGAGGAGACTAGAGCGTTATGAAAGGAGAAGAATCCCGGATGAGACCACCCTGACAATCGGACTTCCTTAGGATACTTAAGCCATACCAGGAACGTTGTGTTGCAATCAAAGCTAATAAAAACCCCTAAGAATCAAAGTCTGGTGTATGTATCCTCGATATCCCCTTACATCCAGCGGTCCCGTCTCACACAGCCGTCTTCAGCCAGGCTAGCTTGACTCCAGTGGCTTAGTGAGCAAGGGACCCACGTCTGGGCCTACCTTTCCCACATAGGGTGAACAGCATTGTGAATACCTTCCAGGTAAGCTATCATTTGTTGCATATGCAAAGTAAGACCCTGGATGCCATCCGCAAGGCGGTCTGGCCTACAGCGATGATCCGGAGGAGGTCACTAGCCTTTTTCATTGAGCACACCCACGGAGACAGGGGTGGGTGGGGTAGGTGGCTGCAGCAAAGGAGATCCCAGGCCTTTTAGGGGACCTGAGTAGGCCAACTGGGGGGTGAGTAAGAGAGAGGGTAGAGATGTTACTCTGGGTGGTGGGCAAGGATGCAAGTGTAAGTTGAGCAGCAGGGTCCAACATCACTGTGGAGTGCTCGCTGGAGGAAACCTCTGAAGAAGATGTAGAGCCATTGGTGGCCTCTGTTGCACTCCACCTCATCCTCTGAAACACTGTGTCCCTCAGTGTCGGTACTGGAACCGCTGTGGTCAGATGCTTCACCTCCTACATTGGCACCTTCTCCTTTGCCTGCCGTGGATGATGCTGAATGACATGTACAATGGTGTTATTGTATCTGTGTAAACTGGTAGCTACTGGTGAGTACCAAACTACGTTTTTGAGAGCCCTGATCTAGGCTGAGTGATTTGTGGGACTACACACATAGCTAACTTCATTTTCAATAGTTTTTTACACAGTACATATATATCTCCAGGTGTAAAGAGTATATAACCTATTTACCATTTACCATGATGTTCACCATTTACCATGATGTTATTTGGCAACTTATCAGTAGTACATCAAATATATACATGCAAGGATCTCTACATACACAACAATTTAAATTTAGGGCCACAAACACACAACACATATTGATGGTGTATATTTGACATTGGAGAGTGCATACACATTCCTATCATCATTGTCCTATGCAAGGACCATAGTATGTGACACTTAACATCAATCACTATACTTCACTCTGGAACTCAAAGGGACAATGTAGACCTGTGTAAATGGTAAAGAGTCAGTTAGACAGATTTAAACATGTATTCCAAACATGTACCTGTTCCTCTGGCGAGCCATAAAGCTGGCCATACAGAGAAAGGACCTCCTTTGCCAGCAACTCCAGATCCTCTGGTATGAACGCAGGGTCCCTCTCACCTGTAGAACCTAGCATGGTTGCTTCCTGAGGTGAGAAACAGCAGTAAAAGGGGAGGAGGTCTAGATAGCAGCAGTGTTAGGAGGCAAGTGAGCTTTGTTCCCAACCACAGCATACATGTACGCGGCGTACTTGATTGTCAGCGGAGACGGACACAGCCATTGGCCTTCATGCTTTCAGCAAAGATGGGCTATGGCTGTGTTCATCGCGGAGTATACCACCCACTACACGGTCAAATTCTGCAGCGGCCGTCTGCTTGAAAATGTCCTATTGCCGAGGTCAGGAAGCCACAGATTTGGATGTTCAAAAGCGTGTTTGTGACTGTTCAGTGCGTCACCACCACTCAAAATGGGGGCTAGTTTGTTTTCATATTTCAACTTAGATTGGCACTCATTTATTTAAAAATTACATTTACATGTGATGTTTTACAGTGCTGAAAATCGACATTTGCACTGTGTTATTTACACCTCCCTTGACGGTATATTTTGGGGGAAAACATTACAAAAAAGAAACATGTATAAATTTAAGAGGTGCTTTTTACACATTTGATTATATTTATATTTATTTTAGACTATTAATCAAATGTTTAGGAATAAATGATAAAATGTAAATGTTTCATTTAATTTTGCAGTAGCAACATCTCCATTTTGTAGAACTAAATGAATTTAGTGTTAATTATCTCATGTCGCGGTGGTAAATGTTACAAATGTGCAATTTTTCTCCAATACTGACAGAGGAACTTTGGGAGAATGAGAAGACAACCTCAGGTGTTCCACCCCTTTCCAGACCTTGCCACCATGGAGCAAAGGCATATATTAAAGAAGTTAAGATTGAATAGGCTGTCAATAGTATATTTATTTCATCAGCTGGAGACAGATCTTCTGCCTCACAACAGAACACTTCGATTACACCAATTGTGGAACTCATGGCAGTACTAATTTTTGGCCACAGGATCCTTCCAATATACTGTGGCTGTATCTGGTGGAATGTCACAGCCAACTTTTAGTGCTGTGCTACAAGAAGTACTTTGTATGGATTTAGGCCCAGATCTCTGTACTGGGCTGAATGTATGACATTGTTCTGCATTCTGTCCATCAACTGGTGTTTTTGCATTTGTCACCCCAAGTGGGACGGGTATGCTTAGATGTGAGTCCCGTGCTCTCCATGCCACTGGAATCAAGCTATTCTGGCTGAAGAGGGGTGAAACCCCAAAACCGGTCCTAGGATGCTTGTTTCCAGTCCAGGAAGGACCAGGCTTGGTAGTTCGGGCTGGACTGTTCCCATGAGGCACAGGGGCAAGACTGATTTGCATGTGACTGGGTTCAAACTGGAATGGCATGGTGAGCAAAAAAACGATGGATTTAGGCCCAGATCTCTGTACTGGGGTGAATGAATGACATTGTTCTGCATTCTGTCCATCAACTGTTGTTTTGGCATTTGTCACCCCGAGTGGGACGGGTATGCTCAGGCGTGAGTCCCGTGCTCTCCATGCCACTGGAATCAAGCTACTCTGGCTGAAGAGGGGTGAAACCCCGAAACCAGTCCTAGGATGCTTGTTTCCAGTCCAGGGAGGACCTGACTTAGCAGTTCGGGCTGGACTGTTCCCATGAGGCAAAGGGTCAAGACTGATTTGCATATGGCTGGGTTCAAACTGGAATGGCATGGTGAGCAAAAAAACAATGGATTTAGGCCCAGATCTCTGTACTGGGGTGAATGTAATGTAAATGTAAATGTATTGTGACTTATATAGCGCACGTATCACCCAAAGGCATCAAGGCGCTTGCCTTGGGAACCCGTCCTGGCTTTTCCCTGTGAGATAACCCCTACTGGGTATCCCCAGGGTGAAAGCCAGGCATCCCGCAGCGGGTGGGCTGCCGTAGTGGAGATTCAGCAAGTATTGCCCAGAGTTGCAGCGTGGGACCCCATGATTGGAATAGGCACCGAGGTGAGAATTATCGAGTCCGTGGACATTTTGGGCTCAGGACCCTGCCGCGTCGGGAATTGAACCCTGGTCCCGGGCCAGACCTCTGCATCAGGGTCTGCCGCTCTAATCAGTGAGCCACACTCCTCCACTATGTATGACATTGTTCTGCATTCTGTCCATCAACTGTTGTTTTTGCATTAAACCAGTTCCGACGGCAGCAAGATTTAACCAATGTGAAGGGGGACTTCTATAAATTGGGTCGTCTACCCCATGTGATTGGAGCAATTGATGGCACATATATTGCCTTAGTGCCACCACACACCAGGAACAGTCTACCAGAATCTGAAACATTTCCATTCAATCAACGTGCAATCTTCTGTTTAATGGATTTATACATCACAAGCATCTGTGCGTGTTTCCCCGGCTCTGCCCATGATTCCTTTGAACTAGAGAACAGCACCATACCCCTGCAATTATCACAACTTGGACCAGAGAGGGTCTGACTTGTTGGTCAGTGCAATCTTTTATAACATAGTTTGTGGAATTTGTATTTGGACAATCTGAAAATATGTTATATTTATTTGCACTTTTTTAGTCTTCCATCAAGGAGACTCTGCTTACCAAACAACCATGGTTGTTGGCATTGCTGAGGAATCCAACAACGCCAGCGGAAGTTTGCTTCAATAAGGCCCTGAGGTTCCGTGGTTTTCGGGACCGGACTCCATTTTTTTTGCGTTGTTCATAACGCCATTTTGTGTTGCCCTCACGTAGGCCTTGGAGGTAACCGAACAAACAAAGTTGCATGGGCCTCATTGTTCATGTATGCATTAAACAGGCCCCTTTTCTGACTTGTGAGTGAACTGGAGGACGCTGACCTCTTCACCTGAAACTGACCCTTCACGAAGCCAATTTCTCTGGGTGATCGTTGTCTGAGATTGCCAATCAATGTTCAGGACCTCGTTAACTTTTAGTTTCCTTGCACATATCTTATCCTAATCAACATCTGAATTGTTTCTTTCCTTACGACTTTTCATTAAATGGGTAGTGCTTTCAATTATGGGTTTGTCCGGCTTGTGGAAATTGAATTTGGGACATTCCTAATAATTAACTTTTGGGTTGGGTTACTGTAAATTGGGTTTTTGTTAATGTGATACTCAGTCAGAAAATGTGTCTTATTGGTCAGAATTTTGCGCAGTGGGTGTACATTTATAATGAGAATATTGTGTATAAAAGGTGATGTCTTGCTCTATGAAATTTGAACAGTTTCTTGAGTTGTACACCGTGTTGTATTGCTGAGATTACTGTTACTAGCTGCAGCTAATAAATTTGATCTCTGAAGCCACCTAGAAGTATTCCGTGTCTCTGTTTGCCAAGACAGGAGAACCCGAAGACTTTGGGCGTGTCCCTGGCGCCGCTGGGGTCTAAAACCCGGTTCTTCAGTTGGCACCCTAGGTGGGGTGACTTCAGCGGTACCGGTCCAAGCCCGAGGATCGTGAGGAGCCACGTGAGGAAATTCTGGAGGAAGGCCGCCACTTCATTGACCCCTGCATGTCGACGTGGACCGAAGGTCTTTTCTGCGAGGCTTCCCGCTTTCCAACGGCTACGAAGGACTGCTGCCCTGACTGTTGCCCTGTCTTGGACCCTTGATTGATCCTTTGTAAAGCGAGACGATAGATGGTCTTCTGGTGGCGTGACAGATATTTGGTTAAGTATAAGTGGGTCGCTCCCATGACTTTGTTTTGGTTCTTGGTTTTGATTTGATTTTTGCAAACATCGAAGCCAAGGGGCTCGTATATTTACGAGTGTATCGATAGTTGATAACCCCTTGAAGTTTGAAGCTAGACTAGTGAGCTATAAGATGCCTGGTCTTAGCAAAATTGGGAAATGGTTTAGTTGTGGTTGCAACAGGGATTCCCGATTGGAGGATTCATGTCCGATACCTCCGGTTGGAACTCCGACTTATGAGCTCTATTCAAAACACGGAGTGGGTCCTATCACTTATAATGAAGTGTGGGTCCGCTATACAAGGAAAAATGGTGTTGTACGATGGCCCCAACATGGTAGTTTTGAAGTAAATGTTTTAGATAATCTGGAAGTTGCGCTATTTAAGAAGAAAGCCCGGCCGGCAATGTTTGACTCTTTCCGCCTTTGGCGAAAGGAAGCCAAACAGCGAGAAATTAAGCAAGCAAAAAGAGATAGGAAAGATAAGAATATGTCAGTACTACAAGCTGCTAGGCAGTTTAAGTCAGATGAGGAAGATCGAGTGTGTGAAGTTTTAGATAGACAGCGTTGCATGGCCATAGATAAATGTTATCCGGCCTTGCTGTCTTCTCCTCCGAAAGTGACGGAAGACCCTGATAAAGATCCTTTGATGTCTCATTTACTGAGATTGCCACCCCCTTATGTGCAGGGTGCTACTGCGCCTCCATTACCCCCGGTTGTTCTACCCTTTGTTGTTCAACCTCCTCCTGTTGTTCAGCCACCCGGTGCTCCACAGATGGTTTTGCCTCCTACTGCGCAACCCACTCTAGGGTCGCAAGCTTTGCCTCAAACTCCTTTGCCTTCTGCTTCTGCATCTCAGACTCCTACTGCTCTTGTTCCTACTTTGTCTCAAGATTTTAACTTTCCTGTTTTCACGCCTACTTCTTCTCCTTCTGCTCGAAAACGAATGACTGAAACTGTTGTCAATTTGTTGTCTCCATTGTTCCGGCCACTGAGTATGACCCCTGTTTCGGAACGTAAGCAGAGTCGTAGTCAGCTTCTTAGTTCCGAAGAGCGAGCAGTGTTGGATTTATTGGTTCGTAGATGGATTTTAAATGCTTCCAGGTATAATTTGCCAGCAGTTATGGATGTTTTCTTTCAGTGGAAGCCGCCTAAGCAAAGGTATGTTTTTAATGTAATGTGTGCTTTTCTGCGGCAGGAATGGGAAGATAATGAGTTGGGTCCGATTCCGCAGGAAGTGCTTGATGTTCAGTCAGAGTTTGCTAAAGGGACGATAGTGGAATCTGATGTTACTGATGCTGTAGAGATGATACTTGCCTTCAGAACTAGACTCCCGTCTCAGCCATTGTACGAACCTGATCCTTCTGTTAGGAGTAAAGTGAAGCAGTATCCTATGAGAGAGGGGCCCCCTGTATGGAGAGAGGCAGTTCAGGCTGATGTTGGTTTGGGTATTCAGGCTGCAGAAGCACATTTTCAGCGAGTGTGGGTACATGTTCCTTGGAAGCGAGCAGAGGTCTTAGCTCTTAAGCAGATCTTACCTGACCCTCATAAGAATCCTGCTGGTTATTACAAGGAGTTGTCCCAGACAGTTGAAGCATGTATTATGAATTTAGCTGATATAGATATGTTGATGGGTAATGTAGTTCCTCAACCTTTGTGGGCGAAGATTCGTCATGAGAATCATGCGGCAGGATTAGGTGATACATGGGCTAATATTGTTGTCGCAGATGGTAGACAGGTTGGAGGTGCTAAACCTGAGCCTTTAGTTTCAGAATTACCTGGTAGAATTATTAATCTAATGAAAACTTTGATGCCTGTTTTGCGAGGGAATTGGGATAAGTTAGCAGCTTGCAAGCAAAAGAAAGATGAGAGCGTGTCTGATTTATTCACTAGGTTTGAAGAAACCTTTATTGATCATAGTGGTCAAGACATGAGTACGGAAGGTGGTCAAAGGTTGTTTGTGGACAAATTTGTCTTTAATTTGCTCCCCGAGCTTTCTAATAAGTTAAAGGACTCTGAGAGTTCATGGGCTGTTTCTTCGTCGGCCCAGATATTGGCTACTGCACAATATTATGAGAATAGGGATAAAGATGAGAAGGATAAAGCAGAGAAGAAAACTAAAGATTTAAAGACGAAGGTTCTTTTGCAGCAAGCTTATCCGCCTCGTCAGAATCAGCCTCAGTTTCAGCAACCTCCACAGTTTCAGAGATTGTTACAGAAACCTGAGCCTTATGTCCACGATTCTTTCCTGGTCCTAATCAGTGTGCTTATTGCAGAGAGGAAGGTCATTTTTAGAGTAGTTGCCCGGCTTTGTTACAGCGTGCAAATGGCGTATCTGGTCAGAGAGGTCGTGGTGGTTTCCAGCAAGCTCCTAGGGGTAGGGGATGTGGTGTGTTACCCCAGAATGAGCGTTCCTCTTCCCTTCAGAATTCTGCGAATTATTTTGACAGACAGAATGCTCCGAGTGGTCAGTCTGCACAGTACTATGTTGATGATTATTATGTCGATAGTGAGAGTGCTGGTTATAATGATAGTTAGGACAGCCATGGGCAAAGAGAGGGAGTAATGTCAGTTCCAGTAGATCAGAGTGGACCTTATGTTGAAGTGACTACATCAGGTGTGGTACAACCTTTTCTTTTGGATACTGGTGCGACGAAGAGTTCTATTATGCACTCTAAACTTCCTGGCGCACCTTTGTCTGGCTTGACCAATGTTTCTGTAGGATTTTCAGGCGCCCCAGTTTGTAACCTGATTTCTAATCCTTTGCTCCTTTCTGTTGGCCCTTGTGAATTGGAAGCTCCTCTTATTTTGACGACTGGTTGTAATGAGAATCTGTTGGGTTTGGACTCGCTGAAAAGATTGTATGCGACATTACATTGTTCTCCTTCGGGAGGACACCTTACCTTAGGTAAGAGAGTGATCTCTCCAATGTATTTATCTAAAGATTGTCTTCCACTGGAATTGCGTTCTCTTCCTGATACACTTTGGGCTACAGGTCCGAATGATGTTGGTGCTTGCAGATTCCGCCCTATGTTGTCACTCTCAAATCGAATGATAGGCTACCTCGTATCCCACAGTATAAGATATCTAGCGATGGCGAGAGAGCTCTTTTAGCGATTATCTATGATTTGGTTGAGAAGGGTGTAGTTGAAGAAACGAGAGGTAATGTGTGCAACAGTCCTGTTTTGCCTGTCCTTAAGCGTACTGATGCTTCTAAGCCACCTGTGTACCGGTTTGTGATCAATCTTCGAGAGGTAAACAAGATTGTGGTGCCACAGTTTCCTGTTGTCCCGGATATCACTGCTTTGTTGACTCTGATTCCTGCTTCGGCAGCCTGGTTTTCTGTTATTGACCTGAAGAATGCTTTCTTTAGCATTCCGATTGCTGAGGAGAGTAGGGATATTTTTGGCTTCTCTTTAGGAGGACGAAGCTTTCGGTTTAAGAGAGCTCCCCAAGGTTATTGTGAAAGTCCCTCCATCTATAGTCAGGCGTTGAAAACTCAGCTTGATAGCTTTGTGTTGCCTACTGGTGCTACTCTTATCCAGTACATTGATGATCTGTTGGTTGCCGCTGATGACGAAAAGATTTGTAAAGAGGCTACTCTTTCTTTGTTACGACATTTGTCTGACCTTCATCATAAAGTGTCACCTTCCAAGTTACAGTATTGCCGCCAAGAAGTAACCTACTTAGGTCATCTCTTGTCGAAGGAGGGAAGAAGGTTGACCCCAGAACGAATTCAAACGATTGCGCAAATGAGTGTACCATCCACACAGAGAGAAGTGCGTGCTTTCTTAGGTATCACCTCATATTGTAGACAATGGATCCCTAATTTTTCCCTGCTAGCGAAACCTCTGTTGGTGCTGACTCTTAAAGATACTCCGCATCCTCTCCCTTGGTCTGATGAGTGTCAGAAAAGTTTTTCTGAATTACGTGATGCATTATGTTCGGCTCCGGTATTGGGTACTCCTGACTACAGTAAACCTTTCACGTTGTATGTACACGAGAGAGAAGGTTGTGCATTGTCAGTATTGACACAGAGATTCGGAGACAAGCAACGCCCATGTGTGTATTTTTCAGCGACGTTAGATCCGGTAGCTAAAGCGTTGCCGAGCTGTTTAAGAGCTACAGCGGCAGCGGCTGTTTCTATCGGACAGTCTGCTGGTTTGGTATTGGATAATACATTGATTGTGATGGTCCCACATGCAGTGGATACCTTATTGAACAGGACCAAGACACAGCACCTTACTAGTGCACGTCTGTCAGGTTATGAGTTGACTCTTTTGGCTAGCCATGTTCACATTAAAAGATGTAATGTGTTGAATCCAGCTACGTTGTTGCCGATTTCTGTAGAGTCGGATGCTCAAGAACAGCATGATTGCTTCCTTCGGACAGAGGATGAAACGAAGGCTAGGATCGATCTTAAAGATACTCCTCTTGAGAATGTTGATGGTACTTTATGGGTAGATGGTTCGTGTTTCAAGCTTCCGAATGGTGAAACGACTGCCGCAAATGCCGTCACAACTTTACATACAGTTGTTGAGACCGCACGTATAGCACAGAATTCTGCGCAAGCAGCAGAGTTGATTGCATTGACACGAGCGTGTGTATTGTCAGAGGGAAAGTGAGTGAATGTTTATACTGATAGCCAGTATGCGTTTGGTGTTGCCCATAGTTTTGGACGTTTGTGGAGAGAAAGAGGATTCCTTACTTCCCATGGCACAAAAATTCAGTATGGGCAGTTAGTGAATGAACTTTTGGAATCTCTTGCTCTCCCAAAGCAGATTGCAATTGTGAAGTGTAGTGCGCATAAGAAAGTTGTGGACAATGTAGGTCGAGGGAATGCGTTTGCGGATGAAGTTGCGAAGGAAACGGCGAGAGACATGATGAGCCGTATGTATGTGGCAGGTCCTGCAAGATGGGTTGTGGAAAGTGGAATGTGTGAAGACACAATAGAAAGTGTGAAGATGATTCAGGCTGAAGCTACGGAAAAAGAAGTGAGTACGTGGAGAGAGAGTACGGGTATGTTGGATTCGACGGGTTGTTGGATTGAGTTGTCAGAACACCAGCGATGGTTGTTGCCTGATGCGTATGTGCTCCCAGTGGTTACTATGGCTCATGGAATGGCTCACATTAGTTCGAAGGGAATATGTAAGTTGTTGGCTCCAGTATGGCAGAATGCTGGAATTCCGAAATGTGCTGAGAATGTTGTGAAGCATTGCATGATTTGTCTGAAGTATAATCTTGGCAAGGGAACTCCAACTCCAGCTGGTCATTTTCCTCCTCCGACGTATCCATTTGAAGTGATACAGCTAGATTACATTCACATGGAGAGATGCAACAATCTGAAGTATGTCCTTGTGGTTGTTTGCGCCTTTCCCAGATGGATAGAGGCCTACCCCCTAAAGGATAATACTGCCTTGTCTACAGCTAAGGTTTTGCTCAAAGAGTATTTACCTAGATTTGGTTTGCCGAGAATTGTATGGTCGGACAATGGGAGTGAATTTGTGGGTCGAGTCATGAAGAAAGTGTGTATTGGATTAGGGATAAATCAGAAGTTCCATGCTGCGAATCACCCCCAGTCAGCAGGTCTTGTTGAATGCTATAACGGCACATTAAAACTGAAACTCGCTAAGATTCAAGCGAGCACTGGTCTTACATGGCCAGATGCCTTGCCGTTGGCTCTTTTGTCAACAAGGACGACTGTGCATTCTCGTGTGGGACTTAGCCCATACAAAATAGTTTTCGGTCGTCCAGCGAATGTTTGGGGTGTGCCTCGTCCTAAAAAATACAGTGACCTTGAGTACCCTATGTTGGTGGATCACTTACATGACTTGACTGCTAAATTACGTGTTCTCCACCAACAGGTCTATGACAGTTTGCCGACAGCTACTGCAGATCCAGGGCACACGATCCAACCTGGTGATTTTATCTTGACGAAAAATTTTCAGCGATCCAAGAATTTGGAGCCGAGATGGACTGGTCCCTATTTGGTTTTGTTAGTAACTCGGACTGCTGTTAGAGTAGCTAGTAAAAAGAATTGGGTGCATACCACCCATACTAAGAAAATTCCTTTGCCCTAACGGTATGATCAGTGGGTGAGGGAGGGAATAGCTGATTCTGATTATGAACGAGTTCCTAGGTTCATACCATTTAGTGATGCACATTTGACATGGACTCAGTCGGAACGCGAGGATGATGATGTTCTGCAAGCTGCTGTGCCTCCGTCCTTGAGAATAGACACGATGAATCCGGAACTCCTCTTTAAGGATCAGACTGTGCCTGGCAAAGAGCGCTACAATCTGAGATCGAAAAAGGACGTTTGAAATGGACAAATACATCTGAATTTTTTTATACAGTGAATTACACCTTGTCAGATCAAGAGACTTTTTTTAACTTTTTCTTTTTCGAGTCACCATCCAGACTCAGCTGCAGGGTCGTGGTACAGCCTTAAGGGGTGAGCCGTGTATTGACACAAGGTCTGCGGTTCAGGGTCGTTAGTGCGATCTTGGTGCACACTTAAGTGAAAAAGGTAACAGCCGTGAGCAGCACGTTAGAGGATGGAGTCTTTTGAGTCCGACAAGGGTGTTAAAAGAGTTGATTTCAGAGTGCAAATGTGTATATTGGTTCGTACCAAATGTTTTTTGATAATGTGTTTTCTAATGCTTCTGAATATTACGATAGCTTGTGTGGGTTGGGTTTTCTATGTCACACAACAGACACTTGCATCTACCTCCCAACCTACTCTTTCTTTTCCTACTGTTTCCCCACATGAGTTTCATAGGTTGCCTGAACATGAACAGACACGAAGATTAGAATTTGTGAACAATTTGTTTATACCGATGTTACATCAGCATCAGCTAGTTGTAAATACCACGAAATGTTGGGTTTGTGGTCTTATGCCACATACGACTGATAAGGGAATGCCATATTTGGTTTTTCCTTTTTTGCCTAATGGGTCAGTATGGGCACTCCAATCAATGTTTATCTATGCGAATGAAGCATCTCCTGTACGTTCTGTCAAAGATAGTGCTAATAATAATGCCTTGATACAGGGAATAGTAGATATGGTCAGAGATATTGATGCATATAATGCTATCCCTAAAAATGAGGTACGAGCATATATTGGTTGGAACAAGACTGAATATAGTATTAGTCTGACAGAGAAGGAGAGACAAAAAAGGTCTCCTCCTATTTGGATTGTACCCCACAAAGTCATTTTTGTCTGCAAGGTAATGGTCAGAATCCGAGAGCTCAGCTTGGTAAGAGTGTGTGTGTTCACACCGATGTTTATATGTCCCAGAAATCTCCACCGTTCGTGCCAGCTAAAGGCACGTATTTTGTTTGTTATGACAGAGCATATACATGGTTGCCTTCTGATTTTTCAGGCACATGTTATGTGGCATTTTTGCTTCCCCTACATACACAGCTGCTTTCAACTACCATAAGACAAGATATGGTAGAGGTGTTATCGATGTGAAAGACACTGCTGCACAAGAAGTTGGAGACTTCTTTAAGGGTTTCTTGCCCTTTTGGGGTCCTATGGCTAATAGTAGGAATACTCGTCAGCTTACGAGAGTGGTCGAGGCCACTATCAATGAGACTGCAGGTGCTCTTAGCAATATTACAGCCGAGCTTCAAGCGGATCGCCTTATGACATTACAGAACCGCTTTGCTTTAGATATTATACTCGCAGATAGAGGTGGAGTATGTAAATTGATCGGGTCTAGTTGCTGCATTTTTCATACCAGATAACGCCCCGACAGTGTACCAAGCCATCTTGAGGTTACATAAGTCCGCTGAGTCTATACATGTAGACGAAGGGAACTGGTGATTGATAGGATGGTTTTGGGAACTGCTGTCCAAATGGGGATGGAAGATTCTGATGTTCCTTGGTATGACTTTAGCGATCCTTTTCTCGTGTTGCTTATGCATCCAGTGCGGTCCCGCCATTTGTAGTCTTTGTGCTACAATCTGTGTGAGAAGACCAGTCCCGAGAGAAGTGAAGGATAATAAGATGATGTTACAGCAACACCTTAATGACCTGATGAGAATAGATATAGACCTGGATTCAGATTGATGTGAGTTTAGGTCATTTCCTACGTAATGGCAAAAGGAGGTCTGAGGTTCCGTGGTTTTCGGGACCGGACTCCATTTTGTTTGCATTGTTCATAACGCCATTTTGTGTTGCCCTCACATAGGCCGTGGAGGTAACCGAATGAACAAAGTTGCATGGGCCTCATTGTTCATGTATGCATTAAACAGGCCCTTTTTCTGACTTGTGAGTGAACTGCAGGACGCTGACCTCTTCACCTGAAACTGACCCTGCACGAAGCCAATTTCTCTGGGTGATCGTTGTCTGAGATTGCCAATCAATGTTTAGGACCTCGTTAACTTTTAGTTTCCTTGCACATATCTTATCCTAATCAACATCTGAATTGTTTCTTTCCTTACGACTTTTCATTACATGGGTAGTGCTTTCAATTATGGGTTTGTCCGGCTTGTGGAAATTGAATTTGGGACATTCCTAATAATTAACTTTTGGGTTGGATTACTGTAAATTGGGTTTTTGTTAATGTGATACTCAGTTAGAAAATGTGTCTTATTGGTTAGAATTTTGCGCAGTGGGTGTACATTTATAATGAGAATATTGTGTATAAAAGGTGATGTCTTGCTCTATGAAATTTGAACAGTTTCTTGAGTTGTACACCATGTTGTATTGCTGAGATTACTGTTCCTAGCTGCAGCTAATACATTTGATCTCTGACGCCACCTAGAATTATTCCGTGTCTCTGTTTGCAAAGACAGGAGAACCCGAAGACCTTGGGCGTGTCCCTGGCGCCGCTGGGTTCTAAAACCCGGTTCTTCAGCCCCTGGAAGAACATGAAGGCCAGTAGAGCAGGCCTTCGCGCTCCTAAAGACCAGATTTTGTTGTCTGGATAAGAATGGTGGAGCCCTCCTCTACTCATCTGCTAAGGTGTGCCAAATCAACGTGGCCTCCTGCATGCTTCAGAACATCGCCCTGCAACGAAACATCTCTTACATCCCAGTTGATGGAGACCAAGAAGAGCCGGGTAAGGATCCTGAAATGACAAAAGAAGATCATAGTGAGGGCAAAAAAAAGGAGTTGACTTACGTCAAGATGTCATTGACAAACTCTCATGAGTGTAAGTACATCTGTACATGTTATCACTTTCACGGTTCAAGCAACTATTGATATGATGATGAGAGAAGTATGTAGAGGGCAATTGTTAGGAAGGGCAAGTTCAGGGAAATTCAAGGCAAAGCTGTTTGTTGTTTAAACACTTTGACAACTGTGTTCTGTTACATTGTGTCTCTCGCATTGTTTTGTGGAACTGTGCCCTCCAAAAGTTGACTCTGTTACGTGTCTATTATGTTATGTTTGATTGGTAATCTTTTGGTTTTGAATTTTGATCCCTTTTTAGGTTCCTTTACCATGTCATCTTTATTTGGACATTTCAGACAATTGCAGGTATATGGTGCTGTATCGAAGTAGAAAGGGAACCTGGGTTGATCCTGTGAAACACAGACTTTAGATTTACAAATCTGGTACCAAGGCAACTTGCACTGTGATTGACTGGAGGAGTTGAAGGTTCCATTGGACTTGTTCTCTGTTGTGTGTTGGCACTAAGGCTATGTGTGCACCATCATTAGCTCAAATCACATGTGGTAGAAGAGACCAATTATGGTCATCTCCCTTCACATTGTGGATAAAATGCATGTAGCTGTTTAATATGTCTCATCACTGTAGGACATACTTCTTGTGGCACACCACTGTAACTTGGTTGTGACATACCACCAGATACTGAAACAGTGGATTGGAATGATCCTATGTCTAAAAAACATAGTACTGGCATGTTTTTCTCTATTGGTGTAATTGATGTGTGATTCCGTATATGAGCCAGAAGATCTGGCTCTAGCTGATGACATGAGTCAATTATATTTTGCCTATTCAAGGTCTTGAACAGGAAATGTGTAAACTGGCACTGTGTATTAGTGTCATATATGGATTGTTCTGTTAGTGAAATGTAATGTTGACAGACAAATATTGGTCTAACAGAATAAACATAGTATTTGATGATTTAAAGGTGTGACATTATTTAGAGTCATGTTTGGGAACTTGAAATAAACATCACCTACTTGTAAATCTTCTGTGTTTACACAACATTTTGATGTTTGCCATTGTCATGTTATGATGGTATTAAAAGAAATGCATTGTTAGCGTTGAGATATGCAACTCCAGTCTATGATTTTTTTTAGTTTTAATTATATTGTAGTAAACATGATGAAATTATAGAGAGTGAACATAACACAAGCAAAGCAAAAAGTGATGAAGTCAGTCTTGGTGAATTAAACAATAGTTGGAGAGCGGGAATTGTTTGAAGTCCAAAGTTCAAAATACTACTGGCATCAGAAAGGCAAATGTGTCCAGAAATAGTCCATAGAGTGAATGGTAGCCACACACTGTAGGAAATTAGTCTTGAGGTTTCTTGCTGGTGGTGGCAGAGGTTTTGCCATCCTCACCTCCTGCTGATCTGGGTGGACATCCCCAGCAGTGGGAGGCTGGGATCCATAGCTGCAGGGAATAGGGGGGCTGCAAGGGATTCTTCCGGTGGCAAGGCCTCCCTTCCTATGGCTGATGTAGATGGCTCAGATGTTGTAGGATCACAGGAAGGTTTAGATGGTGCTGGGAAAGCCCTGTACATGTGGGTTTAAATAAATGTCCTGCAGCACCCCAATCAGGAAGTCCATATTGGAGTTGTGAGTCTCCATCTGATGATTGAGCTCCCTCTTTATCTGCTTCATCTCCTGGAGCTCTGTGAGTACCTGTCCCTTCATGTCTTTAGACTGATGGTAGGCTCCCAAGACTTGTGTGATGTTGGTCCTGGTGTCAGTGACCCCAGTGGACTCAGTATGCTGGCCCACAGGCAGCTTCCCATGACCCCCAACCCCATTACCCTGTGCCCTTGGCCCAGTATGCCCCTTCCGACTGGTTCCTGGGTTAACTGGAGCTGGTGATGGTGTGGTCTCAATATCACCCAGGTCTGGGAGGCACACAATCAATGTCACAGTGGAAGGAATATAGGAAGTAGAGCCTTCAGTTTGCGGAGATGTGACAGCTGGGGCGGGAGGTGTTGGTGTGGGCGCAGGGAGTGTCACTGGGGCCGTCTTCCCAGACTGACCTGATGTACCAGGCTTCTCAAGCATCTCCATATCACCAGGAGTGCAGTCCTCACTGAAGGCTTGGTCCTGGGCTCAAGTGAAGGTTTCTTCAGTGGCTAGAACCTGCCTACGCGTTCAGCATATTTGCCCTATTAATAAACGGAGAATATTGTTATTAGTAAAACTGTATATTGTACTATCAAATCTTTAGAGACAAAGTACATACCTAGAACACAAAATAGGAAGAGATTATTGTGGTATTGCACATATTACCCTACCTTTTATCAATTTCAAACAGTACAGCTTCAAATCAGCAGATAATAAGATATCCTGAAATGTTTATGATGTGATCAGAGAGTAAACCTCACATCTCCCAACAATTGAGCCCAACACAATGGAGAGGTGAAATATGTAATTGACAATTCCAAGGCCTAGCTAACTGCAAAAAAGACAATTCCACTTCTTGGGTGGATGTTTGGCAGTAGTCGTCATATGAACAGTGCTGTGTCAATTTTTGCAAGTGCCACTTATAATCAGCAGAGTCATTTGCACACCTGACAAATTTTGTGACAACACCATTTAATTGGTGAAACTCATGACATCAAAACATTTGGTTAGGTAGAAGAGGACAACAGTCAGAAAACAACACAACCCATTTTCAGAAGGGCACACCTAATAAGGACTGATCACTACATGAGACTTTGGCATGTGCTGACATGGGTTAGGAAAGAGAGAACAAGCAACATGACATAGCAATAATCTTTTGAAAAACAGAAACAGGGTATCATGATAGTTGTAGTCATTTGAAAGTCAACTAACTAACACCTGTAAAATGGTTACTGGAACATACCTGTGGAAAATATAAAGTGGAAATAGGCCAAACACTTACATATTGACACACATATGGTTAATGGGTTATTTGATGTTGTAACACTTACAGGCCCTATACCATCATGTGAAATGTAATAGAGATTTACACCTGTAATCTTAGATGCAACACTATAAAATCATGCAAACAATATAAATAATATGATACTGATAGTTTGAGGTTTCTTTGTTATGAAAATATGTGCAAAAGTCAGTAGCAACAGCTAACTTGAAAGCATGCAGGACATTGAGGTTTAGTGAGAGTTTGTAAAGTGTTAGTTACCAGACTTCACTCCACCAGGTATTCCTTTCACACCTTCAGTATGTAGGATCTACAAGACCTTCTCCTCCCAGGGCATGAATGGCATTGGGGGCCTGGGAGAACCACCACCCATGTAACGCTTGGAGGCCAGGGAATGCACTCTCCCCTGCAGGTTATTCCACCTCTTCATAATTTCCTCCTGTGTGCGCCAATTGTTTGCTATAGCATTCACTCTGTCGACTATTCTGGACCACATTTGCCTTTTCTGGGATAGGGGTGTATTTTGTGATTGGGCTCCAAACAATTGTAGCTCTACTCTTATGATTTCATCCACCATGACTGACAATTCTCCCTCAGTAAAAAGACAATTTTAGGGGCCTGGCATTGTGAAAAAAGTAGGAATAAAGAAAATATTTGGCCACAAGGTACGGAATGAAAGAGAATGAAGGGACAGGAGACGGGGAGAATGAAAATAAATACCCTCACTTGACTCGCAAAGTGTCTCATAGGAAAAATCCTGGTGGAGCTGGAATGGCAAAGGAACGTGGTCTGAAATGGGGTGTGTTTTATTGTTTGGTATGCAGGTGTTTCAATTTGGCCAATAGACATCAGGTGTGTCCTTATAACTTCCATTCAATGGCCATAGTGATGGAGCATTGTTGAGCACGTACCTGTGACAAAGTCACTCCATATGGGAATGGCCTCTAGTACACTGTGACATCTAAATAGGCTTGCGGGAACCCGCCTCCCTAACGGCGACAGAGTAGTACTCGCCAGCATTGGAGTGCAGTGACTGCGTCGGGAAACACTCTGTTGACACGGACAGCGAGGCAGCCTGCATGCATCTAAATACGGGGGGGGGCGAAAGGCCGCTGTCTCGGCGGAGTACTTGGGGCCACCGCCACAACAGGACGGGGTTCAGACAATCAAGATCTAAATCGGTCCCCATATATTCATTCATTCATTCATTCAAGTGGAATCATATGCAAATGAGGGTGCAAGAGGCTATTTGCATATGGCCGCTACGCAGTGCTTTAAATGGAAATGTAGAAGTGCAGGAATTCACTCTTTAGAGTACCTGTTTTCTCCTAAGAAGAGACTGTAGGTACTCTCCCATTAAATGTGTTGCAGCAGTGCTGAGAAGCGCAGGTACTCTGACTTTCAAATTAAAGCAATGCAGGCAGTCATTACCAGGCAGTGCCTGTCGACTTCAAGCACTGCACCAAAATGTGGTAAATGTGTGATTTACTCTAGAGTTACCCCTCTACGATAGTGCAATGCTCTTTGTTGTGCTATGCAGCTTTTTTTTGTTTTTATTTGCTCGGGCGCCGTTTATGACATCATCAGCAGGCGGCTCTCTGTTCATCCAAGGTACACGATGTTCCATTGTTCGTACAACGCAAACCTGCCATGTTTCACGCAGAACTTAATTGCATGAAGGATAGTGAATTTGGAACAACTTCTCCCAAGGAGACAACGGGAAGGGACAAACATCTGAAAGAGACGAGATTGGCTGGAATCACGCATTTCGCATCCTTGTAATAAACACCAAACACAGCTCAGGACACGCACCAAGAGAAAGAAAGAATTATCCCTGCTTGCTACCACAATTGCTTGCTCAAAAACACACATGCTTCGGTGGGAAATGATTCTTGTGACTGGCAGCGTCCAATCAGGTAAGCCGCTGGGAAGCTCTAACAAGGAAGGGTACATTTAATGATCGAGAACAGTCCTTCGTTCTCTCAGGAAACACAGCTCGGAAACTGCAGCTAAAGAGATGCTTCCCAGGAGGCTCGCGCTCAACAGAGAAAATGACTCGGAGACCTTTTCCTCTTCAATAATACTCACGCAGCCAAGTGCATTGCAGGAAACCTTGTCTGGAGCTTTGCTCAACTGCAGGGCACTATTCATGTTTCTATGCACCAAATAAACAATGTGTCACCATGTGTTTTTAACCTGAGAGATCATGGTTGGACTGGGCTGCAGGGAAATCAGGTAGCGTCCAATAGGCTGGTCTGACAGATCATTTTGTAGGCTGTTGTTTTTTTTTGTGCTGTTTTATGGTCTGGTGAGCCGGATTTTACTGTTGTTTTCTCTGATATTACCACAAATGTTCCTTGAAGCAAGCACAAACGCATGCTATCTCCTTTCCCTTTCAAAATTCTTATACAGCTTGGGGCATATTACCAACAAGTAGCGATAATTATCGCAAAATAGGCTTAGCAACGATTTTTTTATCGCTGCCTATCACTGGATATGTTAGCGGGGAAAACATGCTATTAGCAACGTTTTTCTCCATTGTGCTAAAATATCCAGCGATAGCGGCGAAATGCGTGAATATCGCTGAGAATACAGCGATATTCACGCATTAGCGACGAAATGCTCTTAGCCATGTTATCCACCTCCCATTGGATAACATGGCTAAGAACTGGTCTGAGCAGGTGTTAGTTTTTGGCGATAGCGGGAATATTTCCATTGCTATGCCTGCCTTGCTAATAGGCGATAGCGACGTTAGCGACTGCTTTCAGTCGCTAACAGGTTGGGTACGCCCACTTTGCATGTCATTAGCGATAAATATCGCTGACATGCAAAGCGGGTCCCAAACTGCTCGCTATCGCCTAAAAGCTGTCCCTAAGCTTGCTAATAGAGCGATAGAATTATCGCCGCTTAGCGGCCGGAAACGGCCGCTAAACCGGCGATAATTGCCTATCGCCACCCTTGGTAATAAGCCCCCTTGTCTTTAAAAGTCAAAATCTGCTCTGATTGGCAAATGTTGCTTAAGATTTTACCTATCAGATTCACGGGGGGGCGAGGGCTTTCCTAGTTAACATTCTATTTGGTAACAGACAGGTCACACTACAGAATGGCCCCGTTTCCATTGCTTCCTTACTTACTTGAGGTTTGAAGACAAGTCACTAACAAACTTCTTTTTTTTTTTTTTTTTTTTAAAAACCTTTATTGAAATACGCGTATCAGTACAAGCGCAGGCCTACAACCACAGGGGCCGGCCGCAAAATCAGGAGAGTCAACAAGGAGCAGCATAAATGCGTACGGCAAAGCAAATACAGTATAGACGTGAAAGAAAGTTGCTACACAGTAAGCGCCAGGATAATAAAGGTTTCATTTTATGATTTATAGAGGAGGCAGCAGCCATATCTACCAGGGCGTCATGCAGCATATATAGAAAAAGAAACGGGGGGGGGGGACAGGAGGGATAAAGCCCCCCACGCTATCAGGTAACCACCGTAGGGTCAAAGCCAAAAAGACATCCTATGCCCACCAAAGGGGCCAAAAATACAGGATAAGTCATAGCAAACAATAGAATAGGACGCCACACAGACAGCCCACCCGCCCCGAAAAGGAAGAAAGTGCAGACACGTGCGAAACGAAGGAAAAAGAACAAAGGGACATAGCCCACCCCCTAGGAAGAAAGCAAAAGGGACCATAGAACAAAACAAGCTAAAATAACAAACACCCCCCCCACCCTACATCACTGTAATGGCTATGGCCTACCCCACTAAACAGCGTGCCTGTCGCCCCAGAGTCACCCGAAATATAGAAGAAAGAGAAAAGGAGAAATAACGGAGAAAGAAAAAGGAGAAAAGAGAGAAGAAGAGGAGAAAGAAAAGAGCGAGGAGAGGAGCCGGCGATCGAAATACACAACACCTCCCCACCCGCAACAAAAATTCAATAATCGAGGTCAAAAAAGGATATCAAGAATAGCCCACACAGAGGATGGAGACAGGAATTGTTCAAATAATGAGGTCCGGAGACGCCATTAACAAAACGAAAGTCCCGCAGCAACCCAGACACGATCACCCCTGTCCACTTTTATGAAGAACCGAACTGCCAGACCTCGGCATGGCCAAGAAACAGTATGACATAGAGGGCTCATACCAGACAGGGAAAGCAAGTGGAATCTTCGCGGAACTCCGTCCCGGCCACCAAGAAGCAACCAGGAAAACTCGGCAGCAGTCAGAATGCAAAAGCACACCAAATATCCACGTGGCCAAGTTCAAAACAAGGGACGTCCAGTACAAAACAAAGAAATCAGGATGTAGAAAATACTGCAGCATCGGCACCGGGTCCACTTGATCCCTTAGAATCGAACACCCGTTAGGAGAGCCCAGCACAGCATCCGAAGGAGTCTCAACGATGCCAACTCGGGGAGATGAAACAGCGTCACAAAATGGCGGAGCAACCATGGCGGCGATCCGCAACTCCAAGTTCCGACATTTCAAGGACAGGTCGAGCCGCAGAGAAGACAGGGCAAGGAAGACAGCACTCCATGTAGACGCCGCCCAAAGCAAACGAGGGCCGGGGAGAACCAAGGCAGCAACGTCCCTGTCTCCAGGAGGAAGACACTCCGAGGGGCCATCCGCCATCTTGAGCACCTCGCACATCGCCATTGTCTCGCTCGCCTCCAAGTTCACCATGAATGCCAGAGGCCACAGGAGACACAGCCGATCCGCGGCGGACGGCGCTCGGCGGAGAAAGGAGAGTCACCAGAAGAACGGGCGAGCTCCCCACAACTCTCGGGGAGCTCCGCACCGGATCCCAGGCGGGACAAGCAACAGGAGCGGGCGTCTCACCCGAGGGGTGCCGGACAACGCGGCCTCTCTCTCCAGTCCGGCAGGCAATCGGGCATGTGGGGCGGCCCACTATCGGGGGTGGTTCTGATGAAGCAAAGCTTCGCATATTTTGCGGCTTGCCGAAGTCAAGAACTTCGTTTATGTGTAATAAGGTAACAAACGTATGTTTTACTAACATTTATTTTTTGTTTAGGCAAAGTTCCCGAAGCTTGCCTATGTGTATTTCTAATGAATTTAATCCGTGTCCTTTAATATGGCCGCCGCTTGTATTTTAGTTACTGCGCATGCGTCAGCCACACTCACGTGTCCTGACGCGTCTGCAGAGTGGAGGGAAAGTAATGCGCATGCGTAATTCATAGCTGTGCTTATCATGTGGTACTGCTCGTGCCACTGCTCATGTGTCTGTATCAATGTAGCTAACATTTAAAACGCATAAGTTTATTTCGTGATGATGAGTGAAAAGTACAAACCCTGTGATGTGTTTTCATAATGACATTATTATGTATTAATTTTTTTTCGCTTACTTTTCATGTACCGCGGGGAATGGGGTTCTGTATGTACCGAGAACCATCTTGGAGGTCCCTTCTGCGCCTGCGCGACTTGCCGAGGCACAGCAGACCTTGACTGATGGAACACAGCCAGTTGGCAGTGACGAGCAAGATGCTCCTGAGAAACGACCTGAAAACTCGGCTGAACCAATCACATGTTCTCGCAGTGCAACATTGTTAAAATTGCCATTGTATTTCTGCACAACTTCTCATGGGAACCCCAATCTAGTTAGGCGGTACCCTACTATGCAAATGTAGGCTTGAAATACTATGTTGTGATTGGTGTGTTACCCAAATTCTACCTTAGGACCAATCCAAATTGAGGGATTTTGACACTTTGCAACATTGGGGGGTGGTACACTGTCCCCAAACTGTATATCTACCCTGGGTTCACCTAGTGAACCGTCCGACTTGTCTGGTTTAGCTGACCTGTCACTGACCCATCGTACTCAATAGGTGACTGAAGATACAGAGAGCTGCGGAGCACTCTGTCCGAATTTGACCATAGTCTAAGGTTCTACTGGACCTTAAAGTGCTGGCGAAGCACTTAACTGGGAGTTCGCTGACCCAATCGGGGTCTTGATCGATAGCTGCAGAGCGGGTGGAGCGCAGGCGTTGCTTCCGAACTGTGGGTTCCGGTCCTGTCCTGAGCGGTCCTGTCCTGAGGGTTTGCTGTCCTGTCCTGAGGTCCTGTCCTGATTCCTAATCTGAGGGTATCCTGTCCTATCCGGGGTGTCCATTCTGCATCTGCTGTCCTTTGAGGGGTATCCTTCCTTGAGGGTTTCCTGTCCTTAACTGACCCGTGGCCAGGGTTTGGTTATCACACCTTTCTAGGTAAATATTGCTCCGAACCTCTTAAATCTTGCACCTTCTGAATTTCTAACTTTTGCTTTAATAAAGTTCATCATTGCATATGATATATTTTCCATGTCTTTCCGCAACTATTGAAAGTCAATTGCATTTTTCCATAAGTTTGTTCCTATGTCTTCTCACTTGTTAGAAATTATATTTTGCATTGCAGTTTGTCATTTTCTGATATGGTCTAGAACTTCATTGCCTAGATTGTTCAAAGGCCCATTCACCTTAAGTGAAGCGTGTTACTCTTTATAGGCCCTCCTATAGTTATCCATGCATAAAAACTGTCCATGCTTAAATATTATTGAATAGCATAGTATCTTCTCGTTACATTTTATCAGTACTTCAATGATTACTCTGTCATTATTTCTTTATAGCTTTATAATTTACGTTATCTTGGTTATTAATTGCCTTATTTTACTGTACCTCATGCAAGAAAATAATGAACTTTAGATAAACATTTTAAAACTTCCAGTTGTCCGTGGTCATTTCAACAGTATTTTGAAGGCTATTGGTTGGGTTTGTATTTTGCTGCCTTTCCTTTACAGCTAGCTCCCTGATTCATTGTGGTCATTAGGTACCCGCATCGGTGGATGGTAAGTCGGGTGCACTGAAAAATAATAATAGGGAACACACACACAAATTGGTAGAGCTCGTGAAGTCACCTGATCGATGTATATGGTGATTTGAAAGTATATGGGCCCGGAAGCCGGAAACGGCGAAAACTATTGGTCGGGTGGCCTCGCGCGCTCTATCAGTTTTTCTGGTAGCTAGAGGATGGTTAGGGACTAGTTGAGAGTAAGGCAGGGATTAGTTGAACTAGTTGAGTCGGAAGCTGCTAGTATATTGATGCTGCTAGAAGAGCGGCTGTTCTAAGAGACCTGATCATTCTCTTGTGAATACGCTGCTGAAACTCATGAATTTTTGTATTGTTATTATTCTTGTTCTTATATTGTTATATGTACTAATCCATGCATTTGTAAACCGTATTGTTTCTTGTTGTCCGAACTCCCCGGGGAATTGAAAGGGCAAGTGGTGAATAGAATCCATTGTCCTGAGGTCACAGGCTCGAGGAGAGTTAGGTGCAGGTTAGGATAACCGGGAAGCACTAACTAGGGTTTTCTGAATACATGTGTGAATAAATGACAGTAACGGGGTTCATTGGCAAAATTCCCATAGTGGCGTAACCTAGTAAGGGTCACATCGGAAGAGTAGCAGGTTCCTCGGAGCTAGCGTGAAAGCAGAGGGGTCCGCTGAGAAACCTTAAACTCGGAATATATCCCGGAAAGAAGTGGATGAGTTTAGGGGAATAACAGGTTCACCGATGCTAGAGTGAAGGGTAGGCGGAAGAGATCTGCCCGCAGCGAGTGAAAAGTAAATGGAAGTAGTTTACTTGCAGTAAAACAATTCTTTCTCTGTCTAGACACTTGAGCACTGTGGCGAATGTGTATTTGTTGTAAAATAACCAAGCACTGAGCACTTTAAAAGAAAGAAAGTTTCCGTTACCTTGTGAAGGGAGGGAGTCAGTCGCGAAGCGCCTCTGACGTCACTCTGTGCCGCGCTGGGATTGGTAGAAGCAGCGGGCGGGTAGCGGAGCTGAGATTGTAAAGGAGGGGTGAGCGACAGAGCGTGGGAACTGTCTCACGAAGGGGCCGCGCACCCATTGGCGGAGATTATTCAGAGTCGCGCACCCATTGGTCGCACGGATTTCTGAAGCGCGTTCTGATTGGAGGTAGTTTGTAAACAAAGTTTAGCGTAGAAGTCGTATGTGGCACTCGCAGACTACAGGAACTCGACCTGATCCAAGGCACCTAGGGTTTGAAAGGGATCAGTGGAAGACTAATAGATACGATATTATGTACGGAACCAAGAGAAAATTGTCCCTTGTAAGTAAGGTGAAAAATTATTTTAAAACGGACAAACCAATTAAATCTAGGGAAGGTGTTCTTGTCCCACCACCTAATACTCCTGCCTCATTCATGATGTTTGACCGAGGGTACAATACTTGTGTGTGGTTGGAGAATTGGGTGAAGTACACAAAAGATGACGGAGTATTGGCTTTTCCGTTAGATGGTACTTTCAATGGTAGGATCCTATTTAATTTAAGAACTCGGATGAATGAACTGCATCCCAGACCGAGACTAACGCAGTATGAGGCATTAGAGGAATGGGAGATTGAGGCTTTTGAAAGAGAAAGACCCCGAATGGACAAGGGTTTGACCAAGTGGTACCCCAGACTGAAACAGGAGTCCAGGGATAAAAGGATGAAACAGTGGAGGCAGAGCATGATTGTTGAGGGTCTGTTTCCCATGATGCCGGCATGTCATAACCCTGCAGCGGGTGAGAAAAGTACTGAAAAGTGTAAACATTGGGGGGCCCCGGGGGAATCAGATGATGAACTGATAGATGACATCTGTACCAGAAGTCCGCCACCTTATAACGAGGGAACCCGACCTTCCAATGTAGGAGATGCTCCCCGACGCCACTTCCTCAAGGAAGAAGACAGATTCCTAGGACTGGGAGGGGGTGGTCAAGTATTGCCCTATTCTGAGAAACCCGAACCGGCGGAAACAAGGGATATATATCCCAAAGTGCCCGCAAGCCAGGAAGAAAAATATTCACGTACGAAAGTTTTGTTTCCCAGACCCTTGTATGAAAGCGAAGAGAAACCATCGAATTCAGGACTGCCTTTTGTTCAACCTCCATATGGGGAAGAGCGCAGGTCCTTTAACACTGGAACTTTATTTCCGAAACCAAATTATGGTGGGGGACCAAGTGAAACGCATCCTACTGCCCCGAGTTTTACTCCTCCTTTGACCCCACAGATATTACATGACACGACTTTAAGAAGGATACTAGTGGAAAAGGAGCAAGAGGCTCTAGCTAGACAAAGGACAGAAATAATTCAGAAAATCTCCCAGTTAAATACCAGTCCTGAGGCATTGACTATTCCAGTAACTATTGGACCAGTGGTCCCGTTATACGGAAATGGTCAGGGAAATCCGATTACTCCAGTTATGACCCCAGTCATGGCACCCCCGAGACAGGAACCGATAATCATAGATGATCAGTCCAGTGAGTGCGAGTCTGAAGTTGCGTTCTTGGACTTGCCAAACAAACCGACCGGAAAGGGAATGCAGCAGAGGCATAACCCTTTTAATGTGAAAGAAATAAAATTAGAGTCAGCAACAGGTACTAGGAGTGTCTCTCTGGTAACTCCGGATGAAATTGAGAGTTGGAGTCGTGAATTAGAGAAACAGACTCCTCAAACGAAACCTTTAGACCTCTACAAGCTGAGGGTAGAAATAGAAGAATTAATGGCAGGAAATGTGGGGTTGGATCGATTGAATACCTACTCTGAAGAAGAATTGTCGTTTATATGTAAAAGCTTTACAAGGAACACCAGAGTGCTCCACGAAAAACTGACCGAAACAGCAGTTAGTATGGGGGTAGATATCTCAAAATCCAAGCCCTTACAGAAACCGTACAGAGCAGACTTCTCAGACAAAGATATAGAGCACCTGAATGTGGCAGGAATAAAGTTGCAGATTAAAGAATTATTGGGGGTACTGCAGAAATGGGGAGATGTGAAAAGATGGAGAAGCAGGTGGGCGAAAAAGAGGGAAGAGGCTCGCTCCCGACAAGTGACTCCTGAATTTGCTTTAAGGGAGGTAGAAAAACCTGAGCAGTTATGCCCCATGCGCGAAGTACCTGGAGGGAAATATGTGCATGTCCCCTGGTCTAGACAGGATATTGTGTCCTTTACGAACGATTTTCCAAAATTACGGGAGAAACCAGTAGACTGGTACAGGCAGGTGGAGAGGTTCGTGAAGGTACAGAAATGTCTGTGGAAAGACCTGGATGGGTTTTTCGACATTGTGGTTCCGGTAGATTTATGGACCCAGTGTAAAATAGCCATAGACTGGCCCAGTGAGGAGTACCCAAGAAATAAGGAAACAGGGGAGCCATCAAAGGATGTCATGCGAAAATATGAGCAGGTAATTCAGCATTTGAAAGAAAAGGTGCCCGCAAAAGAAACTGATTGGACAAAAATAGATAGAACAACACAGGAAAGGGACGAGACAGTGCACTCCTTCTATGAGAGGTTATTACAGGTATTTAAAACTTACAGTGGTATTGATAACATCGATTTGAAGGACATGACGCACTTTATTTACAGGTTTGTAAATGGTTTAAGACCTGAAATTTGTCAGTGGATAAAAGATAATAAAATTTGTTGGCATACTAAGAAAATGGATGAGGTCCTGCGGTACGCTAAGTACTGCGAGGACGAGATGGCAGAAAAGAAAAAGGCCCTTAAGGAAAAAGTGATGTGGGCTCAGGTGAAGGTCGCAGAACAGCAGGAAAAACAATTGAGTAACATGGTTAAGAATGCTGAGAACAAAAATCCTGGGGGAGGGGGTGGAGGAAAGCCCCGGCCCAAATTTAGCAGGGAAGAGGCTATGAAGAAATTTCCCTGCCATCAGTGCGGCGAAATTGGACACTGGCGAAACGAGTGTCCCCAATTACTAGATGATAATGCAAAAACTCCTGATTTAACTCCACAGACGCAGAAAGAAAGACCAAGAAAGACTCAAACCCAGGTAAAAACAGTTCAGGTGCCTCGAGCACCCAAGCAGGTATACAGGGGAAGGGAAGCAGAGGGTGAGGAGATAGAAGTTTGGGAAAGCGGTGAGAACAGAAATACAGCAACTTCGCAGTATCTGCTAAATGATACCTTCCTTTGTAATGATCAGGACTGACGGGGCCTGAGAGGGGAGGACGAGGAGTGCGTACTTGGCGCTTCCTTGCCGGTAGACCAGTCTGGACCATACATTGAAGGAAAGGTCGACGGAAATGATGTCACCTTTCTATTGGACACTGGTGCTACCCGTTCTACTGTAAGAACAGTGGACGTTCCAAACCTACCCCTCTCGGGAGAAAACATCCAAGTAGTGGGTGTATCTAATCAATTGATTAGTACTCCTGTTACCGAACCAATGGAGATTTCAATTGGAAATTTTAAACAAATGCATAGGTTTGTCGTCTGTGACACCAGTCCAGTGAATCTACTGGGTCGTGATTTGCTGTGCAAAATGAACTGTACCATCTTTTGCACACCAAAAGGTGTTGAAATACAGACCCCGGATGAAGATGGCATTTATAAATTATTGTTACTTAGACCTGACTCAGAAATTAAAAGATTGACCCTGCAGGATTTGCCCCAAGAACTCCAGGAAGCGGTAAAGCCAGAGGTGTGGGATTTCACTGGAAAAGATGTGGGATTAATGAAAGATGTGGACCCCATACAGATAGCCATCAAGGACAATGCAGTATATCCTAACACTAAGCCCTACCGAATGAATGCTGAAGTGAAAGCAGGTGTCACTCTGGAAATACAAAAATTATTAGAAGGAGACATCATACAGGAAGTGATGAGCAGCCCAGCACCAGTCAGGCTGCAGGAACAGCAGACGTTGGCCCAGGAGTAGTTGACTACGAACTGCCAAGAATCCAGCCTGCTGAAGAGGTCCAGGAAGCTGAGCCAGGAGTAGCTGATGACGAGCTGCCAAGCATATGGCCAGAAGAATGGATACCGATGATTGATCTGACCGAAGATCCTATCAGAACAAGAGAACGACTTAGTGAAGGTAGAGAGTGGACTAGTCAGGAAAAGCAAGGCACAGGCGAAGAACCTCAGCCACCTGAGATTCACATCAAAACTGAGGAAGGAGAAGGTCAGACAGGGACAGAACAGGTGTTCGATACACCTCCACTAACTCCTGATGTGGATAAGGAACAGCTTAGAAATAGAATAATAGTTCGAGCAGAAGAAAATCAAGAGATCGAAGTGCTTGAACAGGATCAGATAGGGTTAGAAGAACGGGTTCAGGAAACAGAAACAGAAACAGAGACAATCGAAAGCCAAAAACAAAATATTCCTGAACTAGGCCAGATTAGTAACCAGGCAGAAGAATTTGATGCTAGCCCTGGAACTAGCGAGATAAGGGAAGAAGAAGAAGAAAGTGAAGCAGAATTGCAACAAGCTAAAGAGAATAAGAAGATAAGAGAAGCAGGTGAAGTCCAAGTACCAACTAAGAGACTAAAGAAAAGAAACAACCTTGAGCCTAGGTTCATAAAGAGACTAAGGCTAAGGATAAAGACGGTGGAAGAGAAACGTGCAGAAGCAAGGAGAAGTGCACGGATAGCAGAGCAAGAAGAAAACTCTTCCAAAAGAAGGAGTGAACGATTAAAAAGACAAAACAAGAAATACAAGTCTCCTGAATGGACACTCGTTTTGGAAGAACTTGAAGATCTTGATATAACTGACGTAAGCGACGGAGAGCCCGTCCCTGAGTACTCTGCTTAAGAAGAAGACGAACCACCGTGAATTTGCACAAAGTAAGCTAGCTGTGTAAAGCCACAAAGAGGGGTCAAGAAACTTCTTCTGAGCCGAAATGTCTGATTCAACTGTGAATGGTAGACCTAGTTGCAGTCGTTTCAAGACGTGCTGCAAGGTGTGTATATGTAGTATAGTAGTACTGATAGTAATTTGGATAGGGCTAACAATCTTTATACCCTTCACTGTAAGTAAAGATACTAACATGGTCCCTACTGAAATTGTAAATACAGACAGTGAGGAGTTGACAACACAGAGTGTAGCAAGACATGAGAGAGCACTGAGACAAACAAAACGAGACTTAGAAGCATCAGATGAGGGAGGACTACATTATCATGGAATTAAGAACAGGACACACTTAAATGTTTTTGCAAACTTGTTAATACACTATGTAGAGACTATGGAAATTGAAGATTGCTATGTCTGCATGAAGCTACCTACTTCTGTGGCTGAAGGCGTGACATACCATCACTTGCCATTGACATATGGAATATCCTGTAGCATTTTAGCTAGTTTATTTTACAAAAGAGGACCGTTACAGTACTATTACTCTAATAATGACGTAATATTTTCTGAACTTCCTATACGTGGGAACTTGAATCCTGTACATACCAAAAGCGATACCATAAGATATATGGGAGACTACTTCTTGACTATAGGTAACATTGACATAGCTGATGCCCACAGAGATAACTTGACTTGTTCTTTGCGTGAACAGGAAAAGATGTTCCTGAACATGGCAGAGAAAAGAAGAATTAAAATACAAAAGAAGGCTAATGACGAAAGTCAGAAAAAGCCAAAGTGGGCAGAGAACATGGAAGGCACCTCAAATGGTGGGGCGGGACCTGCTCTGTTGCTGGATTTTGAAAAGAAAGGCAAGCTATGTCTTCATCGTGAGAAGACTAGCTATTATAATAATGTTTTCATTGGTTCCAGTGAATGCGAACATAATTACAAGGTAATTGGAGGTTGGGGTTTCAAAAATGGGTCAGAGCCTGTGTTTCCTGGAATTTATTATATTTGTGGGGACAAGGCTTATTTCAAATTGCCGGATCACTGGTATGGAAGCTGCTATTTTGGCATTGTCTTCCCGAGAATATACCATGTGAATGGAAAAGCTGGAAGCAATGAAAATACTAATGGCATAGTGCGTAGTAAAAGAGAAAGTATAGGTGAAATTATGGGTAGTATTTTCAGTGCACTGATAACTGGAGTGGGAGTGGTTCTGAACACTCACAGAATTTGCAAATTGTCTACTATAGTAGATGTGCTGTCTACTGAAACAGCTCATGGATTTCTCCTGGTCAATACCGAAATGGTTGCGATCAGATCAATGGTTTTACAGAATCGACTTGCTCTTGACACCTTATTAGCGAAAGAGGGCGGAGTCTGCCGGATGTTGAAGGCGCAACATTGTTGCACTTATATTCCGGATAAAAGTGTACAGATCAAAAGATATGTGAAAAACATTACTAATTTGACAAAGGAACTCAAACCACTCGAGGTTGATAGTGCCTGGAAGAGACTGGTAGATGGTCTCTCAAATGTAGGTCATTGGCTTGCTAGTGTAGGTAAAAGCTTGTTGTTCAAGATACTGATGCCAATTGGTATTATAGGTCTTATTATATTTCTCATTTTTATCTGTTGTAAATGCCGCAAGCGCACCAAGAAGCACGAGGTAAATGCAAGAGGGTTGAAACGGAGTGTGGATGAGATTGAGTTGGAGGAAGTGAATGATCAGATATACAAAAAGGTGAAGACTTCTCACCCTACTAAAACTGAGAGAGAAAAGTTAGAACGATTGCTGGAAGAGATAGAGCTATATAAAGTATGAAAGAAAGTTGGCATCTGGTTCCATTTTTTGTGATGATAGTAAATATCATCAAAGAGGGGATTGATGAAGCAAAGCTTCGCATATTTTGCGGCTTGCCGAAGTCAAGAACCTCGTTTATGTGTAATAAGGTAACAAACGTATGTTTTACTAACATTTATTTTTTGTTTAGGCAAAGTTCCCGAAGCTTGCCTATGTGTATTTCTAATGAATTTAATCCGTGTCCTTTAATATGGCCGCCGCTTGTATTTTAGTTACTGCGCATGCGTCAGCCACACTCACGTGTCCTGACGCGTCTGCAGAGTGGAGGGAAAGTAATGCGCATGCGTAATTCATAGCTGTGCTTATCATGTGGTACTGCTCGTGCCACTGCTCATGTGTCTGTATCAATGTAGCTAACATTTAAAACGCATAAGTTTATTTCGTGATGATGAGTGAAAAGTACAAACCCTGTGATGTGTTTTCATAATGACATTATTATGTATTAATTTTTTTTCGCTTACTTTTCATGTACCGCGGGGAATGGGGTTCTGTATGTACCGAGAACCATCTTGGAGGTCCCTTCTGCGCCTGCGCGACTTGCCGAGGCACAGCAGACCTTGACTGATGGAACACAGCCAGTTGGCAGTGACGAGCAAGATGCTCCTGAGAAACGACCTGAAAACTCGGCTGAACCAATCACATGTTCTCGCAGTGCAACATTGTTAAAATTGCCATTGTATTTCTGCACAACTTCTCATGGGAACCCCAATCTAGTTAGGCGGTACCCTACTATGCAAATGTAGGCTTGAAATACTATGTTGTGATTGGTGTGTTACCCAAATTCTACCTTAGGACCAATCCAAATTGAGGGATTTTGACACTTTGCAACATTGGGGGGTGGTACACTGTCCCCAAACTGTATATCTACCCTGGGTTCACCTAGTGAACCGTCCGACTTGTCTGGTTTAGCTGACCTGTCACTGACCCATCGTACTCAATAGGTGACTGAAGATACAGAGAGCTGCGGAGCACTCTGTCCGAATTTGACCATAGTCTAAGGTTCTACTGAACCTTAAAGTGCTGGCGAAGCACTTAACTGGGAGTTCGCTGACCCAATCGGGGTCTTGATCGATAGCTGCAGAGCGGGTGGAGCGCAGGCGTTGCTTCCGAACTGTGGGTTCCGGTCCTGTCCTGAGCGGTCCTGTCCTGAGGGTTTGCTGTCCTGTCCTGAGGTCCTGTCCTGATTCCTAATCTGAGGGTATCCTGTCCTATCCGGGGTGTCCATTCTGCATCTGCTGTCCTTTGAGGGGTATCCTTCCTTGAGGGTTTCCTGTCCTTAACTGACCCGTGGCCAGGGTTTGGTTATCACACCTTTCTAGGTAAATATTGCTCCGAACCTCTTAAATCTTGCACCTTCTGAATTTCTAACTTTTGCTTTAATAAAGTTCATCATTGCATATGATATATTTTCCATGTCTTTCCGCAACTATTGAAAGTCAATTGCATTTTTCCATAAGTTTGTTCCTATGTCTTCTCACTTGTTAGAAATTATATTTTGCATTGCAGTTTGTCATTTTCTGATATGGTCTAGAACTTCATTGCCTAGATTGTTCAAAGGCCCATTCACCTTAAGTGAAGCGTGTTACTCTTTATAGGCCCTCCTATAGTTATCCATGCATAAAAACTGTCCATGCTTAAATATTATTGAATAGCATAGTATCTTCTCGTTACATTTTATCAGTACTTCAATGATTACTCTGTCATTATTTCTTTATAGCTTTATAATTTACGTTATCTTGGTTATTAATTGCCTTATTTTACTGTACCTCATGCAAGAAAATAATGAACTTTAGATAAACATTTTAAAACTTCCAGTTGTCCGTGGTCATTTCAACAGTATTTTGAAGGCTATTGGTTGGGTTTGTATTTTGCTGCCTTTCCTTTACAGCTAGCTCCCTGATTCATTGTGGTCATTAGGTACCCGCATCGGTGGATGGTAAGTCGGGTGCACTGAAAAATAATAATAGGGAACACACACACAAATTGGTAGAGCTCGTGAAGTCACCTGATCGATGTATATGGTGATTTGAAAGTATATGGGCCCGGAAGCCGGAAACGGCGAAAACTATTGGTCGGGTGGCCTCGCGCGCTCTATCAGTTCCGCTCCGATGTTTCCGGCTCGCGGCTCTCAGGCTCCCACCATCGGGTCTCTCCACCGGACCCGGACCGCCGGCACTCCGAACATCTCCGGGCAGACACTGCACTCGAGGCCCCGGCGTCAGGGCCGGGAAGATCGGCAAGACGACAAGGGCAGAACGCAGGAACCACTGCACGCCAGAGCCCCGGAAGCAGACGGTAAGTGAAGGCTCTTCCCTGGTAATCGAATTCAAAACTCCCCGAACAGGATTAAAGTCAGGATAGGCGGCGGGGAGGAAGGGATCTAGGAGCGAGGCGTTTATGCGACCGTTCCGATCGCCATCTTGGCTCCTCCCCCCACTAACAAACTTCTTATTGTGCTGAACCTCTCCTCTCAACATCTGAGCTGCAAATGGAAAGGTGAGGATTTTCAGAATGTCGGTGTTGTGCAGACCACAGACACTGATACTAACTCCTCTCCTTCAGTAAAATAACAGCTGTATCGAACCCCGGGATCTTAAACAGATTGTAGAAGAGAAAGTGTTACAGGAATAGAAAAAGACAAAAAAACTCCATCAACTTTTCAGATAATCAGCCTCAGAGGCATGTGATGACAAAAGGTGGACAGCAATAAACTCTCTGGTCTGTGTAATTCCGGCTGATAAACCCAGTGATCCTACAAAAAAGGCACCCTTAATCTAAGTAGATATATCCAGATATTGACGAAATATGAAGAACTGCAAACTGTGCTGGCTTACCAGTGTTTAGAATTGGAGGGATTGTAAAGTAACCCCCCCCGGATGAGCAGAGTGCCAGCCAGGAATCGAAGAGGAGAATCCACCCTAGTTGGTGGTACTCCCGGTGGTGGCGTGACTTGGAGTTGGAGAGTCTGCGGAACAGGAGAGCAGAATGGGCGGAAAGGAGAGCTTAGCAGACAAGATGAAGAACAACCTGAGCTACCCTAACTACCTGAGGGAGGCCTAAAAGGGCAAACACAAAATGGTGCAGGCTAAGCAAACATTGTGAAAGAGTCACATTAGAGTAGAGAACTCACCAACCACCGCTGTCATGCAAAGTGTACACTTGAAAATGGTGCTTACATACTCATGGGCCGTACTTGACATGGAAGTTCTAGGATTATTCTTGCTCTTTCCACCTTGCTTTGGAAATGTATTCCCATGTGGTACAATTCTTCTGTGCCTTCCCATCCTCTAGTGGTCCATCTCCCATAGTCTCAATTGCTGACTTATACCAAGCTTATATCATGGTTTTCAGGGATTGATGTGACGCTCTCCTCACATATTTTGTGCAGGTTCTTAAATTCCGGATGGATGGTCACTGATCTAAAAATCCAAGGAGATAGCGCCTTCTTTTTAGTGAGATTTAAAGTTAAAGAGGGTAACACCACCTTATTCCAATGCAATTCTTGTGTGTCTGGATTGCTGTTAAAGCAACAATTGCGGTCTTTCAATGAGGTGTAATTTCTTTTGCATCTGGCAAACCGCATCCACGTGTACTATGTCATATTTTGTCGATGTCCAACATCATTCCAACTCTAAATAATCACCTTTGCGTTGTAAAGTGTTGAAAGTGTTGCCGTCTCATTAGCAGAGTCATAAACTGTGAGGTGTTTTCAATGGTATTGAGGGGTTTCTAAATGAGTACTAATGAGCTACTCCAGGTTTGGTATGCCATGGATCCACAGGTCCCATGACCAGGTTGACTCCTTAACATTCAAGATCTTGGAAATGTGAGTTTGGGAAAAGAAATGTGAACGGTATCAAGGTACAGTGCGAACAATCTGTTGAATGGGGAGTACTCAGTTTTAGAGTGGGCTTTCTGGATATAATAGGTTCTGTTATGTTTTTGTGGGTGGAAAGATTGAATGCTCAAAAAGGTCCCTGTCTGTTTCCCGCATTTTTGGTTAAAAGCACCTAAAGAATATTGTCTCTGCAAAGAGGATATGGTTTGTCATGCAAGCAATAAAGCTCTCAGTGAGTTTTAGTTTTTTTCAGGGTTAAACTTATTGGCTGTTTGAGGTGATTTTTAAATATTAGGTCTCTGCAAATTATGTGGTTGAAGTACAAAAACATCAGGTACAATTTCTGCTCGATTCAAGAGTGTCTGTTTCCAAGGATCTTTGTTTGTATGTATGTCTGCATGGATTAACTGACCCCAGAATGCAGTACTCTTTTGGAGGAGAATCGTGGCGGTTTTAAAAGTATGTGCTACAACTTTTTTGTTAATGGAAACTATGTTCCTAATTTTAATACCAATTTTTAGTTTTATGAATCTGTATTGTTCTCACACAGAACTTTCATTCTAGTGCTTGTGGTGTTACTTCTGTAGCATTCATGTATCATTTACAACTTTCTTAAATCTTTCTATATCCTTTCGGACTTGTAATGTGGGTGTCTTTGATTTAAAAAAATATATATTGGTGTATAATGGGACTATGTTTGAACCCATTGCTGTTCCCTCAAAGTGTAGGTTAAATGTAAATCTAAATGTATGCATGATGCCAGTCTAAAGCAGAGTGCTATTTGATGAGTATCTTTGGAGCTTAGCTTGGATGAATAGAAGGTATTTGCTATGGATATACGTGTGGATAATGTAGCATCTCTAGAAGGTAGAGTGCCAAACTGAATGACAGCATTTATTTGGCAACCCTCTCCTGGCTTGGTCTCCTTGTTAGCATCTAGCCCTTGGTGGCATGACAACTGTTGTCCAGCCTTTACAATTCTAGTTCCAGCAGGTTTTTCAGTTTCATTATAATCTGTATGGCACTGGCGCAGTACTTGTGAATTATGTTAAAGCACGTGTACTGGTATCAGGTAGAGGATAAACATTAGTGGAGAAATTATGGGCAACTCAAGAGTGAGTGACAGAATGAGGTAGTGAGACAGTGCCATGGCTTACAGGAGACCCAGTCTAGGATGCCTCTTTGGATGGAAAACATTTTCTGTCTCATGAGTGAAGTAAACATAATTTTAGGGGGATTCAGCACCACATGGCTCTGTGTGTTGTGAGTCTCCAAATGAAGAATAGCCTGGATCTTCATTTGGTGAGGATCCACATTCTTTGTCAAACAGTAGCCTATGTGTATGACTGGGCACTTGGATGTTTCATTGGCCAGCCAGTTCTCCTCAGGGCCTGCAACATTCTGTGGGTGAGGATCTGGTGCTCCTTCTTGCTGGCGCTGAATTCATCTATGACATCTAGGTAGGCAACGCAATGCCAGCCAGTCCAGTAAGGACATTATTTCACCAGCTTCTAAAAGGAGAAATGAGTGTACTTGAAACTGTAGGACATGACCTTAAGTATTAGGTGAAAATAATGACTCCTCCCTGGCAGCAGAGGTTGAGGGACTCTGGCAATATTCACAGGCTGAGTCAAAGACCTGCTTAACCTGTCAGTGAGCTTCTCAGCTTGAGGTACTTATATATCACTGTGCAAGGACTGAAGCTACTATGATCTACACAAAAGCATAGGTCTGTCAACCCTTGCTTAAGAACAAGTATAATCAAACAAACTCGTACTTTGGGAAAGCCTATGGTACCCTTTCCGCTTAAGTGCCGTAATGCATTGATGTACTTTAACTGTTCTCTGCTATGTCTTGGACTGGACAGGTCTGCTGTCTCTGTTGTCAACTGCATGAATGCACAATGGAGCCTTTCTTGAATTGGAGAAATGTTGTAGAAAACTTACTGTGCATTGGTTTTCATTCTCCTTGTTGCTCGGGTGTCAGGTTGAAGGAGAGTCAAATTTCCTCCACAGACCCACCCTTTGTCCTCCTTGTTCCTGTTTGGCTAAATGTATGAGCACAACTTATCCATAACCATATGAGAGTGGTCAGATATGACACTATTAATTGTGAATATACTATAGGGTTTATGGACCTTCCTATGTCAAAAGATAATTAGTATTACTGATTTTCTTCTGAAGAATGCAAAGGTCTGCCTGCCTACTCTAAAAAACCCTCGGATTAGTACCTTCCTTGGTGAACACCTCCTAATTAAATCAATAATTAAGGATAAAGTCTTCCACACATACCAGTCATTGACCAATTCCATTTATTCAATGGAGTTTAAAGCCTTGCCTTTGTCATGAGCTGGGACAATGTTTAACCTAAACAAGTAGTACACAGTGGACATCATAAGTGGTGGGCCTCTACATTCCTTTCTGCCTATCATTATGTGAGATGATTTTTTCCAGAAAGAGATCATAAGGGTGGTTGCTTTCTAATTTAAGAGGACATCTCCAGTAGGCAAAAATGAAACCCCGTAAGAGTGTGTTGGACCTGCGATGGGCAAGCCCAGCACAAAAGGGATAGCTTGGCTCAAGTGACGAGGCAAGTGAAGGCTGTAGTGTTAAGCCGGCTCTGACCCAATAATAACTCCCTGCACACCACACAAAAAGAAGGACACCACACCACTGTTATAGAAAAATACGTTTCGTTTATGTAAAAGTTCTCTGGGTTTGAAGGAAGTTCACTTAGGTAATCACATTCACATTTCTTACATGGGTTTGATTAGCTGTGTACTGGTTTCTCAGGAATAAATAGTTGGACTCTAATAAATAAATATACTAGATAAATATCAGGATTCAATACATTAGAATAAATATCAGCAATGACTGGAATAAATATCAGCAATGACTGGAATAAATATCAGCAATGACTGGAATAAATATCAGCAATGACTGGAATAAATATCAGCAATGACTGGACAGTTTCCTAGCAGGTTAGATACTGATCGTTTCACATAAATATCACAGGGTCATTCTGGTATCGCTGCCACCAATTAATCACTTTCAGGGTAAACACATTACGTTTGTCATTCAATGCGGAATGCGTGCTCTTACAGTTTTTGAAGTGTTCACGGGTTCGGGCTCTCTGGGCACAAGATACGCGTGATAATCCCTTAGTTGCACTCACAACTCATTGCGCGTATATCTGGAAGATAAAGGCATAAAATGACTACGGCAATTACACTCCGCGGTCAGCCGGTTCAATGCTACTGCTGCCGGAGGAGTCTGTGCGCTTCTGTCAGCGCAGGCGGGGTTTCCGAAGGCGGCTCCAGTTCACGAGTCTTGGGACCGTCGAATGGGCTGCCGGAGGGGCCAAAACACCTGCGCGCACAGTTCAAAATGAGACCGCATCACAGTTCCACAACAATGCGGCAACTTCAGGGGTAGACGGCCCACCTCACTTCGGCGGCGCCGGTAAGCGCTCCAGTCAGTATGGCACTTCTCCCAAGGGCGAAGGGGGGTTCCAGGGGCTCCGCGATCCTCCCTCCGAGCTCACTCACGGGGGGTTCCCGCCCACACACCAGCTCCCAGGTCACTCGGGCAGGGCAGAGACAGTAATCTCGCCCAAATGAAGGCCAGCCTTTCCCCGCCCCAGCGCAGCACCTCACCTTCTATCCACAAACAGCGCGTCGACGGCGGTGGGTTCGGAGACGTCCGAACGCCCGCCAGGAGGCACTTAATTTGAAGGTGGCACTTTAAGAGTTGCGGTTGCAATCTCACCACTGGGGGGCGGGGAGGCTCTAACTATGGCCAAAGTCTCTGAGGGGCAATTGGGCACTCGCTGACCAGGCGCTGAAGGCTAGAGGACACTGCTCACGCTTCTGACTGGAACGCCAGTCAGGGTCCACGCCAGCAACCTCTGCTGCTCTTCTGCCTGAACTATCAGCTGCCTCAGGGGGTTAACAGGGCAGGTGTCAATCTGGGGTCAAGTCCTCTTCTTCTGGTGTTCTTTGATCATTCTTCTCCAACATGGCCGCCAGGGACTGGGCCTTTTATAGCCAGTGCCCTAGGATGCCAGCACGAGCCAGAAGGTTCTAGAACCTTCCCTGGCTATGTCAATGACATGGCCCTTTCAAGGTATCTTTTTGGTCATTAGGAGCCACCCTACTGGGCTTCCTAAGGCAGCCATTTTGTGTACTTGTAACTCCTGAGGGGATTCCTGTCAGGTTTGCAGGTTACACAAAGTGCGCCAAAACCTTCAAAGGGTCAGAGGTCAGAGGGGCTCCAATGGGAGTCACTCTCATAGGGGACAATGGCGTCCACCATTTTAGGGTTGACAACCCCAGTTGGTTATGCCACCGGTTCCGTCAGGCGCCTTGTACATAGGTGCCAGGAACTGGGTGAGCAACTGGGCATCAAAGAGCATCTAGCCCCATGGGACAACACACAAAAAGGTCCTGGTAGACAAAGAAAAAGCGACAAATTTTAGGAGGCACGGGGGAACAAAATAAATCATAGTGTGAGGGGACTCTCAGAAGCAGACAGGTCTAACACGCGTCCCCCCCAGCTGAAAGTGGGGAGAGCTACCCAACCCCTTGGGAGTTCTCAACACTAAGGCGGAAATACCTGGAGAGACCGTCTGCATTGGCGTGGTCAGCTCCGGGCCGATGTTCCACCCGAAAGTCCATTCCCTGTAGGGAGATAGACCACTTCAACAGTTTTGGGTTTTCCCCCTTCATCTGCATGAGCCAACGAAGGGGTCGGTGGTCTGTCTGAACCAGGAAGTGTGAACCAAACAGGTATGGTCGCAGCTTCTTCAGTGCCCAGACCACCGCAAAGGCTTCCCGCTCAATGGTACTCCATCTCTGTTCCCGGGGAAGTAGTCTCCGTGACAGGAAGACCACGGGTTGATCCAGACCCTCTTCATTGAGTTGCGATAGCACCGCCCCAATGCCAATGTCGGATGCGTCTGTCTGGACAATGAATTCCTTTGAGAAATCTGGAGCCTTCAAAATTGGAGCGTTGCACAATGCTTGTTTCAGGGTGTCGAAGGCTCGTTGGCAAGCCTCGGTCCAGATGACTCTCCTGGGTTGCTTCTTGGCCGTGAGTTCAGTAAGGGGAGCCAAGATAGTGCCATACCCCTTCACGAACCGTCTGTAGTAACCTGTGAGGCCCAGGAAGGCTCGGACCTCAGTCTGGGTCTTGGGGGGTTCCCAGGCCACGATTGCCTCAATCTTTGCCTGAAGGGGTTGCACCGTTCCCCGGCCCACCAAGTGACCTAAGTACACCACCGACCCCTGCCCAATCTGACACTTGCTGGCCTTGATCGTCAGACCAGCTTGTTCCAGGGCCTGGAGAACGTCTTGCAGGTGCTGCAAGCGATCCTCCCACCTGCTACTGAAGACGGCAATGTCGTCCAGGTAAGCAGCAGAGAAGGATTCCTTCCCAGTGAGGATCGTGTTCACCAGTCGCTGGAATGTTGCAGGAGCGTTCTTGAGCCCAAAGGGCATCACACAGAACTGGTAGTGTCCATCAGGTGTGGAGAAGGCTGACCTTTCCTTTGCTCCATCAGTCATGGGAATCTGCCAGTACCCTGCTGTGAGGTCAATGGTACTCAGATATTGGGCAGCTCCCAACCGGTCAATTAGTTCATCCGCCCGAGGGATCGGATGAGCATCGGTCTTCGTGACCGAATTGAGTCCTCGATAGTCCACGCAGAATCGCAATTCTGGTGTGGTACCAGGTGGTGCAGCTTTGGGAACTAAAACCACCGGGCTAGACCAAGGGCTATTCGAAGGTTCAATGACACCGAGCTCCAGCATCTTAGCTACTTCGCTTCGGATGCTGGCCTTCACCTTGTCCGACAGTCGGTAAGACTTAGACTTCACAGGTGGGCTGTCACCAGTGTCCACGTCATGAACACACAGATGGGTCTTACCCGGGACAAGGGAGAACAGAGGAGAGAATGACCCCAAGACCTGGCGACATTCCTCCTGCTGCTCCAGAGTTAGGGATGGTGAGAGTTTCACTCCCCCCACTGACCCATCCTTCTCTTGAGACGCAAACAGGTCGGGGAGAGGCTCAGTGTCCTCTTCCTCCGATCCATCAGTCACCATGATTAACATGACTTCGGGCCTCTCATAGTGGGGCTTGAGGCGATTGGCATGCAGCACCCTATGGGTTTGCCGTGGGGTCTTGACGTCCACCAGGTAGGTAGACTTACCCATCTTTTCCAATACCTCATAGGGGCTTGTCCAACGGTCCTGAAGAGCGCTCAGCTCTCCCGGCTCCATCACCCACACCTTCCACATTGCCCGCATGTATGCTGACATGAAGTTGGTCCCCCTATCAGACACAACTTCCTTGGGGAAACCCACTCGGGTAAAGATCCCCATCAGGGCCTTTGCCACCACCGGTGCAGTGATGGTTCTCAGAGGAATTGCCTCTGGATACCTTGTGGCATGATCCACCAGTACCAGGATAAACCTGTGACCGGAGGTTGTTGGTGGATCTAGGGGCCCAGCAATGTCGATGCCCACCCTTTCAAAGGGGGTGCCAACGACGGGAAGTGGTTCCAGGGGAGCTTTCAGCTTCATCCCTGTTTTCCCACTGGCTTGGCATGACACACACGACCGACAGTATGCGTCGGACGCCACCCTCATTCGAGGCCAATAAAAGTGGGGGACAAGCCTGGCAAAGGTCTTGTCCTGACCCAAGTGTCCTACCAAGGGAATCTCATGAGCCAACTCTAACAGGAAGGCTCGGTAACACTGTGGGACTACCAGGGCCCGTGACAATCCGTGCACTGGCGCTCTGGGTTCACTGTAGAGAAGGCCATCCTCCCAGTAAACATGATAGTTCCCAGACTCGTTACCCGCTGCTTGGGCTTCAGCCTGTTGCCTCAGACCCTCGAGGGAGGGACATTCCCTTTGTCCTTTGCTCAGTTCCTCCCTGGACGGACCTCCCTCCACTCGCCAATCAGCGGGGATAGGTAAGTTCTCCAACGGAACCATGTCCTCCTCCGTGGACTCCGGGTCCACCTCCGCAGGTGGCCTATCCGCCTCACGGGGCACGGACGTCGAGGCAGGCTCCTCCTGTCCTCGACATGCTCCCTCATCAGCAGCTACGGGGCGGGCCATTGTTCCAGACTCCGACCCCTGCAACTTCTCCTCTCGAGCAGTCGCCGACCTGGTACTCACACAGGCCCAATCAGGTGTACCCAGCATCTCAGAATGAGCCCGGTATTCCACCTCCTTCCAAGCATTGTGCTCATATCATTGCCCAGCAAACAATCGACTGGCAGGGCGGGGCTTACGGCGACTCGAAGTGGACCTGCAACCCCTCCCCACTCAAAGGGAACCTCGGCCACAGGATAGTGACCCATTCTGCCGTCAGCCATTGCGGCTGGATGAAGTACGCCTGGCATCACCTGCTCCGAGGACACCAGATGACTCCTTACCATAGTCATACTGGCTCCTGTATCTCTCAGAGCTTCCCCTCTATGGCCATTGATGGTGATCCACTGCCCATACTTGGTAGTATTCGCGGGCACCTGGATCTTTGGAACCATCTCCCGATCATCCAGGGACACTAAGGTGACTCCCGCCCACTCCCTTCCCTTACTTAAGGACATCTCCTCCCCGAGCGCTACACTAGCGACTCCCGGGGCCTTTCCTTTAGTGGGAGGGGGTGGTCTCTTTGGGCATTTCGGGTCTCCTTTGTAATGTCCAATACCACCGCACTCAAAGCAATGGACAGCCCTTGGCTGCTGACTCTGGCCAGGGTTAGGGTTCTTCTGCGGGTTAGCCTTAGAGTTGGAAAAGGTGTTTTTCCCCTTAAAGTTATTTTGGGGACCTTTGGAGAACTCTTTCTTATTATCTCCCCCCTCTTTCCTCTGGGGAGCGCCCTGTCCGGACTTCTGAGAATCTCCTCCAGTGCCCTTCGTGGACACTCGGGTACTCGCCCAAATGTCCGCCTCCTCAGCAAGCTTACGGGGGCAAGTAAGTTTGCTGTCTACCAGGTGTTGCCTCAGCTCGGGAAGACATTTCTCGAGTAGATGCTCCTTGAGGATTAGGTCATACAACCCTTGATAGTCCTCCACCTCACTACCTTGGACCCACCCTTCCAGGGCTTTCTTGGCAAAATCCAGGAAGTCAACCCAATTTTGTGAGCTCAGCTTGTGGCTGCCCCTAAACCTTTGCTGGTATTTCTCGGGGGTCAACCCAAACTTCCTGATGAGCGCCACCTTCATGGCGGGGTAATTAACCTGTTCCTCCCGGTCTAGGGCCAATAGGGCATCCCTACCTGTCGGAGGCATGTACCGGTATAATCCACCACCCCAATGCTTCTCATGGATCCCATGGGCTCTTAAGGAGACCTCATAGGCTGCCAGCCACTTGGCTATGTCGTCTCCAGCGGTATAACTGGCGACTACGTCCTTGGGTAAATGGGGCCTGGGCTCCCTGGCAAATTCCTTTGACTCGACACCCTTCGGAGTGATGTTAGGGGCCTGGAATTCGAGTTCTCGTAGCTTGAACTCGTGTTCCATCCTTTTCCTTTCCATCTCTAGCTGCTTGGACTCATGTTCCAACCTCCTCCCCTCCCTCCTTTCTTCCAACTCCATTTTTGCTACTTCCCACCTTAACAGTCTTTCCTCTCTCCTGTCAGCTAACTCGGTTTCTGACAACCCTCTCGATGACACACTGCTGCCCTCCCGTGAGGTTGCCTTGGGGCTGATTGACATCTCACCCACCCCCGGGGGACATTCCGCAGTTCTATCAATGACAGTACCTCTGTCCGATTTCTCCTCCTCCACCGTTCCCTCCATGTGTGCTTCCATCCATGCTCGCAGACTAGTACGGAGCTCCTCTCTTTTGGCCCCTCGCCTGACAAACACTCCCCTCTTCTGACAGAAATCCTTGAGCTGGGCCACAGTATAGGTCTCCAGCTCTGACATTTCGAATTCCATCTTGTCAGTGAAAAGTGTGGACCACCACCCCGAAGTAGGTGACCAGGATAAGAACTTTGAGGGTCACTTCCACCCACCTCCAGGAAAGAATTTGGAAAAAGCAAAACGTTGAATTTGAGGGCCGCTAGGAGAAAACTCCGGGTGTGTACCTGTGGTGCACACTGAATTAATATGGGGTTCAAAACAAGCACGGCTCGCAATCCCACCCGCTGAGCACCAATTTTATGTTGGACCTGCGATGGGCAAGCCCAGCACAAAGGGGGTAGCTTGGCTCAAGTGACGAGGCAAGTGAAGGCTGTAGTGTTAAGCCGGCTCTGACCCAATAATAACTCCCTGCACACCACACAAAAAGGACACCACACCACTGTTATAGAAAAATACGTTTCGTTTATGTAAAAGTTCTCTGGGTTTGAAGGAAGTTCACTTAGGTAATCACATTCACATTTCTTACATGGGTTTGATTAGCTGTGTACTGGTTTCTCAGGAATAAATAGTTGGACTCTAATAAATAAATATACTAGATAAATATCAGGATTCAATACATTAGAATAAATATCAGCAATGACTGGAATAAATATCAGCAATGACTGGAATAAATATCAGCAATGACTGGAATAAATATCAGCAATGACTGGAATAAATATCAGCAATGACTGGAATAAATATCAGCAATGACTGGACAGTTTCCTAGCAGGTTAGATACTGATCGTTTCACATAAATATCACAGGGTCATTCTGGTATCGCTGCCACCAATTAATCACTTTCAGGGTAAACACATTACGTTTGTCATTCAATGCGGAATGCGTGCTCTTACAGTTTTTGAAGTGTTCACGGGTTCGGGCTCTCTGGGCACAAGATACGCGTGATAATCCCTTAGTTGCACTCACAACTCATTGCGCGTATATCTGGAAGATAAAGGCATAAAATGACTACGGCAATTACACTCCGCGGTCAGCCGGTTCAATGCTACTGCTGCCGGAGGAGTCTGTGCGCTTCTGTCAGCGCAGGCGGGGTTTCCGAAGGCGGCTCCAGTTCACGAGTCTTGGGACCGTCGAACGGGCTGCCGGAGGGGCCAAAACACCTGCGCGCACAGTTCAAAATGAGACCGCATCACAGTTCCACAACAACGCGGCAACTTCAGGGGTAGAGACGGCCCACCTCACTTCGGCGGCGCCGGTAAGCGCTCCAGTCAGTATGGCACTTCTCCCAAGGGCGAAGGGGGGTTCCAGGGGCTCCGCGATCCTCCCTCCGAGCTCACTCACGGGGGGTTCCCGCCCACACACCAGCTCCCAGGTCACTCGGGCAGGGCAGAGACAGTAATCTCGCCCAAATGAAGGCCAGCCTTTCCCCGCCCCAGCGCAGCACCTCACCTTCTATCCACAAACAGCGCGTCGACGGCGGTGGGTTCGGAGACGTCCGAACGCCCGCCAGGAGGCACTTAATTTGAAGGTGGCACTTTAAGAGTTGCGGTTGCAATCTCACCACTGGGGGGCGGGGAGGCTCTAACTATGGCCAAAGTCTCTGAGGGGCAATTGGGCACTCGCTGACCAGGCGCTGAAGGCTAGAGGACACTGCTCACGCTTCTGACTGGAACGCCAGTCAGGGTCCACGCCAGCAACCTCTGCTGCTCTTCTGCCTGAACTATCAGCTGCCTCAGGGGGTTAACAGGGCAGGTGTCAATCTGGGGTCAAGTCCTCTTCTTCTGGTGTTCTTTGATCATTCTTCTCCAACATGGCCGCCAGGGACTGGGCCTTTTATAGCCAGTGCCCTAGGATGCCAGCACGAGCCAGAAGGTTCTAGAACCTTCCCTGGCTATGTCAATGACATGGCCCTTTCAAGGTATCTTTTTGGTCATTAGGAGCCACCGTACTGGGCTTCCTAAGGCAGCCATTTTGTGTACTTGTAACTCCTGAGGGGATTCCTGTCAGGTTTGCAGGTTACACAAAGTGCGCCAAAACCTTCAAAGGGTCAGAGGTCAGAGGGGCTCCAATGGGAGTCACTCTCATAGGGGACAATGGTGTCCACCATTTTAAGGTTGACAACCCCAGTTGGTTATGCCACCGGTTCCGTCAGGCGCCTTGTACATAGGTGCCAGGAACTGGGTGAGCAACTGGGCATCAAAGAGCATCTAGCCCCATGGGACAACACACAAAAAGGTCCTGGTAGACAAAGAAAAAGCGACAAATTTTAGGAGGCAAGGGGGAACAAAATAAATCATAGTGTGAGGGGACTCTCAGAAGCAGACAGGTCTAACAGAGTGCATCACATATCCTCCTTATGTGCGGTCCAAAACTAGACACCATGCTCTTGGATGTCTCTTATCAATACACACACCATCCCATTTCTTGATGGGTGGTATCAGGTGAAAGACTGTAGTATGATGTTAAGCGCTCTGATACCCATGGGTCATGTTCGCGCTATAGAAAACTGTTAATAAATAAATAAATAAATAACTACCCTGTTGGATGGAGCCATCTCCCGTCCTCTGTGTAAGTGGTTGCGAAAGTGATTAATAAATCAAAACGGTCCCCAGCAGGGCTTACAACTGAGGCACTTGTGCTTTTGAGAGCAAAAGGATCAGCCACCTCATGGCAATACCAGCACACAAAAATGTGATTTAATTGCTGGCGGCTGTCTCTGGGCCAAGGGAGGTGACAACATTGATCCAATCTTGCTAAGAATAGTTCCATATCACGAAACTGGCAGGGCCTTTGTCTCCTCATTTGCCATACAACTGGCAATTTGGACGACACTGGCAATATTTTGCAATATTTATACACATGCCAGATCAGAAAAATGAAGAAGTAACTTTTCCCTGGTGTTCTCTACAACTAGATCACCCAAACAGGAGGCCCTTCATTAGAAAGTAACATCAAGGGGAACTAACACCCTCCTACTTAGTCCTTAGAATAAAGATTTATGCACACAACAGGTGAAATCTTTTTTTCCGTAGGAAACTCTCAAATGCAAGGCCACCTCACAGTCCGTCTACATGGTGGCTTTGGTATTGAGTACTAGTAGAGTTAGACACTCTTCTTAGGACTTGCAGCCCTTTGTATCCTTGCATGTCCCTCTGCATGCAGCTTCTTCAGCCTCAAAGGGCAGCCCAGGTTCCTCAAGAAGGCAGACATGTAAACAGGACATAGTTGAATACAAAGATTAGCGTATAATCTTCGATTTCCCTGCCTTACTTGTGGTAGAAATTTGTCAAGCCATACATCCTTACCCTCAAGATGCAGCAGCATAATTTGTTTTTAAACACAATATATCTCAAAATGTGACACATCAAGTTACAGTTCTTTGAAAAAATAAGTCCCAAAAATCCACTTAGAATATAAACACTTGTAATATGAATCAAAAGTGTAGAACAAACGAGTCTAGCACTTATTGCTTCAGAGTCCTATTCCCACATATGTTTTGCACAGTTCGGTGTATGTAAAACAGAATAATAAACTCTTGAAAAGGGGGAAAAAGCGGGGAAATTGGGTCTGGCTGTTCTAGTGTGCCTTTTTCCCAAGGGTGCTCTCATCAAACAATCTGAGTATCTTTGTTCCCTTAAGTAATCTTGAAGTTTTACTGAGTGATCTTTTGTTCGCAGTTGAACTTCTCTTTGCAAAATATAAAGGATCATTACGATTGCGATGAATCTGCCAACGGCAGCCTGCCGATGGTGGATTCACCACAATCGTGCAGCCATTCTCAGCTCCCGCAACATAAAATGGTGGACGGAAAGACTGCCTGCCACCGGTCCGACACAGGCAATCATTACGATTGCCTGTCGGACCCGGAAAGCGGACCCGTCCGCCAGATTAGGATGCTTCATCCCCGCCAGCCTGTCTTTGGCCATTCACAGGCTGGTGGGGATGTACTTTGGGGGCTCGTAGCGGGCCCCCTTAAGTAGGGGCATGCGAGTTTTGCACAACATTTCCTTGCACCATGTCAGGGTGCCTGCCACGTAGTGCAGGGGAATGTAAAACTTGCATTTTTACCATTGTGGCAGGTGCTGCAGCCTACAGCACCCGCCACAATGGTAAACCTGCACAATGCGACCACCACAGTGGCACTCACATTGTAATTTCACTTGCGGGACCATCGCCATATAGGCGGCCGGTCCCAATCCCTGTGACGTTGGCGGATCGTAATCACCCCCAATGTTTTTATTTTATTCACGCATCTCTCATCTTATTAATATCAAAGAAACAACTATTACCGCCAGATTATTTTGTTCTTTTCTTCATGTATCTCTCACATTATTAAAATGAAAAAAACTTATTATATAAATAAAGAGTTAAAAAAAGAAACACAATGAATTACCGAATAAAAAAAATGGTGTCCAAATAAACAATAATACAAATACTTTTTTTAGAAGTTTACATTTCTGGACTTTTCAGTTTGAGCTTGTCTATGCCCGTTGATGCACGAAGGCCTAATTTGTCTTGCCAGTTTGGGCTACTAAGATGACAAAATGGCCAATATGTTGCATTGCGTTAGTCACAGGCACAAATTTTGGTGCATCTGGGTTACTCATAGCTCACTGTCAGGATCTGGGATCATGGGTGTCCATTTCTCAGAACTGTCAGTGAAAGTCAAGATATTACATATTGTAATGGGCGGGCACGTTGAGCCCTTGGAGTTTGATGGCTAGAATTTGGACCAATCGTGCGGGGGCAGGGGAGTCTGTGGAACAAGCTTAGCATCAAGTGGGGGGCACCTGACAAAGGATGAAATAACCCATGCTGGTGTGGGGGAGTTGGCATGCCAGGCAGAGTGACTGCTCAGGGCTGCTGCCCTGCACTCTATTGTGATCCGTAAAGTGCTCCCCTTACTCCCTTCCCCAGCAAAAAAGTTACTGATACACGCTCTGATACTATCCAGGATAGATTTTATCCCTTTATCTGGGAGCCCCCAATGCATTGGTCGCGAGACTTCAGACCGTTTAGAACGCGGCAGCAAGACTGCTTACTGGTACCGACCATCGCTGTTCTGCTAAGCCCGCATTGCGCTCCCTGCACTGGCTCCCGTAGCAGGAGAGAATCAATTTCAAAGCCCTCTGCGTGGCTCTGTAATAAGCAGGAACGCAGTAAACTTCAAAATAAAAGTAGAAGTTTATTCCAAGTTATTCACCCACAATACAAATGCATCCTGACTCCCGGAGTTCCTTCAGCAACTGAGAGCCACACTGAGAACCACGAGCCAGGAGCTCTAGAACTATTCAAAAGTATACAGAAAGGTAGAAAGGCAGCAAGTCATCACATTCTATATACATACATACTATTACATCACCTTCCCCCTTATCAAAATAAACAATAAAATAAACAACAACAAAAATAAATAATAATACTCCTAATACTTAACAAAATCATTAAATCTAGCCGGAGTCTTAGTCAACCTCCCGCTCCTAGTGACAGCAGAAGAAGAAGCCAGATCCGAAGATGAAGCATCAAAATTCAATGAACTGGCACGTAGATTAGAAACAGATGTATTAGAAACAGATGTATCAGGCGAAATCAAATGAGCCCACCCACAATGATCCGTAGACCCTCTGCTTTTGGCTCTATTAACCACCAGAGCTTGATCCTTCGACATCTTAACCAACTGCCTCATGTTCCACCAACCATTATCCCCAAGGAAAACAGCTCCCTTACTAACTTTAACCACCTTTACAGGATTAGAAAAAACCGAACTCCCTTTCGACACCCTGAAAGGTTTCCTAATCATCACCCAATCTCCTACCTCAATTTAAGAAATCATTGGACATCAATACTGCCGTAGATCATAATTCACCGATTCTTCCATCTTCCACCACAAATGTGAAGAATTTCCACAAACTTTTAAAGACACGTGGGTCGGTGGGTGAATAAAATTAATCCCAATCGTCGCCAATTTGTAATAAGCAGGAATGCAGTAAATAAAAGTAGAAGTTTATTCCAAGTTATTCACCCACAATACAAATGCGTCCTGACTCCCGGAGTTCCTTCAGCAACTGAGAGCCACACTGAGAACCACGAGCCTGGAGCTCTAGAACTATTCAAAAGTATACAGAAAGGTAGAAATGCAGCAAGTCATCACATTCTATATACATACATACTATTACAGGCTCACAAGTCTCTGGAAGGTAACGGACCACCCATCATCAAAGCCTTGATCCATCTGTATAAAGCTTCCAGAAGTCTTCGCTCTGACATGCTTCATCTGGCAGGAGTGCCCAAAAACAAGAGAGCCAGAAGCGGGGGCAGGCTTTTTTCATACAATGCCGCCAAACTCTGGAACGCTCTCCCACTTCACCTCCGTAGGGAACCTATCCACTCCATCTTCCGGAAGCATCTGAAGACCTGGCTCTTCCCATAATTTCTGGTTGCTCACTCTGTTTTCCGCTCAGTGCTGGTATGCTTCCGAGTAGCCATGCGCTTCATAAAAACCCATTCCATTCCATTGTTGTTATAGTTTTTCTGGTATCCTACATCTGTCCCTTAGTTGCCACTTTATTGGCTCTCACTTGAACAGCTGCAAGGTCTCTTTGTCGGGTCATCAGGTTGGAGCGGGACGGGGGCTGAAGTCCTACTTCTGACTGGGAATGCTTCTTGCCTGGAGACAAGTCCTTCATTGGACAGCCACGAAAACCAGACCAGAGCAGGCAGTATGTCTCACAAGCCAGATAGAGCCAAGCAGAACTTCTCCAATCTTGGTCCGATCTGGAAGAACAGAGTTAGTTTACTCTCCTCATTTCGCTGGCCCTCATGAGGGCTCTAGAGTATTGCTCTAAGACATAACTGAGTTATGTAATTATTGAGTTTCTGCAGAAGCTTGGCTGAGGTCCATCTCCAAGCAGATCCAGAGCCCTTTTTAATGTTTTGGTGGCGAGTCGGGCAGAGGAGGGGGGTTGATCTTTAAGTTTACTCCCAGGCCAATTGGGAGATCTGGTTTGATTAAGAGTTGAGTGTGCATAGCAGCTCCCAATGAAAATATTTCATAAACAGTTCCTTTTCTAATAGTTTTGGTGCAGGACTAGTCTTGGGTAAAGAGGAGATTAGAGGGGTCATGTAGACTGGTCAGCCCTCGGTTATGGAAGCAAAATGTCCCAAGCATTCCTCTTCCAGTGGAACTCAAATGGACGCCACACACCTCCATCACAGCATGTTGGTGAAAGAAACGGTATTGGGGGGCTACATGCATTATATTAAGAGGTCAGTCAACTTCATTACCTACTGGGAGTAAACAGGCTGGAGGCCCTACTATGGTAACTGAAGACAACCAAGCAGTCACCCGTAGCAAGATTCAATCAATTAATCAAACAGGATAAATAAAGGGCCGCTCATTACCCCTGAGGGTGTCCAGGTGCTGCCCTCTTTTCAAGCTTCCCCTCTTTTCAAGATTAGCATACTACTTCCTAGGTATGAAAGGAGGAGAACATTGGGTTCTTCTTAGTAAGCGGAATCTAGTGCTGTACTTGATACCAGTGTAGAAATTGACCTCCCAGTGAAAACCATCAGGGGAATAATTAATCTTGGGGTAAATCAGATATAAATGCAGGCTGGGTGTCTTACAACACGGCTTTGTAGTTTTGTGCTTACAACTTTTCCACCGCAGTGACCCTTTAGACAATATATACTCCTGTTGGAGGTGTTACCCAATCTGTAGGGTGGCCCATTAACTTTTATCTCAATCAACCTTTCACATCTTTTCTAAAGATCAGTTACCAAAAACCTTGGTTCACTGTGGCATTGTAATATCAGAGATAATCGTGCTAGATTGTGTGCACTGAATGATCATTGATTTACAGTTTTCTGCTATATAGTTTAAATTCTATTCCAAACTTAACTTGTAACCCGGGTCAGATTTCCAATTTGTACGAAGAAAGGTATGGGGTGTTACTCTCAAGAGCCATCTGTCCAGAAAAATAATAAATGAGAGAACGACTCTTTAGACGCGAGATGAGCCTGGCCTCTCAAACGTTTTTTCCAGCTGTTGGACCTCTGTAGTAAAGATTTTCTCATTTCCTAGTGACAGACATTTGCAGCTCTTTCAGACCGAACCTTTCATGCAGGACACCAGTACCCCAGAATGCAACATATGACGAATAAGAAAGAGAGTCCTCTTTACCCTTTCTGATTGGTCCATATAAATGTGTGTTGAGGGCCCGGGTTATGTCATATATTGGCCTGAATGGGGTCCATTACTACTTGGAATTCATTCAAAAACAAGATTAAACATTTAACCTAAACAGATGCTGTTGGAGTTGTCCATGGTGGTAGTAACATCCAGAATAAGTAGCAGAAATTGTCGACCCTAGAATGCCGTCTGTGTGCCTCACTTCCTCTGATGTCATGATGAGCGGGACTAGGCAGTATTTTTTTTTCCTGTGATGAAATATTTGCAGTTTGTCGATTTTTGCTGCTGCATTCCACAAAATGGGGGAGAAAGGCACCAAAGCCAGTCCATGAAACACAAAGGGTCTGCTTAGGATGTTGGTCGGAAAGCCTATGACCACTGGTCAGAGACTTTCCGACTGACATGGTAGGTTTAAAGTCTGACCACCATATTATGATGACCGCAGTCGGAGTTTAAACTGGCCGGGGGATCTGGGGCGGTTCAGAAGGGCTCAAGGAACCCTTCAGCCAGTCAGAAAACCCTCATAATTCCTTAAGGACGGTGTTTCAGCCATTGGGATTATGATGTCGGTTTTCAACAGCCAATCCATGTTGGCTTTTCCGACATGGATTGTTTGTCGGAAACTGACTTTGGGGGCCCCTACAAGGGCCCCCTGGCCCTTCGCGTTTGGCCCAGTGGGGCACCTTAACATCCCTCCACCATGTGGCAGGCACAGTGAGGTGCCTGCCACACAATGCAGGGATGTTTATTAACTTACATTTTTCAATGGGAGCTTGTGCTGCGGGCGGTTTCAGACCGCCACAGAAGTTCCCATTGAAAAATGGAAGTTTGCGACCGCACCATGTGTGGCCGCATCCTAATTGGGTGGTTTCTTCCACAACACGTTCTCGGTTGGAGGCAACTCCGACCGACATCGTAATGAGGGCCAATATGTTATGAAGGTTTTGGCATTTCATGATCATGCACGAATCACACAAACCACCAAAAAACATTCCTGCAAAATATCTGAAATGGTGAAATCACAGATTTCCATGAACCCTTGCTAAATGCAACACAATTGATTCCAAAGGAATTACTCATCGAACTATTCAGATGGAGTAAATCAGTGACAGTACAAATATATGCAAAAATAGAGACTTGTATACATTATCTCAAATAACAAATGTAATCATTTATATGTAATGCTGTTTCAATATTCAATATTAAATCTAATTTACACATGCACATCCATATATCCGGAAATATACTAAAAAATGCACCTAACATTTAGGGAACATATATGTGCTACTTCTCTACAAAAAAGCCATGCCCATGAACTATTTCAAAATGTTTTTAGATAGCACTTGGCTTTATCTATGACAAATGTGAATTCAGCATCAATATGTGGGTCTCTGTTGTCCCAAACACATGAGATCCTCCACGTGACAAAATGCATAGTGCAAAATTACTGACCTCTAGTTCTGTAGGGTAGAAATCAGCAAAATAACACAAATGGCAAATGTGCACCTAAACTATACTGATGAAGTATCAGACGTGTTACTGTAGTGGTGATAGACATCAGGTAAACCATGAATGCCTACAAAGCCATGTAGCTACCATATTGTATAAACTAAAGTACAGAACTAATACGTTCTCAAAGTAGTGAAGGTCAAATGTGTAAAATATGTGGGAACTAAACCCAGATAGAAATAATCCTAAGGAGGCTTAAGTACACTTGTGTGTGAAAAACAACTAGAAAAAATACCGAAGAACACCCACACAGAGCTCACAAGTAACTCAATCCAATGTGGCCCAAAATCTGACACACATAGAAACTTACACAAGTCAAGACAAACAGTGTATCATGACAGGAATATTACTCCAAACACTTGTAAAATATGGCCAAAGTGGTCCTAGCTACAACTTGATCAATATACAGGTAGTATAAAAAGGTAAAGAGTCAAGTATAGTATTCCATATAATATTGCATGGCTTACGTGTAGTCTCCATTTTAGATTTAACTCCTTAGGTTCCCATGGTGCCTTTTGCCACACTTTCTGTTAACATATGAATGTTCTGTATGTGCATCTCTGATAGGCACTGATGCTTTGTAGTCTGTACAGTTAGTTCCAGGGTCGTGCATTAAGAAAATGACACCACAGTTTTAATTTCTTTTTGTGCTCATTAGGAGACACTAAATATTAGCTAGAAAAAAACTAATTAACTGCTCTGTGTCTCTACCAAAGTTTGATAAGAACAACACTTTATTGTATAAACAGCTTCGTACTAGCACTAATACTATGGTATTATCATGGAACCGCTGCAAACTGTGACTGAGATGCAACCCCTCTGACTCCGACCTCCATTCTTCTAAGGAAGGAAGATAATCTGTACACTGCGATTGGCTTCCTTACACCTTAGACCAAGTTGTGGGGTTTAGGCTATCCCAATTGATCTGGCAGAATGATGCCCCACTATCCTCTCTTTAGTATATTATTAGATGCAGATAGGACTAAACTAAAATTAGCAACAATTAACGTGATTAAATTGTTCATATTGTTTACCATTCTAATAATGCTGATTTCAGTAACATGTCTCATCTTTCTAATAATGCTTTCTATGCAAGAATGCAATCATTTAAAAAAGGTTTGAAACTGTACTGTTGTTTCTTTTTTGTGTTTACCTTGGGTATGCAAGAGCGACAATACAAAAGGGCTAGATCTGTTTTTAAAGATTTCTTGGTTATCAGAGTCATGTTCAAGGTTGCCAATAACATCTGTTACCCTGGTAGTTTTAGAGGTGGATGTGGTACTGTAAGCTTGTCAAAATCAACCAACACTTACTGATGATATATGTGTACTGAGTCCATATATTGTGAAGATCTTGTTGGTTTAATACACAGTCCTGCTATATTTGTACGAACAGTATAACAATAAATAGAAAAAGAAATAAATCAAGTCAAGAAAGGAAAGGAAAGGAAAGGTGGAACATCACACTTACTAGCTGCTGGGAACAAATCACTAACAAGGTATCTCAAACTGGGTCAACCCGCGGCATCCTGCAAGCAACTGCAAACAATGCGAACATTGTATAACAGAATATTGAGAATGTAATATTGGATTACACAAATATTGCATCAAAAATATTGTTTGAGTTTACTTACTTTACATATAAACTACAAAAATATCATGTCAAAAATATTGTAGACATTAATATTACCAAAAAAGGAACAAATATACTTTTTGTAAGAAATATTGAATTATAAATAAAACATTTAAAATATTAAATTAGTAAATAACTATACAATATAAAATAAATCGTTTTCATAAATGTGATATATATGTGTAGATATATAAATATATACATGCTTTAAAAATATAAATTTACACATTTTTAAATTCATTAAACTTAAAATATTAACAGTTACATAATACTGAAAGTAAGAGACAAATAAACAATCTCACCTAATTTAAATATTAAAACTAACATAAGAAAAGTAGTCTTAATACTTTAAATTAAGTATACAAATAAAATAGATGTGCATATATATATTTAAAACAATGTAAACCAGTATTTTAGCAATTATACAAGATACAACATAGAGAAAATTAGCAGTAACGAATTGTTTTAATTATAAATATTTTAAAAGACATATATAACAATTACATATATGTTTAAAATAACACAAAAAAATGTAAATACAAAAGTACTTTTTTAAAATAATATAAACATAAAAAAATGAAAAGCAATTAAAAATAACTATTAGTAGCAAAAATAATTAATGTGACTCCAATTTAAACAAAAATAGAGAAAGTGTTACACCTTGCACACACAATAAAATAATAAAAATAAAGGAAAAATAAAGAAAACTTACCTGCTGGTTACGTCGCCAGCCGCCGCCTCTCCTCGTCGCAGGAAGCACCCAGACTCCTTAAGCCAATCACAAAGCTGCAATGCATCATTGTGATTGGTTCCTTTAAGTTCCCCTAATCCAATCACAATGCTGCATTGCAGCATTGTGATTGGTCTGAGCATTGTGATTCGGAGCTCAGACAGGGACAGGTAGCCTGTGAATGTTCCCCACCCGGCTGTGTATTGCAGCCTGGTGGGAAACATGCAAATTGCGCATGAATGTTTGCCCGGCCCGAGATGGCCGGTCAAACTTTCATGCGCACTTTGAGTGTGCTCACCACTCCTCCCCTGGACCCTGCTATGGCCAGCCATGCCTTTCCCTGCACCTATGAATGGAAAAATAAAATTATAATAACGTTTCGTTATTATCATTTTATTTTCCTCGCACTGCTCTAAAAGCAGTAGGGTGATGCTCCTCCGCCTTAGTGGAGAAGCCGCGTCCGTATACCACAATGTGCAGAATACACAGAACGCAGAAGCACATTTTCATAGTTCTCCTGTGTATCTAGATAATGCTTGGACTTCTTACCAGAAATCTTCGTCACACGAGTTCAACTTTTGTTTTTCATAGTAATAACTTGAAGAGCCTCGCATCCAGGACAGAATCTCTGGTAGCGAGAATTGTGGCTAGTAATCGTTGAAAGAGGTGGATAATCCTTGCCCTGAATTCCAGTGAACGATTGAAGCAATAGAGAGCACGACCACTTCTACAAGCATTTATGGGAAGTGGGGGGGATACTCACAGAAGAAAATTATGAAACAAATAGGGTCAAATTCTTTGCTTTAAAGCACAGTATTCACATAGTGTGGCAGGCCAATGAAGCCTCATGCTTCCATGAGATTACCCCATCTTTTTCAAAATGTGCTATGTTAGTAATTACTTGCAACTTGCCAGGGCCAGCACTTAGTCACTGATGCCTGTCATATGCCATGGATAACCCCTAATCTCAAGAATTTCCTACAATATTCTAGTATCAGAATTTTGCCTTTGATGCCATTCATATGCTATGGATGAACTTAGAAAATTACAGAATGTTAGGCCTAGCATTTTGTCATGTCTGCCAGCCCCCTCATATCATGATTTTCCTTATTATGCCAAGAATGACAGCCAGAAATGTTCCACGTGTACCCATATGACAACAATGACTTTCAAAATATAACAGCAATGGCATTTTATCACTGATGGCCCATTTGCCAATAATTATTTCTTGTGTGCCAGTGAAAGTATTGTGGCATAGATTAACTTTAGGTCAACAATTCCCTATAGTATGTAAAGTAATACAATCTTGCCACTTTTTGGCGCTATCTCATGTTTGCACTCACTCCCTCTGTCACTCACTCTCACAGACTTTTATTCTCACGCCCATGTGCTCCCACATGCTCATATATACACACACACTCAAACCTACACTCTCACTCATACACACACGTTCTCTCCCAAACACCTGCACACACAATGTAAAAGTATTTTTGAACCTACCTTAGCTGCCTGCACAGGTCTCATTTGCTCATATATGCCAAATATTAGTTACAGTATGTCAAGGTCTGCATTTTGCCATAGATGCCCATATGCTGAGCATTACCTCCGGTATGCCAGCACCAACATTTTGCTTGGGTGCCTTTGTAAATCAAGAATTACCCAGTACTCCAGGCCAACGGAGGACTCATGAGCATTGAACACACACACACATATTATCACACTCTTACTCATTCTCCTTAATTCTCACTCAATCTCACCTACTCTCAATGACTCTTACTCTCAATCCTTCACTCTCACTCTCCCTCAAACCCCATACTTTCACTCTTACTCACTCTTATTAATTAATTCTCACTCTTGCATGCATTAACTCTTACTCTCACTCATTCCCAATTATTAATGCTCACACAGTCTTGCTCACTCTCACTTGCACTCACTCTTACCCATTCTCACTCTTTTGGACACACTCTTTCTCTCTGTCATACTCACTTGCACTCACTTTTAGGGCCCGATTAACATAAGACAAAATCCTAGACGTACTACCATTTACTCATTTTGGTATTCACAGAAGGCACTCCTTCTGTGAATACCAAAATGAGTAAATGCACTTACTCATTTTGGTATTCACAAAAGGCACTTACTCATTTTGGTATTCACAGAAGGCACTTACTTATTTTGGTATTCACAGAAGGCACTTACTCATCAATGAGTAAGTGCCTTCTGTGAATACCAAAATGAGTAAGTGCCGTCTGTGGATACCAAAATGGTAGTAAGTTTAGGATTTTGTCTTGTTAGTTCTGTGAATCGGGCCAAATAGTCTCTTTCAATTTTTTCACTCACTCACACAGTCACTTGCACTTACTCCTTCCCACTCAGTCTCACTAGTTCTCGTTCAAACATTCTCATGATAACTCACTGCCTCAGACTCCTTCTCACAAACACATTTATTATAATTCCCTCGCACTCCCTCATACGGCATCACACATATCCATTCTCAATCACTTACTCACTCTCCCTCAATGCCACTCACTCTCACTTTCACTCACTCTAACTCTCACTCACTCATTATCATTCACTGACTTCTCACTCATGCGGACTCACTTATATCCAACTTCACTCCATATCCTCTAATTTTCACTCTCTCTCTCACTCTCATTCACTGTTATTCACACACACATGCTCACACATACACACACTGTCTTATATTGACAAACAGGCACTCGCACACATGCACACAACATATTAAAGCATTTTCAGGCACACGCATCAATATTGCATTTTGCGATTCCTTAATTGCGAAAAATAAGGAATCGCAATTAAGGAATTGCAAAATGCAATGCATCAAGAAATTGCTAAAAAAATTGCGATTTCTTAATATTCCTAATTGCGACTTGCAATTTGAGAGTCGCAATTAAGGAATACCACCCCATTCATTCCTATGGGCCTAGAGGCTTATAGGAATGAATGGGAAGACATTCTCAATTTGCGATAAGCAATTGGCGAATCGCAAATTGAGAATGCAATTTCAAGGGTGCTGGGGTGTCCAAAGGACACCCTGTTGCACCCTTGAAATCAATCTGTGCACATATGTTGTGCGCACACATGCCCTTAGGGCATGTGTGTGCACAACATGAAACTTTGAAAAATGCACAAAAGTGCATTTTTCAAAGTTTTCGCAAATTACCATGAGGTTCAACCTCATGGTAATTTGCTCCCCCTAATTGCGAAATTGCAATTTTTTAAAGTTTAATGCATTGCATTTAAGGAATCGCAAAATGTGATTCCTTAAATGCAATCGCAATTTGAGAATTCGCAAATATTTGCGAATTCTCAAATTGTGAGGGCCTTCACCCTTCATGCATTCCAAAAGCAGATTTTGCGATCGCAAACGGACGATTTTTGCGATTCGCACCATTTGCGATCGCAAAATCCTTTGATGCATGTGCCTGTTTATTCTTTCCTCAGCTACCTGCACAGGACCTGTTTTTAGCTCCTATGCTCCATTGCCCATTGGGAAGTCAGGCAGCTCTCCTGCCTTCACCTCACCATTTACCAATTCTGTGCAAGATGGGAGAGTCTGTGTGACAACCTGATAGGTTTGTGGCCACAGGCACTGCAGCCCTTAAAACTAAAGTGCCTGGGGCTTCCTTTACCAGTAACACTGCAGTACGTCAAATGGGCATGCACTGAGGCGTGTGAGATTCCTGATGTCAGGGCTGTGACATTTCCAGGCCCTAAACAATCTGTCTGATGGCTGGTGCGCCTGCCCCAGCCACCAGGCAGATCTCACTGCCTGCCTCAGACTGCTGCTTGACTCTCGCCTTCAGCAGCGAGAATCAGCATTTGTTTTGTTATACTAATTGAATAATACCCTATTATTTACTATCAAGATAATTACAAATTGGCAGAAAACAAGGACAGCTAAGCCCTGATGACCATAATGCTGTTAAATTTGGCGCCATCAATGATTCTGCCAAGAGAAGCAACATTCTTCAAGACAATCAAACATTATCATTATTTTCAAAGATGAATCTGCATTAAAACAGCAGTTGGTAATAACAAAGGAGTGTTTAAGATAGCGAATCTATGTTTCAATGTAGATTCAAGTTTGAAAATGATGGCGGTGTGTATTGATTTGTTAAAAGAAAAAACTTTAAAATACGTAATATTTTTGAACTTTTTTTACTTTGTTTTTTTAATGTGTGTTAGACTCCCCACTGTTTGCTATATCAATTTCTGTGGGTTTTTACAGAGGAAACACTGTTTTTATTAAGCTGTTTATGGGGGAACATGGATTGGAGGGTAGAAGTAGGGCCAATGTCATGTACTTGATGCCATTAAGCCTCCACAAAATCCTCTACTTTCTATATATTTTTTTACAATCAAGCACTACATCAACACCTGCCTAACCCCCATTTCACACTCCAAAAATATGACAAGTGCAGAGTCATCAACATCTTCTTTAGTGAAAAAAACCCATAAAATGTCACAGCACATCAACAAAATGAAGCCACCCTCTCCGTTCACATCTAAATCTCCAAGTATCCTCCTACAATGATTCACCTTCAAACCCATGTCTCTCGAAGAGCTTGCCAACATCCTCAACTCTCTCAAAAGCATCTCCTATGAGAATGATGTCTTACCTTCATCCTTCATTAAAGCCCTCTGTAGTCAATGCCCCGTCAAAGTTCTAATGACATACTGGTTTCTCGCACTCCAGAAGAAACTTTCCCTGGACCCTGACAACCCTTCCATTTTCCACCCCATGACTCGCCCTCCTCCCATTAGCGAGATCATTGAAAAAGCAGGCTGTGCTCAACTCCTAGATCACATCAATGACAAACCAATTCTGCATGACTATCAATCCGGCTTCAGAGCACCCTGCAGAATGGAGACCGCTACTTTATACATTGTATATGAACACTCTTGCCCACAAAATGAGGATGACCCTGCCTCCTAAAATACTTGGCTCAATAGCCACATTTAAAACTGTCAACTACCCAACCATGCATCTCTCCGCGCTACTGGGATCATTGTGATACTCTAGAACTGTTCATCTGTCTGTGCAGCTGAGGTCCTGGTGCTATCCAGGATCCATGTGCCTCTCCAAGCCACTACTGTCCTTATTATTCCCTACAGCTGTGCATCTCCTAGCACTACTTGTGATACACTTAAAATCTGGTGGTATCATAGAGCCTTGCCTCTCCACTTGCCACAGGTGCCATGCTATGGTGATATCTTGGCACCTTAAATTTCTCAATGCTGGTGTTGTCATGGTGATGGACTGGAGCCTTCTGGCTCTTCATGTCACTGCTGTTCTGATGATATCCAGGATCCATGCACCTATCCAATCCTGTGATTTTGATATTGATGAGCTGCACATACCTTAATGCTGCTTGTGTCATAGTGATTGATGTCGACACTGCTGGTGTCCTGGTGATATCTTAGAGGTTTACACCATTCCATGCAGCTGGTGTCATGATAATATATTTGATCCTTACCCCTCTCCAGGTCGCTGTAGCCATGGTGATTAATTGGAACTTCCATGCCTCTGGTCTCATGATGAATGCATCATGTCTTACATCTCTCAAGCGAATGTGTGACGGTATTCCGCAAGTCGGAATCACGCTGTCCCTTCACAGTGCCGTCATTAGAACGAATACGTCTTAAGTACGCATTTGTTCGGCATGCAAGTCGTTGCCTTAGGGGGGCACTGGATTTTGGAATAGGTTACTTTACTCTTCCAACTCCAGTATGCGGAACAGTTGGAGAGGTTTTGGACTTTAAATCCAACACCATTCCACCAATGTGCCCCCTAAGGCAAGTCGGTATAAAGGCTTGCGTGCTGAACGAATGCGCACTAAAGACGCGTTTGTACTTTTGCCAACGCAGTAAAGGCATATCGAGATTTTGACTTCGGTCTGAAGGACGTTTCCCCACTCAAGCTTCTATCTCTCCTTGCTAGTAGTGTCTCAGAGATATCCTAGAGCCGAGCACCTTTCCATGCTGTGGGTGACTTTTAAAAGTATCCAAGTCAGATTAATAAAAAATTATGAAATTATTGCAGCACGGCAAAGAGGCAGCCGCCTAGGTCAATGTCCAGATGCAACTGGGATAACCTGGCAGAACAGTTCATAACAAGCATTCTAGTAGAATATGGAATCCTTGTGGAATGAAAACAAGTTGCATGCATTAAAGAGACATAGCAATAATGAACACAGTGAATGCCCCATAAACTAGAAAAGAACAAAATGCAACACATCCCCCTCATAAGGAAAAAGAAGAAGAAATAAAAAACACAAGGAAGAGTAGTAACAAAAACAACCATTAAATAAAATCATTATACAATTTAGGAACACTTCTAATCCAAGAATTGGTTTTAACTCTTGAAGCTTCAGATTCAAAACAGTGTTTGTTACTTTGGTTACCATTTTGGTGTTCAACACTTTTAGAATAAGCATTACATGGAAGAAATGAAACAGTACATTTAGAAACCCTTCTGGTGTTCAATACTTTCCCATCCTGAGTGATTATAGTGTTGCAAAAAACTTTCTTAACCTGTATGGCTTTTCCATATTTATTATATCCTTTGTTCAAAAGGCCAGGTTTAAAAATTCGTACCCAATCTCCAACACAGATATTATGTTCCTTCGTATTCCATTTTTTATTGAACCATACTTTAGTTTTGTTCTGCTTATCTTCCACTATTTTTGCAGTATCATGTTCACATTCTCCTTCTTGTAACAAATTCTTATACTTTTACAGGTACTGGAAGCTTGATTTCTTCTTTTAAATAATTTGAATGGACTGACTTCAGTGTTAGAGTGTGGGGTAATACGATACACCCACAAATGTTCTCTAAGTGCACTTAACCAATTACCTCATTGTTTGAGAGACTCATAAACAAAACCCTTAAGAACCCGGTTAAATCGCTCCACTTGACCATTCTCACGTGGTTCATAGAATGAGATAAGTATGTGACTAAAGCCATAGGCTTTGAGCAAATCTCCCATTTCAGATGAAGTAATTTGCACCCCATTGTCAGAAACAAGGGTAGACAGACATCCTTCTCGTGCAAATACTTCTTTAAAGAAATTTACAACAGCACTAGTGGTGGCTTTTGGGACAAACTTAACTTCAGGCCATTTAGAACGGTAATCAATCATAACCAAGGCAAATCGTGAATTCTCAGGTAAGATGCTGAACGGGCCTGAAATATCAAATGCTACTTTCTGCCATGGCTCTTCGGACCATTTAACTGTCTTAAGGGGTGGAATGTGATCTTTTAATATTTTTTCACTGGAAAAACATTCATGACATCCCCTAACTGTACGATCAATAAATCTGTCCATACCAGGCCATCAGAAAAAAAATCTAATTAACCGTTTCTTAGCTGATATACCTGGATGAGTTTTATGTGCTAATTTAATAATTACATCCTGAATGCCTTAAGGTGGAATACACTTCCCTGTCTTATAAATTAACTCACCTTCAATCACTAGATGGTCTGAAACATTGTAAAAAGGCAATAATTCTGACCTCACATACATTTTTCTAGGCCAACCTTTCATCACAAACTTCTCAAGATCACACCACCTGTCATCTCTTTGTTGACATTCTCTCCAGAGTTGCTCCGTGATTTCCTGGTACTGTAAAGGAATAACATCAGAGCTACCTAAAACAAAATCACATTCTTTAACCACATTAGTATTTGCAACATTGTCACTGCATGGTAGGCGTGATAAAAAGTGAGCAGTTACATTATTCTTACCCAGTACATATTCAACATTAAAATTATACTCCTGAAGTCTTGAGGATAACCGTGCAATTCTAGTGGTGAGATTCCACCCTCCTCCTGTAGAAAGAATATGCAGTAGCGGTTTGTGATCCGTCCTGAGAATAAACTTGCTGCCCCAAACATACATTCTGTAATGCTCTACAGCCCATACACATGCCAGTAATTCTCTTTCAATCACTGTATACTTACGCTCAGTATCATTGAGGGTTCTTGAAGCAAACCCAAAATTCCATTAATTTCCACCATCACTTTGGGATAAAACACTTCCCAGACCATATAAACTGGAAACAACAGTTGTAATGCATTCATCTCTCATGCGAAATGGTTTAAATGTGGCAGCGTTGATAATGTCTCTTTTTATGGCATCAAAAGCCTCTTGTTGTTCATCATTCCATTCATACATAACATTTTGTCTTAATAATTTTCTCAATGGTTCCATCTTGGTGGCAACATTTTCAATGAATTTGTTATTGTATTCACACATTCCGGAAAATTATAGTAATTGTTCTTTGTAAATGGGAGATGGAGCATTCTGGATGGTTTCTACATTATATTTTTGAAATAAGACCATCACCAGATAAAGTGTGCCCCAAATATTTAACCGAATGTTTAAACAACTTGCATTTGTGAGCCTTAATAGTAAGACCACAATTTTCAATCTCTTACACACTTTATTTAAATAGGATTTGTGTTCCACTTCATTTTTCGAAAATATTAAAATGTCATGAAAACATTTTAGATATGTGTCAATGCCCCTAAACATTTAGAACATAACTCTCTGAAAAATTGACGCCGCTGATGCAAGGCCAAATGGCATTGCAGTATATTGAAAATGGCCTTAAGGAGTGATGAAAGCAGTATATTTCTTTGAATCTTCTGTAAATTCAATCTGGTGGTATGCCAACCTTAGGTCAAGTGTGGAAAATATCTGTGCACCCCTAACAATGACACCACCTCATTGATATTAAAGAGGGGGTGGCAATCAATCACAATATTAGAATTTAGTGCTCTCAAGTACACACACACTCTGAGTTTTTGGTCGGGTTTGGGTACTAGAACAATGGGTGAAACCCATTCAGAAGACTATGGGCTCAATAAGACCATCATATGATAAATCTTTAAGCATTTCTTTCAACTCATCTCTAATGTTGATAGGTACACCTTTTATCTTCTGTTTAATGGGACAGGCATTCTCTTTCAATACAATTCTATGTGAGAAATGTTTCAATCTTCCTAATTTGTCACAAAACACATTACTATAAGTATTCACCAGTTTTGTTTCTCTTCCTAAATCATTAACATGTTTGCTAACAGTGGCAATATTCTATAAATCTTGTTCATTACAAAGTGAAACTGGATCTTTCGCCCATGGATTGAGGATAATTTCCAATTTCCACTGGTCTCGACAACCTAAGACATTTTCTCCCTTCACCACAATATATAGATAAATATAGGCACACCTCCCCTGAAATATAGTGGTACATGGAAAAAAAGCTCCATTTCAATTTTTGACCCGTCAAAACTTTCAGCATTGATATCAGACTCTTGAATATCACTATAATTGCAAACATGTTGTAATTTCTCTTTAAAATATTGTATGGTGATAATTGTCCAACGTGATCCAGAATCCACCATAAGTTCTAGATCAATACCTAAGACTTAAAACATACATTTTGGAGATTTCTTGCCTCTTTCCCCTCTAGTCGATTTTGTACAATAGAAACAACAAAACCTTTTTTATGATCAGGGATTTCTCTAATACTGGTGACTTTTTTAGTTTCATACATACTGGATGAAGTATTTCGTGTTGGATTACTAAAGCCTTTGTCTCTACAAACATTACTGAAATGGCCTTTTCTGCCACAAACCCTACATTTTCTGTTGATTGTGGGACATCCTTGGAAAGATGCAACATGAGTTCTACTACCACACCTGTAGCATGTATTATAATTAAAAGAATGCTCTTGTTTTTTACAGAAAAACCATTGTAATTGTATCTATGCGAGAATCTTCCTAGGGTAGTATCACTTTTCACATCACTTTTTGTTTTAACAGCACAAATCTCATCTTCAGTAGTAGATTTGTTAGCATTTTGTTTAACCACATCCATCCATTTTTCTGAAAGTTCTGTAGATTTTGCTGTGGCAATTGCTTCTTCTAACTTGGGGTCACCCATGACCCATAATTTATCTGGAATTTTTTTATTTTTCTCATGTACGATTATTTGATCACGTATCATTTCATCTGTTATATTTCCAAAATTACATTGTAGACTTAATGATCTCAAAGCCGTCAAGAAATCATCAAAAGACTCATCATCTTTTTGTGCCCTAGTGTAAAACTTAAATCTATTCAAAGCGATGTTAGATACAGTTTTGAAACTTTTTTCCATTCTGGCAAGTGCTTCCACATAAACATTCATGTTATCACCTTCTCCACTTTGTGGCAGAATCTGAGGTAATGCTCTGAAAACTACTTGTCCCTCAGAACCAAGACAATGAAGAAAAATACTTTTTTTCCTTTCTGCGCCCATGCGGTCACCATCTATAGCTTTCATATAGTTAAAAAATTCTTCTTTCCATCTGGGCCATGGGATATGTGATCACCCTTAATCTGAAGAAATTTCGCTAGTGGTTCAAACTGCATGTTGTGCAAATAAAATTTGTGGGTATGTAGTACTCCGCTCCCGTGCTGAGGATAGGCAAGAGTATAGGTCCAGCTCGTCACCAATATTAAAAGAATCCAAGTCAGATTAATAAAAAACGATGAATTTATTGCAGCATGGCAAAGAGGCATCAGCCTAGGTCGATGTCCAGATGCAACTGGCATAACCTGGCGGAACAGTTCGTAACAAGCATTCTAGTGGAATATGGAATCCTTGTGCAATGAAAACATGTTATATGCATTAAAGAGACATAGCATTAATGAACACAGTGAATGCCCCATAAACTATTACATAAAAAAATACAAGAGTGACCTAGTGGCATCCTGGATACTTGAATCATTCTCTATGCCACAGTTTACATAGTGCATCAAGATTATCACCGGCATCATTAGAATATCCAGAAGCTGCACATCCCTCAATGATCAAGGCCAATCATGATCGTATTGACCAGCTTCCGATTTCATCCTGTCTCATGCAGCATAATTGCAAGATTTCGCATCTTTTTGTCACTTCTCTCACAGCTCGCCCAGTGATTAAGGAAGAGGATATTTTCTCCTTGCTTACCTCCTTAAGCTCCTGCTTTTACCTTCATCCTTAACACCTGTTCCTAGTGGGTGGAAGAAAGAGGTTGTTAAACCCCTTTTAAAGAAGTCAAACATGAATCCCCAGCAGAAGTTAACTATGGGCTTGACTTTCTTTTACCAGCAAGCACTAAAAGGTTCACCAGCTTTCTAAACATCTTTAAAATAAAATAAAATAAAATAATTAGTTATAAAAATACACAAATAATTTAGCTTCAAGTCTGAGTTTAGACAATACAACTTTAAATCTCATAATATTATACATGTCCATTCTTTCAATGCAGTTATGTATCTATATTTATTACTTTACTCCTACTGTAGAAGAAAAAAAATGTTGACTCTCTCCAATGCACTACTCTATGTCTACCTCTATACCTGTCTCAATATATCCTATGCCTCCACTCTTTTTTTTAATTCAAAAAATGTTTATTAAGAAAATTAAATAATAAAGTACAGTACAATATGAGGGGGTAAAGGGAAAAGAAAAGAGAAACATAAAAGTAAAATGTATCATGTAAACATACCAAGGTCGGAATAAAAAGGTATTAAAAACATCAGTATATCTATACAACAATATAGTGCAAATAACAACCATGTAGCAACGTAGCACAATCAAAATATAACAGCATATTATAATATATGAACATCTAAGATATGGAATATCATGGTGGCCAAGCAACTTCTTGTTGAGCAGGAGTTAAAGAAAAAGAGTGTTTAGTACTACAATCAATGAACGATGTAACAGGTGACCATATAAAAGAATGCTTCATAGCTTAATGAATGGGGTGAACACATGCTGTGTCCAATCTGTGACTCTATCTCCACTCTGACTCATCCTAAACCTCATTCTTCTACTGTGATCCCCAAAATAACCTTTTCCAGACTATTCCCTAGTATATACCTCCTTGGGTCACCCCAAACCTCATTTTACTACTATGATATCCCAAATAATACTCAGACTCTTCCCTCTTCCCCCCCCCATTATCCTATTCAGTCCAACAGACTGTCATGTCTACCGCCAATATTAATTCATAGTTCCCTATTCTAATTCACCACTAATCCTTTGTGGTTTCCAGAGTAGCATACTACTCACCAAAAAGTGCTTTGACACCTCGTCAGGGGTAGTTAGCACTATATAAATACAATTACAATGTCAAAAGCATTGCAACCCCAGTCATAGGTAAGCGTATGGTCATAATAACCCTTAACATCCTGTAGCAAACATCAGAGAAGGGGAAAAGAACAACACACAGCCAAATAGGCAGAACTGAGCTGAAACAACTGTAAAGGCTCGGATATAACCCAAGAAATCAGAGTTGCCGTACTGAATGGACAGCTTATGCACGAAACTAAACAGCATATATACTAAGAAAGGGGCCTTCAAGTGAGTATCAAAACAGAAATTGAATATATGGAGTAGTACTAACAAGCAATACTGGCCACAGTCAGTCAAAAACAACCATACACACACTGGCTGGAGAGGCACAATGAAACAGAATTAAAAGACAACTTGAACTACTGTGCAAAAATGTTGCCCCCTCGCTATGTGACTAATTTTAGCACCCAATGTATCTGACTTGCAAGTAGCAGTCTTTGAGGGTCAATTTATATAGTGCAAATTGAAATGCATTTTAACCTAACATTCTGAAATGGATTCAATATATCGATGATGTGTTTATATTATGGAGATGCTCTGGAGTAGAACTACAAGATTCCAAAAAATACTCATCTCAGTTTTATGCTGGATTTTCATAAAAGCTAAATCATTTAATTGACCTGTATATCAAGAAAAATGAAGACACTCTGTACACCGCACTACACACTAAACCCACATAACATAACACTCTCCTCAGGTATAATAGCCCTCACCATCAATCAATCAATCAGTATTGTTAAGTGTGACTACTCACCGGCGAGGGTCTCAAGGCGCTGGGGGGAAAGACATCAGGTCCTACTGGATGCTGAGGTTCAGTCGAAGAGCCAGGTCTTGAGATCCTTCCTGAATTGGTCTGCGACAGGGATAGCCTGAGGTGGAGAGGCAGGGTGTTCCAGGTTTTAAATGTGACATGGGAAAAGGATCTTCTCCGGTCCTGGTCTAGCGGATCCGAGGGATGATGGAAAGGGCTAGTTCGGCAGAACTGAGGTGTCTGGTGGGTATTTGGAATGAGAGGCGGTATTATTATTAATTCCTTTATTCGGTATTTCATGATAGAAATCCATAAAAGCATTTTGTACACAATTATGTCATAAAATACAAAATTGAAAGCAGTATTACAAGAAAAATTTACAGTTTAAAATGTTAGAGAAAAAAGTGCTTAGAGTAATTCAGTTTTCGTTACATTGAATGCATTTTATTGAGTTATTCGCAGTTTTCTCAAAGATTATTTCTCTGTTTAAAAATACATTTTAAAAAATTAACCATGTGGTAACAAGTAGCTTCAGAATCCAAAAATTGAAGGCGCAACATGGCAGGGCGACACTGTCTTAAATTCCACGGTTTCAGCAATGGTACCAACCAAATTTTGCGATGAACATGATAGAACTTACAGAACAATACTGTATGTATGGTGGTCTGTACAGATGTATCATCGCATGGACCTAACGTTTGTTCCCATGAGTTTCTGATGGGAAAGGCTACTAACCGATGAAAAAGGTTTAGTCTAAATCTGGTTAGTAAAAAGCGATCAAAAATGCCATGAGAGGCGGTAATCATAGGGATATTCTGCCTTTTGGGCAATTCTTACATTGAGATGTAACACAACCACAAACATATTTCCTTAACGAAGGTAGAAATTTAGCATCTAAACTGCAGTGAAAAGATCACTCAAGTGTGTGTGGTAAAGATCACCAAGTCGAGTTGGAAGTTAGAACCAGTGAGTAGAAACCTCACATCGTTTGTGTATCCATTTTTGCCACTGCGTTTAATAACACAAAAAAGGTCATCCTGAAAACCTGGCACTTACCAAGCAACCGCGCATTGCAGATTGAGAACCCGATGCTTTTAAGAGAGGTCAGAAGCTACAGCACACACTTGTGTATGCTTCCATAGACCCCACAAAATAAACACTTACTCAACTATAGGGCTTGACCCAGTTTTCTGCCACTTTTCCTGTTGCAGTTATTCTGCAAGTAATTCTATTTGTACTGTGAAATTATTCACTCTGAGTGGTCACGAATGGCATTTGAGACATCTCTCTAATTATTCAGCAGAAATGTTATTTATTGCATTCAATGTGTTTGTGGGCTTTCAAGCAGTGGAAAAAACTATTCAAGAGATCCATAGACCTATTCTGCAACATCATTCTAGTATCAGATGTTTTTGTTCAGAATCCTCCCTTTGTTGAGCACTGTAGCAGTATAACCAGCAAGAGAACTATATTTTATAAAATGTTTGTTAAGGAAACATAGGGCCTTAGTTACAAGAGGTGACACATCGCTGCTGCCACTCAAGGAAGCACGAAAATGTTATGTGCGCCGTGCAACATTGCAAAAAGCGTTGGTTGCACCATAATTACAATTTGGCAGACTGTGGTGCAACGAAGTAGCCGACATGGGTGCCGCAAAATAGAGGCAAGTCAACCTGATGCAACTGTTGGAAAAGGGACAGATGGCAGAATGGCGCCAAGTAACAAAAGTACTAACACCCCGCAACAGTCTCAACTGCTTTACGCGGGAAACATATTAGAAAAAGCAACGCATTTCACCCAAAAGCCATTTGGGGGACCATGCAGGAGTCTGCAATGGAACAGGGAGCACACCGCAGTACTCAGGAGACCCAAACAACCTTCACAAGCTCAGATGCAGACTCAGACGGCCAGGGAAAGCTGAAGAGAAACTCAAACTTCATTGACGAGGAAAAGGAGATACTGGTCAATGATGTGACCAATCATCTACATCAGCTGTTTGTGAGCTCCAAGTTGCCACTATGGAAAAAAGAGGCTATATGGCAGTCCGTTGTGCAGCAAATAAACTGTGTTGGCTAAGCAAAGAGAATAGTTACTGACTGCAAAAAGCGCTGGCACGATTATAATTGCAGAACAAAGGCCAAATTAGTGTCAAACCTCAAGGCAGCATTGCAGACCGGAAGAGGAATCCCAGGAGACCAGGAGGCATTGGGTGCCCTGGAGGAGCGGGTGGCAGGTGTCATCCAGGAGGAGTTGATGACTGGAATCTCGGGACAGGACATTGTGCAGCACACGAGAGCCAACAAGAGTCACTGGGTAAGTCACAACAAGTGGAAATATGTGTGTAATAGGGTTGATCACAGCCAGCTATGTACCTGTGCCCCAGTGTGCTGTGTGTAGCTGGATGTTTGGGGTTCAGGGTCTTGATCCATGTATCCCCACATAAAGTAAATGACACAGGCCAGTCACACATTGCACAGGCCAATTCAGCTCCATCATGTCCCTACTAGCCATGTCTCAAGTTTAACAGCATTCCATGTCCTACTTGGCCAACTTCCTCCTGTCATCAAATGTTCATGGTAACCAGCTCTACAAATGCCTGAATGCATTAGACTGCATTTAAAAGAAAACTATGCAGTGCTGTGTTACTGCAAAAAAAATAAGGGGATGTGTCATATTCAGAACAATCTGACATATCCCTGACCTCTTCCCTGCATCTGCGCATAATTGCATGCTATGCACCAATGAATGGTGCACAGGTGCCTGCATTGGCGCATGGCAGCCCATTGTGCGTCAGCGCAGGGGTAAAGGTCAGGAATGCACAGTATCTCATACATATGGTGCAATCCTGCCCTTTTCTCTTGCCGTAGGGCAGGAAGGCCTGTGGCACTGCCCTATAGAAAAAAAAAACGTATAAATGAGATCCCGACAAATTTGGAGATAACAAAATATGTCTCCTCATTGCACCTCCTTATACCTCCCTTGGGTAGGTGTATGATTTGGAAGTACTCCTATGTTCAAGAAACGGTGTAAATTAGTGAATGGGTGTTTAACAAATGACGGCCATACAGGAGAACAAATAGATCTGAAAGGCTAATACAGTGAATGAAGCTCTGAATGCAAAGTGGAGTGGTACTCAAAATTGTTTACAATTTTAAGTAATTGTTTTTTTAACTTCATTTTAATTTGTTAATTTAAACAAAATGAATAAACATGTTAAGAATGTATTAATGTCTTTTTAGTTTTATATAATTAGTTTTGTGTTAATTCCCTGATGTATTCCATTGATAAAACCAAAGTGTTATTTTTGCACATATAATATTTGTGCGTTACTATATGCTCAGTAGATCTTTGGGAAGGTTTGTATGGTGTGCATTCAGTGATTTTCATTGACATACATCCATACTAGCCCACAGATTACCTGACCACTTTAATACAAGAGGGGGCAGATTTACAATTTTTTCACTTAGTGCACTTCAGCAGCCGCAAATGCTGCGCTGAGCTATGTGAAAAGGAGAGAGGAGGAGAGCACCCTATTTACTAGAATAAGCCCCTTTCTTCCCCTCTCACTAGCGCCGGTACTGAAATCAGCAGCTCTGCGCCACAAAGACACCTTTGAGCCAAGGGTGCACCGGTGAGTCTATCTTAGGTTTTGTACTGGAAGGGTACCCTTCCAGTACAAAATACTATGCACAGCCTCACTTCAAGCCTTTTCCCACTTTGCATGTTTACTGTAAAGTGCAGCACAAATACAAAGTCTGAAAAGGAAGGAGAAATGAAAGCATTTCTCCTTCTTTGTGCCTGCTTGAAAAGAGCACAGTTTTCTCACGCTCAACACAATCTACTTTATTTTGTAAATTGGGTTTGGCCTGAGAAACCTTGGGTGGTTGCATGGGAATGCCCATGCACCACCCTTGGTACGCCCCCATGGCGCTATGCACTGCTTTGCATTACTTTTCTGTTATTTCCAGTGGATTGTAAATTGGGAAAAAAAAGATTTTGCGCCGATTCGCGTCACTTTTGTGATGCAAACACAGCACAAAATCTCAGTAAATCACCTCCAAAATATCCAGAGTCACTTTTGGTAAGTTGGTAGGCAGAAAGTTCAAATTGCACATCTACATAAATAAAGCGCAGTGAATGCCAATATCTGGTGCCGCACAGTGAGCGCCATGACGTGTTGATGCCAGAACATGATCGAAAGACTCCGAGGGGGAGATTTACAAACATTTTGCGCTGGGTCAGTGTCATAAAAGTGACACTAACCAGCATAAGATTTTTTTTTGCTATTTACTTTCCAGCACAAAAAGCACCCTCAAAGTTGCACAAAGCACTGCTTTGCATTACTTAGCGCTGAGGGGGCATTACATGGGAGGTACATGGGCGTTCCCTTGGAACTACCCATGCCTTTTGATACAAAAACACACTTACAAAGATTTGTAGACATGGTTTAGCCCCAAAAGTTAATGCCCCTTCAAAGGAAGCACGAACAGGAGAAATGCTTTCATTTCTCTGTGCTTTTTCTGACTTTGCATGCGTGCTGCACTGTGCAGCACGCATACAAAGTGGGAAAAGCTGTGCATAGTCTCTGGGCGTCGTATTTTGTACAGGATGGATACCTTCCTGTACAAAACCTATGCGAGACTAATGCACACACCCTAGCGCTATGGCGCTAAGGGGTGTGCGTGGGACACGGCAGCTGAAATCAGCGCGGGCACAAGGAAAAGGGTAGGAGAGAGCCACATCTCTGAAGATATGGTGCTCTTCTGCTCCCTCCCGGGTCGTGCAACGCGGCGCAGACTCGCAGGGGGGTGTGCTCCGATGCGTGACTTTTTTGTAAATATCCCCCTATGCTCAACTATAAAGGCGTATGCTACCTCTGATTCTCAATATTCTAGGGCTAGCAAAGTGAATATGCTAAACACCTGATGGTATTTTTGACGAAGTAAGTTGTTTCTCTTACGTTTCTTATCGATTGCCAATACGTAAGAACAATTAGAAAAAATCTGCAAATGTATCTTTTTTTCAAAACTTTTTTTACATGCAAAGTGTGTGACTATAAGGATCGCCCGCCTCTAGTTCACTATGGGGTCAAGATAACTTCAACTCAAAGTATGTGTCCTTTAAAATACTCACCAACTTATGATACCTGAAGCATGTGTGCCTTGACACCAGCTGGTAATATGGGCATTTTATTGAGTATACCCAGAACTGTCTGGTGGCACGAATGCATGTCACGTGTGTTGAGTTAGCATGTTGAGGTGCATTACTGTAGTGACAATAGAGAGGTGTTCTCTTACAGCGTCTCGAAGTTAAAATTGTAGGAATGGATAACGTTACTACATGTGTGGCACGCCAATGCGCGGATAGCCAAGTGTGCAGTAAATCAGGGAATACATCCCATCTTCGGATCCCTGGCTCAATAAGTAAGGATGTAAATAATCATGTCCTCATTTTTCTGCATCCTCAGATGCTGGCATGGAAGTACCAGTGGGGTTTGTATGCCATGGGTAAAGTGAATGTATGAATGTGTACTCGTTTTCTATTGGTGCAGAATTGTTACAAAAGGTGATCCAGTTACCACTTAATAGCTCACAGGGATCTCTCTGGTCCTGAAGAAAGCCAGGAGACCCAAGGGGAAGATAGATGCTGGCTGAAACATATAGACCATATCTAAACAAGTAGGAGAACTAAAATACTCCAGTGACATCTGAAACTGATTTTACATTTGCAAGGGACCTTTAGAATACATATTGGTGATAGGGGAAGTCCTATAGGAAAATGTAACTGTTTTTATAGATCCACACATGAATAAAATATCAAGAGCTCCCTCCATGACAGACGTTGGGCCCACCCGTATGTATCTACATTCTGGGCGGGGCTTCAATAATGAAGCATGTGAGAGAATGTGTGTGGGAGGGGAGTCCCATTTAAAAGACAGACAAAGGGACCACAACAGTGGCCAAAGTGGGCACATTTGGCCAGCCTCTCTTTGTGAATTATTTGTACAGTTTCTTAGGAAGGTGGGTTAGCCAAATCATTGATTAAAGCTTCTATGTCCCTTTAGGTAGAACATTTTTGCCATAGGTGTTTAATATATTCTTCTAAAAATTTGTATTGTCAGTTTGACATGTTTAATAATTACCTTTACTTTTTGAGTTTGCTAACTTTAATTTACTTTTTTAGTTATAGCTAGGTTATAAATGACTTTTTATTGTTTTCTTATATTCAGCCTACTTTTATAGTTCTTTTCTAATATTTAGGTATTTTAGATATTTTTACGGCGATATTTTTGTAGTCAGTAGTCGTCATTTTCGTTTTTAGGTATAGGTGTTGCAATATTACAGTTATCGATATATTTTGGCATGTTGTTTTCCTCCATGTTCTGGCTGGAAGCATTCTGTTAAATTTCACTGCTCCTCATCACCTCCTGAAGAGCAGTGACCTTGTAATATGAACTTTCTTCTCAAAGTAACCCAAGGAGGCTGGTGGGAATCAGTTTTTCTTTGACGGTGTTAGCAAATGGACCTCTGGGTGGGAAGAGAACGCTGGAGTGCTGCGTGTGGGACTACAAGGGTCTCTCGTGTCTGACGCTAGACGCATGAAAGCCTGACTGAACTTACAGCGGCTTCCTTTAACTCGGAGACCTGTGGCGACGTACAGGCATGGGGGTTTGTAAGAACATCTTCTTACAGACACTCTGAGCTCCTTTCTTCTACTAAAAAGACCCGCAGTGGCGCACAGGCAGCTCCCTCTAATACAAAGGCACGAGGGACTGCACGTGACTTCAATACACAGGCACTTGGGTCAGTATTAGCAGCTCCATCTAAAAACAAGCATTTGCAATGCAATAGGTTTCGCATTAGTGACAGTTCGAGCTATTGGCGTTGCAAATGAAAAAGATAGATTAATTTTTTTGTCAAAAAATAACCCGTCAGTAAGTCAAAAGAGATGGATGACAAGGGGTCTTCAAGAAGAAGGGATCCAATGCTCCCTGGTGTTCCCGGCTGTTAGAAATGGGATCCCTGGTTGGCCGAGGTTTGTGCCAAGGCCAGGCAGAAATCACCATTTCTAGTTAGGGTAGGGAGGTCACCCGCCAAGACAACCCCTGCTCACCCCCTTGGTAGCTTGGCACGAGCAGTCAGGCCTATCTCGGAGGTCATGTGTAAAGCATTTGTGCACGTACCCCCAGCAACAACCTTCCGGGCCCCCCCCCACAAAAGGACTCCACACAAGATATATATGAAAATAGCTTTTGTATTAAAAAGGACACCTAGGAACACATACCTTACAGGGTGCCAGAGGCACGGGCAGGATTTACAAGGGAAAATACACAGGACAGGGCCATGGGACCACTGCCAGGGATATGCACCTGATGGAGTTGGCATTTAGAACATATAACAACTGGGAGTTTCCACGAACTAGGACTAGAACACATAATCACCAGGAGCTTACCATTAGAATACGTCACACCACGGGGTTTCATAGGAATAGCAATAGAACTCACTCTAACCAGTATCAACATACATGAGGCAAGGTTATACAGGAGGGAAGGAATGGCACGGTACATAACCCCCCAGACGTACCTGTAGGAAGGAAACACAGAATAACTCTCAAGAAGCAAAGTTAACATTTAGCTAATACTGTCCCAGGCCAAGTGGCCTTTCCGGGGCTAGGCGCCCAAAAGTCTCAATGTTCAGGACCGGCTGTAAGTAGCCAACAATAAACCTAAACGTGGCAGCTGCCCACGAAGTGCTGGGCAGCCGTAGATGATGGGGGCGTCACGTTGGAGCTTCGCAGGCTCGGGGACAAAGATGCTGGGACTGCGCCAAATGGGCAAGGGCCACGTGGGAGCCATCTCGGGGCTCGAGAACAAAATGGTGGGAGGAGCCTTGCAGGCTCATAGGAACAGGGACCAATGTGGAGCCTCTCGGGGCTCAGGGCTACTGGGACACGGTGGAGCCTACTCGGGCTCATGAGTAACGGGGGAGTCCCTCTCGGGGGACCCGTTCTCACTGGGGCCCCACGGGCCATGACGGAGCCACTCGGGGCTCAAGGAAGGGGGTGACAGGCGGAGCCTTCCAGGGCTCGCAGGGATGAGGTGCGACAGAGCCTCGCCAGGCTCAAGAAATGCAGGGGCCAAAGGTGGACCCTCCCAGGGCTCATTCCATTTGTGGGGGGGGCATCGTTGGAGTCCTTCCCGGACTCGTGGACCAAGGGAGGGGCCCTCGGGGGCCTCGTGGGCACACGGCACCCCCCGGGGCAGAGGAGCGCTACGGAGCCCGCCCGCACTCACTGATCTCAACGGCCGGCGGCTCCTCATGGCATCAGCTCCCGTCGGCTTCTACTCGGCGGGACGGTGGCGGGGGCTCTCTCCTCGGGGGAAGCCTCGCTGCAGGACAGCCCTCCACCTCCCAGTAGTCCGGCGGCCGAACTCTCTCGGCCTCCGGGGGCGCGGGGGACGCCCTCAGAGTCGGGCCAATCCCTGCGCGGCCCCGCGATGACGTCCCGGGAGTCCCGGCGGCCAGGACCAATCAGCGGACAGCAATGCTCTCTCCGGGGCCGCCAATGGTAGCGCGGCCCCGGGTAGGAAGGCGGGAGCAGTGCCTCCCCGGCTAACTCCGGGCGGCGGCGGTGACGATCTCAGGAACAGCCGGGTGGGCACCGGTTAGTTGAAGAAGAGCCATAAATCGAGGTGGACCCTCGATGGGGGTAGGGCAGAATCCCCGGGGCAAGACATGCACCAGTCAGGGGGTGCTCACGATCGGCAAGCAGCATCAAGAACAGCTGCGAGGGGGGGTGGAAGAAAGCGCTTCCCAAGCGCTAGGCAGCAAGTAGCAACAAAGTCAAGCGCTCCGAGGCGCTAGGGGATCAAAAAGCAGTAGATTCTTGGTAGAGTCCAAGAACTGAGGTGGAGCACAGCAGCTCCTAGCAGGAAAAGGCCATTAGACATCCAGGAGCTGGGCAGGGCCCAGGGGGGCAAGCCAACCCTGAGCCCGAGCAGCCGCACGCCCCTGGCAGGGTTCCAGTCAAGACAAGCAGGAAGAGAGAGAGAAGAGGGCACACCCTCCTTTTATACATGAGATCCCTTTGTCTAAAAAGGGGCAGGCAGGATGAGAACCAGCTAGAACTGGTTATAAGGAATTTCTTCCTACTGGCCAGGCTAGGACACCAGACGCAGCCCAGGTGGGTGGAGCCAGCATTGTGGGGGACAGCCCAGACCCATACAGGATACAGGCACAGCCCCTCCCTCACTTCAGCCAATCACGCGCCAGCATACTTACTGCACACACACACCGATGTCTAGAAGTGGCACTTCTCTTTTAGACACACACACGTCACATACATCATCTTACAGCATTCAATCACACGAGTCCATACATACCAGACTCGAGCCGGTACCCCTCACGCACCAGGGACTATCAGGGACCCACACATCCCCCATGCATTCCTATGGGAGGGCAGTCCTCACCCATCTACACGCACTTAGAGTGGGAATCACCATCCCCAGGTCACATTTAACAAGGGGTGGACCCGCCAGAAGGGCCCAGTCCAACACCGGCTAAATTGAAAATCGTGTTCGAGGGCAAGAGCCACTTTTGTGAGGACCCTAGAGCAGCATGGGAGTGGCTGGACACTTACAAAAAGGTTTGGTTCTGGCGGATTCCCGCAGTACACCACGGGAAAAGAAGCGCAGACCAAGGAAAAGATCTTGGAAGGCCAGGAGTAGGAGTGCTGCTAAGAAACCGACCAGACTGGAAGCCTGCAGGCCACGGCGGAACTCATGGCTCAGACAGAGTCAGACTCAGAACCTGACTCCCAACCTGATAAAAGATCAAAGAACTCAGAATCGGAATGATTAGATCTGGCCAGTGGAGACTTCCTGGTTGTGACACCGCAATCAGTGGAGGACTTAATTTGATATTGGGGTCTGGCAGCTCCAGGATCGAGTTGCAGAGAGAAGCTGCTTGCTCGCTGGGCTTTGTGAAAGCGCACCTCTCTCTGAGGATGCTGCAGCGAGGTTGGCTGAGAGATGACCTCACAGATGCATTGCACTGTGAGCCTACTGCCTGTGGAGATGTGACCTGGATCGGCCTATAGTAAACCCAACGCATTTTGGCCGGAGTGGATCAAGGACCTTTGGCTGACCTTCTCCAGCACCCTACCACTTGACCCTTTATAGGAGATTCGTGGATCCTTGTTTATAACTCTGTTTGATGGTTACTGTAAGTTCGGGCGACCGGCCATTGCCATTTGGCCCTGGGATACGGGAGTTTGTTGTTGGAGCATACATTGTTTCTTCTTATCTCTGGGGAGCTGTCACGGGAGGTGGGGTTGGGGAGGCGGGGCACCCGGTTGAGGTGTATGTGGGGGCTATGGATGTTGTACACCCTCACATGGCCAACAACAACACGGAGCTAATGTGTATGTCCTGGAACGTGAGGGGAATCGGGTCTCCCCTAAAACGCCACCACATTTATAGATAATTAAGACGTAGGGGGGTCCATATCACTATGCTTCAAGAGACTCATTTTACGAAGATTGAAGTAGAGCGACTGCGCTCTAGGTGACGCGGTCTATACCCTACCTCTTATTCTGCATGTGCCTGGAGGTATTGATATGGGTAAGACCTGGGACCCCCTTTGAGCCCCTAAATACACTGGTGGACAAGGAGGGACAATATGTACTAGTGAAGGGTAGGCTGCTAGGCAAGGAAGTAACACTAGGACCAATATATGCGCCTAAGCATGATCAGTTGTCATTCTTTCATACACCATCGACCTCACTGGGTCAATTGGTGAACCGGAATTTGCTAGCGGTAGGGACTATAACTGTGTGGCCAATGTCCTGCTGGACCAATCTACTCCCCAACTACCAGGGACACCCGCCCTTAAGATAGCAATGGGCTTCTAGGAGTGGATCCAAAATAGGGATTTAATAGGCATCTAGCGATCACAACATGGCAGAGAGTGAGATTACTACTTCTGTTCTCCCATTTATGCCCGACATACACGGTTAGTTTGGTTCTTTTTTTCGGAGGGATTGAGCCACCACGCCACTTACACAGAGTACCTGGGATGAAATATTTTGGACTATAGCCCCTTGCTCCTGAGGCTTAGGCTGCCCAATGAAAGGCCGGCAATCCCATCATGGCACCTGTAACTGGTGGCGCTAGAAGATCAGTGCCATAGGGAAGCGTTACAGACAGCGATAATAGAATACTTGACAAAAACCATGGTACAGCATCATCTACTCTCTTGGAGTGGGAGGCCCTCAAGGTAGTTATCAGGGGTGATTTCATGGGGCAATCAGTGAAAGTTAGCAAAGAACTAAATTCAGAATTCGCACACTGGATGTCACACTTTACACAATTGGAAGCACCTTGAGGCTAGACCCGGCCAATCACCAGTTTTTATTTGACACAAAGGAACCGTACCACACCATCCTAAAGAGACTGCGCTGTCTTACATTGAGAAAAAGCACAATAAAGATGGTAAATCAGGGAGGCTCCTAGCGTGGCTAATTCGCCCTGAATTGCGAGCTGCATCCATCACGCACCTGTCATCGGCCATAGGTACGTCTTTTTATTCCCTGTGGGATATAAATGATGAGTTTAAACAATACTATGAGATCCTGTATGATAGCCCAGCGGCCCTCTCAGACAATTTACTAGCTGCGTTCTTAGACCGCTTACGCCTTCCTAAATTGACATGGGAGGTGCAGGAGAGCATAGGGGGCCCAGTAACCGCCCAGGAGATTAAACTGGCTAATAAAGGCATGGCCACTGATAAGACCCTGGGGCCTGATGGACTGCCAGTGGAATTCTATGCAACATATGCAAGCATAGTGGCCCTGAAATTGGAGGCACTGTATGCTGCTTCCAGGAGGGAGGGCTTCATACCTGAAACTACACAAAGCGCAACCATTGTTCCTCTCCCTAAAACAAAAATTCCTGGGGCGGCAGTTACCACTTTAAGCCCACTGTCCATGCTCAAATAAGG